>NC_143390.1:30594773-31219773 GCF_980474605.1 Leiobunum rupestre
TTTGTCAACTTTTATCGTAGAAGAATAGACAACGAAAACCATTTGATCTATAGATGGCTCTGATGTCTATTGAACGTATTTATTGCTACTGAAAAGGGAAAATCGTATAAAATGTCAAAAATAAATTGAATTTTTTTTCCCAAAATCATACCGAACGCCTGTAGGAGTGTAACCGATCTCGCACCTAAACATGGCGGTTGAGGCAACCTTTTTAGGAACATTTTAGAATATATATAATTTAAATTTGTTATTTAATTTTTATTTCCCCGCTGAAAATAGGGAAAATACCACCCGTGTGAACGAGTCTTTGTAGAAATTTAATTAAACTTGCACGCTGATGTCCCGGGGCTTGTAAAGAACTGTCAACTGCGAAAATAACGCCGCGTAATCTTTGGACACTTTGGTTCGTTCACACGCGTTCTTCGAGATTCCGAATACGCCCAGTCTGTTATCATTTTTAAGACGCTGTTGCTCGTCCAAATAGGCTTATTCACACGAGCCAACTTCCCCCAACTTTGTCGGTGAGCGCAGTTTTCGAGTCAAGTTCTCAGAATACAGCATTTTCATTCTCACGCTCCACGAAAAAGTTGTCGGATTTCTTAAATAAATTCTTCTATTACTACACAATGTAAATTTTACAAGATTAATATTTTCATTTAGTTTTGTTAGTTTAGTACGTGGTACACGAAATTTATGTGTTTGAAAATGATTTCGTTTATATGTTTGTAGCTAAATCAAACCAACAAAGGCGTTTTTGTGCCCAATAAGTTGTGGAAATGTTAAGAGTCGTGCAGATACATAACGGGCCTCAGGGCAATTAATAACATCGTGTGCCCTACTAACTGAAATTTCCAAGAGAGGAGGTCCTAGTGAAGGGCAAAACGGTGGGCCCCTATCGTACAAGTGCCTCTAAAAAGCCTGCTCGTGGGGCCCTATTGTACAAGTGCCCCTAAAAAGTAAAAAGCCTGCTCATTGGGCCCTATTGTAGAAGTGCCACTAAAAAGCCTGCTCACTGGGCCCTATTGTAGAAGGGCCACTAAAAGCCTGCTCACTGGGCCCTATTGTAGAAGGGCCCCTAAAAAGCGTGCTCATTGGGCCCTATTGTAGAAGGGCCCTAAAAGGTCTGCTCGTAGGCCCCTCTCGTACAAGTGCCCCTAAAAAGCCTGCACGTGGGCCCTATCGTACAGGCGTCCCTGAAAAGCCTGCTCGTGGGCCCCTCTCGTACAAGTGGCCCTAAAAAGCCTGCTCGTGGGCCCCTCTCGTACAAGTGCCCTTAAAAAGAATGCCCCTCTGGACGGCCCTGGAACTGTCTTTTACATTTACACGGAGCAAATCGACTTACGAATCATCTTGGCCAACAATGTTTGGCCAATATGTTGGCTCGTGTGAATTGGCCTTTAGGGACTAGATAGCCCGTGGCGTTGCTCATTCCTTCATCCCATCGAAAAACAAAAAAACACCATCAAGGTTAAGTTTAACGAGTCGCGTTGAAAAGTTCTTTGGGGAAAATAACACGCGTCTCTTATCAATAAAAACTAGGTTTAAAAAACTCATTCGAATCTTGCAGAAACCAATAAATATTAGAACCAAAATAGCAAAAGAAAATCGTTCCAGATATTTTGAACATCCTCTCCCAAACTTGTCCGTCAGTATTAATGAGCCTTTCAATTAGGGATCGAGAATTAAATGTTAATTACCGCGAATATTTTGCGTATTTGCTTTATTCCCCCGATTTACGTAATAAGACGTGTATTTATACAAACCATTTTTTTATTTTATGGCAATCGTAAACGATCTTTCGATGCAAATAATGTTCATTTCAGTGGCGCCAATTTAAATTTCGTATTCGAACGATGTTTTATTTCGATCAAATTGGCTCCGTATTCGCGTATTAGCTTTATCTGGTAATATCGGTCTCAGAAAATCGGTGTCGTACGCGGAAATAACTCTTATGCCGAGTGGATTCTCGACTAGACTCGGGGAGACACTATTCCCTTGATTATTTCTCAAGAGGTCTTACGCCGTTGCCAAAGATGTATGGCTGTTCTTGGAGGGGAAATTCAAATTTTATTTTATTATTTTTAAATGTAACCGGAAACGGTATTTAAAATCAAAATAAATTAAGACGCCAAAAATGTCTTTTTAAATAAATCTTATGTTTTTTTGCATCAAAATTTCATGTAATTTATCATAACGCGTATTTTTTGGAAATTTTAATATTTTAAATTTCATGTAATTTATCATAACGTGTATTTTTTGGAAATTTTAATATTTTAAATTTATTAAATGACGCAAACAGGTATGGAAACACGCGCAGAAGTATTCCTTGATTAAAAAGAAACTTCTATAAAATAATGGTTTTTAAAATCACAATAAAAGGATACAAAAAATTATTTTTGAAATAAATGTTATGTTAATTTTTAGTGTCTAAATTTCAATTAATACAAATTGTACGGATGTTCTTCGGAATTTATTTATAAATGAACTAAACAATCAACGGTTGTTAAAATCAAAATAAATTGAGACCGCAAAAACAAATAAATGTAAAATTTTAGGCAATGTATCGCAATGATCTCAACGCGACATTTTTTTTAATTTTATCAAAAATTAATTTTTGCGAATTCACTTTGATTGATTGCTATTATTTTATCAATGTTGGATACACGTTATAGGAGCTAAGTAGCGTAGTTATATCTTTTTTAGTTTTAGCGTAGAAGGACATAAAGCGTAAAGGATGCAGATAAGACCCGCAATCTCTTTTTTGTACGTCTACCAGCCATGCTCCTCTCCCTCAATTAGGCAAGCTGTCACGATAAGTTAGTCGAAACATATCGGCCCATCATAGCACTGACGATGGGATTAAAAAAGTATATTTTGATCCTGATTTCCTCCCGCCAACCTCCCCCCTTACCTGTTATCATTTTAAAGGTGGAATGTTTCCCCCAAAAGCGCGCTTTTTATATTTCAAAAAAATTGGCTCCGTGGAAGAGAGAGAACCGAAATTTCGTCCGAGTTGCAAGAAGCGCTGATGCGGGATATAAATGTTTTTGTCGGAACGGAAAAAACTATTTGATTTAGTTGGCTTCTCTCTCTCCGCCCGTAGATAATGTATACGACTGCTCCGGGTTGAAGAGTGCTACGTCAAAAATGTACGAAGAATCCCGCGTTAACTACCGCTTTCACGTTGACCCGGCGTCCCGTCTCCCCTCCCTCCGTCGCTAACAGCTGGTAGCGCGGCCTAGGGCTTGAGAGCGTACTACACAGCCTTCGTAATACACACACACAACACGCGGTCCTCTCCCCCTTCTCCTCCGTCTCTTTCGCCTCGGCCAACCGCGCTCCGCGATCTCTTCTCGCATACGCATAGGCCTAACCGAGTGCCTCGTCGTTCGACGTCGCGGATATTCGCGTACCGGTAGAAGTTTTTGGCAGAACCCGCGCTCGTGAATCGGCGCAGCTGCCGGAGAAGTGTTCCCCCGAGTTTCGGACCGACGGTATTGTTCGCGCTATCGAAGGTTTTCCTACGCTTAAAAGGCTTATTTTTGCGCGAAGGTTTCGTCGCTCGCGGCTCCGGAGTGTGTATCACGGGCACCGTCTGTCGCGAAGTGGTAATTTCGCCCCCCCCCCCCCGTAGCCCGTTCGATATTTTGTTTCGCGAAAGGTCGGAGAGCGTCGCTGTGAGCGGTGGCCCGGCCATCTTCGGGCCCGAAGCGTCACAGTGGCTCCCGAGGCGTCGATTCTTCGACCGGCAGCGGCCTCTAACCTCGTCCAGGGTTCAGCGTATCGGCGGCCCGCAGTCAGGTAGCGGCTGCTAAAGCCCCACCGTGGATACGTTATGCGATTCCGATGAACAGGACCCATTGCGGGACGTTTTCTCTAGTCATAGCCAGCGCAGTCGCTCGGATTCTAGTCTCTCGGCGGTCTACGGTTTTAGACGTTACTCTACCGGTGAGGTAGCCGAGGGCTTTACGGGGCTGCCGCCGTTGACGCGGTACCTCGTAGACTCAACCTGGTATACGTCACTCGGACATAACGGTCGTATGGATTACTGTCAGAGTTTGGCCGAATGGGCCAAGGATAAACCCCTCAGTATTCTTCAACTTGATCCAGCCGATCGAGCCGTACTAAAAATAGCAGGTAAGAAACTCGTACTTTCTTCCGTCCTAGTCGCTAAGCCTAACTTTCAAAATCGTGAGTACGCGTTTTTGGGTTAGGCTGCGCCGCGACGCATTTTTCGATTTTCGCGTCTCTCTCCGTAGAGAATCGGAGGATGAGCGCAAAGGCTTAAGGAAGACACACTGTTTACCTTTTTTAGGGAGGGGCGGGTGGAAATGGGCCTATTTTTTTGATAAAGGGAAGCCATCGTGAGTAAAAGGACCCTATGAATATTAATGAGGGTACACCGGTTCAATTTTCGTGGCTTCGACTCACGCTTTGACTGGGGAGACTGTGTCGACGTAAGAGAAACCCAGCTGTACTCTCATTCCCCCATCAACCCCCACGCGTTTTATTATTGCGGATTGAGGAAAAGAAACGACCCGAGAGGAAATGTCGATGTCTGCTCCGTTCGTTACCACGGACCTTTATCTTATCAAGAATATACCTAGAATCGTTATATAAATAATAAGCTAGTGATATCATTAACTCACGCATATCCAGCACAATAAATCATAGGTCTGGGGAGAAAAAAAAACGCCGTATAAATCACGCTTTCAAGGATGTAAATTTTAATTTTAGACTCGTTGTCAAAGCTAAAATAAGAACTGAACGAATTTGGTTCCATCCCCATCCCCACCTCCTCATCCCACTATCTCTTTCTGCCAAACCGACGCGTCTTCTCATAAAATTCCGATCTTTATCCGGAAGATGCCGACGAGAGGTGGGGGGGGGGGGGGGGATAAGTGACAAATCCCTCCCTAATGTCGTCTGCTATAATTTGTTTTGGTAAATTGAACCAAAAACGTTGCTAACTCGTTTGATAATTCGGTTGAAAATGCCCGTTAATCCAGCAGATTTCTCGAGGATGGTCTCTCTCAAAGCCGTGTAAATGCAAATCGATTTTGCTTTTTCCGTGGCCCGGAATGAAATTCAACTTTTTTTTTTGGTTTTCGCCGTCTCCCGTAATAAATTTAACTCGGGACTTCTAAAAATAGAGCTTAAAGTCGAGCTCTACGGAAACGGCAGAAAAGAAAATAACATTAGCAGAAGTAGAAAAATAATTTATTTTCCAAACCTCGAAATATTCCGATTGCGCCGGTAACCTTTACGAAATTATTTCGGTCTCCACTTCTTAGAGACGGTATATTAAAATTTTAAGTGTTCGCTGCGTTATTTAAGAATATTGATGGCTACATTTTCCGTAGAGCGTACCTTAGCCTGCACCTGTTAACCTCGCTCTCAAGTAACCCTCCGTGTCGAGACTTTCACATTATCGTAAGTCAACAATGTCAGTATTAGATAAGACAACGAACCAGAGTGTACGTAGCGTTTATTAAGAGCTAAAGTCATTCTTCGCATTTACGTAGCTGCTACTCAACTCGTGTTTCTCAAGATCCGGTAATTCTTGGAACACTCTAGTTACTATTGTTTTTAGTATCGCGCGATTTAAGTCATGCTGTAGGCCAATGCCATACTGGCAGGAAGTTGTTCCTACTTTTGTTTTGTTAGTTTTAATTATAGTTTTATTGTTACACCCGTGTTTAACTATTTTGATCCGTATGCGTCGTCGGGCTTATCATTATAACCAGCGGTTATTGGAACAGCGGGTCATTTTCATTAAAGGTATGTTTGTCACGCGCGTTTAAATCATTGTTGGCACTTTATTGATTATCAAAAGTCAAAATTTTAGCTAGAGATTCCAACAGTAGACTGGTTTCGCCCTTTTGGGGCTCATCAGTACTGTGTAGGAACTCTGGCTTTACTCGGAAATCTGCCGATATCAGTAAAACTAATAAACATAAACTCTGAATGTTTATTACTTCATTGATTTTTTTAATAAAAATCCAATCAATCGATTTTTTTATTTTATTCGGATTTTATTGCTTTTTATACAATTAATGGCTCTTTTCCTGTATAATTAACGGATATTTTACTTTTATCAGATAGCTAATCTTGAATTAAATGAAATCTTAATTAAATTTAAGTACTGTTTAATATTTTAGTTTCCTCAGATTTTCTGTTTATTTTAAATTCTTAAGCACTTTTTTTGCCATTTTTGTATTCCTTTATTGAAATATATTTGTGTGATTTAAAACAATGATTTTTTTAATCATTTGATTTAAATCAGCCAACACTAAATAATTTTTTTGGAACTAATAATTAAAAAAACTAACTCAGGTTGGGGCTATGTAGCTTAAAAAGATCATTTTATGCGGGTTCCTATTTCCAAAATTTTGACTGCTATTTTGGTAAAATTAACTTATATTTTGTTTATCTTTTCTCTGGACCAATTGTTATTAGCGGCAAACTTTCAGATCTTATTTTTTACTTCCTCCTCAGAAGACAATACAAAAACTTATCTTAATTGCTCTGGTTACTTCCCGGTTTTAATATCGTTAAAATCATAATTACGGTAGATTCACTTCAAATGTTTTTTTTTCAAGTATTTTTATCTTAATCAAAAAACTTCTAAAATCTAATATATTTGTCATCTTGGAAACAGACGAGTTCCTATCTCCAGAAGTGTCGTGACTAATAGCATTTCAAAAATTCGTGATAACCCCTAGGATACCTGCCACGTTATTAATATTTTAATATTTATCTGCTAGTCAAGCGTCTATTGCTATCGATTGTTTTCCATACATTTTACAGGCAGCCCAGTGGTCCTTATAGGATTTTATAAACCTATCCTATATTCTCCTGTAATTTCTTCAAATGCTCTATAAAGTCTTATAAGTTTGATTTAATACATGTTTCTTAAATTCTTTGTAAATTAGCTTCATAATTTGTGATGGTTAAATATTGCTACGTCCTGTTTTAGTTTCCAACTACCTTAGACAATTAATAAGTTTTAAAAAAATATATAAGTTTTATTTAGTATTTTTTTAAGCATTATTGCGTTTTATAATCTGTATAATATATTATATTTGAAGAAAATATTATCACAAATAATCAATTTGAGTCCTATATTATCATAAATAATCAATTTGAGTCCTATATTATCATAAATAATCAATTTGAGTCCTATATTATCATAAATAATCAATTTGAGTCCTATATTATCATAAATAATCAATTTGAGTCCTATATTATCATAAATAATCAATTTGAGTCCTATATTATCATAAATAATCAATTTGAGTTCTATATTATCAAAAATAATCCATTTGAATCCTATCCCTATATTATCATAATTAATCAATTCGAGTCCTATATTATCATAAATAATCAATTCGAGTCCTATATTATCATAAATAATCAATTCGAGTCCTATATTATCATAAATAATCAATTCTCGTCCTATATTATCATAAATAATCAATTTGAGTCCTATATTATCATAAATAATCAATCTAATTCCTATATTATCCTATATAATAAATTTTTGTGTCCCGTATAATTCTCTAAATTGATAAAAAATCTAAAAAATCGTAATTTTTCATATAAGGAATTAAAATTTTAGACTTCTCCCTGACGTAAAGTCCGGCGGCGATGTAAAATTGTCGGCGGCGGCGTTACTCATTTTCAGAGCGCGTACCACGGCGGCGTAAGCCTTAAAAATGCATCAAAAATATACAAAATTGAAATTGAGCCTCTTTCTCTTTGTTTAATCTGCTAGAAATAGCTAGTTCACTGAAAACATCGAAGAGGAATAGCGACTCTAGCTTTGACCAAACTTTAATATATAAAAATTAACCTATAGCGGCGGCGCGCCGAAAATGAGGAAACAAGCCGGCGTGGCGGCGTGAACGGCTCTACTCTGACGATAGAATATGGAATGCTATTTTTCCAAGGTCCCCCTCCCTACCCTTGGCCGTGGTTGGTTTTATATTGTTCCGGTCTAATAATAGGTACCGGCGAGTCCAGACGGTGCCGTACGGGAAAACGGCGCGGGCCAATTTTATTTCGGCCCTCAATGACTGCTGCTGGCTTTTAAATCCATTGCCAAAAGGACTCAGCCCGTCCACGGTGCGGTATACGCGATCAATAATGTCACCTATTTTATCTCCCTGACTGGAAAAGATACAGCTGCTCTATCAAAAAAAATATTATGTTCAAAAACCGCAGATATATTTAATTTTGGGCAATTTAACTTATTCAAGTTGCGCAAATCTTTGATAGGTACGCTTAATTTTGTAAAGCTGTTCTATATAAAACTTAAAATTTTTTGCGTTTTTTTAATTGAAAAGTTATTTCGGAAATCCGATTCATATGATTTAAAGATTTTAGAGTTTTTGTTAGTGTTGTTAATTTTCCGAATTGCTGAAAATTTTCCGCAAATCGAAAAAAATTAAAAATTGAAACATAAATTACTATTAAGGGTTTTTAATGTTTTTAACTTTTTATCGATATAAAATGTCTAATATCAGTAAACATACTACAAAACATTAATAGTGTTACATTGTTAATCAGTTTAAACTAGTCTAGAGATTTAGTTTTACTTTCAGATTCGAAAAAATGAGGCGAAAATGCCGCTTTATTTAAATTTGCAAACAATATATTAGACTAATCATGGAATTAAAACATTTTTGTATTTTTTTCGGAAAAATACGGAAATTTTTTCGACTTACAACACTAGTTTTTGTTTTTACATTTCGGGAATTTGAAACCGATTTTCGGCCAGATTTCGGGATTTTTCAAGTTAAATTTCCAAATTGTTAACGTAGCACTTTGCATTTCATATTTAGTTAATAAAAGATTTGAATATCCAATGCCTTTTAAATAACTTTAATTAAATCATGATGAGTGGGAAAAGAGGAAATAATTACAGTTCTGTAATTTTTGTAGTACTCTCAATCAATCTATTACCCGGAGAGATTAAACTATAATGGTCAATATAAACTGTTCAAAATCCTCGAATTATTGTGGTTACTTTGATCGTGACCAAATTTTAGGCGACAAATTTCAGTGTCGCGCAGTAGCGCGGTCTGCTTTGATCAATCGCCCTTGTGTGTATGTAAAAGCACTGAAGCTGCCGCCTTCCGCTCAATATTTGGGGGTGGAAGGGGAATGAAAATTGTTGTCTCCTTTACCCTCCCCCGCCCCCTTCTCTCTGTCTACCCCCCTCAACCTCTTCCAAATCCGATTGTTATTGAAATGGACACGTTTTAGTATTATCCCCGTATCAGAAGTTAATAATATCACTTACTAAATAAGTTTCAATTTCCTAAAGATATTTACTTTTTTTAAATATTATTATCCCTTTAAACAAGATTATTCTTCCTTTAAGCAAGATTATTCTCCCTTTAAGCAAGATTATTCTCCCTTTAAACAAGATTATTCTTCCTTTAAGCAAGATTTTCTCCCTTTTACCAGATTATTCTCCCTTTAAGCAAGATTATTCTCCCTTTAAGCAAGATTATTCTCCCTTTAAGCAAGATTATTCTCCCTTTAAGCAAGATTATTCTCCCTTTAAACAAGATTATTCTCCCTTTAAACAAGATTATTCTCCCTTTAAACAAGATTATTCTTCCTTTAAGCAAGATTTTCTCCCTTTTACCAGATTATTCTCCCTTTAAACAAGATTATTCTCCCTTTAAGCAAGATTATTCTCCCTTTAAGCAAGATTATTCTCCCTTTAAGCAAGATTATTCTCCCTTTAAACAAGATTATTCTCCCTTTAAACAAGATTATTCTTCCTTTAAGCAAGATTTTCTCCCTTTTACCAGATTATTCTCCCTTTAAATAAGATTATTCTCCCTTTAAGCAAGATTATTCTCCCTTTAAGCAAGATTATTCTCCCTTTAAGCAAGATTATTCTCCCTTTAAGCAAGATTATTCTCCCTTTAAACAAGATTATTCTCCCTTTAAACAAGATTATTCTCCCTTTAAGCAAGATTATTCTCCCTTTAAGCAAGATTATTCTCCCTTTAAACAAGATTATTCTCCCTTTAAACAAGATTATTCTCCCTTTAAGCAAGATTATTCTCCCTTTAAGCAAGATTATTCTCCCTTTAAGCAAGATTATTCTCCCTTTAAGCAAGATTATTCTCCCTTTAAGCAAGATTATTCTCCCTTTAAGCAAGATTATTCTCCCTTTAAGCAAGATTATTCTCCCTTTAAACAAGATTATTCTCCCTTTAAACAAGATTATTCTCCCTTTAAACAAGATTATTCTCCCTTTAAGCAAGATTATTCTCCCTTTAAACAAGATTATTCTTCCTTTAAGCAAGATTTTCTCCCTTTTACCAGATTATTCTCCCTTTAAACAAGATTATTCTCCCTTTAAGCAAGATTATTCTCCCTTTAAGCAAGATTATTCTCCCTTTAAGCAAGATTATTCTCCCTTTAAACAAGATTATTCTCCCTTTAAACAAGATTATTCTCCCTTTAAGCAAGATTATTCTCCCTTTAAACAAGATTATTCTTCCTTTAAGCAAGATTTTCTCCCTTTTACCAGATTATTCTCCCTTTAAACAAGATTATTCTCCCTTTAAGCAAGATTATTCTCCCTTTAAGCAAGATTATTCTCCCTTTAAGCAAGATTATTCTCCCTTTAAGCAAGATTATTCTCCCTTTAAACAAGATTATTCTCCCTTTAAACAAGATTATTCTCCCTTTAAGCAAGATTATTCTCCCTTTAAACAAGATTATTCTCCCTTTAAACAAGATTATTCTCCCTTTAAACAAGATTATTCTCCCTTTAAACAAGATTATTCTCCCTTTAAGCAAGATTATTCTCCCTTTAAGCAAGATTATTCTCCCTTTAAGCAAGATTATTCTCCCTTTAAACAAGATTATTCTTCCTTTAAACAAGATTATTCTTCCTTTAAGCAAGATTTTCTCCCTTTTACCAGATTATTGTCCCTTTTACCAGATTATTGTCCCTTTTACCAGATTATTGTCCCTTTCAGCAGATTATTGTCCCTTTCAGCAGATTATTGTCCCTTTCAGCAGATTATTGTCCCTTTCAGCAGATTATTGTCCCTTTCAGCAGATTATTGTCCCTTTCAGCAGATTATTGTCCCTTTCAGCAGATTATTGTCCCTTTCAGCAGATTATTGTCCCTTTCAGCAGATTATTGTCCCTTTCAGCAGATTATTGTCCCTTTCAGCAGATTATTGTCCCTTTAAGAATACAAATATATCTTTGTAATAGTTGTTGAAAAATATATAATTTACAATAACATTGGTAGTATAGGGAGATTAATAATTATCTAGTAAGAAATATATATATATATACTTTTGACAATACCCAGTTAAAACAATGTCAATAACTTATTGTTTTCGCTGAGGTATAAGGAAATATTTTCGATATTCACTATTTTAAATTTCAATCCAAGTGGAAAGACTCGATTTTGGGAGTCGACGGCGTATCAGGAATGACAACTACGTTTTTACATGTTTTCTCTTTCGTTCTAAAATAATTCTTGACATTTCCGGTATACACCGAGTTTGAATTTACGCTGTTTTTGTTAAATAATGAAATATAATTTGATGAGAATGTGGCCTTGGACAAAGCTCGATTGACGATATTTTTTTATTTCAAAGGCTTGTTTTCACTAAAGAACACTTTTAGTCTAACTTTCTTTATCAACTAGGGATACACCGATATATCGGCCTATTTTTCTAATACCGGTATCGGCTTAAGCGAAGCCAATATTGGCCGATACCGGTATTAGTAAAATATTTTCAAAAAAACATTTAAAAATAAGAAAATTCTCGATTAACTAACTAATGATAATATTTTATTTGATTGGCCGCGCCACGTACGCCAGACTTCAGAAGCTAGATCATACCTGTTTTTAGACCCGGGATTACGAGTGTAAACCAATAAAAAACAACGATATTCGATTTGGGATAGAAAATATGTATCACGTAAGATGAAAATAAACATATTCGGATATGCTCTTGCAAATTTTTTTTCATGAAAAATTAGAATAAAATGGTATGACAGTGTACTGAACGGTCTTTGACAATTATTTTATCATTATACACTTATTATAGATAACTTTGTTAATATCGGCTGATATATCGTCCGATATATGGGCTGTAACCGAGGGGTCGGACACTTGCCATTATTTTGTACGGGATTTCGTAGAGATTTTGGCGATTTTATCATTACTTTTTGAAGTGATTTTAGGATTTCAATGTTAATTTACCATAGAAAGAGTTAAAAGATTTTGCGATTTTAGACAAAGTGTACGGGATTTTGGTAAATGTCCGATCCCTCGGCTGTAACCATATTGGCGCATCCCTATAGTCTTGGTCGATAATTCAAAATAACGGTCAAAAACGCCGCCGATCAGTTTAGTAAAATATTTTCGGCGGCGTAATCGACTAAGACTATTATCAACATAAATTTAAATATATTTCTAAATGATATGAACCCGAGATAGATACTATTAATTTTAAAGAAACAGATCAATGCGAACACGGTTTGAAACGTTTGCTCAATAGATTCTGAAGCGTAAAATATTTACCCCTATACCAGGAATAGCTCGGGAGAGTAAATACCGTTTTCAATTGTTGTAGTATAATGCCCCAAACACAACGTCACGTTTTTCGGTTCATCAGGGGCGAAATATTCAATTTGCAGATGCCGTAATTGCGCTCTCGTTAAATATTTTGTTGGCCCGCCGGCACTGCACCATCAAATTTTCCATCACGACCCAATAAAAGGACCCTTTGAACGTGGACTATAGTGTATAACCCTCTCGTCCGTGGTGTGTGTGTGGGGGGGGGGGGGGAGGGCACACGCGGACTTCATTTTGTCGCCTATTAAAAAGCCATCATGCGCGAGAAAAACCCGTCTTCCACTTTTTCTGGCCATGAAAAGAAAAAGGTGTTTCCCGTCCGTCGTGGTGGTCAGGCGGAGAATGCTTTCGTGATTGACTCGTGACATGACGTACAGTCTTGGCGCACACTATGATGTTTCGATTCTCGCGTGATACTGACAGACAAGGACGTATATAAGGGGGGGGGGGTTTAGGGGGTTCAAACCCCCTCCTTAGGACTCAATTCCTTTCTTACGAAATTAAATTTTGCAAAACAATATCAATTTTTTTCTTTGTTTTATTATCATTTTCTCGCAAATGTATGAAAAAACTTCGTTTGATACACGTGCGGAAATGTCATTGTCACTCGTCCCGAGTCTAGCCAGTACTTTAAATATGCGTTATTGCTAACGAAAAATTTCGCGCTCGCTGCGATCGCGATTTCATCTGGTTCTATATCTACGTGCTTGCTCACAGACGGACCGCTTTGACAATAACAGAGTTTCCACACGTCAGGGAAATCTGGGAAAAGCCTGGGAATTTAAAAATGGGCCTAAAAATTTAGGGAAAGGTCGGGGAATTTTAAGAATTCGATTTTCTCTTGACACTTTTTGAAGATAATTTTACTCTGGATCTATGACAAATTCTTTGATTATCATTTATTCCCTTGAAGCTTTGGCTAATTTTTTCAAAATTGCAATAACCTTTTTACCGAAATATAAGTCAATTTTAATTTATTAACTTCTGATAAATGTAAAATATAAAATAATTTTTTTCCCTTAAAAAGTCAGGGAAAAATCTCTTAAAATGGTCAGGGAAAACAGGGAATAGTCAGGGAATTTTAATCTAAAAATTTTGTGGCAACCCTGTACAAGTGTTTATGGATGTTTTTCGAAATAAAGAGTGTAAAAAAGAAGTTATTAAATAGCAAATTTTGCTTGATTAATTGGCAAATAAACTGTCGGATATCAGTCGGCCATATTTTTTTCAAGTCGGGACAGTTATTACAATTTAAGTTGCAATGATACATGAAAATTTTGTGTGGTATCTTAGCGTAGTGGTGTTCGTTAAATCTTAAGGTCAAAAATATTATTTACAAAAGTGTTTGTCTTCATTAATTTAAATAATATAAATTTTATTTTAAAGGTATTACTATCAAAATTGCAATATTAGTTTTTCCAGACAATAGATATTTGTTTTCTTCATTAATATAAATACTATAATTTTAATATCAAAGATGTTATTATCAAAATTCGCTTCTTTATCAATTAGAATTAAAAAACAAAATTAGTTCTGGGTAATAAATTTAATTAAGATTAAATAAAATTTTACTTTAATTTATAGAAATCAGTAAACAATCAGTCAGTTAGAAAAATGTTTTTGTTTTTAATCTACAGTTATTATGAAATTACGTTAATGAAGCAAAATAAATATTAAATATTTGGCGAATTTTCCCAGGGAATCTCTACCATTTTTCTTAGAAATTTTCTAGATAATTTAAATGTAGTGTAGTTATACAATATAAATAATTTTACACGGTATATTTGCGTAGAAAATACTCGAATTTGGATTTTGTTTTAAGTTTGCAACGCTTCGCTTCGCCCGTTTAAAAAAAGAAATAATCAATGGAGGGAGAGAGGAGTAAGATGAATCAGATGATGATGCTTCACTTTTTCTCCGGCGCAGCGAGGCCTCCCTTATGAAAGACATCTTCTTTTATTATTCGGCCAGAGACGGCTCTTCCGCCCTTTCTCTTTCTTCAATTGCACCAAAGTTCTGTCTCACAATCCGATTCTCCCCTCCATCCTTACATTCTAAAACGAGCGCAACCCACTCGCTACTTCTCTAAAGACTGAGTTTAGCCGCGCTGTAACGGTTCTTACACTCGCAGGTTCCTCTTGAGAAAGTTTAAGTTGTACCATAAGCCTATCATAAGGTCCCTATAAGTAAAGGTCTAGCGTAGATCTCCATAGTAACGGCGTCAGCGGCGGCGATTCGAAAACATTTAAAAATAAAAACAACAGTATTTTAAAAGCCAAGATACATCATGGTTATTATTTTTTTATCCAAAAATTCATATACTTAAAACTTAAGCAAGAAAATGTACAGCTCTAAATTTTTACTAGTATATATATTTTTTAAGTGTTCTTTATAATATCTCATCCGCCATTGAATACATTGATAACAAAAGTCGATATCTTTAGAAAAATATCTGTGTACATGGATAGATAATTAGGCCTTTCTTGGCCACATACTTTTCGAAGGTATTTTAGGTAAAATAACGTACACGACGGGGCGATTTTCTATTTGGACGAATCTATCAAAATCAATTTACGGTTAAATCATCTTAATGCTACTCGCATCTGCAATCTCAAATTAACTTCTCTGAACGGCGTTGTCCCGGAGAGAATAAAATTTACGTACGACGATAGGGCAAAATTTCTACATCTAAAATATTCTCTTACTTGATATAAAGCAGCCACGCTCGGGTTGATAAATGCCACACAAAACGCGTCTAAATCTCACATTTGAAAAATAAATACCTTCAGAAACACAACTCTTATTTTCTAATACGCAGTTTTAGGTTCTGATGAATCATTTTGCAAAGATAAGTGTTAATTTTAAGTTTTTAAGCGATGAAATTGTGAATAAGCCTTGGCTACGGTGCTAATGGCTCGCGGCGGTGGTTCTAAGTTAAAAAACGTTCGCGCACGGCTCGCAAATACATAGTTGAGAACGTAGCCACTAGGAGGTGTAGATTTTGAATACCTACCTGTTAATAACGGAAATGTTATTGTCAAAAATTTGGCCTAGACCTTTGCTTATGGGGACCTTAGGATTGTACGCAAGGGGTCGGACATTTACCAAAATCCCGTACACTTTGTCTAAAATCGCAAAATCTTTTAACTCTCTCTATGGTAAATTAACATTAAAATCCCAAAATCACTTCAAAAAGTCATGATAAAATCGCCAAAATCTCTACGAAATCCCGAAATCCCGTACAAAATAATGGCAAGTGTCCGACCCCTCGATTGTACGGAGGTGTTATACCAAGAATGTATTTATACTTAGAGAAAGACGTCGGTTTTTAGGGAACCAATGAGATTAGGGGAAGGATCTTACTTCTATGGTATGATGGGGATTGGAAGCAGCGCAAACATTTCTCAACATAGTAAATCTCCTTAAGTAGATATACCAAAATTCTTGGTTATACGCAGGCAAGAAAAACAGTGTACAATAGTGGGGAATACAGTTCTCAAAACACTTCTTGATATATATTTTTTTAAATTGTAGGCGCGCTACTGCACTACCGGGGTTTAAAAGATTCCCTTTCTATTTTGGAGTGTATTATTTTGCACGCGGTGTTCCTGTTACGTGTTTGTCATACAGAGCAACGCCCCTCGAAAGGTTAATGTTAATCCGCCTGTAACGTCGCTAGGACGGCCTCTACTTAAAATTCAAAATGGAACCGTTTTTTCGGTGAATTTGAAAGGGAATCTCTGGGGAAATTGCTACCTAGCCCGTTTCATAATGAGCCTGCTGATAATTACTCGAGCTAAAGTTAATTTGCATTTAGGATGTTATATGATACTATTCGAGATATTTGCTGGTTTTTAACTGGCAATCGCTAATCTCGTAAATTTACTACATCATTTCCTTGAAGCGCAATGTAGTTAATGGAGTACGATATTTTTATTATTAATTTGGAACGTTGCGGATGAACACGTTGTCGTAAAAAGTAGCCTTGATATTTTTGTCCATGCAAAATACGATTCTGACCAAATTTGTATTCAAACTTCAATACTGTGAAAGTACTCTATCTAACTTGCTTTATTACTATTCATACTAGTGTTGTAAGTCGGAAAGGTTTCCGTATTTTTTCCGAAAAAAATCAAAAAAAGTTTTCGTTCCATGATTAGTCTATTATTGTTTGCAAATTTAAATAAAGCGGCATTTTCGCCTCATTTTTTCAAATCTAAAAGTAAAAATAAACCTCTAGACTAACTTTAAACTCATTAACAATGTAACACTTTTATTGTTTTGTAATATGTTTACTGTTATTAGACATTTTATATCGATTAAAAGTTAAAAAAAATTAAAAACCCTTAAAAAGTATTTTTCCGATTTGCGGAAACTTTTCCGCATTTTATTTTTCCGCACAATTAACAACACTAATTCATACTAAAATATGCAAAGAATGGACACATTCACAAATTACTTAAAGGGAAACAAACATTTAAAGCGAGGCTATTAGAAGTTCGATTTTAATGCTTCGATTTTTACCAGATGAAACTAACCTTTTGGTGGTAAGGTAAATTACGAAAAAACGACTATTGCAACTCTGTTTTAAGAGGCGTTTTATGCTCGGTTTTATGTTAAAACTATAAACAAAAGTTTACCTGACGAAAAATTCATCATAAAAAGAAACAAAAATATATGGTTTTTGAATAATTTAAAATTTGTACTGTTTAGTGTTCCGACTACTGAAGCCATCTGGTTAAAAATCGAACTCTAATGGCGTCACCCCTGTGAAATGATCCAGAGTTATCTGATTTAAATCACCTATTATACTTCAGTGTATTTATAAAAATGTACGAACGTAGCTTCTATAGTGATATCCATTCAGAGCAAACTCAAATAAAGTATTTTTTTAATTATTACATAAATTTAATGAAGATTAAATTTTAGTTTACATTACAGGGTTGCCACACGTAAGGAACAGTCAAGTTAATTAAAAAATGGGTCTAAAAATCAGGGAAAGATGAGGGAATTTTAAGAATTTGTAAAAAGTTATGGAATTCAATTTTATCTTGACACTTTTTGTAGGTAATTTTACTCTTAGTTATCTGCCAAATTCTATGATTATTATTTAGTTACTTTAAAGTTTGCTAATTTTTTTAACGTTGCAATAATACTTTTGTACTGAAATGTAGGTTGATTTCAATTTATAAACTTCTGATAAAAGTAAAATATAAAGCTAAACATAGTCTAATTTTGGTTTTAAAAAGTCGGGGGAATCTCTTAAAATGGTCAGAGAATAGGAATCTGAAAATATTGTGGCAACGCGGCATTACCTCTGCACTCAAATTATTAATGAATTTATCCATAAAAACAGACGTTAAAACCTTTAAAAATAAAAAAATGAAAAACAATAAAAATACGGTTAAAATCAAATTTTTGGGCGTTGTTAAAAAATTAAAAAACCAACAACCCGTGTCAAATGGGTAATCGGTATCATTCCATTGACCATATTGTTTATTGTAAATAGTATATTCTCCGATTCATTGTTTGTTATTCCGTCCCGTTGCTATGTGTTATTACTTTATTTAAAACACGGCATTGTTATTTTCGTGCCGGGAAAGACTGACAGTTTTCGTTCTCTTTTTTATACGCGTTGCGAACTCAGCCAAAAAATAAAATGTAAAAGGTGAGGACAGTTTTTCTTCGTGGTCGTGAATATTTCGCGAACAATAAATAAAATGCACAAGCTGGAAACGTTTCTTGGTCGTTCTCCTCTAATACAAAAGCGAAAGAAATGAAAAAAAATATGGTAGATTGCAGCAGGGGTCGAATGCCCCTTTCTAGCCTAAGGGCCATCCATATTCACAGCGCGTGACAATGTTTTCCGAGGGAGGTGAGCGTCCAACAATTCCCAAACTTCACTCGACAGTTCGTTGAAAGTATCGTTCATCATATCCCCGCCTCTTGTCGCGATATCAGGTTAGCTATCTTTTATATTTATTAAGAATGTACCCGCGTCCCTTGTCAGTAGAGAGGAGGGTATATTAACGCTATTTCGTTACGGATAAACGTGATTTCCCGGCTTCTACGTCGCTGCGAAGTTTGACGAGGCCTAGAAGTTCGCCATGCGAGGAAGAATCAGGGGGAGGCTAAGGGGTAATAAGACACTGAACCCGAGTACGCTGGCTACTTTGTCCATAGGTGAAGAAAGTATTAGGATTGTTCCCATTGTTTTTTTTTCGTTATTTTAGAAACCCGGGGTACAAAAAGTACCTGGTTTCTAATAATGATCGGCGATGGGTCCTCACCTGATAGTTTTGTTAAAGGGATGTCTGTATTTTATTGGCGCTTATCCGTATCGCGCGGTAACCAAGCCGTGGCAGTTAACCGTCGTCCTTTCATTGTTCGACTGTTTCTGGCCCATCACTTTTTTTATTTTCACTCGAAATTGAGATTAATGATTTTAGCCAGTCTACCCAAATAACTCGTTAAGCCGCAAAATCTCTTATTTTCTGTTTTGTTTCACGAAAATCCGTCATTTTTTCGTTAGTTTTTACTCCAGGATTTAATTACAGTTTTCGTTTTAATGGTTTCGTTATATATTTCTTTGATATATATACTTTATTTAATTATAACCTTAGCAGGTTCTCTTATCCAAAGTTTCAAAACTCGAAATTTTCTTTTAAGTACTTTCGGAGAATATATATTTTGGGGCTAAGATTAAATCTAATATTTTGAGTCTGTGATGGTGGTAAATAAGTATACAGGAAAAAAATTAAAGACGCATTTTAAGTTATACCGTAAATAAAATTTTCAAAATTCGCGTTTATTAATTATTCGAGTTTATCAGCAACTCCGTAAACCCCTATGGATGGAACGCGTTCCACGTGGCTAGTGTTCTGTATCAACACTCACTCCGTGGCAGGTGACTTCATAATATTCATCTCGACTCGGTGACGTCGGGGATTACGTCACTCGATTATGCACGCCATCGAGATGATCTCTGGAATACGAAACGAGTAGTCGCGTCGAACGTCAGCCGGGGCCCCACCCCGATACGCACCCACGCGTGTGCGTAAAAACCTAAGCGCGATTAAACGCTAGATTGATCATTTTCCTCGAATGGCGGGCGGAAGTCGTCCACGCACTGGATGCCCGCTTTATGAAGAAGGGAGGAAATTCTTGGCGCCCATTTCCGCCTATACGTTAAATAGACGTTTTTTTTACTGCCTATTGTCTATTTTCGCCACCGGAAATGCACCTGCAACCGCTATACTATGAAATATCCCGCAAACCATCGTTTCACCCCCCACCCACTTTTCTTTATTTTTTATTTACGAAGGTTGAGGGTGCCAGAAACGCAGACTATACCTATTCGGTAGTAATCCTAGTATCATAAGAATGTTTTCATACCAGCTTAAAAATGATGTTTTCTGTAAACATACGGAAATCTTGAAGGCTTTGTTGTCGTGAACTTGAAATGCTTCCTAATTCAATTACGTTATTAAGCTCTTGCACCGGGTTTTTTTAGTTTGCTGGGAGTTGTGTAATTTTTTTACATGAAACACCAGGTATTTAATATAAAAATATTACTTCGTGATAAATTTTTTCCATATGGTGATCATTTGGCTCGCTCTGGGTGCAACAGTGAAAAGATATGATATTAGCGTTCTACTGTGGCTACCATTTTGTGAGCCAATGTTTTTATCTATACTGGTGACCAGGGTTGACTGTTTAAAGAACACTGGTTTAAACCAATGATTTTTTGGAAAAAACCGATGGTATTTTTTAATAATTTGATTTTTTAATTAACTAAAAATCATTAGAAAATGTAAATTTTCTTACCGAAATGATTACATTTCTAAAACATTAACAAGGTGACCACATTTCTTATATTTTCAATACCTTAATATAAATTCCTTGGGTATTCTCATGTAGTATAACCGGAAAACATTCCGTCGTCGTGTACCCTTCATCCTATATTCCACTTTATTTTATCAACTGTTTTTCGATAAGAATCCTTATTTTTGCTTATTGTTTTTCCTATATTTTCCTTTAAAGGCCGACTACATAGTTATTCGGTTTACTCTGTATTTCACTGGAAGCTGGCTCGCTGCAAGACACATATGCTATGCAAGCAGCCAACTTCCAGTGAAATACAGAGTAAACCGAATAACAATGTAGTCGGCCTTTAATTCGCTTGAAAATTTCCTATTTTTTCTATAAAAATTTCGAGGCATTTATACAAAATCAAAAACGAAACTAAAACTAAAACGTCGTTCTGGTGAAACTTGTAAAAAACGAAACTAAAACTTTGTTGTGGTCACGTGACGTGAGACAGGTAATAATACTCATAATAATTTTTAGTTGATTTGTGATATGTATGCACAGTTAAACAAAAGCGAAAAATAGATTAAAACAAAAAAAAACCTGGTTTAAACCCAATAAAATAGTTTTTGGGTTTTTGTAAAAAAAACGGGTCCCCCCCCCCCACCCTGCTAGTGACGTCACAGCGACATAATTCTATAGAGGGATGGTTCCTTCATTTAATTAAATTTACCTGGATATAAATTGTTCTTTTACACCGTGAACATTTAATGTAGAGCAAAGATATTATCAGAAGTTGATCAGGGTTGCCACAGTACCCGGACAACATGCAATTTCTGGAAAAGTCTGAATTTGAAAATCGATTTAAAACTCGGGAAAAGTGAGGGAATTTATTTTTGGTCGCAAATAGTTCCTAAAAATAGGACTGTCTATAGAGTAACATTAGATTTCTTGTTTGAATGTTGCTGTTGCGTCACGGGTGACGTATCGATGACGTTTTACTACATAAGAGTAAATTCGACGAGGCACCCGGTTTTTAAGCATAAACTGAACTTCTACATATTTCGTGACAAATGAGCTACATAAAAACAAGTTTAGCAATAGTAGCTAATTTTATAGAAGACCTATTGCAAAATTTTTGCATAAAATAAGTCGGGGAAAATCCACGGAAATAGGGAAAACCTGGAAAATGGTTGCAAATAATAAATATTTACTAAAATATAGGCTATAAATTACAAAATATTGCTACACAATAATTCAGGGAAAGTCTCTAGAAATGGCTAGGGAAAACCTGGAAAAGTAAGGATTTTGAATCTGAAAAAACCGTGGCAACCCTGTAAATGCACTGACCAATAATTCGTGTTCTTTTGTTACATTAGCCAACCAAATTTGAAGAAGCAGATGAATTTATATAAACCAATCGTACGCGTTTCTTTCTTTTTCACACCGATTAGACATAGGAATTATAGGAAAATTGTAATTATACGAAAATTCTTTTGGAGACCAATTTCGATCTACACTTTTACCGGCAATAAATGCAAAATGATGGTAGTGTTAAATAATGCGCGTAATGTCGTATATATTTGTATATATCCTAATTTAAATCAACATTAAAATTTTGTTAAATGGAAAACCAATTAAAATTAAGTGTATAAAGAAAATCTAGAATTGTTAACTTGAGCTTAAACGTAAATATAAACTTTTAAATATGAAAATAAAATTGTAGATCTTTAAATATTAAATACTCGGATATTTTCTTTTATATAAAGTATTAATGCTAATATCCTGTGTGGGTAGAATCGCCACAATGGCCAAAAGTCCTTTCGCAAAATTTATAAAAATTATAAGTCGTTTCCAAATAAAACTTGGTCGTTATTTTAAAAGTTTTATAGTATAAAAAGTTCACCGCTAATTAGCCGTTCTATCAAGTTGTTTCAGTCCGATTTGATACTGATAGAATTAAAAAATAGCTCTCCCAAAATTAAAGAACCTAATAGTAGGAGGTTAAAATAGTTAGATAAAAATCAATGCCTTCGATAATCTTCAGGTAGTGGTGTAGCTCCAGAGCTTAAGAAACAAGCGAATATTTTTCACCTACTTTCCAGGCATCAGGATATATTTAAATGTTTTACGGCAAACGCTCCAAATACGCTGATTTCTACCAATATTTTACTTTGTAGTGCAAGTTGACATTTTTAATGATTTTCACTTTTATTCCAAAATTATTATAAAACTTTCCTTATCCCGAAACCCTATACCTGGCTTAAAAACTTTTTCTATCATTGTATCTTGGATAATACATTTTTTTTTCATTATTTTAGATTACGTTTTATTGCTATCTTTTGGAAGCCTAAATTTAGATTAATTTTATCCCAAAATTTCATTAAATACTTCCTCCCCCAGAATGGTTTTCCTCGGGGAGTGGGAGGGTAGTTGATAACCAGAGAATAGTACACATGCAATCCCGTTAATGAAATACATTTGGAATTACGAAATTTGTCAAAGGTAATAAGTACCATTTTCTAATAACCGCTGAAAGCTTTTTTGAAATGATACCTAACGAATTATCTTCATCGAAATAAATTAAATCTATATCTCTCTCTGATGTCGGAAAGTTGTTAATTACTAGCTAAGGAGATATAAAACGAGCCGCGATATAAATTGAATTGCGCTCTAACATTAGGAATTAATTTATCCTCCTTAAATAACCTCTTCATGAAAACGCACGATAATGTAAGTGAGCTAGCCATCATAAATATCCATTGACGAGCTAATATGATATTGAATCTATAATAGAATAAACGCGACTATCGTGAGTACGCATTATTATCGTATATTAAAAACAAAACGTATTAGGTTAACAGATAATGTGTAAGCTAGCTAGCCATCATAAATATCCATTAACGAGCTATGATAGTTAATTTCTAATATATATAGAATAAACGCTACTGTCGTGAGTATGCATTATTATCTTATATTATAAACAAGAACGTATTCAATTTAACGGATAATGTGTTGACACTGGGGCTCGGACATTCATTAGAAATCCATCAAAATCCGAAATTCAAGGTATAAAACCGAAAAATTCCGAAATAGCTAACAAATTCTTTAAAACCTAGTGCAAAATCTTTAAAACGTAGTGCAAAATCTTTAAAACGTAGTGCAAAATCTTTAAAACGTAGTGCAAAATCTTTAAAACGTAGTGCAAAATCTTTACAACGTAGTGCGAATCTTTACAACGTAGTGCGAATCTTTACAACGTAGTGCGAATCTTTACAACGTAGTGCGAATCTTTACAACGTAGTGCGAATCTTTACAACGTAGTGCGAATCTTTACAACGTAGTGCGAATCTTTACAACGTAGTGCGAATCTTTACAACGTAGTGCGAATCTTAAAAACGTAGTGCGAATCTTAAAAACCTAGTGAAAATCTAAAAAACCTAGTGAAAATCTCTAAATCCCATACATTTTTCACCGAATGAATGGCCCTATGTGCGGACATCACCGTATTTTCCTCGTGATTCCCGGAAGTAAAAAACAAGCCCCTTCGACTTTCCTCGTGTAATCTTTGTCCGGGGGGGGGGGGGGGTTATTCCGGTACAATCGCAGGCTCTCATTCAGTGTAGGCACATAATTTCTTCAGGGAATCATGCAAACAGAAGCTATAGGTTCTCGGTTATCCCGAATATGTTCTCGTGATAAGGTATATTTGAGTTTTGTCTGTTGGCGCTGTTTCCAACATTGATCGATCGCTTTTAGCGAACCTTAAGCTCAAAAATTGTTTTTCGCAGCGTTCTATAGTCATTTTCTAAAATAATGGCGCGGTTTCTATTTGGAAAGTATCCAAGGTTGGCGAGGATAAGAAAAGTAAGATCGGTTACTTTTGGTATCGTACGTCGATTCTAATTGGGTTTAACGGAAGAATTCGGCGGTTGACATCAGAACCATCTTCTTGCCAAAATGGAAGGATCCTTATTCTTGGTGTGATTAAAAGCATATTTCCAAGCTCACGACGCGTCGATCCTATAATTTCTATATGGTCGTATAAAATCTTATAATTTCTATATTTTTTATAATTTTAAAATAGTCGTATAAAATCTTATAATTTCTATATTGTTTATAATTTTAAAATAGTCGTATAAAATCTTATCATTTCTATATTTTTTATAATTTTAAAATGGTCCTATAAAATCTTATAATTTCTATATTTTTCATAATTTTAAAATGTTCGTATAAAATCTTATCATTTCTATATTCTTATAATTTTAAAATGGTCGTATAAAATCTTATAATTTCTATATTTTTTATAATTTTAAAATGGTCGTATAAAATCTTATAATTTCTATATTTTCCCTCACTTTTAAAATGGTCCTATTAAATTATACTATAATTTCTATATTTTTTTAATTCTGAAATGGTCCTATAAAATCCTATAATTTCTATATTTTCGTTTTTACCTATATTTTCTATATTCTTAAAAATCCAGGCAAGTTATAAAAATGTCTGTACCTATTTTAGGGTATTATGACTTCTTTTAAATACAACATAGAAAACTCACATATTTTGGTATTTTCTGTAATTTCATTTATATAAAAATAATATAATTTTGAGATTTGTATCGTAAATGTCTGGGGACGTTTGACAAAAATAGCATTAGACCAAATCCCATCAGAAACAAGAGCTTAGAATTTAAATTGAATATAACGGATACGAATTAAACACATTTATTGCAATTTTAAATTTTTTGGTAAGCCCTTCTGACGTCAATATTCTTCCTTTAACACTGAAATAAATCCATACACCGGACAAAGTGCGGCAAGCGAAATTCTGTTTGTCGGCATTTTCAAGCTCAGCTTCTTCCATAACTTGAACTTGACCCAATTTCATCCCCTCTTTCGCGGTACCCTTTCAAAGAGCTGATCCATCTCTCCGCGGTGTCGCTGTGTGTATAGAAAACAAACGACATTGACCGAAGACAAATAAAACCGACTCAAAAGGAAGTACGACAAACAAAAAGTCATTAATTTTACTTAAAACGAACGACCAAACCGAGATTCGCTCAAAGTTGATGTTTTCTTACTTCATATTTTTGGGGGGTAATAGAGGAAACTGGCCCACGCTCGCTCCACATAATCGTCAGCCCGTCGCGGATTGATTCAATTTCCAGAAACGTCTCATTTCGAGATGTGACGTTCTCCGTCGGATTTTCCCTCATTTGGATCGCGGCCAAAAAAAACGGAGTCATTCGGGTCATCGACTGTGTCAGATTGGCTTAAAGCGAAATTGAACTAAGTGACAATTTGACGTTCTAATCGGTGGTTGTATATTGTATAATTAATACGTGACGTCTTCGCTTCTCCGTAACCATGGAAACAATTGTCGTCTCTATAATTAGGCGCGTGGAGTTTCAATTTAATCCGTTTATTGTTTTTAATTAGACTTAAAAGGATTAACTCCGTTTCTATGACAACCGTCAAGAAGACGGCTATCCAATTTGAACTTTACGTCATTGTTCCACAAAATACAATGAAAAAAGGGGGGTATCAGTAGAAGGGGGAGTATAACTCAGTCAGTGAAGAGGTACATTTTAGGCTTGGATTAGTTTTCAACAGTCCAAATTTCACTAGGGTGGTAATATTTTAACCGAGCGCTTTTCTGGAATCGTCACGGACGGATTTTACGGAGGGTAATTTTAATTTAACAAAATATAAATTCTCCGCTCTCTCGTTTCTTCAAAGAAATGCAAACGGTTTATTTATAGGCTCTTTTTCGGAGACGACTTATCTTTCTCTTCGCGATGTCGGATTCCGACGCTATCGTATTTCTAAAAAAAGGTTAGGAAGGGAAATTTTGAAAGAGTCTTTAGTCTGTTAAAACAGTTCTCCTAACCACTTTTACTATAAAAACCAGACGGAATAGAATTATATTTATTTGACGAAGGAAAAGATTCCTTCACAGGGGTAACGCCATTAGAAATCGAGTTTTAAATATTCAAATATTTTACCAGATGGCACCAACCAACTGAAATGTAGATATTTTAAGTTATCTAGAAACCCCCAAAACTATTTTTGTCCTTTTTTTATTTGGTTTTTACATAAATTGTTTTTTTTTGTTTTTAGTTTTTACACAAATTGATTTTTATTGTTTACGTAAATGGTTTTTTTTTAAATATAAATTGGTTTTTGTTTTTAGTTTTTACATAAAACATCGCTTAAATCTAGACTTTTTCCTTAAAGGGAATATAACTTCAGGTATTTGGTGTGGAACACCAACGTTTGCAGCTCTGGCCGCTCTTGCCTTTGGCTTTAAAAATGTTTGGCGCCACTGTACAGGGAAATTTTAAAAATTGAAGGGGTTTTCCATAAAGTTTGTTTTCCAGGTTATATTCCTTTTAAATAAATTTCCATTTATTTCCTTCACACAAAAGGTTTAAAATTAGCTCCATCTAGTATAAATAAAGGCATTAAATTCGAACATTTGTTTCCCTGTAAGCATTTTGTTAATCGATCTGTATTCTTTAATTAACGCACCACTCGATAAAAGGAAGTCGTCTTTGGGTGTTTATTATTCCTAGACACGTTTTACAATACCATCTGGTGGCTACATTTGGAAGCTTGAATTTATTTATTAAATTGTTAAATTACTTAGAGGTAAAATTTTCTATTGCCTAATATTTCTGTAATATCATTAGAACATTAGACATTTCTGAAAATATTGGGCGTGGCCATAAGAGTGACGTCACTAAAATGTTTCGCGTTAACTCGATACTGTTTTATTACCAGCCTTAAAAAAATAAAAATATCGTGAAATCTAGCAGGGTAGTGATTAGCCTGCTTCCTCGAAAGCGACGCCATATTTAATTAACCTCTGGTTTAAAAATAGAAAACTGTCACCGAAAAGGTGTAAAAGGGGGTGTTTCTGTTCACGCTTTAAGAAATTTAAAACGGGCCTAGAACTTAATTATCCGTAATAAAATGCGCTTGCGAAATATTTTAGTCTGGAAGGGGGGGGGGGGCGAATCGCCGAAAAACTTGTTATGTTATCCTAAATATTATTTTTACGTTATATGGTATAAACAAAAAGAACGTAGACATTCAATCTTATATGACAGCGTGGTTTGGATATAAATATCATAGGCGATAATATATATGATAGATATTGTACGTGTATTGTATTCTTTAGGCCTAAAAACGTTCGAGTCCAAGTAGGCTTAAGAGTACTTTTTAAAAATGTGTCTACCGCAATGCGGCGTTTTCAAAGGCAAAAGTTGAACAGAAATATGTGCCTTTAACTTCCCAACACGCACTCTCCTATTGAATTCTTTATTTTGTTGGTTCCTGTTTCCTTTTTATTCAGCCGCCCCCTTTAAGTGCTTTCTCCTCCTGTACCCGAGCTTGACGGTTAAACAGTCTTTACAGGCGGCCGGCTTTATCATTTTCTTCGTACCCTTCGTATAAATTAAAATAATCTTAGCAAAAATAAGAAATTTAAATTGTTGGGCCTTAGCGTGAAACAAAAATATTTTTAGTCTAGAAAAAACTCGTTTTCAATGTAGTGTGCCAAATAGAAAACATTTGTAGTCCTGCACGACTTTGATGTCTGACCAGCCACAAATTATCCACTAATTACCATATCAAATGACTTCCCGATTAACTGCATTATTCTTAAAGCTTATTTTTGTAAAAAATAACATCACTTGACACTGAGTCAAAACGCTAGAGATATTGGCCATTTTTATCCTTCGGGGTATAAAGTAACGGTCGGTTCAACTCTTATTTTATTATTTTGATTATATTAAATACAGAAATTTGCATAATTGGGATGGAAAATTTATCCGTAATAATTATTTTTCATATCTTCAATTAATTAATTTTAGAGAAGCGTTAAATTATAAAACATTTAAATTTGGGTGAAATAGTTCAATGTTACAGATATAGATGGCGGCACGTTTTCCGTAGAACAGTTTGTTCCCGGGGGGGGGGGGGGATACGGTGAGTGTGCTCTCCTAGTTTATGGCATAATGCTAAGAATGATTGACGATTAGCGTGCGCGCCTTCGAACAAAAAGTTTCGTATCTTTCTTTTAAAACGTTTCTAACACTTTTATTACTACGCGGAGATTTTTATTATTCTTCACCATGCTGCGAAAAATTTCTAAAAGGGAGCGGTGTAAAATGCTAAGTTTTTAAGTTGGGCGAGTGCGAACAATTATCGTTCGTTGGGTTATGTAAACGTTTAACTATGGGGGTACAATTTGACATTTAGAAATAATCACTTATCGCTAAATTCGAAGCAAGCGGGTTATCGTAACCACGTCATAGATTGAGTCACTGTTGGTGAGATAATGAATAATTTTTCTTCGTTTAATTGTATAAGACTAGATTTTTTTGTCTTAAAGATTGTTATATATTATTCTATAACACAAAAAGACATGTGTTATATGGTGAAGGCGACCCGCCAACCATTGTGTTCGTCATAACTCAACCAGATGGCGACACTAGTCCCGTAAGATAAATTTAGCGTTGACTGCTCAAACTTCCTTGTTTGGTGACACAATGCAAAGGCGTATTATATTTTATTCATATTCATACGTAACATAATCGAACACAAATACCAGGAAAAAGTAATTACGGAATGACTTTTTGACGGGTAAATTTGAATAATAATTTTAAAACAAATAAGGGAAAACTTATTTAAATATACACACATCTTGATCCTGGTGTGTGGGCGGAATTAAAGTTTATACTTTTTTTTAACCATTATTAGTATCCCCCGAGTGTTTTTAAAAGTCGGGATGGGTCTTTTTACATCATCAGTTAGTCATGATCCAAGCATTTCCTTCCCTCCCCATTTTTCGTTACCATATTAGAACGTAACGCTAATTTAGCTTTGAATCATCTTGCTTCTTCTATGGTCATTTCCAATCTCGGAAAGATAATTGCGAATTCGAATTAAAAATAAAAACATAAAAGCATTCACGCTCGCGATAAAACCAAAAATAATCCATTAGTAACATATCTCTCGACCAAATTTCGTTTTATTTTTTGGTGCAGTACCTTTCTTCCTGCCGGACCAAAAGGGGCTTAATGTGGTCAAGCCGCGATAGAATCAAAAGCGGCTTGAAGGGCGTAGATTGTACCCACCCAGTTTTCCTTCGCTGGTACTGTCTATCGCCTCTAGTTACGTGTAACGTACCGGGGAAGGAGGGTTTAAACGTGTAAGTCGTGTTTGAAAGGTCGCACGAGAGTTTAGTCATGGCACAACCACCCTCGCATGGACGCTATTTTCTTCCGCACTCTCCGCCCCGGCTGGTAAACGCTTCTCCTTCACGATTTTGCCATGAACGGATGAGGGCCAAAAACCCGTCAAATGTATTAAACTACCTTTATCTAGATTATGCAGGTTTTTGTCTCGTACATGATAATTTTTATTTTATTTTTGAAACCCGCTCAACTACCGTTGTTTTTTTTTAATAGGGGTAATCTCCATTCACCCCAAAATAAAACCATATATTTTATTTTGTCACATCAGCACTCACGTGGGCGCAATTTTATTTCCTTTTTTCAAATTGATTGGTTTTTGTTCGGAACAAAAGGTCGATAATTTTGTTGACGCTATTTTGTAATCTATTGTAAAAAGGTTTTCAAAAGTGACGTTATCATATCAGATAATTTAAAATTTTTGTTAATATTTTACTACCAATTGGTGGATCTTAAAATTCATTTTGCGCGTGAAAATACGCCGCCATGTTAGGGTATAAAAGCGGGTAAATGATCCTGCTATACCTCACAATGTAAAGGTACTGTCACGCGCAAAAACGTAATTTTGAAATCGGTCAATTATAAAGCGTAGGCTATATATATTTTTTTTGGAATTAAGGAGTTTAACTTATACGCGTTGGAAGATTTTCTAGCCATGAAAAGGCTTAAGGAAGTCTACACGTACACGTTCATGTTAAGTGGGGTGGAGCTTAATTCATCCGTGATAACAACTAAGTAACATTACGAGACGTAAAAATATTGTATCTTCATTGTTTTATTTTTGAGCCTCCCTGTCTCCAAATAATAACTCGACGGCACCCAATACGAAGTTTTTACGTCCCTTAGTCTAAACAACAAGATGATTTTATAAACTGTATAATTTATCCATGGAGTAAAATGAGTCTCTCTCTCAACGCGTTTGTTCCCCCCCGGTTGTCTGCTGTCTCCTTTCCACCCCCTTTTCCATCCCGAAGTGGGACGCACCCTACCGATTTCCGTTCTCGGGAGGCGAATCGCAAATGGCGCCCGTCAACTTTTCGCCGGCTGGGTTTCGAAGATAGACACGCGTTACTTTCGCGTCCCGTACGCCAGAAAACGCCTTCACCGAGTGACCCATTGAATGGTAATTAACCCTCGGACCTTTACCAACGGTCAACGTTTAAATTCGTATAGTTTTTAAAGTATTACGAGTCGCGCCGATACGAAGCCGCTTGAAAATTAGGCTTAAATTGTATTACTTTTTATAGTACAGCAACATATGGGGGAATTCGTCGACGAAAGCCGCTGCCGAGCGCTCACCTGAAACGCGTAGCGAAGGAGAGAGAGAGACAGAGCCTCAGAGGGGAGTGCGCGCTGAGGAAATTCCTCTTTTGTATTTTTTGTTTCGTTTATTTGGACTACAAAAAGCACGTGTAGTCCGGGGTTCGCGGAAAAACCGGACCGGCCTGACTGTATTTCGCAACTGGAAATTTTTGAGCTCCTTGTCACGAAGTCCTTTTAAGGATTCTCCACTCCGGAAACAACGTAACGGGAAGTGTGATATATCTTTTTTCTTACTATTCGGGGGAACATTTGGGAAGTTTGGCGTTGGTTTTTTCTTCGGTTTGAGGAAACGCGTCGTCGGCGCTACTGGGTCTGCCGAGGAACTACTTCTCGCTGGTGTAAAAGTGAAAGTAGGGAGGGTCGACGCGTTGCTCCGCGCCTGTTGCTGTGAATGAATTCGCGACCGCTCCAACGTCAAATATGACGACCTTCCGCGGAACGTCTCGAGATTTTTCTAACGAAGAGGTCTGCCCACATGGAAAAAAAATGCCACCTACTGCAGCGGGGAACCGCGCTATCCCCAACTTCTAAATGGGCTTAAACGTCAGTCTGCTTGAGAGCGATTTCGCGTGTCCGTTGTTCTAACATTCGGCGACACCACCACCGTCGGTCGAGACTTTGCGTATGCCCCCGGATTTTTAATCATATTGTTTTTAATTTAACGTGCGGAATTTTTAAATTTATTGGTTAATTCGCGTTTTTAAACCCATCCGTTTTTAAAACTCCGACGAACATTTGGTCAGAGGCCCCCTTCTGTTCTTTGGAAGGGGCAGAGGCGTCTTCGAGATGGAATTTTACTATCATACTAATAATAATGGCGTGACTGCCAACGGTAACGGCGAAAACGACCCCAGTCTTCAGCAGTACGAGACCAGTTTGCATAAGTTCAAAGGTAAACGATTATATTTTACTTCGAAGACTTAGGAATGTTAAGCTTTATTTATTTTTATTGTTGACGCGTGTTGATTTCGAAACTAGGCTTCTAGGATAAATTTTAAAGTGGTTTCTACTGACAGCTTGTTAGATAAGATTAGCCCAAGTTCGTGTACGGTTTTAATTATCGTTTTTAAGCATAGGCGCAGTCGTATTCCTTATTATTTACAATCCTCTTAACACCTAGAGTTATCGGAGTACAGAGACCATAGTTTCAGTCAAGGTCCGTCGCTATAGATCTACCTAATTACAACCTTCAAAATAAATGATTAATTTGACGTTTCAAAGTTATTTAATAGTGGATAATTAAATTTAGCGAGGCGTATCTTGGTAATTTAAAAAAAAATAATTTATTTCTATTGAAAATTAATAATTCTTTCGGTTCGACCCTAAAAATACAGACACGTTTTCTTGAAAAAGAAAGCTGTAAATGGAAATGTCTTCACACGGGCGAAGCGAATCACTTTTTCTGCCCAATTTAGGGTACCGGTTTTCTGAGTCACAAAAAAGTTTTACCCATGTACGCGCCTGGAAAAATTTTAGTCCCAAAATAAGCGAGGAGCGCGCCAAGTGACGCGAGAAATACTACTGGTTCCACGCCCCTTTTAACCATTCTTTGGGTTTTTTTTTTATCTTTTGCGAATGCACTCCAGTTATAGGGAAACCCTCATGTTGGTAAACCGAATTACCGGTAACACCCAAATATTGTAACTTACTAAACGTCGTATTTGCTTACTTGGGAACTCTACTATTATCCATATCGCGAAGAAAATTTTAAAAATGTACGATACACTTACGCGTTGGGTGTATAAGCCCCCCAGCGTCCGTAGCTCGTCTCGGAACCACCCCAAAATGTTGGTCCACCCGGTTTTTTGATCCCTTCCAAATTTCCCGTTCTCATTGGCCCCACTCAAAACTTTTCGCCATATTCGTAGTGTTAAAACAGTAGGACTATTTAAATCTTATTACGCAAATTATATTCCATCTTCGCAAAAAATAGAACCAGTTACCAGTTTTCATAAACTCTCTTAAATGATAGAAACCCTAATTAATACGTTAATTAGCTTCGAATTCCGCTGGAGAAAATGACATTCTCGTTTATGAACCGATTGTACTGGTATTCTCTACGGAAATATAAATGCCCAGAAGTGAAAAAACCTCAATTTTATTATCAATACTTAATCCCAATTCCACGCGGGAAACCTCATTTTTCGTCTCGTTATATTGGGCCGGTATTTGGAGAGGAATGATTTTTCGCGTTGTTCAATTTTCTAGTCCGCTGGACAAGATCTAGTGCGAATACGATATTATCTTCTCGTAGCGATATATAGCGGATTCATGTTTTGGGGGCAATTTAGCTCGAAAAATAATTGGTTGACGCTAGAATCTTCGGTGGTTCGAGGTACCACGCGTTCATCCGCTTTGAGCGAATCATTTTCATTAAGCATGGTGTTGTTTTTACAAAGACACCTCGATGTTTAGACTTCCGCGTTGAGTTCCTTTATTATAAGTCGCGATTTCACGATCTAAATTACTGTTTGACAATTTTGACGAATGTATGGTATCTTTGATAATACTAATGTGGTCTCGTCTTTTTAAAATCTCCCCAGATGAACGGGATGCGATTCAGAAGAAAACATTCACCAAATGGGTCAACAAACATCTTAAAAAGGTAATGGACGCTTCTATTTCTTATCAGTGTGAGGTTATTGGATGCCAGAACGAATGAATGTGTTCAAATGGTTTCTCGCCTCTAAGGTCTGATAGCGTGGGCCATGGAAATTCGGATGGACAATTTTCAATTATCCAGTTTAAGGGGAAAGGGGGCTACACTACAAATCGATATATTTATTTTGCGAGAGGCTCTTGTACGAATGTTTGTCTATTTAATTAAGTTATTTTTGTAGAATATTTTGTTTTAAAAACATTTTACTATACTGATTCTGTGAAATGATAGTATGACCATTGTATCCCCGACGCTAAATGTTTTAAAAGTGACGTAAAACCACAGAAACCCGTTTCCCGAGGAGGTTATCCGCGTGTAGGTCTTTATCCTAAGATGCGTAGGATTTATTTCATCTCGATTTATTTTGGTTATATATATTTTTCGGTTAAGTGGAACACAATGCTTTTTTTATTTGGTTTGTAGCGTACCTGAAGTATGGGCGCCCCGGCGTGCACCATGCGTGCCTCCGCACCACGGTGCGCTATCGTTTGGTTAACTCGTAGAATGCGCGCCACTCATTCACCCACTCCTATTAAAATCTTTCTTTTCCGAGTTTTGATAAAGTGTCCTTTTTGGAACGTGTATACCATGGTTAATCTCTCTCGGAACCGCTAGAATGTAGAATGCGATGGAACCTTTCGACTAGGCGCTACTTTTACGATTTCCAATTACTCGTGTTTTTATACCAATCGCTTTTTGACACCCACCCATGGCTATTTATTCTTTTCTTTATCATTTTAAATCGTTAACGTAGGTATCTTTATTTTCTTAAACTATCTCGCGTTAGAATTAGTACCTTCAAAAAGGTATTTATTTGTTGAGACGATCAGAGGGCACCATGGCACGAGAAAAGGAGAAAGTTAAACGTCACACGCTTGTTCCAATCGTGTTAGTGTTAGGGAAACAATGAAATACCGGTTAAATTTGATTGAACTATGTTTCAATCATGTTGGTGTTAAATTTGATCAAGGACAGTAGATACAGGGACGAGAAAGTGTATTGGCGGCCTCTGTTGGAATATATCACCTAAAACGACCTAAACGCGAGGAGAGTTAGTTGTAAACAAAAATAAATGGCGGTCACCGAATTTTAGCGGTTCTTGACGAGGCTTAAGTGTTCAAAACAAATGGGCATTTTTTTATTTACGCTTGTAGTTTGATTTTTAATTTAACATCAAAATGGTAAAAACTAACTACAATAATACTGTCCATGGTGAACCACGTCTTAACAATGGCCGCGGTTTGTTTACATCTAACTCCCCGTGAATATGAAGACGTTTAAAATCGATTTTTTCCCCTGCTTTCTTGTCCCTGTATCTACTGTCCTTGATCTAGTGGTTTGATGGGGTCACTGGAGCTCTTGAGGGGCTCCACACCCGGCGTTCGGTGTCGCGGGGCTCTTGGGGGCGGTCCACACCCGGTTTGCTGGGTCACTGGAGTCCTCGAGGAGGTGTCTCGTGATCGGGGCGCTGGGTCACTGGAACCTCGGGGGTGTTCCATACTTGGCATTCAATATCCTACTGGGGAGGATTTGTGTGGTGGAAGAGGAAGTCACTCTAGTCCTCAGCTGTGCGAGGGTGGGAATTAGGGCAGCCCATGGTGTCGCCTTTTGTTGGGCCATGATGAGGGCGTTTGTTTGCCATATGTGAGCCTGTCTTTATGGCTGTCTCACTGGCCGAACGTTTGTTTCGCAAAGTGCATTTTTGTCCGGCATGACTCTTTGTCTTGTGTGCCGCCGTAGTGCCCAGCGGAACGGCGGGGTACAAATACATAACCTTATGTCCTTGATTTGACTGAACTATATTGGGAGAAACTAGTGTAGGGAGCTGTTGGCTCGCGTAGCATGAAGGGTTGGCCACCACCCTCCTACGCGTCGTAACCCGGCCACCTGAATTAATGGCTTTAAAAGTCGCTAGATAACTTAGGCCTAAGGTGGTGCCTTGGGTATTAGCCTAGCTGATTATTATACATAGTTTGCATCCCTACGTCATCAATGACACAGTTGCAAGTATAGATATATGAACCAAGAATAAATATGTAATTTGAGAAAGAATGAACCGTAAAACGGTGCCATTTTGCTGGTGTAGATTTCTTAGTAAAACACGAGGGTTAACAGTTTCAATCGTCTGTTTGCGGATTTTAATTATTTTATAATGATTAAGAATTTAGTTTCACGTTAAAAATGGTTAGTTCGAGTGGTTAAATTAGAAAGGGAGAGCGAAAATTGTCATTTTATTCGATATTGAAGGTAATTGTGAAAGGGATCACCGCAAGGCCTAATTTGATAAACTTTGCCAACTTCGGTTCGTAGATATTCCTGTTGTAATTTGATATTTTATTTCAATAACCCGGTTTTAAAATCTTATCTGGTTTTGCTTAAGGCCCATAACGATATTAATTTAAAAACAATTAAAGCATAATCCATAATTTTCGTACGTTTAATCGCTTCGATGAGATGACCAACAAAATGGCTACCAATTTTGTAGCTCCGCGCGAAATGGCTGGAATTTTTTACCTCCCCTCCCGGTTTCCATGGCGACCATAGGGCCCTCCCTTAGGTGCAAACTATGTATTATTATGATGAAGCATACTGGCAGAGCACGAGGTGTGTTGTATGAAACTTTTAAAAACCCCTCAACATTGCTATTCTCCATAAGTATGAATAAATAAATTCTTGATTACTAAAGTATATTTTTAAGCCCCATTTTGCGGGCAAAAGTTGTAAACAATGTCTATGTATTCAAAACCCCAAACCTAATAATTTCCTGTAGTCCTTGATGGTAAACAATATAAAAGGCAATAAACCTTCCAGGGTCGTTATTTCAACTTGGGTGTGTTGCGCGCGTATGCGAAAGGGAATCGACTTAGGGGAGAGGAACGACGTAAGTATACGGTGAGTGAACTTTCGCCTCTCCGTAGAATTTAATATCTGTTCCTAGAGGGGCCCCTTTTGTAGGATATTTGCGAGAGGGACCAGCTTGGCGCAGCGGGGTCTTTATGGGCCGCCTTTGTATTATCACCCATTTTCCCAGCGTGGCCGACTTTTGAATAACGGCGTCCGCCACGTGACAGGTGTCATCACGCCCACCAGTAACTGCGTGTTCCATTTACCGTTTTCATTAAAACGCGGTGTTCTTGTTTACAAGCGTATATTCAACTTGTAACGGTCTCGAAACTACCCAATTCTGTTAAATTCCGATTATTTTTCTGGTCTCCTGACTGGGAGGCATTGACTTTGGCCCGGAATGTCGTATTATTTTAGATTTCCTAGTTGGAATCTTCGTTTCCGAGAAATCTGGGTGCCGGGATGACGTAGTCGGATACGTCATTGGTTAGTTATTCTCTTCTTGTTGGTAGGTATAGTATAACGCGGTGGTTTCAATTTGTGTAAAGAAAAAACCTTGGGCAGATGCTTGGAAACTAATTGGAGTTGGCAATTTAGTCGAGTTGCCATTGTCTCGGGCCGAGCTGGCAAAGATGTTCCGCTCGTATTTTTCATCTTTTCCGGCGGCAGCCAAAGTCAATAATCGACGTTCCATCCACGTGCCAAATGCATTTTTTTTATCTCCGCTCCGTGTCTCTCTGGGGCTAGTCCTTCTCCAGCGCGTTTTCATCAGACTCCGGAGTTCTCCGACGACGCGATGGTGCCAAGTTCTTTCGCGAAGATATATCTGCATTGCCCGGAATTTGTCAATTAAATATGTCTCCCTTGTACTTAATTCTACCATTATGAGCTTCTGGTTGCGGAAAACCTTGACTGGGAAGTTGAAACCCTCTGCCATATAATGCGTTGGAAGAAAATGCGTTTTGTCGAGTGAAAGTTTTTTTCTAGGTCAAATTCTTGATGTTTTTTTTCCTTTCTCTTTTGGAATGCTTTTTTGTAGTGTGGATATAAAAATGTACGGGACCTCTCTGGTGCCTACGCTACCGGGCAGCGCGTTTATCCCAATGGATAACTCGTCCCTGAACGACTCTTCATTATGTGGGCAAAACTCTCGTGTTCCTGGCAAGGCTTACCTCGTCTTTTCAAAAGGTTGGAAATATGTAAAAGGCGCCGAATACTTATGGCGTAGGCTGCGACTGTATATATAAAGTAGTTTCCATTTTTTTCGACACGAATTTGCAAACGAGTACCTTTTTGGAAAAATCTGTTCAGAAAAGGTGTTTAATGTTACGGTGGCTATTTATCTCACCCCCCTCCCCACCTTCCTCTTTCTGTCGAATTTTTATTTAAAAATCTTCAGGAGAAAAACATCAATAACAATTTGTTAGCATTGAATTCATTTTAAAGTCGACTTGAAAAAGTTAGTTTTTTTCCCAAAGAAGAACCTTCAAATCTGATTTTTTTTTCTTGAACATTGACTCCGCGTAACATTCGACCTTGTATAAAGAATTGACACGGACAGTTTCTGAAAAGTGAGGCAATTAATCTATTAAATTGAATCCTTTCTCGGCGTTTCCGTCCGCGGAAAATGAAATATAACCAACGATTGTTTACTTGAAGAAAACGAGTTAATTTTCATTCATACGCATCTGTTACTATTTTATCTTCTCCACTTTCACCGTTTTAGAATTTATTTTCGCGTTGTTTTGAACCGTGTTTATGAACAGGTGGCTTTTTTAAAAAGTGAAGTTCACCTTCCGTACGTTTAAATTGGGTTTCTATAAAAATTGGCGACTACGATGGGGAAATGACCCACTGTTATTACTTCTATCCACGTTAGGTACATGTACATTGTATTCGCCCACGGCTAATGTTAGGGTGTACTTCGAACGGTGTGTGTGTAGTTTTTTTTAGGGGGTATTTGTGACGTCACGTCACCATTGGCGCTACCTTATAAGTTCAGGTCTTGTTTTAAGCCCGCGTCTCTCGGAGGCAACGCCCTCCTTCGCCAGCACCAGAGTGTGTAGGCATCCCTGGCTCTCTTCAAATCTTGCCGCTTTTAAAAACAATTTCAACTTAATTTATAGCGATTGATTTTCCAATCTCTTCCTTATCGTTCTGATTTTCGGTGGTTTACTACCTGTATAGGTGAAATTTAACCGTATAATGTAACCGTAATATCTCTTATTTGATTTGCAAGAAATTCCTTCGCACGGTAACGTCATTAATCACATTTTGAGTCCTACAATGAAGTTAAAATCTATTTGGCCTAATAGTAGTATCATTTCCATATTTGGCAAATTAATTTAAATTTGTAGCTATTGGGTTATAAATCTTAACCCATTTTGTCCCGATTAGGGTGACAAATTTTAGCCCATTTCGTCCCGATTGAGGTGATAAATTTTGTACCGATTGAGGTGATACAATTTAACCCATTTCGTCCCGATTGAGGTGATACATTTCAACCCATTTCTTCCCGATTGAGGTGATACATTTCAACCCATTTTGTCCCGATTGAGGTGATACATTTCAACCCATTTTGTCCCGATTGAGGTGATACATTTCAACCCATTTTGTCCCGATTGAGGTGATACATTTCAACCCATTTTGTCCCGATTGAGGTGATACATTTCAGCCCGTTTTGTCCCGATTGAGGTGATACATTTCAGCCCGTTTCGTCCCGATTGAAGTGATACATTTCAACCCGTTTCGTCCCGATTGAGGTGATACATTTCAGCCCGTTTCGTTCCGATTGAGGTGATACATTTCAGCCCGTTTCGTTCCGATTGAGGTGATACATTTCAGCCCGTTTCGTTCCGATTGAGGTGATACATTTCAGCCCGTTTCGTTCCGATTGAGGTGATACATTTCAGCCCGTTTCGTCGCGATTGAGGTGATACATTTCAGCCCGTTTCGTCGCGATTGAGGTGATACATTTCAGCCCGTTTCGTCGCGATTGAGGTGATACATTTCAGCCCGTTTCGTCGCGATTGAGGTGATACATTTCAGCCCGTTTCGTCGCGATTGAGGTGATACATTTCAGCCCGTTTCGTCGCGATTGAGGTGATACATTTCAGCCCGTTTCGTCCCGATTGAGGTGATACATTTCAGCCCGTTTCGTCGCGATTGAGGTGATACATTTCAGCCCGTTTCGTCCCGATTGAGGTGATACATTTTAGCCCATTTTGTCCCGATTGAGGTGATACATTTCAACCCGTTTTGTCCCGATTGAGGTGATACATTTCAACCCATTTTGTCCCGATTTAGGTGATACATTTCAGCCCGTTTCGTCCCGATTGAGGTGATACATTTTATCCCATTTTTTCCCGATTGAGGTGATACATTTCAGCCCGTTTCGTCCCGATTGAGGTGATACATTTTAGCCCATTTTGTCCCGATTGAGGTGATACATTTCAACCCGTTTTGTCCCGATTGAGGTGATACATTTCAACCCGTTTTGTCCCGATTGAGGTGATACATTTCAACCCATTTTGTCCCGATTTAGGTGATACATTTCAGCCCGTTTCGTCCCGATTGAGGTGATACATTTTATCCCATTTTTTCCCGATTGAGGTGATACATTTCAGCCCGTACAATTGCTTCAGTATATCAGTTCTCCTTGATATTGATCCGATATCCGTGAATTGATGCTCTAACACGAAAACACAGAGGTCCCCTAATCTAGTTGTTGGTTGCGTTTGCGAACCAATTGAAGGCTTGCGTGCCTAATTCCGGGCTTTCGTATACTTCGATACGAAACCCTAATCTCTCCCCGAAACCACTTCTTAATGCCCCATTGTTTGATTTTGTTTCTCGTTCCCGCGCGAGCTTTCGAATAATAAACAATCATCTCTCGATATCCCAGCCAGTATTTAATTTCGACCCCGAGTCGCTCTCGTTTTGCGCTGATTCGTGCAAATATGCGATTTCTGTAAAACTCCCTCGCACACTTATTGTTTGTAATTTTGTTTCTAAGACGAAGACTTGACTCGTGACGCAAACGATTTCATTTTTCATATTATCGCCGGCTTCTGTTTCTTCGTTTTAAGGTGATGAATTCGACTCTTTCATCCAATATTATCCCTCTGAAATTTACCCATAAATCAAGCGGATTGATGACCTAACTAAATTTACAAAAATTTACGTCATTAAAAATTAACCGACTTCCTAAATACTAGAGAGTTGGCTAATTTAAATAAAGTGTTTTTCAAATGATTTAAATAAAATCAAAGGGGTTTTCGACCTTACCATAAAAACTTGTAATAGTTAGTTAGTGTAGTGAGATGTTGTCTCGCGTGGCATAAAGGGCATTGCAACCCGACCACCGGGATTAATGGCATTAAAAGTCGCTCGATGACTTAGGCTTATGGTGGTGCCTTGGGTATTAGCCTAACTGATTATTATGTTTATTATTACATTTCAAGGGAGACATCAAAAATAAGCTAAGTCATTAAATAGTAAATAAATTAAAAAAGGTTCCATTTAATTTTTTTACATGCCCCGAAAGAAACAAATTATCAACCAACTGTCAGATTTCAAATAACGTTTAGTTGAGGCTTATTTACTTGCTTTTATACCCTAATTTTCACGCGCGAAATGAACTTTGAGATCAACCGGCTAGAAAGGAAAGGAGCCATTAATTGTCCAAAAATCCACAAATTCGATGAAATAAAAAGTAGAATTGATTTTTATTAAAAAAAAATTTAAAAACTGCCAACCCTAATATATTATTTAAATTTTTATATAAATGCATTACGGGAATTTTAATATTCTGGTTTTTCAAAAAAGTTAAGACTTTGTATTGGAAAAGCTACGAAATATTACCCTGTAAAGCTCGAAATAATACAGTTACCCCTTAATATTAAACCCGCGATTCACGGAGGCAACGTTTTAAAAGCTATTTAGGCTGCCATAAAGGTGGCTTGGTAATTTCCGGTGCACTAATGGGAGTAGCTCGGCCATTTTGGAAGTATTTAGGGGCCCCGTTATGGGGCCGCGATAACCGCTATTTCGCATTATAACCGCGCTTACCACTCGCGTCCAAATTCTTTCTAGGCCGCGCGGTTATAATTAAGATTAATTTAACATTAATTGCCTCGTTTAATCCTTTTAATAATAGCGTTGCGAAGACGGTTGTGGTTATAACTTTGGATATTTTTTTCTTTAAAACTCTGGGAGTCGTTTTGGGAACTAGGGCAGTCATCCAAAACGCACTATCTGACCACTAGTAAATTCCACACGCGGAGACAGATAAAGGACTCGGCTTCCTTATGGTCGGCATAAAAAAAAATAAACCCATAAATCTATCCGAAATATTTGATGTGTTTTTTGGCTCTGGGAGCGAAAGCCGGGTGTCATTCAACCCGTACGGGACTTAACGTAGAGAAAGGGTCCCATTGCTGAAAAAGCCTTATAAAAATGCATTCCTATCCCAAGTTCCGAAAAACGTTCCAGCCGTTGACAGGGGCTGAAGTACTTGCGTTTACAAACACTCGTTTCCTGACGCTGCCGCTAGGGGGTTTTTAACCCCGGGGGTCTTATGGCACCCGCGCTATATAAAATCTTTAAAAAAAAAAACTAATTCGTTACGCTGCCAATCTTCGAGAACTAATTAAAAAATAACACGTGTGCTGTAAAAATATACTCGGATATCCTTTGATTAAGAAATTCTTTATATTCTGGCGTACGTTGAGTCATTTGAGTAGTGTGAACGGGACCCAAAAAGGCACCGGCATAACTAAAGGGACTACTACCCCTATCCTTCAAATGTGTTAGGTAACTTTAATTATATCAGTTTTAAAAAATGGGATGATATTTAGTAATTAACTCGGGTTATTCACTTATGGGCAAGCCCATTTTGGATAATTTATTTTTAATTTAAGGTTTATTTTTAGTCATTCAATTTAATTGCGGTACACGGAGTAGTTTGTTTTGTTAAATTATAACGCGGTTGATAATTTTGTGGCTAAATTAAATTAAATATATATATTTTTTCGACGTCTGAACGTAAGTCTATATATTTTTTAATATAATTCCGCGAATCGCGATGAGGCTCCCTTGGGGTCTTCGTTCCGACCAAGACAGGTTTTTTGTCACTCTCATTTCGAAGAACGGGTTGAAGATAATCCCCCTTATGTGGAAATCTCTTTTGAAATCGGTTTTATGGTCGTTAGCCGAAGCTTAATTGACTTGTTTCGACACTGGTCGCGGCCGTCTCTATAGCTGACCCTGCCTGTGGATCCACTCCTAATAATTTTTAATTTGTTATCCTACCCGCAATGCATTGCCATAGTAGAAGCGCTTTTTCAGAAATTGGGTTTAATAGGTTGATGCGGGTATTACGCTTATAATGAAACCTCTTCCCCTTGACTTCTTCAACGTTTTAATACGAAAAGGTCAATTTTAACGATGCCGCGGAGCTTTTCAGTACGGTATATATTTTCCCAAGAATTTTTAATTATTTAAAATAATTTGTAGCCTTACCTCTTAATAATTTCAGCGTATAATTATTGTTAAGTCTTGAATAGTAATTTGATTTAATCATTGATAATTGCGTGATGTCTTCGGTAATTATTTAACGAGAAAAATTTCAATAAACGATTCTTGGAAAAATTTGAAGTGTATTTTATAATTCCGAACTCGTGTGTAAAATCGATAGAAACTACCACAGGAATAGAAGGCCCTGCCTTTGTACGTGCTTTACTAAGATGACACGGGCAAAAGGTTCTCCCTTCATTTCCGGTTATCTCTGGTCCAATCAAAAAAAAGCTTTGGAAATGACGGCCAATTAGATTCAAGCAGAAATGAACGGAGAACCTTTCGCCCGTAACACTTTTCATCGACTCTTTCTATTCCTCTTGTAGTTTCTATGGTAAAATCAGACTGGAGAAATGTCGAAAAAGTGGCTTAAAATTGAGAAACCAAATCCGAAGCAAAAACCATATACCACAATCTTCGAAATAATTTTCAACATTTTCTTTGGATTTAAAATGCGTGTAAAGAAATGGCGGACAGGTGTCTTTTAACCCAGACGATTCTAATAACGGTGTTTCGTAGGAAATCACGCTTGTCCTCATCCGGCGAAACGTATTGGTCGTAAAAGAGGCCAGAACCCATTAGCTCTTCCTTCCATCTTCGCTAATGAGAGAGAACCATTTAGCGCCTAATTTATCCGCAGTCAGTGGCAGATTGCGCGCGTTTTCTTCGAAACACTCAAAACCTGGCGCTGGTTCTGCCTTTTAATGGCTTTTAAGGTGCGGTTATCTAGACTTCTTACAAAATAAGAAACTTTTTTACCTTTAATTTTTATTCTCGACTATTTACATAATTTTCTCATTCATATCGCCGTCAAAAGCCGACTCTTGTTTTTAAAAGATTTTTTTTTCCCCTTTTGGTCCTAATTAAAGTTGCTTTGGGTGATCTTGGTCAGTCTGTCTGTGCCGTATTAAACCCGCCTTACGGCTGATATTACGTAATTTATTCCAAATTTTTAGTACGAGTTTTGTCCCGATTTTCGTCTGTATGGTAATGTTTTCCATATTTGATTGAATAATGCGATTCTTTATTTTAAGTCGGACATTCGCTCTTTGTTTAAAGCTAACGTTAAATTTACTCCCTTTCCCGGCTTCAATTTTGTACGTAATCTAATGACCCGAAATATTTCTAAAACCATAATCGTTAAAATAAGTTCTCTCGAAAAGAGACCGTATGATTTAATGTAAAAATTCTTGTCCCGTGACTCGGACGTTATTTCCCTTAAATTTCTCGTCTTATGATTATAGGTTTAGGTAATATTTAAATTAGCTATTTTGTTTTCCAATTTTTATACCCGACGTAAGATCGACTTTTCTCGGTATTCCAATCCGTCCTAACGTTGAAATGAACCCTAACGTTATTCTTTTTTAAATTACCTGTTATTATTGGCTTTAATTTTACATGTTGGAAATATCCTTATTGCCGTTTAGTCTATAATTAAAAACAAACTTTGTACAGCGGTTAATGTTAAGGGGTGAAATATTTTTAATGGATAAGTGTTATATTTCTTGTATGTAAAAATATAAATAACAGGGTTTGGATACGAAACAAGGGATGACCCATATTGAAAGTTGGTGGGAATTTTGTTTACACCTGTATCGGTTCTCTTTCGACATCACTCGATCGTGTGGGATTATACCGTTATGTATTATCTAGAAAAATATACACTTGTAACATCTGTGGCTTTAGAAGTAGATTAGTGGGGCGAATTCGCGTTTATTCCCCGAAGATTCATCACCATTTTAAAACGCGTTTAACAGCTGACTTTGGTAAACAACTTAAAACATATAATAATAATAATAATTTTCTCGCATATTGTAAATAATGATATAGGTTACCCTCGCTAGCGCGATAATGTCAATTTGAAACTTTAAATTAAAAAAAAATATATTTTTATTGCCTAATTTCCGGTTTTTTTTAATTAAACTTCCAATTAAAACCTATCCCCAATTTCGTATGTCAAGGAGAACTAGGGTATTGATAAAATGGACTATCGCTTTCGGAGCGCGAGAAAGGTAGCGGAAGAGTGCGAGTTATTCAATGACGAATAAGCCATTGCCTTTTATCGGATTTGAATTTGATTTATAGCGTTACGGTTTCTGACGTGGAAATCAACAGGAAGTAGAACTCGAATTTTCCATCGCGTTAGACGCCTGCCAAACCCCTTTTATTATTATTATAATACAAATAAAAAATGTTAAATGAAAAAAAATAGAGATGGAGCGTCAACTTTTAATTGGAAAAGCGGGACGCTTTCGGTACAAACAAGGCGAGCGCATTCAATTCGGGCCCAAACGAGATTTCTGCTCTTGAAATTTCCCTTCAAAAGTCTCGACCATTCAAAATGCCCAAGTTTGGACGCTTCTCAAAAGCCTTTATTTTGAAGGGTTTCGAATATCGATTTCTATACAACTTCCCAAGCTTTACAATTTATAAGGCCTGTAGAGTTAGTTTTCACGTGACGAAAGACTAGCCACATCGAGGGGTCGGACATTTGCCTGTTTTGTGTACGGGATTTTGGATTTTTTTTAAATCCAGGATTTTTTATTGTCAAAGTCTATGTGAGCAAAATTCTTGGATTTTGGGTTTGTGGATTTTTTTCCATATTTTGTACGGGATTTTTCCAAATGACCGACCCCTCGAGCCACATTCCTTTGAACCAATGTCGCCATATTGACTAAACTTCTATTGAAAATTTATTGCGAGCCGGCTAACCAATTTCCCAAATATGGTCACATCTAGAATTCCATATTACCCATAAAAGGTAATCCCTGACGTTTTTATACTTAAAAAATTCATCCCATTTTTTTGACGTATTGCAGGTGGTAATTAAAGGATAATTAATGGCTGAAAATGATCCAAGTGTGAAAGCCGCTTTTGTTCGGCGGATCATGACGAGTTGACGACCTTCGCGAAGTTTTTAATTGTACCTCCTATTTTTTTTTAATCTATTATGCACTTGACACTTTTTGGTCGTCTAGATGTTACCCTCTCAACGATTTATTTTTTTGATAATTATAATCGCCCCTTGTTTGAACGTGTTTTAATTACGCGCTATCTTCCGCAAGGTCTTCACAAAATTGAGTTTTAATACTATACTTTTGGGATTTTAATCGTATTCGACGCCGTGGTAGGCCTTTGTTTAAGTTAAAACTAATTCATTACTTTTAGTTCCAGTTTTCTCCGCTGCGCTGTATAAAGTCGCTGTCATTTGACAAATCTTATCTTTAACTCTATCCTATAAAATCATGCATCTTTAACTCTATCCTATAACATCCCGTATCTTTAACTCTATCCTATAACATCCCGTATCTTTCACTCTATACTATAAAGTCCCGTATCTTTCACTCTATACTATAAAGTCCCGTATCTTTCACTCTATACTATAAAATCCCGTATCTTTCTCTCTATACTATAAAATTCCGTATCTTTCACTCTACACTATAAAATTCCGTATCTTTCACTCTACACTATAAAATTCCGTATCTTTCACTCTACACTATAAAATTCCGTATCTTTCACTCTACACTATAAAATTCCGTATCTTTCACTCTACACTATAAAATTCCGTATCTTTCACTCTACACTATAAAATTCCGTATCTTTCACTCTACACTATAAAATTCCGTATCTTTCACTCTACACTATAAAATTCCGTATCTTTCACTCTACACTATAAAATTCCGTATCTTTCACTCTATACTATAAAATTCCGTATCTTTCACTCTATACTATAAAATTCCGTATCTTTCACTCTATACTATAAAATTCCGTATCTTTCACTCTATACTATAAAATTCCGTATCTTTCACTCTATACTATAAAATTCCGTATCTTTCACTCTATACTATAAAATTCCGTATCTTTCACTCTATACTATAAAATTCCGTATCTTTCACTCTATACTATAAAATTCCGTATCTTTCACTCTTTACTATAAAATTCCGTATCTTTCACTCTATACTATAAAATTCCGTATCTTTAAACCTATGCTATAAAATGCCGTATCTTTAAACCTATCCTATAAAATCCCGTTTTTTAAACCTATCCTTTAAGTTTGAGTTTTAGTATGTTTCCGAAATATTTAGCGGCATAATTTGCAACCGAAAACTATCGCTACGCCCTCTTTTGGTTGCGGTGAAACTTGAATGTTGTGTATAAGCAGACGCTTTTAACACCCAAGAGGCTTTTGGAATTTTCTCAAATTTAGCTATAATCGCAGCGCCATCTAGATTATAGTTTGTGCTGCGAATAATAGTCATACCTCGGCTAATATTCGCCACTTTCTGAGAAATTGTAGTCCTTCATTATCATACATGAGTAAATTGTGTCCCGCATAAACCTATAAATTAAAAAAAAACTAATTTTTTTCCCTTTGAGGAATTTTATTTTTTTTGTCCGGCGCACCGTGATAAGTCTGTACGGGGCCTGTACATTTCTCTCGTAAACGGACCCTCTTTGATTTTCTAAATCAGATTCTAGGCGCCTCGTTCGGAGCGTTCTGGGAACCAAAGGGAGGAAGGAGGGAGCCGCGCATATTTTCGGCGCTTACCAAAACACAAACATGGCAGAGGAGAGCCGCTCTCTTTTCTAAAACTGGCCAGACGCGAATATTCGCCCCTCTCGCGCGCACGCTCTCGGCATTCTTTAAACTTGTCAAGTAAATATTTTTGGCCATACTTTGCATACTGGGAGCAACCCCGGAGAGCTCTCTCTTAAAGTTTTCACCCGGTGCCAAGGATGCAGAATCTCCGAGCGAGGGGGTACGGACTGCGGTCGTACTAAGGGGAAATGGTGTTGAACTTTAAGCTTTTCTTCGCCCTATTATTTTTCTGGTGGCGTTGGGGTAGAATGTACTTGGGATTAGAAATTATAGAGCTCGGCTACATCAGTGTCACGGTCGCCTAATAACTTATTAGCCGGCGAGTTATAAGATGAAGAAAAAACCTTCTTTTCTTTTATGTCGAATTTCCGCGGCTCGTGCAGGCTCCCAGATGGCCCGGCGTGGGTGTCGCCTCCGACGCCTTCCCTCATCTCCTGGCGCAGTTATTGAAGCCGGGGATGGAGGGTACAGTTTGCCTATTGTTCTTAGTGGCGAGGTGGTCGTTCGATATTCGGTACGCTAGCGCCCAGACTGTACTCAGCCGCCGCTTATTTTAGTGGCGCGTTTCACCCCCTTTACTCGTAAGCCCCGTTTAATTTCGCGTCTGACATCTTAATAATAATAATAATAAAATAAGAGAATTGAGCGTGAAACGCGCGACTGCGCCGCGACAAATGGTCGCGAGGTTCAACTAACTTATTGTCAGATGCCATTAATAGAATTCTAGGTATTAAACCGAGCACGTCATCCGCCGTATGACGCTTGTTTCGTTGATAAACTTGATGACTTTATGAATCCGGTTTAGTACTTTCATACTTAAAGAATACTCTCGAGTGTAATAATTATAATTTTTTAGCAGAAACATAGCGAGGTTATGTGTCATAGCGCTTTTTTAATTGAAGTAATAAAATAAAAATTGCAATAAGCTGATATTTCTATCCTCAAATATTTGATAGACATAATTTAGAAATAGGTGTTTAAAGGGAATATAACCTGCAAACGTTGGTGTTCCACACCAAACGCCTGAGGTTATATTCCCTTTAAATGTCGAGGAATTTTAAGAATTTGTAAATATTCTGGGAATTGACATTTATCGTGATTATTTTAAATGTTTGTAATGTTGCGTGAAAATCTTTTAATTAAAACATAACTTGAAGCGTCACCTTTATATTAAACTATTAATTTACAAATGGTCTAATTTTGTCGTTAAAAAGGTCAGGGAAAAAATAATGTGCCAGCTCTGTTTGATAAAAGCCTTAAAGGGAATATAACCTCAGGCGTTTGGTGTGGAACACCAACGTTCGCAGCTCTGGTCGCTCTTGCCTTTGGCTTTAAAAAAATTTGGCGCCACTGTACGTGGAAATTTTAAAAATTGAAGGGGTCTTCCATAAAGATTTATTTGCAGGTTATATTCCCTTTAATATTCCGTTATAAAAGGCTATAATGGGATTCAAATTAAATGGATTCCAACCGGAATTATTTACCAAAATAGCGACATTACAGCCCGCAATTTCGACTATAATCTTCGCTAATATTTGTAAATATATTTTTACCATAAACTTTCCTAATATCCTTTAAATAGCGAATGTTATAACCTTCGTCCAAATTATTCCGTAAGAAAAATCCCGAACAATATTCATTCTTTTCAATGAATTCCTTTTTCTATATTTATCAAAATATGTAAAAATATTTAAAAGAAATAATAATGTCTATCGCGTTATTTTATTTTTGATGGAACGTAAGCTTTCGTATTTTGAGTGGGTGAGCCAATAATACCGTAATACAGCGAGTGTTCTGGGGGGTACTTTCCGCGTTAACTATAGACTTATCTCATCCGGGAAGAATTTTAAACCGCGTCCATTCTAGATTCGAGGGTTCTTTAAACTTTTGAATGGCTCATAATCGTTAAAAATATTTGGCAAAGGCCATGACGTTGGCATTATATCTCTATAAGACGCTCGATTATCAAAAGTCCGGCTCCTCTCTTCTGCAATATTTCCCATGAAAAGGAACACCAGTCTTTATTTCTTTGAGTCACCATCGTCTCTCGGCGAGAGCATTCCTCCCTTTTTAAAGAATGAAAAAAAAAGCCAAACAACGAGCGAGATTCTACTTCCTATTTTGTATTTTATTTTGTCAGTAGTTGCAAACGGGGTTTCTTCGGCGCCAGAAAGAAGTTTTATTTAGAAAGTGTTGCCACTCTTGGTGAAATCGAATATTCTGTAATACGAACTCAGTAAATAGAATAATTTAACACGTTACAAAGTCTGATTTAAATTGATTTAAAATATATTATGTTTTATTATTTGTGTTTTAAGTTGATGAAATATATGGCAGAGCCGTTATTACTGCTGGCCCGGGTCATGGTAAAACAATTTCGGGCACCAAGAACCGTTATTATTAAAGATGACTATAATACTTTCCGGCAGTAGTGTAGCTAGAATAATTGGGCCCTAATACAAAATGGGAAAATGGGCCCCCTTCTATACTTGTGCCACTGATAGCTCACTCAATAAATAACGTGAGCCTCAATAAATAACGTGGGCCCCAATACAAAATGGTAAAATGGGCCCCCTTCTATACTTGTGCCACTGATAGCTCACTCAATAAATAACGGGGGCCTCGATAAATAACGGGGGCCTCGATATATAACGGGGGCCTCAAGGCATTGGCCTAGTTACGCCACTGGTTTCAGATCTCCAAACAGGCCCACAGGCTGCACTAGTGTTCGTACGGGGACCCCGACCCCGACCCCGAAAGTCGGGGATCCCCGACTTTTGTCCCCGACCCCGACCCCGACCCCGACCCCGACCCCGCCTGTCGCAAATCAAGTCGGAGTTTTCCATTTTTCGGGGTTATGCTTTCGTAGTGTAATTTTAAATTTTCGCGCCTACGCACCCCGCTAAAATCCTAAAAATATAAAATAGATAGGTTCCTTCTCTCCCCTTTTTTCGTGGGCGACAATAGAATGATCCGAATGACCTTCGGCTATGCCGTTGACGTATAAGTTTTAGTTTCATAATTGCCGTTGTTTCGAACTCTCTCAGTCTCAGCTAAGGAGTGTGGAGTTACAACGTTTGTAAATAACTTGTGTATTTATAAAACAACTTATTTAAACAATTACAATGCCTAAGCTATAGACCTCTATTTTAAAATCTACCTATCTTATCTATTTTTACTATAGTCCTAGTCGATAATTCAAAATAACGGTCAAAAATGCCGCCGATCAGTTTTGTAAAATATTTTCGGCGGCGTAATCGTCGGCCATTTTCGGTATGGAGATACAGGCCGGAAGGCAGGCAAGGCTGCCAGATTTCGATAGATCGAAAAAGGCCAACTCTCTCCTATGTTTTCGTTTTCAAAACGAAAATTTTGCGGCGTAGCTATCGACTAAGACGATTACTAATAGTCCCTAGGCTCAGAGGCTGGCTTACACAAGATACACTATCTAATCTTAACCAGTAAAATTGGGGTATTTTGATAATTTTTCTATTCTTAATAAATACAAAGAATTTTCCAACCCCGACCCCGACCCCGACTTGTTTTTCGCGGGGTTAGACCCACCCCGACCCCGACTTTATTTTGACCCCGTACGAACACTAGGCTGCACGGACCCCAGTCATTTTTACAGTCCCGCCCCCTCTCTTTGGTCGGGATTAAAGATAAGATAATTTAAGGCCTCGTAAAATCCGTCTTAAACGTAGCAATAATTCCCACGACGTTTTTCATCCTAAATAATAGCGTTTAATTCATCGTTTATCTCGACATCGATAGGGTAAGGTAGCCACTCTTATGGGCGCAATTTGTTTCTCTCCAAAGTCACGCTTTTTCGGGGTAATTTTCACCTCCCAAGAGTTTAGTTTATGTAAACGTATAAACTTGGGAAGAATTAAGATTTTCGCTACAAATTTTGAGGAATAAAATAGGTGCTCGAGGTGGCGTTCGTATTACGAAGGGAAATTAACGCGGAAGGTGTATCAGTTTCTGATCTTTCCGCGGAACCGCCGCTGTTGTTGCTGCGAGGCTTGGCCGATGGGGCGCACCGATATTAGGGAGCAGCACGATTCTACATTTAAGGGAAATTCCCCGCCCAAATTTCGGAACTTTTTCTACCTTTTTTTTTTTAAATTGCTCGTTCATTTATCCTGTCTCTTTTTGAAGTATCCGTTCACCTATTCCGCGTCGAGTTTTGCCAATATTTCTCAATTTGTTCTCTTTTGTTCGGCTTCGTCCCTCGCCAGTGGCTTAGTGAGGGGGGCAGCCGCCCCGGGAGACGGTGGTTAGGGGGGCGTCAAAGGGACGACTGCCTAGGCTATAATCTGTATTATAACAATTAAATTTTAATAGTTTAATAATTATATTAATAAAGATAAGGTCTCGTTTGAAAACCAGGTATATAACTGCGGGGGGGGGGGGGGCGCAAATTTGGGTGTTTTGTCCCAGGCCCTAAATATTCTCGCTACGCTACTGTCCCTCTCGCTTTTACTCACTGAATTCGTATAGTGTTTACATTACACGTTGCTGTTTTTTGAGTGAAATTGTGACCTTGACACTCGCATAGGAAACAATGGAAAGTGAAAGCTCTTTTTTGAAATCGTATTGTTTTGAAATTCTTGAAGAATTGTCATTGTCAATATAGGTTGTCCTTCCTGGTAATTGTTTTAATGACGTCTCCGGATTGAATGGCAAGGAGGCCGTCCTCGACGTATGTTTGTCTATGGTTAATTCCTGTTTGGCTTATCTAAAAATTGAGATATTCGTGGGAAATTGTAATATGCATCATGCTATTTCTATCATTGCGTCTATGAGCGCGCTTGCTTTCAATCCTTCTGGAAATTATAATAATAGCTAATTAAAAAAGATACCGTGTTATTTGTCACGCTTGCTTTAAATCTTTCTAAAACTTATACCAAGAATATATGAAGGTTAACAGAGAAACTTATACTAATAGATAATGTTATTTGTATCAACCTTTCTTGGGAAGAGTGTTTTAGAAGAGTAGGATCGCGTGCAAACAGTCGAAGTCTTAATCACGAAAAGGGTGGCGTCGGTTTTTCTCGCGGTAAGAAAATAAAATGAAAAGGCGCCCATTCTTCATTCTTACCCAGTGTCGGCGGTATCTTTCTTCGGAACTGTTACGTTACCGGTATACTTCAACCTAGAGTTAGTGTGAGAGTCAAGTCTGTTCCCGAAACTCAAACGAAACGTCAGTGGTGAATTGTTGAATAGAATCCCCCTTCAAAGGTTAAGTAAACCCGGCGTAATGGTTAAGATAAAACCGTCTTCGACGTAATTAGTAGAGGCTTTTTTTCATTTGGTCTGTTACCACGGGAGAGATGTCTGTATGAAAGAGCGGCTGCTTTGTCAACGGTTTCACGCTTCGTTCGCTCCTTTAAAGTCTCCATTCTTCACCTTGCGCCTATACCGCACTTATCTTCTCTGCCGAAGAAGGGGCAGAAATAATATTTGTCGAAGGAGAAAGATACGTTTTCGGATCCCTACCGCCGCTGCTATGAAAGATGGGCCCGTTAGAACGGTATAATTATTCTTATTTTCTCCCATTTCCGACCTCAAAAAATTCGGTTATAAATCGTCGTTTCCGTTAGGAAAAAAAAGACCATTCGTGTCTTCTCTAGCTGACAATGGCGCAGTTTCATTTATATTAAATGTAAAAAAAAAATTAAATAAATTTTTTCTTTATTACAGGCCTGATACTGAGTCGCTTTTCTCACTTAAAATCACGTTTTTTTAAACCTTTGTCACTAAAAGTCACTTTTCTCAAAATTAGTTACTATTTATAACTTTTTTCGAATTTTTAGATTTTCTTAGCATTGAACGTTAGAAAACTGTCTTACAACGATTATTTTTAAAATCAAGAGTTTTAAGATAATGTAAAAAATCGTAGAATTTAAATTCGAACATTATATTAAAGTAATATAGTAGTAATTGTTATAATTATAATTTAACGTTTAAGTTTGTCAGAACGTTTGTAATTCCAACGTTGCAGTAAAGAGTTTTATATGAGGCTTATTTATATCAGCCTTATCACAAAATATAAATCTAATGAAATGCATTACGCCTGCAATTGGATGCGGCCCTGTATTAAACCACCGAGTTTTATCGTTCAAAATCGCGTTTATTTTGTCATTGTAGCTAAGTCCTCGTCTCGAAATTTTTATTACTTTCATATTTATTTTACGGTTTTTATAACGGCAAGATACGATATAAGCATTTTTAAATTTACGAGTCTTGGGGTCGTAAATAGTGTTTGGCTAATATCTTATGAGTAAAAGGAGAATCAATACTTATTTGGACAAGTGACAAGCTAAACAGCGTAGGTCCAGGGTTGGTCGATAATTATCGATGCAATTATCATGATAATTATCAATAATTATCCGACGAAAAAATATGATAATTATCAAATAAAAATAAATTAAATGAAGTTTGCGACACATGTTTCAGCTGGATTTTGCAGTACGAGTTTAATTTCTGATTTTTTTTATTTGAATCAGATTTTTTAAATTTATTGATTTTGTATTTAAATTTTTTAGAACCCATTATTGGCCAGTTTTTACCCCCCCATTGAAATAAATTGTGTGATTTAAATCAGTGATTTTTAAAAAAAATAACTTGATTGAAAATCAATTTGATTTAAATCGGCCAACCCCGTTTATATTTACAACTATACCAATTTGAATTTTATCAAAGTTTAAGTTGTTTTCTATGTAATTAATATCATTTCAGAGTGAGGGATAAGAGTTCAAAGTGTCATTTTTATTTATAGGGAGAAGCAAAAGTATCGGTTTACTCCACATCGAAATTTGACGGCTAACATCGGACAATTTCGTACTTAAATGCGCTTAAAAAGGCGCCGATTTCTTATTTTTGAAATAATCGGATAAATATCGTATAAATCGTGATATTTTTTGTTTCCGATTTTTTTGCCAACCCAGCGTAGGTCTTTCTCATCCGAATTTAGAATGGTGTATCGTTGGAAAAGGAGAGGTGTGAATCTCGGCTGCTACCTTTTTAAGCGGTTTTATTTCACGCGTACAAAACGGCAAAACTTACAATAAATATTCAGTGGGTGTTCCTGGGAACTTCCGCGGTCGGTGTAAACCTCGCTCCCCTTCTGGCTTTGAATTTACCGAAGAGTCCCGACTAAACAATGCTTCCAAATATAATGTCTAGGCTTCGTACGTGCCGAGGTTACCGACTAATTATAGGGTTGAGTGTTTTAATTACGAACCGGTGAATTTCTGGGAAAACGGGCAAGATTTTCCAAATCTAGGGTGTGTAGGGCTGGCCATGCTTTAAACCATATTGTAAAAAAAATATTAAAATTAATTATACCGCCAACTCCCCTCACGATTTTAATTTCTCTCGCGAAACGTGCGTGGTAACTTTAGACGTACCTTTAAACCCATCGCCTTGGTTTATCATTACATTTTCGAGCGACCGAAGAATTTGTCTAAATGCTACCATCCACGTTGAAGAGCTTTGTTTTTTATCCGAATACTAAGCACTTTTCTCAGATATTGTGGAATTTTAATCCCCATTGATTGAACGAAAGGTTGATATTGATAATTCTCGACCGCGTTTCAATTTAATTTTATCCATCTAATGTATATTTGCATATCGGGAAAATGTAATCAATATTTTTAAGTGCGATATCCGCTGACACCTAACTGACGGTTCGTTTTCTCATATGTCAGTCACTCAAGCATTTATCGAATTCGCCACGTTATCAGGAATTTTTTAAATGACTCTATCGAAAATATTTCCAATATCCTGCAGAAACACCATATTTATTTACAATTACAAATAATCAGCTGACGCTTTAATTGATTTGTTAATATAATGGCCCGTTTGAAGTAAAGCGTTCGATGATGGATCAACGAATTTCACGTTTTTGCCGCTTGGAGCGCGGTTCATTTACTTTTAGGAGCTTCTATTCCTACCGGCTTGTGTAAAATTCCCTCTAGCGCGATGGAAGATTCTGCTAAACAACTCACTCCCTAAACTTGAGGAAAACTACTTTCATACTATACCGTAGAGCGGGTTTGACTGACAAGGAAAGTACCCGAGGTGTTTATTGCCGATTTTGTTCAGAGTCGGCCGTAATGTAGACCTTATATGAGATATGAAATTACCCAAAAGGTGACGTTGTATACTACCCATTACATTTTCCATGGCAACCGAAAATCTTTTGACCACTTAAAACAAAAATCTCCATTTAAAAAAACTTCGGATTTTCTCGGTTTCATAAAAAAATTTAAAATCAGGAAATGGGTAATTTGGACCACATTTAAGTAAATTTCATCAAGTTTGGGTAAATTGGAACATTTTTGGGGTAACGTTGTAACAATTTTTGGATAAAATAAAGAACAAATCCCATTTTTGTTTTAAAAAATGACCCAAAAAAATCAATCAAATAAATTTTTGAAAGATGTATTAAAAATACATAATAAATATTTTTAAAGATTTTACCTCAAACCATTCAATTATTCTACAAAACCTGGAAATGTCAGGGAATTTAATTCCTGAAATTTTGTACGAACCCTGGAGTATGAACTTGCGCATTTCTGCCGCCAGGGTTAACGGGAGCTAAGCGTGTCTGGCGCTAATTACAAATTGTAGCGCGTGTTAGCCTTTAATACGCATCTTGTGTGTAGTTTAGTATAGTATGAAACTCAATTTTGAACGGCCCGAACTAATTGTACGTCTATCTTCCTTGTTTACGGCCGACTAGCTACGAAGGGAAAGTAACGGAAATACACCTTTTAATTGACCAACCGGAAAGAGGGGAGACGAATGGCTCGCGCTTTATTACGGAATTCCAACGACGTCGGATTTAATTTAGGCCTAACTGGGATCCTACTTTTCTAATTAACTGAAGAACGCGTCTCTCCGAACGTCGAAATCCGGGATCAAACGCTTCTGCCAAGATCTAGTCTCTCGGGCGATGCGAAAACGCTCGTCTCAGATATTGATTGCCTTAACCTATATTATACCTTGACGAGGGCCCGCTGCCAAAACGCTAAGGTCTCTCTCTCTCTCGATTGGCGAAGAAGATTTTGAACCCTTTCTCGTCTCAACGTGGGCCGTCGTACGTCGCCCACTAAAATAGCCTAGAAATAGGGAAGACAAATATTCTACTAAACATGGCGACGGAAAGTAATAATGTTTTTAGACTCGAATTAATACGATGTAATTTTCGCGTCTGCGTTCGTTGGTAACGTTTCATAATTAAGTTAATGGTTCGGAACCTTTCGGTTGGTAGTTGACAAGAGGTTCGTTTGTCGACGCGCGGTTTGGGGAATCGTTGGTCTCTCGTGGGAGGGCCGAGCCAATGGACCATCCGCTTAAATGACGAAGCGCTTTTCGCTAATGCCAGACGAGGACCCGTCCTCGCCCAGTCTCGGTGGTCGTTTCGCGGTGTTTACGTTAGAAATAATCTAATGAACGATACGACTGTGGGCTCGAGTTGAAGGAACTTTAATTTCGAAACTGATGACGTATATATTACTTTAAAAAAATGCCGACCTCATTCTCCCACAAATGATTTTAAAACGCGGATAAAAATCTAACGATCTTTGAGTACTTCGTGAAATAAAATTACGGATCTCTTTTAAAACTGACGAAAATACTCTTTACACTTCCAGACTTGGAGTTAAAAAGCTTTTGTTTCTCTTTCGCGCGGGATGTTAACGCGGGATAGGAAATGGCATTTTTTGAACTCCCGACATTTGACAGTTTACGTCTCTGGCGATAAGAGCGCGCGTCAAAACGCGAGTATCCATCCTGTTTGGGCTAGTATACGGCGTCTCTCTCGCTGCTGTTTTTCTAATCAAATATAAACAAACGCGGCGCCGTAACTGGTCGCTATATTTCCGTATTTGGCGGCTGGCAAAATACGAAGCTATCTAATGGAGCGAGAGAAACTGTACAGGAACCCGAGTAGACGAGACACCAACAGCGGCTGTTGTCAGTCTCGCTCTTTCTGGACGAGAATTACGAGCACTCTCTCATCTTCACTCATCGCGGACACTCGTCCCAGCGGAGCGAGAGACACTCGACAACGGGGGCGAAGGCGGGGTGACGATGGAGACGCCTCGCCGCTATCTTTGGCCCGTCGACCGCTCCTCGCCCTCGACTATACGCCGTGATTGCGTCCAGGCATCTTCCACGCCCGTGATTTTATTTATAGCGTTCAGTTACTTATATATTCTCTTACAAATCTTCTCCTTCTCGTTGCGAATGACGCGTGATTTTGCATTCTTTCTCTCGTCATTGCCCGCTTCCCCGCAATCGTGATGCGCCCTATTTTTATCCAGCAGCCATCTGACGCGTATGGTATGGCCCTACTTTCACGCTTTCTGTAGCTTCTACCCAAGTCGTTTATCATCGTTAATCGCGTCCTTTCGCTAAATCCGAAGAATATACACTCCGGGAATGGAAACTGTATCTTCCTCTCTAAGGGAAAATGTTTGGGACTAAACGCGGGAGGTAGCCCGGGGGTTGATTGTCTCGTTTCCGGTTCCTTTGATTTTATTTACCGGAAGTTCTTTGGTCAACCGAGGTCATAAGGTCCTACTTTCCATTCCTGGGTAGCGTATATTAAGAGAGGTTAAGTGAGCACCCGAAAACGTGTACGGGGAAATTTGAAGGAGTGTAGACGTACCTTTGGTGCTGGCTTAATCTGTCTATTCTTTGGCTTAATACGGTTCTTCGACTCCCTCGCTAGCTCCAAGTGGCGACCTCCATCGGATCGTATTGAAACTACGTCTTATTTCCAATTTTAGCATTATCCGTCATTGGGGTATTAAAGTAGACTATTTAACCTAGATAAGCGAGTTCATCAATTAGATTGGAAACCGACGAAACGTTGGAAATCTCCTAAAGGTTCACGTTTGCCTACAGTCGTTTGCGCATCGGGGCGTAGATGAAGGATTTTGGAGGACACCATTAGGGTATCATCAGCGAGCTCGTGGGTGGCGGAGGGTTAGGGTGGGCTGGGGCTGCGGGACGGGTGACCGACATACTCGATCATCCCGTCTGGGCGTTGTCTCCTTAAGCGTATATCCATCCGATAGTCTAAACTTTAAAATTAAAGAGGAAAATATTGGGCCAAAAAAAAAACTCTTTCCCTCGATGGAATTTCCGGCGCGAAATGAAGCGGAAACCGCCGATGCGCTTTCGGATCACGAAAAAAGAATTAACCGAAAAATATATGGAAACGGCTGAGCCTCTTTCTTCCTCTTTGCCACGCTTCGAGAACGACGCTCTACCGCTACACTCTTTTACAAAGCGAATACTTTATACCGTGTAGTTGAGAAGATGCTGGAAATAGGGGTACAGTCTGAATGTTTTTTCTCCATGGAGATGGTAAATTTCCTTCTCCTTTTGGCGCATTCTGTGACGGGAACTTTTGTTTTCCTCTTTATAGGCGCTGCCATTTGTTTGCGGAATGCACCGAGCGCCGCGCTATTTTTAGAATAAAAAAACCCTGATGTATTTCGCGGCTTGCACATTTTCTCCTCTCTTCTTTGTCGTTTTGTAAGTTAGTCGCGCTCTCTAATGCGGGAAGTGACAATCTGACTTTTTATTATTTGTTTTATATTATATTTTGTTTATGTACTAAGTTAAAATTTAATTTCAACCAGGAATGGCCCTTTATGATTTTTTTTTTTATAAATATCAAATCAATCTATTTTTTATTTATTTATTTTTGAATAATTGGGGCCTTTTTTTCCAGGGTAGTTGATCTATACTTTCTAACAGTTAATCTAAAATTAAATTAAATCTTACATACATTTAAGTAGTAAACTTACTTACATAATTGGAAATGTCTTAGACTCTATTTTTTCCTCCATTTCATCCATACATTGTGATTTTGATCAATGATTTTTAAACATTTTTAACGTCACTTAAATCAATCAATCTTAATTAACTAAACTATTAAAAATTTCGTATTTATTTTAATAACTTTTATTAATTTATTTAAATTTTATTTTCTTAATAATAATAACATTTATAAATTGTTAGTAATACTGAGAAGATCTTTTATCTTTGGCTTCTTCAAGACGGGTCACGTAAAATGTAATTATACAAGAGTTTAGCTTGAACGATCCCGGGCGATCGTATCTATTTCGTTTTGAATGGGGAACGTCTTCATTTTCACACGGAACCTTTAAGAGTGTACCGGAAATAAGCCGTTGGTGACAGCTTCTTAGCGACAAAAATCTCGGACGTTTCCGTTATAGCTTGTTATTCATCGACAATTTATTCGTAATATAGCGATATTACGTTTCCTTTTAATGCAAATCACGACGTCTTAAAGAAAACACTACGCGACACCTGTTTGAATGGATATTTGAACTTTCTCTACATAGTGGGACATAGTGGCGTACTTCGCGGTTGAGCTTGACTGACTTTGTTTCGAAAGACGAAGGCGTAGGCCGCTTTTTACTAGCGTCGCTAACTAGGAAGATATAATATTCTACTCGACCTTTGTCCTCTCGCGTCGTTACGGCCGTCGTTTGCGAAAGTATTCGCTTTAATTTGATACGTGTAAAAGATTATCGGACTGGCGAGATCGAAGGTCAACCGTCTTGGATGACTCGGCTTCGGAATGAAAGGTTGCAGACTGTACACCAGTATAAATCATTGTAGTTATTACGCCTTGGGTGTCAGATTCGCCAGTTCTCATTAGTAACGAGAGAATCCACCATATTTACGCGTACGGGTGCAAATGGTCCCGAACTAAACCCCCTAATTAGAAGTATGTAAGCCCCGAAGGCGGGAAATACTCGCTAAAATATTATTCCACTCTTATACACTTAAATTTCGACTAGCTTCTTTCTTGTTTATTAGTGCTAGATTTTTACTCGTGTTTTATAACTGTTTAGATATTCACCCCAGTTTAATACGATGATCGTACGTTATCTGATAGTGTTCGCGCTGAAATTAAACCCAATTTTAACTGGTTTCGTGTCTCCTTTAGCCAAAATATCGAGTTACCCGACGTGAAATGAATTTCATAAACCATTTTTTTTTCTAAGAAAAAGGTTCATTTTTAGTCGTATTTTTTCGCGTTGCTTTCCAAAAAGTCGAGAACTTTCCTAGCGTATTTTGACTTTGTGGGACTAGCATCAATTATCAGTCATTATTTTAATGACTCCAAACGTGCCGTGTTTTCTACTAAAGAGTAAGAAAAAATACTGTAGACAATTAGCTTTATATTTGTGTACTGTCTAGACTTGGAAATTCCGTCCAAAGTGACCCAATAAGTCACTATCCTACATTTTTAGAGACTTTCCCATAGTTGGTCAAAGCTGGGAATATAAGAACAGTTACTGTATTATTAATAAAGAAAAATCATTACACTTCAAAAAATAGGCTAGAATAGCTAAAACTATTTGAGGGGAAATCCCTGTATATTGAGCATTAAGATTTTCGCCGAGTTAAGCGTCCATAAGTTCGTGTCGCTTTCGAACATGGCGCATTCTCGAGTTTGACGCTCTTGAAATTTCAAGTGCTATTTTTGAAAGTGGCGCGGTTTCTGCACTTCATTTCCCCCTTATTATTCTCGCGTAGTGAGCGAAATATTTACGAAGATACCCAATCCGTTGTTTCGCAACGTAATTCAATCCGAACCATTCTTTCGTATTTTCGACGACATTTCTGACATTGAAATCTCGAGTTTAGTGTTTCTATCCTGCCACTTGACTAAGTTGACTCGCGTCGCGAGATACGAAACCGCTACTTTTATCCGCTCGCGTAAGCTCCGAAACGTGAAACATTTTTCGATTCCGGATATATATTTTGGTCGGCTACCCACTCGGCCCTATTTCGTCGACGACTATTTGGGTGGGCCGAAATCCTGTCTTATTTCGCGTTTGGTAATTTTGATTTTTTATCCTTTCGGTTGACTGTGTGTTTAAGGCCGGTTGGAAGGTGAAGCTTACGCCTTTGGAACTCTGGTGCCGTCTAAGCCGCGTCTCTAGTGTGGTCTTAGGGGTTATCCGGAGTGTGTTTGCCCTTCGCGGCAAACGGTCCCTGTATACGCGAGTTGGGTATCTTTGCTTTGACCTCTTTTTTGCTCGTCGCATTCGTATCTATCGAAGCTCGCTCTGATGGCTTAAGGTTGTTCTTTTTGTTGGATTGTGGTAAATGTAGTTCGCTTTTTTCGCGGTTGTCCGATTTTTCGCTTTCTCTGTTGGGACCGTGATGAGAAAGCACTTTGTAAAAACGCTATTTTCGAAACCAATCGATTTTGGTCAGAAACGCTTTCTCGCTGCTGAAATCAAGTAATTCGGAAAAAGCTCTTCTTGGGCAACTTAATTCTGTCTCTAGATATGAGCCTAGATACTTATAGATACCAATATACGTAATTCTTATGTTGTTGTATTGATTTTTTCCCCTCGTCCAAATAGATAATTCTATAAATTCCTATCTATAAACCCTTCGCTAATGTTAAAAATCTGTTTTGGTTGGTATTTTGTATGGTCAGTCTTTCGTATATAGCTAAGGTAAACAACCTGAAAATAGGATATTTAAAAATAAAGCATCATTTTAAATGGAATATTTAAATAATCAGATGTCGTTATTTCACTATATTCAATTGTTTGCTTAAAGATTTGACCTAAAAATGAGTACCGTTTCGCGGTAATGTCTACAGATTTAAACCAAATAACTAGGTTTGCAGTTTTGCCGGATAAGTGTACCTTTGTTATCATAACATTTACCGATAAACGAGTAAGGTTTCGGTGTCTCATTAATATATTTAACTAAACATCTGTTTGATAAAAGAAAATACACAATATATACGCAAAAGTAGAGATCGACGTTTGAATAAAAAATTATCCAATTATTTATTTTTATTCATAACCGACAATTATCCAAAAACTATCAGAAAAAAACCCATTATTTTGCATGTTAAATCGTTGTTTATTCGTATAAAATGTTCATAAATAAACAGTTAACTAAAATGTTTATGATTTATCGAAATTTTGCCGGTTAATTTATTTGTTCCGCCGATTTCTACGCAAAAGGGAGAAGGCTCTATTACCCCAATTAAAAATCTCGGTTTTTGTCCTTTAATTCGTTTTCCTTTTAAAATGGAATTCCTTCTAAAAGAATACAAAAATCGATTAGAAGACGCTTCCATGGGATTGGCAATAAATAAATCGGGAGCGATACATCGAACCTTTTGGTTCCCGCTGAGGGCGTACTTCTTCACTTTCTATTCAGTCGCTCAGGCGGATCGGATTTTCAATTCAACGATATGGTATCCGAGGCCTTTGAAGGAAGCGAAGGGAATGTGTTAATAAGTTATTAAATCTCGCGAACCGTGCAGCCAGCGAAGGCAGCCGTAAATAAGACGCCTGGTGGCCCTGGGAAATCTGATTGCGGAATCTTGACATCTTTCAATTTTGAAAAGGAGAAGAGATCGCCGCGAAGGTCAAGGGTAGAACTCTATGCCAGTTCATTGTACCCTTCTTCTCACCCGTTCCCTTTCTGAAAACGCGGCTAAGTTGAAGGAACTCCCTCCTCGCCCCCACGTCTTTATATTAGTATTATTATTATTATTAGTTCAACTACTTCAGATCGTAAAAAACCCTTTTTTTGGTCGAGTTTCGGAGTGGGAGAACCAATTGGTTGAGTGCTTATAATACGCTTAGACTATGATGGTAAAAAATGCGTGATTAGTCTGCGCAACCGCTACACCGCCTTTGATTGACTTAAATTGTGAGTTTAAATTTCAACTTTGTAGTTGGCCATGTTTTAAACGGTTTTGTTTATGGCAGTTTAGCGGTTTTCCCCGTATCCAATTCGACACGGGTGCTATAGCCCTTACTACTTATTTTTTTACACCCTCTTCCACTTAACGGTGTTGTTATAAAAATTGCAATTAACCCCTTCTAAAAGAAAAAGTCTGAAATGAACTGTTTTAAAACAAAATTGTGGCGTGGTTAGGACGCAAAAAGAGACCCCTTCATTTAATATAAAGCCACCTAGCGATCGACTCTAGAAACCTCTTAGCTGCTGGATTTCCAATTTCCAAATGCTAAGCAGACCAAAATCTAGCATCTACGTTAACTTCTCGACTTAGCCGCTTGAAAAGGCCAAAGATCCCTCGCGGTGAACGATATCTTAAGCTATTTTTAATCGAAATAATTCACCAAAAATGGCAGATTCTGCAATTCGTCCACGGTGACGTCATACGTCACTTAAAATGTCAGAAAACGACGGAATGGATCTACTCCTTTTCCAGATTTCGAGATGACAAAACTGTCCAATAATCATTTTCGTCACAAGAGGACCGGATTAAAATTTCATCGCCGCGCGAGCTCCTCGGTCGAAATACACCAGATGTCGCTCTTTGCCCCGCAAAAAGCGCGATTATTTGGTCTATAATTTCGTTTAAAAGAAAACTGTTTGAAAGGGATTCGGAATCCTCTCCACGTTTCGTTGGATTAAAAATGTATTCCGCAGTGACGTACTCGCATTACCCCTCAGTCACCGGGAAACCCCATTCTGTATTCTGAACCCCCACCCTCGCCTTCGAATATAGTGTCAGCTTATAGTACCTTGATTCAATCCAATAAAGGTCGTCGAGGACACTTAGAAGGGGCAGACTCGTGTTTATATTAGAACGAAACCTCGAAAGTCCCTCATTATTTTCGTTATAATCATTTATACTGCTTTATTATCGGCGCCATCTGGAATGTTACTGTCTTCGCGAGCGCAAGGAAACGCCATCTCGGCGACCGTTCGCGCCTTCTAAGACTCTTATTCTTTATTACAACCATCATTTTTATCTGGCCATAAAGATTCCACTCGCCGCTATCCATTTTTATAATGGCCTAATCCTGTCGACCTTTTTTTTTAAATATAAACGGCGCCTGTTATATTTACGGTTTAGAGTTTAATTTTACTAGGTGTTGAATGGTTAGGTGTGCCACGCGATAATTTTCGAAGGTCAGGTTTCTATTAACACCTAATTTTATACCATTATACAGGGGGTTTCAAAAGGGTGTGCATACTTTATCCCCATTTTTCTACTATGAGTAAAAAGAGCGCCAGAGAGCTTCAAAGTGTTGTCTACTAGCCCCTGGAAGTAGGCTGCAACAAGCCCAAAACCAAGCAACAGGGAAACGCGAACATTAGGGTTTTGGTTCGTGTGATAAGTAAAAAAGGACTTTGTAAACAAATCGAGGTAACCAGTGTAAGCAAGTAAACTTAAACAGTATTTAAAGTCGTGATGGACCGCGATTTCTCGCAAATTCATCGTACTCCTGAAATCGCATTTCCCTGCTGCCGGTTTCGCGCTAGTTGCAGTCTACTTCCAGGGGCTAGTAGGCCACACTTTGAAGCTCTCTGGCGCTCTTTTAACTCATCGTAGGAAAATGGGGAAAAACAGGCATACTTCTCAACTCACCCCTACAACTCCTTCAAACTTTTGCATAACCGTTTGAAACGCCCTGTATAATACAACGTTTATTTTCTTTCAATTGTCATTCTTATAAGCGTTATCTCTAGCTGTCATATAATCGATACATTTCCTACGAACTGTTGTAAAGGAAAATATATATTTTAGTTTTATGACTCACTAATTCAATATCTTATCAAATGTGGTAGAAGTTTTTCGTACGACTTTATCTGCAGACCCGGTTAGATTAAAACTACATACGTGAGTAAATTGCGTAGCTATGCAATTTGTTTGTACTAAAATAAGACCTATTGTCTAAAAAAACGCCCATTAAAGGTTTCCCAATTTGGTAATACCTGTATAGTCCGTTAATACTCTCGATATTATTTATCTAATTTGGGCGGTTTCTATTTATCACATTTCGTAAAACCGCGAAGATGATATATATTTTTCCGAAACTAAAACTATTTTATTTCCTCCAGCCTTTTTCGTTGCGGGTCATTGGGCCTTATCCGCTTTCTATATTTTATTTTTATATATTTCGAAAACCACTATTCGCTTATTACTCTGTTTTCACGCGTTCTAATTCCTAGTTATCTCGATTCCTAGCCGTAGTTCATGCTTGGAATTAACAATTTGTGGCACATTCGCGTATAGGAAAGCCACAGCGTATTCCAAACAAGTTTCTGGCCTAATCCGCTGGCTACCAGCGCTCTTTCACCAGAAGTGACGTCTCATGATTGATTGTATTAATTATCGACGCTAGAGGGTGGTTGATATAACTCTCTTCACCCACCCCTAATGGTACGATCCGAATATGACTTCATCCAGTGCCTTAAAAAATTACATTACGTTAACTTTTATCGCTCTAATAGATTATAATTATAAGTTTTATTAGTATTGGAAGAGACGTAATGAACTTTATTTAGAATTTGGTATAATTCGGAGACGACTATTGAAACGCCACCAATATTACGTTACCATGAAGTCAAAACAGGGTTGGCAATTTTTCGATTTAAAAAAAATTAATAAATCGATTTTTTTTATTTAAATAGGATTTTTATTGATTTTTATGGATTTTATTTTATTTTAATTAAAATTTCAAAGTTTAATATAATTTAGTATCATAATTTTATCTAAAACAAATGTTTTAATTTTTAAAGACTTAATCTATATATATATGTATAATGAATTTATTCAATTTAAGCTACTAATCATATAGAAGTTTTTAATTTTGGTACTTTACCAAAAAAAAAATCGGCGTTATCCCCAGCCACAGGTAGAATCCAATGCAACATTGTGGGGAAGTACAAGAAAGATAACATTTAAGCCTAAATTATAGCAATTGACAATTTTTTTCTTTTTCAAATATACTATATAAAAATTGATTTAAATCAATGATTTAAAAAAATCATTGATTTAAATCAGCCAACCCTGACTGTCAAAATAATAATAATCATCTTGTTTCCTTTTGCCAGTCTAGAAATAATTCTATAGTGACTACTGATATGCGCTAGTTTCCGTCCAAAGTTTACACGCAAAATAACAATAAAAAAGTAAAACTGTAATTGTTCTTGATTTACATTGATTTTTTTACACGATTTATGCCTCTTTTTCCTCCGAAACGTTAATGATAATTTGCATGCGTTGGTAATGCGAAACATTTAATCTGAATTAAATTGATTTAGTACTTGTAATTACTTTTCTCTGAATTTGCTTTGTAACAGCAACAATATTTGTACATTTTCATATATACATAGTAATAAGTGATTTAAATCAATATATTTTTTAAAATCCTTTGGTTAAAATCGGACCACCCTGTTTTGGTGTGTTTGCAAAAAAGAATCTCTACCACTTTATCCAGTTAGTAATTCAAAAGTCGGAAGCTATAAGAAATGCATACTGGTTTTTGTTACAGTCGGGATATTGTCTTTTGATCTTCAACCCATTGACTTCGCTAATCTTTTTCATAAAACGTGAGTGACCTTTGACAACGTAACTCCATTCTATTGGATTTAATAAAAGGGGGTTGCATTGTGGTTGATAGATGACTCGTCCTTCAGCAACCGACAAGACTTCGTGGCACAGGGGGGATCTCACTCTTAACTCCTCGACATTTTTCTTCTCATTTTCTAATGCTTTTATTTCACTGGCCATAAACACTGGAGAGATTGTTTATCTAGTTGTCCTCAATGCGCTCTACCAACGCTGCCTATTGAAGTCTCAGGACTCTACCCTTCTTCGTGGCGCAATATTTGGTGGGCCCCGCGTTCTCCAGAGGACTATTTAGGTTGTCTTTCTGGAAAGCGCGTACCTACACGACGTCGTTTCGCAAGTTTTAAACGAGAAACCCGTAACCTACTCACTTCAACAACGATCTTTTTTGACTTATCTAAAAGAAAACGCGCCTTCACTTTTTGGAAAGTGTTCCATTTTATCATATTCGGAGATAAGCCGCCTTTTGCGCAATTTTAAATTCCAATTGTGGTTTCGCAGTTTGAGGTGGTAAAATTTCCGTTTTTATCGCTTCGTCAGATGGCGTTACTTACCCCGCGTATATTTCAATATAAAAATGAGAGGAAAATGAAAGATTTAATTTCTCCTTTTTCCGAACGTCGTGAGGTTTCGCCTCCTAATCGTTCCTCGAATCGCGTGAATGTATTTCGCTCAGAGCCAATTCGTCGATTGATTTAAATGGCTGTTTTCTATCAACCTCGCCTAAACTCGTTAACGATTATAATCTCACGATTCTAAATCAATCGCGCTATTTTTTGAAGTGTCATTATACATCGTCTTTGATTATGAGATCTTTGAAACTTGACCTTGAAGTCGACTCGACTCGTATTTACAAATATTTCTCGGTCGATCTTATTTTCGTCGCTAAATTTTAACTCTTTTTATTTTGGGTTTTATGTTTTCGAGTCTTCGTTTAGTCCCGCCTTTTCAATTATTACTATGCAAATTGGAGTTTAAACGACTTGCCCTTTTCCTATTGGTTGGTTTCGTACATCGTCTCAAAGTGTTTATATATATATTTTTTTTAAACTTTAAATTTTTGGCGAGTATCACGATTTTGATCTTGACCTTGCCCAAGGAAAATCTTTCCTCGAAGAAGCAAAGAAGAAATCGTCAATGCCAAACCAATGTTTGATCTTCGTTTAAAATGTATTTGTAAAACTCCCCCCATTACGTTAAAACCCTCATCTTGATTAAAAGGCGTCGATGCCGACTATATTGAAGGCAATTAAATATAATTATTTAAAGTTTTGAATTTAATCTATCAATATTTAATTTTTTTTATTAAAATCAAGGCCTTTGTAAGTATAACGTATCGTACTAGTTAGATATCGCTTATATAATCTCCGAAACTAAACGTTGTAGGATGTTTAAATTAATTTTTTGGTTTCTTAATTAATTACGTTTTAATACAATTTGGGAAATTTTGTAATCTATGGTAATTGTTATCGTTTAATGGTATACTTCGCGGATAGAGTAATTTCCAATTTACCACGCGCAACCTCCGAAACCTCGGGCGTAGTTGTAATATTAAAAATCTAATTTATTTTAACATGAAGAAAAAGAAAAAATTCCCGAATGGCTTTGGAAAAGATAAGTTTGACATCTTTACGAATAGCCTCGCAACTAGTTTGTTTAATAACTTAACCCTGTTTCTCATAAGGAAAACATTTCACCTTTGATATTTGCCATTTTTACTTTTCCCCAGTTTTTAGAGAACATTAAAAAAAATCCTGTCTGTTTTCTTGCCAACTTCTTACACGAGAGAGGTATAGAGGTAAGGCGCCGCGGAGTTGAGAGATTCTTAAAAGTTTTATCCCTATGTTATTAATTTTCTTAACTCTATTGGCGCCCCTTTTCTATTTTAACTGTCCCAATGTCAACTGAGTGACTGACTGTATAATTTTAAATGGTACGGGCAATAATGTATTTCTTTATATAAAGAATTTGGGCATAATTTTTAGGGTTTCTCCGGCAATTCCCTTCACGGTCTCCAAGTACGCTCCTCCCCTTAAAAGTCAATCAAACCGCTCCGGTATGCCATTGGGTCACTTAATCTTACGTCATCCGACTCGATTGAAATACACGCGGATGACGTTTTTCCGTCCCCTTCTCTCGTGCTAAGGGAAACCTAGACCATGGTGCCCGCGAACTTCGTCATTCTCCCTAAGTACAAATAAATACATTCTTGATACAAGTAACAATTTATACACAGAGAAAGCTTTGTCAAATTTCTTTTGTAATATAAGCTTATTCAAAAGTTCCGGGGAGGCGGGCTAGTTTGGTGGTTTGAAACGCGTTACTAAAAGGAATGTGAAGTTTGTGAAGCGCCGAAAAGTAAATAATGTGTCATCCGAGGCCGCTACATTAAAAGTTCTCAGAAGGGTCAAGTTGGAATTCCCTCCGCGTTGAAACCTTTCTAAGAAAATCTATATTTTTATTTTCGCATATTCTCCCCTAGTTAAAGAATGTTAGAAATTGAAGGGCGCATCCGTTTGAGAATTGTTTTTCCGATTTGTATTCCGGGAAAGGTTTCGAGAGGTTTATTGATTGGGTCAACGAGGCTGATTCTTTCTATAGTTTCGTAACGACCGATGAAATGTGTTCTCAGCCGGAGATTTCAATTTATCTAAACGGCTTAGAAAAGAGATATTGGTTTTCCTTTAGAAACTATATTTCAAAGATTTCTGATATTTCCTTATTTTAAAGATTTTTTTGCCATCTTCTAGCGATAGAGGGATTTATCTGTACACCCTAAATGACGTCCCGTAGCGTACAGCCAAGAATGCATTCGGGTTAACACAGAATGTGACCTCGACTATACTCTGTTTTCGTGATACCAGACAGTACCAGAGTGTCTTCGGCCCTTAGTCTTCGGCCCTTAGTCTTCGGCCCTTAGTCTTCGGCCCTTAGTCTTCGGCCCTTAGTCTTCGGCCCTTAGTCTTCGGCCCTTAGTCTTCGGCCCTTAGTCTTCGGCCCTTAGTCTTCGGCCCTTAGTCTTCGTCTAAGGGGCATGGTTTTTCTTTCGGGAATGAAGAGAATTGTCCGCACATTCTCTGTTAACCCGAATACATACTTGGTACAAACTTCGAACTTGTCTCTGCTTGTTTTGTATAAAATGTAATGGTGTTGGCGTGCGCGTTAAATATGGCATCGTGTCCCTCATTAGCCGTGATTTGGCCTCGTCCCTTCGTATCTCCCCGAGTGAATCTGAATGCTGAAGAGCCTAATGGATTTAAGAGAGAGAGAGAGATCGTGGCGAATCGCGTTTACAAGAAAACGGTGGCTACAAACACGTAAATTCGTTGTTGGAGAAGCAACCTACGCCCGCCTAATGATATTTAAATGCAAAACTAGTTTTCACTCCGACGTGGAATCTGACTGAATTTTATTTTTGTACCGTCATATTTTTACGGCTCACCCTTCATCTATACGGTAATTTTATTTTAATGTCATAATTTTCGGTAGAACGGTTAACGCTATAACGCTAAACACAATTTACTTACGGCGCGATACAATATTTGCTTTTGAAAGCGCGAATAATTACTCTTATTTAAATATTAGAACTTTAGAAGCGGAAAATGGTGTCATTATATTAAACACGATCTCGTACTCTTTAAAAAAATAACGATTCAAATTAAATATTCCTAACACGCTACTATCCAATTCGCGAGGGAATTTGATAAATTTTCAAATTGAACTTAATGATTTCTTTATTAGCATATATTAGAATATATATACGTATTTTATCCTTTCCTTAGGCGGATGTAAACATGTTATTTTTCTGCCGAAATGGGAGGGTATAAAATGAAAAATTTTCCGTATGATCGGTAGCGTATCGTGTTCGATCGTTAAGGGCAAAGAGAAAGCCACCAGCCGAAAAATTAACCACCCTCCTCCAACCTTACTACCGGCAAAGGTGTTAAATTAAGCGGTTTCGTCGAATTCTTAATTACAAAGGTGAGACCTTTCTCTACCTTAAGACAAAACTCCGCGAGAGGCAGTGAGCGAGTAGGGAAGGCGTCATTTTTTTCCGTCGCTAGTTGACCTTTGGAGGTCGCCGATAAATAAAACCGCAGGCGGGAGAAATTTGCTTCTCATTTTTATCTCTTCGGAATGGGAGATCCGACTGCGTTTATTATGCGCCGCTAGTTATGGTACTTCTGCCGGCATGAGGCGCCGATGAATGGCCTCCGCGAAGGAAATCATTCACGAGCACTCTTCGCCTTTAATTATGGACGTCCGACTGTAGCCTTTGCGTAACCATGACGCGTCTTCAGTTACAGTCGGCCTATGTTGTGGGTTTCGTTGACTGTCTGATTAAGATTCTAAATCTAAAATAAGATAGTGGATAAATTCTGAGGTTAACGGTAATAGTAAGTGCCAGATAGGAGCAATAAACACAGCACCCCACACAAGGAGAACGCCACCCGTCATACGCCGTGCATTTTCTTGCGTACATTTTTCATTGGTTAGACGCTTTAGCGCCTGCTGCCGTCGGAAGGGGAAAATTCGGAAATTGTCTTCCCCCTCCCGTAAAACGTTCAGCGTAAAGGTTCGTCCAATGAAATTTGTACACAACACTGTGTTAGCGTGTTTAAAGGCTAGCTGCGTTCTCCTCGTGTTTGTGGCTCCTAGGTGCCACGAAGGGCTTACCACCACCACCCTACGCATTCTAACCCCTGGTAATTGGCTTTACAAGTCGCTAGTTGACTTAGGCCTATTGTGGTGCCTTCGGTATTAGCAAAAAATAAATAATATTACTAACATAATATTATTTATTTTTGGTATTAGCTTAGCTGATTATAATTATTGTATATTTTTTAAATGTTTTTTTATAGGTAATTTTATAAAAATGATTTTATCCCTGTAATTAATTAATATTGGGCGAACTTCTTGTTCCCTTTCCCTGGCTTAGCCAGAAATACACCGGCGTAACGTACCCCCGAAATACATGTTTGTATAAAAAATAAATTTTCTGCCCAAAACCCTGGATTATTTAATAATTATAATATCACGACGAAAACGAAGTTGTAAAATCCCAAAATTTCAATAATTATTTTAAAATGTGTTTTGAAAACTGGTTGTTATGTAATTGGGAAGGTGACTACGCCCACTTGTTTGTACTGCCTGAGTAGGCGGAATTTGCAACGCGTTGTCTAATAATCGGTCACTAAATGTACGATTTACAATATTAAATCCAACATATAATTTACTTTCGTACGGGGACTGTGTACACGCGTTTTGCGAACCACCAATCAGAGTTGGCGTTTACAAAGTTACGCCCCCTTTCCTCCCCATTCATTCGAATTTAATTAATTCGGTATGAATTTTCCGATTGTTGCCAAAACGCGCGAACAACATTCTAAAAATCTGTTGATCCTCTCTCCTCTCACGTTTTCTCCAAACACCTACGCGCTATTGGCTACTCGAGACAATTGTAAAACGGGGCGCCATCTATCCGCGTTGCGACGAACTATTTCCAAGGTTTCTAAAATTTCAACTACTTAATAGTAGTTTTTAGACAGATTTGGATCATTTTAACCCTCTTTCTCATTCCAATTACAAACGAGACCCTAGTCTCCATCGTGTAAACGTTTACTAACTACGAATTAACCGTCTTGTTTAATTAGTAATTAAGTACAAACTAGCGGAATAAATCCTACGCATTTCAACGGCCTAATTACACGTTTTGCCCAGAGTAATTGTACAAATCTCGCGGCCGTTTTTGCAAAATGTTTAAAAAGATTTATTTTAGCTTGTCAACTCCCTTTCATTAAGGTCAACTTTCATATTTTCCCTTTATTTTGGTCTGTTGTTTTGATACATATTTCATTTTTAACCCTATTATTTATTTTCACTTTTTGTCTAAATATTTTCCCTCTTTAAAAATCGTGATATCGTATTCCAATTCTTAAAAAAATTAGCGAATTATTTTTTTAAATGAAACTGATTATATAGTCTTCAGTCGGCAACTCGCTTCTGTTATGAATTTCGGGCGTAATATCGCGGGAGGGAAGTGTACGAATTACAATCTTCGTGTCTAAACAAAATATGTTAGACCTTACTCTCAGTTAAAATCTCATCGTCGACAACAATAGCGGTTTTAATCGTTGATGGATAATCTAAATTCGTTTGTAGGCGTATTTTACGACAGAATTATTCGTCGTGTTTGTTTTCGTTCGAATGCCGTGTCGATGGTATTTTTTATTACTTATTTTTCGCGTTGTAATAGCTTCCTAATTAATCCGCGTATGACGTGGTGGCGCTGGCAGCGATTCGTACGTTGTATAGTAAGTAATGTCCTAATAGAATAGCGAGAATGATTTGTTTATATTTTGGGAGAAGGACTATTTTGAGACGGGTACCATGGTCTAAGAAGGGAGGACAAAGGTCACCTTCAAATATTTGGGCGTCGGAAGACGTCAGTTTCAGGGAACCAATGAAATACTGAGCCGATTTGATTGGCATTCAAAGGGAGGAGCATAGTGGCAGACCGTGAGGTGGGTTGGGACGAGGGGCAGGTCACTTCCATTTTGGGTGCGTCTTAATCATAATAAAATGATTAAAGCAGGGTAATCAAGATTAGAAAATCTAATCACGATTTAATCATTTTAATCACGATTTAATCATTTTAATCACGATTTAATCATTTTAATCACGATTTAATCATTTTAATCACGATTTAATCATCGAGTTTTTATCAAAACTTATGTACGATAATTTAATATTAATTAATATTGATGGTTCTATCGCAATTGTTTGATTCTCGTTCTAATTTCTAATCGCGATTTAATCATACTAATCACGATTTAATCATACTAATCACGATTTAATCGTTTCAATCAGGATTTAATAAGATTTAAACATTCTAATCATGATTAAACGTGATTTTATCAACATAATCGTGATTAAATTGAATTTAATCAAAATAATCACGATTTAATCGGATTTAATCTTTCGAGGGGTGCGTCGTTAATCAAGGAAGTGACCTGTCCCTCGGGTTGAGATAAGTGCTAAAAAACGCCCCTAAGTCTGAAAACAGTGGCGTAGCTGATGGTCCGCAGGGCCCACAGTGCGGGGGGGGGGCCTCGAGCTTCGGAGGGGGGCCCCGCTAACCATAAAAAAAATTAAAAAGGGGGCCACATTGAGATTTTTGCGGGGGGGCCTCTGAGTTCTCAGCTACGCCACTGTCTGAAAAGTATGGTATATATTATCATCAAAGCTCAATCAGTGACTATGACAGGCTGGATGTCGTGATCCTCAATTTTACGCCGTAAGACGGATTCCCAGGGATTCTTAAAAAATGTGGTTCTTCTTCACCTTGACATCCGATCCCGCGTCATCTTCTCAACAATTTCCATAATTACAGCTTTGCCCCTTTCTTTGTGGGTGACATTTCCCTCCTTGGAAAACGTCAAAAACATATCTCTATAGGGCTGGGCGTCTTTAAGTCGACCGTATTTCTTTTTTAAATTTAATGAAACTTCCATCCCAACTGTCAGATTCACAATAAGTTGAATGTAAACACAAACTCCCCGGATTTTTAATTAAAAACTAATAATCGAGGCCCCTTTTCGTTTTTGTCAGGTGGGAAATTTGGGGGAGAGAGCGCTAAGAAAACTGGGACATCGTTTTCGGATCGATTGAAGTGGCTCTTATGGGAGAGTGTAATACGTGATGTCGGCATTAGCGTTTTAGTATCCTCATCGGCGAAGACGCCGAAAAGAGCTCTTAGGAAGGAAGGAAGGGTGTGGCCGCTCAAAGACAAGAACCGAAAAAGAAAGAAAATGATCGACTATCGATCCTAAAAATGGCAAATTATCGAAGAAAAATCGCGCCGTTTTACGTTATAAAATGCACGAGCTATAAACGCGATAAAATCGACGATGAGCAGCGGCCCTTGAGAACTAACAAAATTGCGTGAATTCGAACCATTTATCTTGGGCGCTTTTGTATAGATTACGAACATCAAATGTTTCTTTCGCCCGTGGGAATTATTAAAAAAAAAAACACCGTGTTTATATTTAATAGGGGGTTTCTGATAGGTTTTGTGCAAATATTTTAATATAACCGTTCGAACTTTCGGAGCTATTAGAAAAATACCTTTAGAGAAATGGTTAATATCTCGATGTTCATCGCCTGATACCCGGCTCATTTATATTTGCAAGTTTCCCAAGACGAATCGTTGAATAGCAGTACCTCATCCGATTGGATTGCCATAAGTGGCTTATAATAAATGATTCTGACCCTTTCTTTACCCAAAAGTGTAATTTCCCTTGGGTTTTTAAGAACTTCTAGTCGTACATTATGTAAAGCTAGAATTAGTTTCATCCTTTTGCAATCGAGCCACGTATACGCTTAATATTGTTTTCAATAAGTCTACAATCCCTCGAAAAGAGGGGATGAGGTTAAGTTAACGCGTCCATTATCAAACTCCACTCTCGGCTAACATTCCCCTTTCAATCCGTATGATTTTTTTAATTTGTAGAACGCAACGAATCGCGAACATTGCGAAATACGCGTTACCCCTCGCGCCGGTGGGTGTCCTCGTGGCGTAACCATTGGCCGCGGGTCGTGACTTTCGAAAACCCCTTCTAGAAGCTGAAGTTCACGGCAGGTGTTCGATGGGCACCTGTTCGCTTACCTTTTTTCTTACACCTTCTTAAGCTTCTTCGATTTTCCCTGATTTATCGTTCTTTCATCCTCCGTACTCTTTACCCCGATTGACCTCAGCCACCTAATAGTTGCCTCTAAACGTACCGAATGGGTAAAGTTGATCTCCACGGATTGTAACGGGAGCTGTCGGCTCACTAAGAAAAATTGAACCCTTTCTCTCAATTTGCCGCTTTGGCGTCAGATCGAAGAGTAAAATTGTGTATTCTGCCCCTTTAAATCCTTTCTCGGAAGAATTGTTCGAGGTTTTTTATAGATATTTTAATCGCGCGATAGGGCACGGTGGGTGGCCCCCCACTTTTGGGCCATTTCGTGGGAAATATCTGTTTGCGTTCGAGTTCAAACCATTGTCTTTAAAAGACACCATTTAATATAAATTAACTGGAAAATTCAAAGTGGGTTTTGGTCAAATAAAAGTGATAGCCGTGCTTAAATTACGAATTTCTTATTATCTCGCCCACTTTGCCTTTTATTTTTTTGGTTTCTGCCAACTTAAATTTTAGGCCTATTTCAATTTGTATTTGATTTAGGCGCTACACAGTGTTTTTAAGAGCCTATTTTTTAGCAAAAATTCAATAGTTAGATCTAACCATTATGGAATAAATTACTTTTCAAAATGCTTAAAAATAACCTTTTTGGAACCTAAAACTAATTAGCGAGTCTCAATACTATCCGGCGCGTGCGCAGTGGACGTAAAAGGGGGCTAGGACTTACCTTAGTGACCTATGTTGTGAAAGTACCACCGTAATAGTTAATTTTAAAGCCGATAGATGGCGGTGCGGGGAAACTAACTTTTTGTAGTGAGTGTTTAAAGTAAGTCCTTTCCTTAAGACTAAATATGTAAATATTATTTGAATCTGACCATAATTTAATTTTCCCCCAAAAGTTTGCTCTTTTTCAATATATTTTGAGTTGGTAATTGGTGTTGTGAAGTACTTGTGTTGTAAAAGTGTTTCTGTGGTGATGGTGTATTTAATTTATTCTGATTTCTTGTTCTCTTACTCTTCTTTCTTTTTTATTCGCCGCTCTTTGTTGTCTTTGGCGCAGCATTGGAGGTACATTGAGGTTGGTGAGCTTTTCGTGGATAGATGTGGTTACTCACTTTTTACCCCCATTTCAAAATAAAATTAGGAGCATGTTTGACGATTTAGCATATTATTATGGATAACCTATAAATTGCACTAGCTATAACGACTATAGCGTAAGCGGAACCACCCGAGTAGTTTTTTAGATAAATACGGATTTTTTTATCCAATTTCTTCGCATGAATTAATAGATTTATGTTAATTTTTCGATTGTCATTAAATTGAAGTAGATTATTGTCGCTGTTTTCTACGTAACTTAAAAAGAAAGGTAGTATAACTGGCGAAATAAGTGCGATTTGCCGAATGGTGAGTGATAGTGGTGTTGATTAGAAATGGGATTTCTCAGTAATTAGACGTGATTTAAGTGAAAAACGCTTAGTTCATAAGAAGCTTAGCTAATATAGACCTCCAACGATAAGTCGTTTTCTTGTAAAAAGAAACACCCATTTCAAATGTAGCTTTATAATATTGATTAATACGCTCTAACCGTCCCATTAAACTACGTGCTTATAAACTCTTCTATCAACTAGTCATTAATTTTAAAATGTTTTCTACACTTAAACGAGCTTATAACATAAATAATATAAACTTTCCTTTTTTACCCGCGCTAAGCTTAATGAAGAACCAGTTTTTTTTAAAGTAAAAAGATATAAATTTTTTCGACATCGCTAGAAAATTAATATTCTCGAAATAGAAACGATTACCCAAATTCAGTTTCATTAAATTAAAAATAGACTGCGTATCAGATCGAAAATAAGCGGGCACGTAAAAAGAAATTCTATTAAAATTCTATTAAGCATTTTTTTTCTATATCAGCGGCACGCTATCTGTCGTCTATTATCGAAGTAACTCGCTATTATCAAATGAAATATTATTGCTCTATTCGACCATCTGTTGATAGCTAGCGTTAGGGCTACGGAGATAGTAAAGTTTATGCGATTCGATTATGATTGAAAGTTTCGGATTAGTTAAGGAATTTTTACTGAGGGGGAGTTTTTTTTTGGCGTATTGACGTTGAATTGAAAAGAGAAAAAATGGCGTGACTTAGAGTTATTTTATTTGTCCTTTCAATACAATAAAGGCGGCGGTGTCTTTGATAGACGGGTTGGTAGGTGTAAATTTAATCATTTCCAATAGAGAAAATATGAAATGTAAATGTAGAAAATAAGGGGGACAGAAAATAACTCTAATATTTAGGTAATGTCAGGTTAATCTCGGCAATACACGCGCCCGGTCAGTTTTAATCATATTTGCCCAGAAATGACTTCAGGTCAAACGCATTGTACGCAAATTTACTTATAGAAACAATTAACAGGGTTAAATAATATTTGAAAATTGATTTTGGTGTTTGCTTCGGGAAAAGTAATAGATGCACGCATATTTTACTAGTTTAAGTGATCTTTATCCTTTGGAAATTTGAATTAACCTTTTGGAAGGGGATGGTGTTTGATAACATCGCCATAACCGTTTATTTTTGCAGGCACTGACTTGCCTCCATGTTTGCCAATCTTGTAGACCTAACTGCTCCCCCCTTGTAAGTTTCTTCATTTAACAACCCTCCAGCCTAATTCATATGATGTAGTCTTTATATTTATATCTAAGACGCGCTTCTTATACACGCACTCACTATTATACGTTATTTACGCATGTCGATGTTGTTCACACCCTGGCATTTTTGATGTTGTTTTTTGGATCTGTCTGTGTTTTTATTATGGCTCTCTAAATTAAGCGTGTATAATTTCGTATGCTGACGTATTTTTTCAATTCCTTTTTAGGCAGTTAAGATTGCGTTTTTGTGGTTTCCTACGTCACCACGTTAATTACCTTTTCAGTAACGTACGGTAAAACCAATGACACCCCAGTTAAGGAAACGAAAAAAAAAAGGGTTATCGCCCACTGTTTTCTACCCACTTGCTATTTTCGCGGTTAATTTGCCCAAGACAGTGTCTCCATCTAATATTTTGTTAGCGATTTAGGGAGGAATAATTACAGTGGTATAAAATCTTAACGACCCATAAATTGCGTCACTCATAAACGTGTACCCATAAATGCGTATGACATACTTAAATAAAATTTCAATCTAGGTTATTAAATTTATAAAAAAAAAACTACGAAAAAACGAAGGTAACTCAAAATTGAATTGATACCGTAAAAAAGTTAGTATAATTTTAATATTTGTTGATAAATTTAATTGTACAATTACTGCTCCCTTGTTTTAAGTTTAACCAAGCTATCCGCATCCTCTACTATGTAAATGTTTGTTCAAAGGCGGTCGCTTGTTTATTTATCTTAGGTCTCCCTTTCTTGACATTTCTTTCATCGCTTAAATTCCCCGAATGAGGATTTAATCAGGAAACGTCTCTTTTGTATGAAGCCGCCCATTGGCAATTACATATCGTATTATCCCCCACTTTCCATCGCGCTTTCTTAACGTACGGCAACAAAACCTCGCGGAAACCACCTCGTTCGCGTTATTCAGATTAAACGATTTCCTAGCTAAGGAGCGGAGCAGTTTCAATTGGGTTCAATTTGAATATCACTCTTTACGACTAGGAGAGGTTCGGGGTTTTTTTTTACGCTTTCATATACTTAACCTATTTCGCAATGTTTTAACTTCTTAGCCTTCCCTCTAGTATATATTTTTCCTGTATTTTTCATTTTCTTAAATACGGGAGACGGAATTTTATAAAGTTTTTAATTACATAGCAGGGTTAATTTTGACACGCGATTCCGGCGGGCATACAACGCCAGTGAAAAAATTATTTCTCCGCTTTTTACGGTCTTATATTCTGATATATTACGAATGTAAATTTTTAAAATCAGTTTACGGTAATTACAAGTAATAGCCGTCAATTTTTAATTGCTTTTTTTATCTCCCCAGTTTTTATTTATTAAATAGGTCCGCCTTTTAAAGTTTTGGGGTTCGTTGAACTACTTTTACCTTATTCTTCGAGCGTTATTCTTAATTTCGGATTTTTAGTTGCGGAGAACTCCGATAGATGGAGTTGGGTGTTTAGGAAAACTTCAAAGTAACTCACGAGTTTCATTTCACACCATCTCAAGGCTATTTGGATTTTTAGCTGGTCAGCGGCCAACTCCAAATCGGTTTCGTAGTTTGACAGTATTAAGAGACTAGACCATCTTACCAATAGCGTACGATTCGGTAAAAAAGTCTAAATATAAATAAAATAAATAAAAAGATGAGATCCACCGAACCGAACTGAACTGCTCAATTTACAACCCGGTAAAATAATACCCAATTATTCCCTCCCTAAATTATCACAATAATATAAAACTGTTTTTATAACGGAAACATATTACAATATAGTTGTAATTTTACCGACGTTCCCAAAATTAAGTATGATAAAGTTCCTTTTAAAAACCACGTTATAAATAAACTGAACTAAATTTTCCTTAGATTAGATATATCATCTAACCGCTTACTGCTCGAAATGTTTCCTTCGATTTCTGTTTTTTGTCGTTTTTAATGTTTCGATAGTGCTAACTTTTAATTGAAGCTTATATACTTGGCGATAAATTATCTTCGATGTAATTTCTTCTCTTTGTTATTATCCCCTGCGGCGGCATTCCGTATTTGGAAATATAATCAAATAACCAAAATAAAAGAAAAAGGTATGACATGAATTTTTTTTGTCCATAATATTACCCCCCATCTCCAAGCCTCCCCTTTAAGAGTGTACGGATGTATGTATCCCGACTATCATATCATTAAGCGTATATCTAAGTAGCCCCCTTAGCTTTTTCATTTGAATATATGGTTTGAAAATGGAAATTATGTAATCTTCTAAATACCATATTGGACCTGCCTTAGGTTACGCTTAATTGCGGTTATTATCTTTTTTTATCATAATTTCTGGAGCGAATTATGTGTTTCAGTTCGAACCCTTTTGTGAAGTTTTGGGGTTGTACAGAAACAAATTATAACTTAGAAACATTTTTCTCCGCGTCAAATGATGTTTGGCCATCATCATAGCCGCTTTTGAAAACACCTTTTTTATTTGCTATTTCGCTCGCAGCTTAAATTTAGACTTGTCACGATTTGCTACGTAGATATTGTACGCGGTAGTCTCAATTTATATTATTTTATACATATCTGTATGTATATTATGTATATAAATTATACATTGAATTACGCATGTTTATTATCGTAGTATAGACACACGAAATTAATTTTAACTAAGCCAACCAAGTTTAGTTAAAGGCCTAGGATTTCTTCTGCCAGTTTTCCTTTAAGTTTTCTTCCCGCCGCGCAAATATCCTGGTAGTAGGCCAACCGCAGAAACACGTTGGCCTACCACCAGGATATTTGCGCGGCGGGAAGAAAACTTAAAGGAAAACTGGCAGAAGAAATCCTAGGCCTTTTAAGTAAATTTTATATTGCATATATTTTATATTCACGTTGCACCAACGCTTAAGATTACGTAGTTTACAACACGTTCTTTATCTGATTATAATCGTAAGAGCGATTTCAGGGAATGTTACTTTATTTGGCTGTGTGTCTGCGTGATTCGTATCTTACTAAAAGAAGACCGCGTTTTTTGCTTGTTTTTTAATTCGACAATTTAATTTATTTGCGTAGGCGAATAAACATGTGGATGACCTTTTCGAGGATCTCCGAGATGGACACAACCTTATTTCCCTTTTGGAAGTTCTATCCACCCAACTTTTGGTAAGTTGACCTTCATTTCTCTGATAACATCGTTGATGTTTCCCATACAAAATCCAGTTGGAGCAGTGGCTTTGAAAGGGCTTGGAATCAAAGTTGGACTAGTCACTGCCACGGCATTTGACTACTAAAATAAATGCTCTGACTACTAAAATTAATCGAAATCTGGGGGCTCACTAATCAATTTGACTAGTGAAAAATTTACCTATTTGTTTATAAATAATTTCGAATATATCGTATCATAAATTCATCATTCATCATTCATCAATCCCATTTAAAAAAATATCACATGTAACTCAAGTGATAATAAACTCCTATTTTAATTCTGACAGGTAAAGCGAAATGTTGGCTGTCCTTCTTGTTTTTATACCCCCCTTTTTACCCCCGGTGGTCAGTGACTACTAAAATAAATTAAGATAGGAGGCTCACTAGTCAGGCTGACTACCAAAATAAATTAAGATAGGAGGCTCACTAGTCAGGCTGACTACCAAAATAAATTAAGATAGGAGGCTCACTAGTCAGGCTGACTACCAAAATAAATTAAGATAGGAGGCTCACTAGTCAGGCTGACTACCAAAATAAATTAAGATAGGAGGCTCACTAGTCAGGCTGACTACCAAAATAAATTAAGATAGGAGGCTCACTAGTCAGGCTGACTACCAAAATAAATTAAGATAGGAGGCTCACTAGTCAGGCTGACTACCAAAATAAATTAAGATAGGAGGCTCACTAGTCAGGCTGACTACCAAAATAAATTAAGATAGGAGGTTCACTAAAAAAGGGTGCAACAATTCCTTAGCCTACCTAAACTCCTGACAATGGCACTACCTCCTAGACACTTGTTTTGGATTTATATTCGAAAAATGACAACTCTGAATGTAATAAAAAAAGTGTCTCAATGGCGTTAATTCTTTTGTCCGCTATAGTTTCGAATGAATGATAATATTTCTTACTCGAACAGTCGAACCCAAGGTTACTGTTATACAAACCATGCTCGAATTCTCGTAAATACAATTTAAGCATATTTTCAAAGCACTCTTCAAAATTAGGGGTTTGTGACGATGCCCCTATTGTAATGTTAGTTTTTATAAATCTTTGTCGCCCACTTTTTGCAATTAAGAAGGATTTGATGAAAGTTTGCATAATTCTCTTTATTTTATATAATTATACGTTTACTACAACCCTTTTTTCGTCGAGACGACCTTGACTTTTAGATTACGAGAGAGTCCGAAATATATTCGCCACTAAATTTACGACGAATTAAAACGCTATCCTTGAAAAAAAACGTTTTGTCCCTAGATTGTATAATTTAATGAGTTTCGAAGAAGATATGGAACTCTTCACCGTGTTTGTTACTGAAAGGATACATATGTCGCGGTAACTTATTTATCATTAATCAACATTCTACGCTTGTCAGTACGCCGAATTTTTATTGAATTGTAATGAATTTCAAAATCTGAAGGCGGCCTAGTATTTTTTATACCTTTCGGCATTTTAAATATGTTGCTATTTTATTCTTAGTATTATATGGGGTCTTATCGTCTTGGATTTAACCCTACAGTCAAGTAACGTTTGTAGAAATTACTTTTAAGTATCCTACAATTAAAGCTAGGCAGATGAAAAAGTGGCGCTTTGGTTTGGAATAAAAACTTTTATTTTAATTTCGTCCCGATTAAAATGGCTTCGATTGAGATAACATCGTGGTAGGTCAATTCGATACGCGTTCCAAGCGGATTTTAAGGCAAATAGGCCTAATTATGACGTCATTTGACGGAGACCACCGCTTAATATGGCCAATTATTCTTTTTGCAGCCCCGGGAGAGGGGAAGGATGAGGTTTCACATGCTACAAAATGTTCAAATAGCCTTGGATTTTCTACGACACAAAAAGGTACGTTTACGCGCATTTTAATTTTTTTTTAAACCTAAGCCTATATACTGATTTTTAATCAATTCCTGGTATTAAATTTGCTCTTATTGCTATTGAATAAGTAACGTAACAAGAATAAGTATGACCCTTCCAAGCAGTGTTACAGTGGTGATTTCAATATTTGAATTTTCATCTAAAGTTTCTTACACCATAAGTAACAATTTGAATACGAAATCACCCCGCGACAGACTATCATTAACCGATATCGTTTAATGTCATACTTATTTGTATTATGTCACTTACGCTATTCTCAATTAGATATTTACCATCCACCCTTATGTAAATTTCAATCCGTTAAAATTGTGTTATATTAGCTGTTACGTAAGCATTTGCACTATTTCTCAATTTAAATGAAATTTACCCATTCGTCAACCTTACTCTCCTTCAAATTGTAATCCGTTAAAATTGTGTTATATTAGCTGTTACGTAAGCCTTTGCACCGTAACATTTACAATTTGAATTTGAATGGGTTTTCCGCTTGGGATGTGCCAATCTTCATTTACAGAAGAGAGGTAATGTTCGAGGCGTGCGCGAGGTCATAATGGGCTTTGACCTTTTCCGTTCCGCCCACGGGCGTCAACTTAAAATAAAAGATTCGGATTTTTCATCATGTTTCATTGGGTTAAACATTTTCTCATCCAATCCTACGAGTTGCGTAAATTAAGTTTAAATCAGGTACCAAAATAAAAATTATATCATGGTATTTATGACCTTTGTCTGGAAAAGTTGTAAAATACGTTATATTATTATTCCAATTGCCATGGTGGTTGAAAGCTTTCCTTATTTCTTATAGAAAGTGTTATAGGAAATTTTTTGTCGTTTTTCATACATGTACCTTACGATTGAGGTTTTCTCCATGTTGCTTGTATTTCCATAAATTTGAACACGTATATTTATAAGACCCTAAACAATTATTTTCGTAGAAATGGCCATTACCAGAAGTATATAAATTATATGGTATGAGAAAAGGTAAATTAAACATGTACCTTCGCTGGCTCGATGCTGTTCTTAAAGGGTGCTAATTTCCCAGCGATGTAAAAATTTCAAAATTACATTTCCTGAGGGGATTTACTTTTTCTGTAATAGTTTGTAAAAATCCCTATGACGTTATATTTTTCTTCTGAAACGTATTTTGAGCTTGCAAAGTTGCTTGTTTCAAGCTTATATTAGTGACGTACCGAGATCTGCCATTACCTTTCCCCCACAAAATGTAATCTATAGTCCGATGAACATAGAGGTCGGGGATGGTTAACTCAAAATTATTCGTAAAACGTTTTGATCAAGTAATTTATATTTCTGTATTATCCGATTAATTTTTTGATAAATTTGTAAAATTAATCGGAAAAACGACGTGTTTTTAGATAAAAACCTAAAATTTTACGAATAATACATGTTTTTCAAACATTTTCCTAAATATTAACCGGTAAATTTCTTTGTTTACATTTTTCCCCCGAAAAAAATCAATTTAAACATGGATAATGATTAACCGTCCCCGACCTCTAGATGAACATTATCATTTTTATTTAAAGGTAATATTTATAGTTCAAATAATTTCATATTTCTGCCAGCGCATTTAACTGGCGCTACATACGTTAAAAACCAGTCTTAGTGCCTATTAGCAGACGATTGTTCATGGGCTTATTTTATAGAAAGGCAGAACTTTAGTTACATGACGTTATGCACGTTTTTTATAAGGGGTAACAGTTTCATAATGTCTTTTTAATTTAGATAAAACTGGTGAACATCCGAGCAGAGGACATAGTTGACGGAAACCCGAAGTTAACACTAGGTTTAATATGGACGATAATTCTACACTTCCAGGTAGGCCTAGTTTTTCCACATTTAATTTTCGACGCGGACGTTCGAAAACCACACGATTGAAGCGACAATTTTTAACTTCCAAGATGATGATTATTTCGTAAGTTTCGCTAATCTGTATTATGCAGATTTTTTTATTGTCTACGAGAATACCTGTGTATGATTAAGGTGGCGCTCGATTGTGCTGTCAAAAATGATGTCAAAAAATGGCCATAGGCCAAGCTTACAACGGATAGAAGAGGAAATCGCATTTATATCAGTTTGGGGTAATTTGCATATTTTCTAAGTTACGCGGGATTTAAGGAATGGAATATTTAAAAAAAAAACCTTATTTGGGAGGTATTAACGCTTGTAAACCGTTTTTGTTAACATACCTACTTAAAAGTTCATTGTGAAATTTTAATTCCCACCCACTGCGCAAAGAAAATGAAAAATAGTTCCGCCTAAGGGCTGCAGATGGCGCCACAGTTTTCGTTCTCGATTCTTTTCGCCGTCTGGCGTTTTGTGACTGTTCTAGGGAGACATTTCTGTCTCCACCGCAAACCAGTTTCCGTTTTAATCGTTTTTGCCTAAAAAGGAATAAGATATTTCTGCCGTAACAGAGTCATATTTACATATTTTCCAGTGATTAATTCGTTTTATGGCTTAATGGTGGAACAAAACGGCGCGTCATTATTTTTTTTTATATAAGTTACGCCATTTTCTTGCTAAGTATTGTACTTGGAATATATTTAATTTACATAAGTTAGTGTCGTTATTAACGTTAGCGATTTCAAACTTAATTTATTACCAGTTTATTTCGAAATTTTGACCGCGTTTCATAATAAAAGCGAAGAGTTTTAATTTTTAATTCTAGACACTAGCGCGCGATATTAATTAGTCAGTTAATTGCGTCGTAGACTCCCGACATTTTTATTATTAATTTCTAAGTGGGAGGACCCATTTCGTATCCTTGGGAAGGTGCGAACCGCAACCCCAATTTTTGGGAAATACAATTCAAAATTTACATTTCTATACCACCGTTTCTTGTCAACAGAGATTGCATCAAATTAATTGCTTTTTTTAATCCCGAGAAGTTACCTTATTAAGTTAAAATATTACCTTGGTTAATATTTTTCGGTATAAATTTGCATTAATCCAGTTTTAATTTAAAGCTTTTTTTAATTATGAAGCATGTGCTTAAAAATAACGCGCTTCGGTAAATAAAAGTATTCAAAAAAGCTCGGCTTCGACTACTTCCTTGTTTATCATCTAATAAACAATTTTTTTGGCGTCGCATTCCTGCCGTGAAAGTATCAAAAAAGATCTAACAATGAATTAGATGCTTTTGTATTCGTACTTTGGGCGTGATTCCAGTACTAACTTTTTTTAGGTTAAAAATAATTTTATTCTGACAAAATATTTTCTGTTGTAGTATTCACAGGTGCTTGCTGCGTACGTAATTTTCAATTATATTCGACCTAAAAAGTTCTCAATAAACAGTAAAATAGTGAAATATTTGTCGTAAATTAAAATTCAGGATACTATGACAGGGTTGCCACACGTCAGGGAAAAGTCAGGTAATTTAAAAATTGACCTAAAAAGTCAGTTAGTGTTCAGGGAATCCTTTTTTCTCTTGACACTTTTTGAAGGTAATTTTGCTCTAGATCTATGAAAAACTCTATAATTATCATTTATTTCCTTTAAAGTTTGGCTAATTTTTTCAACATTCGAATAACCTTTTTACTGAAATACAAGTACATTTAAATTTATTAGCTTCTGATAAAAGAAAAATATAAAATAAAAATTTTTGTCTTAAAAAGTCGGAAAATCTCTTAAAATGGTCAGGGAGTTTGAATCTTAAAATTTTGTGGCAACCCTGTATGAGAACCATCAATCTTTTTTGGGTAATTAAGTAGATTTTGGTAGTAAGCCTGTTTCCCCCCCTAATTTTCTACTATTTATAGTATTAAGATAAAAAAATGATATTGCTAACCGTCTAAATATTTCAAAAATTATCCAACAATATAGTTATTTTCCTACCATTTAGAATTATTTTAACAAACTGATGAGAACAATTGATAACAAACTTTTATTTTCCCAGAATCTCTACTATTTATACTATGAAAAAAATTATTGCTAACCGTCTAAATAATAAAGCAATCATCCGACAATATAGTTCTTTTCCTACCATTTAGAATTATTTTAAAAAGATACGTAGCTAAATTACACAATTGTAGTTGCTTATTACATTTGCTGTGGGCATGTCAAAAGATATTGCCAACAAAAATATGCTTAAATTACAATGATTTAAAATTTTGGCTCGAGTGTTTGTTTATTGTTAAAAAGCGTTTAAAGTCCGCGAGGTTTTCAATCTCAATTATACCCTTATTTTTCCCCCTCGAATTCGGTTCTGTCTAGGACCACCGTAGCGTGGCCGCGATGATAACAGTGATCAATAACCTATAATATTTTGGCGCTAAGTATTAAGTATAAAGTACTTAAATATGTGTCCCTTCGCCTAGAGTCGCGAAATATTATTAATTCTTCATTTGGCGAACTTTATTATTTCCTCGTTATAATGTTTTGGAATTAATGTCGGACGCTCTCGTATTTAATGACCTTGTCACGGGGGAGAAACTAACTTTTTAAAAGTTCTTAAGTATGGGTTAGTAGACTGTGTCTCCTATCTTTCCCGGGGCGCAACCATCCAAACCTCGCCATTAAGAAGTTGCAAATTATTAAACAAAAAAAAAGGTTTTCTGTTGTTACACAACCTCCCCATTGTTTTTCCACCGCGCTGAAATTTCATTCAGAACGCCTTCGAGAAACCAGTTTCGAAACCGTAAAAGCGCTTATCCCGAACCATTTTTGAGTTGTGAAAATATTTGGCGGTTACTTCAGATGAGATTATTCTAGATCATATTTAATCAGATTAAGTTTGTTTTCTAAAACTTAATTGACTCTTAAAAACTGGAGCTTTAAAATGTCTGGTGTACCCTATGCAAGAGCGCAAAATTGCTCATAATTAAAATAGGATGTTTCGTTCAAAAGGTTTATTTGCATAATCCCTTAGACGTCCCAGGAAATATTTTGAAAATTCTTTAAATCTGCTTGAAAATTTGATCTATAAAAAGTCACAACAGGTATAAAAACTTAAGAACTGCATCGAAATCAATAATATAATCAATTTTAAAATCTTGAAATCAGTATCAAATTTTACCTTATAATTGGTTAAATGTAAATGCGATTTTGTTATTTATTTTGGGACTTATTCAACTGGAAAGTTTCGCGTTTTGAATAAATGCAATTTCCTTGAACCCATGTCTTACACGCACGCTTACCATCAAAAGAGAAAAGGCGCCAAAGAAATCTCAATGACGATTGGTGCTAAGTTCGTTCAAATCATTCTCAGTAGGGCAGACGCCAACCAGAAACAAAATCTAGTTTAAGAAAAAAATAAAAATATTCATAGTAAAGAAAAACAATAGAAATAGGAAGGTTTGGAATTTAATTTTAATTGGGCCTTTTTCATTGTTCGAAGTTAATTCAAAGGCCGAATCGTTTATCAGAATTAAACAAAAAAGTTTTCTTGGTAGACAAAAGAGGAGGAACAATTAAAGTGTTCCTTTAAATTAGCTTCCGAAAAAATAAACGAAGTTAGTCACGAGACGGAATTTCGTTATGTAAAAATAAGATTCAAATCTGGCTTTTTTTATATGGAACGTTTGTCTTTTTTAGAAGGGCGAAGGATATTAGAGTGTAGGTTTGTCCGATAAGAATCTGCTGTGGATAATTTTATATGACCCTCCAGGCGGGGGGAATATTTGGCCCTATACATAAAATTAGGGATAAATTCGTAATGAGTGAGCTAGCAATTTTGAGTAGGTGGTGGTTGGAAAAGGTGGGTGGTTCTTAAGGTGGGTTCCCTTCCTGGCCGTTGTTTTTAACAAAATCTTTAACGCTGCTTTACGATTATATAAAATATATACGGTTGCCGTCGGTGATTATGACGTGTTGGACTTGGCTGTTTATATTCGTAGAAATCGGATTGTCACGTTCCGACTTAGAACCCTGATTCGTTTTTGAAAAATGTATCAATATCCAAACAATAGTTTTGACTTTGGATTTAAGATGAGATTAACGACGGGCTAATTACAACTTTAACCTTAAGGCTGGTTTTCATTAGGGTAAAAACGCCACGACGGTGCACGTCGACGCCAAAAATTTCCGTTAGGCCTAATGTAACATTTTTGCGTCGACTCTCACCGTTGTGGCGTTTTTACTCTAGTGTAAACCAGCCTTTAGATTGACCATTTGGTTTTTATCGTTCCGTTACGTCACTTAAACATCCGCAAATTAAGTTAATTTGATACATGATACATACAGTATATATTTCTAAAGGGACCCCATCACAGTAGCTTTGCGGCCAACTCGAAGAATTTGTATCCGTACTAACCCCAGAATGGCTTACGGGAGATTCCAAGGTCATTCGAAGTACTTGGAGGTTCAAGTTTGTTCTCCCCCGTTTTTCAAACACAAGAGTATCGCTAGGGTGGAAGCCGGGTGATATCTGGTCCTCCGTCTTTGGTTGAAATCCTCCTCTAACTCGTAGCATCTACACGTCTCTGACCCCCGGCGTACATCTTGAAAAACGTGGTCGTGGGCGCTGATTTTAAATCCTGAAACGGCGGTGGCCTCTCGCGTCGAACTTAAAATTGACATAATGTAAGAAGCCTTAAACGATTTAACTTTTATATAATACTTTTTAATGACAGTATCGAAACGGCGTAACTCGGTGATTAGCGACTCGAAACCTTCGATTTTCCGAGAGTAAACACGCCGCAGATGTTCTCAAACAAAACGCGAGACAAACCCGCCGCGCTTACATCATCTCTCGGCCCAAAAAACAGATAAAAACACGCTAAAAATCGGAGGCGGACAACGTGAATCACGCTTATAACGACGATAAAAAATAGGCCTTTCCAATACCCAGTACCGCTATCATCGGACGCTATTAACCCCATAATAATAATACAAACTTCACCATCTCCCCGCCTCTTCCATAAACAGTCGATTAACCCTTGGCCCCTCCAATAGGTAAGCCAAGGACAAGTTCTACTTTGAAAAAAAAAATATATATATATAAATATATATACGCTACCTACTTTAAAAAAAAGTATTTTTTTACGAAACACTTCTGAAACTCCCACGGATTGGGATTTTGAACATTTCTCTCGTAAGATCCTCTTCGCGTACGTAATTATAAACAGTTTTGGTTTAAAAAAAATACAAAGTGATACTTGTCCTTCGCTTACTCGTAGGCCTAATTTCTATTGTGCATTGATGGTAGAATTAAAAACATTGGTACGCGCGATTTCGCCGCGTATAATTATATATTCTTTTTGTTTTAAAGACGTGGGAGGATTCGTCTTTATCTTTTTAATAAGAAATTTAACGCTTTTATCTTTATTATTAGGGTTTTTTACGTTCAAACTATGGCGTCTCAATCACGCGATAATGTAGGGTCTCTATTAAAATATTTCGTGGGCCTATATTCCCCCTTTCGCGTACAGCCCTTTCGTTTTGTAACGTTCCGCGGTGTGGCGCTGTCGGCGACTACACAGTGAAAGCGATCCGCAAAGAAGAAGGGGTTGCGAGGCCGTCTTCGTGACTCTCTATTGAGTCCATTTAGCTCCAAATGGTTTTCGCCTTTCGTCAGCCGGAGACTTGCCTATTAAGACGCAAATTGGCCAACACACGCCGACTGTTAAGAGTCAAGTGCGTTACGAGTACCCCCTGCTTTTTAAGATACGTTATTGTTTTCATAGAATTTCGTTTCATTTATTATGTTTTTCACATTCCAAATACCAAGTGGCAATTGCTTCGAAACACTTCTAAGGGCGAGGGTTAAAAGAACATTTCTAAGGGAAAACTATTAAATTTTTAATGGATTCTAGTGTCGGACCTACGTTATACCAAGGGTTGCCGCGGTACCTTTTAATGTCAGGGCATTTCAAAATGGGTCTTAAAGTCGGTGAAAAATCAGGGAATTTTGATAACTAATAAAAAAGCAGTTAAAAGTTAGGGAATTCCAAGAACTTTAACAAAAGGCAGGGTAAAGTCAAGAAATTTTAAGAACTATTAAAAAAGGCAGGGAAATATCAGGGAGTATTAGGAATTTTAACAAAAAGCAGGGTAAAGTCAAGAAGATTTAAGAACTATTTAAAAAAGCAGGGAAATTAATTTTTATTGCAATTGAAAAACATAGGTAAACTATTGTAAAATTTTGGCTTGAAATAAATCAAGGAAAGTCGGGAAATTTGAATTTGAAAAAAAGTTGCCACCCTGTACCTCCTTCAATTTCTCAAAGTCAAAGCAATTTATTTCGGTGAAAAGATAGAAAATAATTGTAACTACATAATTGCAGCAGCTCCCACGTTACGTAAATAAAAAGGAGTTGATAAAATTCCGCCTAGTATTAAAATCTGCATCCTTATAAATATATTTTTTTTCGGGCACACATGTTTCGAAAATTAAAGATTTTAATATTCATTATTAACATTAAAAGGATATCGATTAGATTTAATGAATGAACTTCTGTCACGAAGTTGAGAAACATCCCCCCACGCGTCTTTTTCCGCCCATGCATCCACCGATTACGTGAACCGTCTCATTTTGCTTTGAATATTCGATAAAGGCCTCGCGAACATTACAAGATATATTTTATAAGAGGGATGCAGATATCAGACCATTTTGCGGTTTTGTTACGAAGGGCAGTGCACTTTTTAAGGGCATCAACGTGGTAGAGATTCTAAATATACTATCGTCGTCCGTAATAAGAAACGCATCCACGTGGGCTGTTGTAGTTTCAAAGTCGACGGAAGGAAACGCCTCGCGTCTTATATCATCGCGTGAAATTTCGGTTTTAGCATATTTTGGAAATGGCCTACGTATTTTTCTATCTACTCTTCTTTTCTCACTCCAAATAGTAATCAGAAAGATAGACCTACGCTCGTAATTTTGCTCGTAAATTTCCAGCCTTGACAGTTCTCTGGAATCTTAAATAAGAGTAAACAAAAGCGTTTTGCCATCTGTCCTTTTGTAATGATCTATTTCAAACCGCCCATGTTTCCCCCTTCGTTAATTGTCTTGTTTTTTTTACCCTTAGATATAATGAAAGTCAAAGAACTTTAGTTTGGTTTATACATTAAGTATTTCGGGGTTGGATTGAGGTAGGAATTAAACTTAGTTAACCGTTTCCTAGCAGCTTTATTATGTTATTTTAAACTATTAACACTGTAAACGTGGGAATATTGCGGGGATCAGAATTATACCTTATTTTCGGTTAGGGAATGGAATTTTAATCTGGTCGCAGTACTTTGAATCGCAAATGATAGGGAATGATATTTTAGTAATCTGGTCACACTACTTTGAATCGCAAATGATAGGGAATGATATTTTAGTAATCTGGTCACACTACTTTGAATAGGAGATGGGAATTTAGGGAATGAGAAAATGTATGCCAAATGGAATGGGAGTAGTTGGAAGACACATTTAAACAAATGTTATGGAAATGAATATTGTTTCAATGGGAATGTTAATTTTTCAATGCACGAACACATCTCTAGACAAGAACCGCAGTAGAGAGTGAAATGAGAAAAACGGCAAACCAAACAGCTTTACTCATTTTAGTAAATGTTGCAAGCGGAGGTTAACAAATACCATAGATCACTCCTTACAATTTCGGGCGAAACCTTGAAATCCATCGTAAAGACCGCGCCTTTAAATGTTCTGTTATTCCCAAAACATAAAATTTTATATTTAGGATTCAGCCCTTGAGAGGTGGATCATTATTTATCATTGAGGAAAAATGTATCGCGTTACCGCGAAAAAAGGCTTATTATTCGGCGTTTAGAACATGACGGAAAGCCCATTATCAGCAACCCCTTTTACGGCAAATCCACTACGTTGCGTACAATCGTACTCCATCAATTTTCTCGCCCTGTTATGTTTTTCGCCTTATGACGTATGCCCCCTCAAGCGGGTGACGTGAAAAATAAAGTATGCCCTTTGATGGAGGAGGGGCACGCCCCTCGGTACCGCCACCGCCTCCGCCTTCTCCCAGCTACGTTGCCCACTCGTACCACCAGAGTGGGTGGGGCATCTTCCTTATCAGAGCGTTCTAAATTAGTTTTGCATAATTTCACAAAACATAAATCGAGAAAAAGGTTTTCTTTTAGACTGTAAGGACCCATATGGAATTGAAACTAGCAACTCTTTCTTTAATAATGGCTCTTACCTCGCGAAAATGTGTGATTTATTATTCCGACAACCACCGTCTGGGGGTGTAGCCTTCGCCCTCCCCTGATTTCCACGCTTTTCCACCTCAAATTTGGCGGCCTTTGTTGGGCCAGCGGACCTTAACTCTTCGCCAGAAAATCGCCCACGATATTTTTCGTACGCGTATACCTTCTGGGTCGTGAAATGAATGTCTAGATTGTCTGATGGCCCGGAGGCTTCGAATGGCTCGGACTCTAATGTTGCGAAGAAGTAGAATTTCGCGTGTTTTTGTTACTTATTTGGCTGACTATTTCGCGGATGCGTCGTGTTTTCTATAGACCAGACCAGGTTTCTGTTGGGTATAATGGGCCCACGCACCTGCTGAATATTACATAGCGCTGCAAAGGCCTCTCGAGAGAATCGGATGATTTCGTGAATATATATGTACAATCATTCTGTTTGGTTGAAGACATTTCTTAGAAATTCTTACCAGAAAAAAATAAATGGCTAAGGTGAATGTTACGTGGTTTGGCTGTTGGCTCGCGTGCAGGGTTAGTACACGACCTGGAAAAGTCAGGGAATCTGAAAATGTTTCCAAAAGGTCAGGTAAAAGTCAGGGAATTGGAAAATGTTTCCAAAAGGTCAGTGAAAAGGCAGGGAATTTGAAAATGATTCCCAATGGTCAGGGAATAGTCAAGGAAATTTAAATTTTTCCGAAATAGTATGGGAATTTTAAAATGACCCCAAAAATAAATCCGGAAAATAAATTTTTGAAAAATGTCTTAAAAATACATAATTAACATTTTTCAAGATTTTACCTCAAAACATAAATTTATTCTACAAAAATGGTCAGGGAAATTTGGCAATTTAGTCAGGGAAAACCTGGAAATGTCAGGGAATTTTATTCCGGAAATTTTGTACGAACCCTGGCGTGGCATGCCTTGTATACCGGCCACCTGATTTAAAGGCATTAAAAAGTCGATAGCCTAAGGTGCTGCCTTGTGCATTAGTCTAGCTGATTATTATTAATTTTCGTAGAATATAATATTTCCGTTGAAGCTATAGTTCATCTTATTGAAATTTTAAATATTATAATTACGCGGAAGTTGAAAATGAAACAGTAATATAAAATGTTGTTATTCAAAGTTCATCGCGACTCTAGAACCTACTCGTTGCCTGTTAAAAGTAAGTAACAGACATTGACGTAAAAGTTACATTCAAACAAAAGCTTAATATTGTGGCGTACAGGATTTTCTAATAAATACTTCATACCCTTGGCAATTTTTGTACGGTTGTTGTTTACATCATGGAATGTACATTTTTATTTTACAAGAATAGCTCGTGAACTAATATAGTTCAGTATAAAATTGAGCAAAGGCAAAATTTGCCCTATCCCACGGTCCGCGATGTCAGTCCTGTATTTGGCATTTTAATGTTGAGATGCCGGTACACTTCAAAGAATCGAAACTGGTTCCTCGGAGCGCCGCTTTCAAACCTTTTCGCTCTACATCCTCCGTATAGAAAGCCCTCTTTCCAAATGTTTACTTTTTGATGAATTTCTTTTAAAGTGGCCAAGTAATTTATCTCTGATCGGTTTTGTAATCATTATATTAGGTTCCACCAAATTTTAATATTTTCTGTCTGGTGGACCCCCTTGTTTTGAATGTGGTAATCTTTCCACCAAACGACCCGTAAGACTACCAAGCCGAGCCCCCGTGGTCTCTCTCTCTCGAGGTTAACAATCTATAATATAAACCCATTTCTCTACGATAATTGCGCCATCTGGACTCTCCGTAAATTATATTCTGATATAGCAGGGTTAAAATTCGCCATATACCGTAGTTAAAGTTATAGTTATTAAAATACTATTGATATTGAAATTTTCCATTTTACTTTAACGATAGTAAATAAAGGTAAAATTTAATATCGTAACTTTTAAGCCTTCAATTGGCCGAGTTTGTAACCGGCTATATCCTTAAACCACCCATTCCATAAAACTTTTTACTCTATTTCGAAACTGACAATTCGCGCATAATGGTATATTATTTCTTACGGAGCACGATGAGATCATCAGCTTGCACGCTGGATTAGCGGGGCTATCCGGAGGAACTCGACTCTCTTACAAAACGATCCACAAAAAATGAATATTTTCTATAGAGAGTTAAGGAAGGTGCGGCTGCCACGAAAAAATGAGTTCCCCGAAAAGGCGCGCGGGGGAGGGCTGCTCTTCTCGCGAAAGGGTACTCGTAACAAGGTTATCCCCATTAGTTTCCCACCCTTTGTTTCCACATGATAATGCGGACAACGGGGTGCCGCCATTGTTGCTATTCGGGGAAAAAAGAGTAGTGGAGGACCTCATCCTCGCGACACCCCGCTTTCAAAGGCAGGCTAGACCTTCGCGTTTTCTTTTTGCAGCAAGATTCTATACGTACTCAATTATATCCTGGCTCGTTGTATTTTTAAATAACAACAGGAAGCGCCTGAAGGATTTTTGATGAGCCCTATTACGACCTGGCCGCTGGAGGACGCTGTTGTTTCCTTCCTAAACTAATGACAATTTCTGGTTCCTTTCGGAAAGATGATTACCACTGTGACGTCACGGGACGTCATCCGCGCTTATACCTATAGATAACACATTTGCGCCCTAAATGCGTTAACAATATTGTTTTGTTCTTTTGAATTCGTACCAATATTCTCGAAGACCGGTAATTCGACTATTTTTCAACCTAACCGTGTATTAAAATTATTAAAAAAAATAGCACCCATATAGTTTCAAAGCTATCGGTTTTTTACCATTTTACAAAATGCGTAATACTATGATTTGGAATTTCAATAATTCAATCAACTTTCGTATTTTTGGATACTAGATTTTGGAATTAAGGTAGTGTATTGTTCTTTTGAATCCCTATTTCAAAGTCAATCGTTTCTTTCCGTACAGTTTACGGAATATCTTTTGACCTTTTTTAATTTTTAATTAAATATTATTTAGGATTAAAAATGCAGATTTAAAATATTTAATAGTGCCAGATGTATTTTATAATCCCTTTTTTTTTGTTTCGAAAATTGGATCTTTCGTTAGAGAACAAGCTAAAATACGAAAAACACCCAAGATCGGATGGGCGTCCTATAGTCGTTGTTTTTCATCTGTTTAAGAACTTTTTCGTAGGTTTTCTTTTATGATTTATTCGCGGGATGAATTTCGTTCTAACGCCACGAGCGAAAACCGAAAAAATTAGCGTGGGTTTCTGTCGATTCCTCCTAATGAAGGGGTACACCCAAAAATGGATGCTTGGTTTTACGAATGGATCATAATGATTGTAATGTACCGGGATCTTTTGATAATTGAGAATCTTACGGTGTTCCGCTACTACAAAGTACTATTCGCCGCCATAGGCGTCGAAACTGAATTAATTTTTTTCGCTAATTTAGAGATACGCAATAACGATTATTTCTCTACCTCGAAGGAAATAATTTATATTTCATTTTCGTTTTACGCGTACCCGATAGAAAATTAATTGTTACAAATAACCATTAGTAGAATGTGTGTTTGGCCCGGTGTTTAGCCTATAATATTATTAATGAACTAAAAATTAACCTCGTGCTTAATTTTAACGTCGGTGGTCTAATACAAAGTTGTCAATTTCAATTTTCTTTTTCAATTTGATTGAAAAATCGATCTTATTTTTGCCTTCTAAAGTAGAACGTCTATATTTAATAGATTTTAATCGTTTTCTAGAATTTGTTTCGCATTTAATGTCAAAGTAATGTTATCTCGCAATTTAGTTGAATTTTTGTAAAATGGGACAGTGTCTAGATAGATCAAGGTCGAATTTATATTTCTTTAATTTCCAAAAACGTTTTGATAATTTCGGTGAAATAGAAATTCAAAGAAGTCAATAAAACGTGAATGAATTCGGAAATGGTCGTTTTAGATATGGCCTCAAGGTTCCTTATGCGAGTAAATTTTATCCCCACTTTTCAATTTGAAATTTTTCTTGGCAACGTAAATTTACATGGTAAAAAACACGAAAATTCCCCTCAGATTGTTTTCAGGGTCACCCTATTCGACGGCAAAAAAAAACAGACGAAGCAGACGAATAACCAGACTCGGTTTTTAAAAAAAAAATTATGGAGGCCTCACTCGCACGCGATAAAATTTTCATTTCCACGCTGGGCTCCTCGTGACGTCACACGCGCTATCCCAGGCTGCCAGCGTCTCCATCTCATCCATCGCGCTTAATATATACTTTGATTCCCCCTTTTCGCCCCCTCCCCCCGGAATGATGCTCATCCTCGGTTCTGTTTCGCGACACCTGTCTCAGCTGATTACGTTTGGCTTCTCTTCCACTCTTTTCCGAAGAGCTCTTTCTGGCCGGCGTCGCGTCTGTTCCCGAGTACGCTTGTTTGTTTTATTCGTTGATACGAGTTGCTAAAAATTCACCCACACTTCAAAGGCGATGAACTTAGTCATCGAGAAGCTAGCCCAATCCGTTCGCGTCCATATTATTTGAATATTCAGGAATCTATGCGCCTTGCTTAAGAATTGTAGTTGTTCACTTTGTATTTGTTAATGTTGTTTACAGCGCTCATTTTCGAGGATTTTCGATAGTTTTAGGCTAAAATCATTATGTTATTTACTTAGGAATATTTTAATCCTTTACAATTAAAATCGCGCTACTTCGCGCTCCTACAAGTTTTTAATATTTCCTCGAATAAATATTTAATTTACAGTTAAAATATATTTTAGTTAATTTAGTAACATTGGTGTTTTTAAATTCAAATGATGATTCTTCAGATTTCTCGTCAAAGGTTTTTGTAAAAGGTAGACAAAAGGTGTTAGTATGAAAATTGCCCAAGGGAAAAGTTGCAATGGGCTTTAGTTTTCCCATGGCAACCAAAAATGTTTTTGATCTCTCAAAACAAAAAAATCTCCATTAAAAAAGGCATGGAATTTTCTCGGTTTCAACAGGGCACTTACTAAAAAATTAAAAAAATATATATTTTTTCCAAACTTACCAATTTTACCTATTTTAGGTAAAATTGATCAAGGATTTTGGGTAAAATTTATAAATTTTGATAAATTTCAACAAAATTTGGGTAAATGAGAAAATCCAATGCTTTTTTAAATGGAGAGGTCAAAAAAATTTCGGTTGCCCTAGGAAAACTAAAACCCATTGCAATTTTTCCTTTTGGCAATTTTCATACTACCATAAGGTTTACCTAACCCCCGAGTTTCAACAAAATCGGTGATAACCACCTCGGGTTAGTTCAGTTTCTCAACGTAGTGCAAATGTTTGACATAACAATTTTGTTATTTCTCCACCGGAAATCTTCAATCAAACGCTATGAACTTGACCTTTTTTTCTTCAAATATCACACTTTATTATCCCGTCGCCCATCCCTTAAGAATCCATTTAACTCTTATCCGCTCCACATTACTCACTCCATTTGCTGGAAAATCAATTAATAACGTATATATCGAGATAGGAACGAGAATCAATAGTCATAAAACTCGTAGTTTTAAATATGTCCTCATTATCTTCCTTATCATTGAGACAAAGAGAGATAACCCAGACTCTAACCTCCCTCTGTTTTTAAATATCACCGCCTATAATAGTCTTAAATGGTGTCAGATGGCAAATATTTTAATACGGAAAAATCGCGAAATCGCCTCCGAAAAGGTCGCCGCGAAATTCTCTCGAATCGGCATTCCTTTTAGGGACCGAGTGTCTAAGTTCGGTTTGGTGGTGGGCCGTGACGTCACCGCCGCTTTCATACCTTCGCTTCTCGACGACGTACCTTTGGACAGCGACTACGTAGGCTTTTGCCTTCGCCGAGCGGAAGAAAAGAGAGCTCGTATTTTCGTTATCAATACAGAGGCGTAACGTTTTTTCGCAACTTTCGGGCGTGCGCGAGTGTGTAGTTACGAGGCTTCGCCCGGGATGAGGTTTCACATTTCGCTACGATTTTAACTTGGCTTTTAATACGCGCGAACTGGGTAGAAGTTGGAACAAATTCGACTCCACCGAAAATGGGTGAAATTGTTTGAGAAGTTCCGTTTCTTGGCACGATTATTTCTTTTGGCTAAAAAGAGAAGGTACCTATAAGCCCGATCGCGTTGGCGATCCCCCTGAATTTCTGTTACGCGAATATCCCTCCCCGTTCCGATCTCTCTCTGGCGTCTTTTGGGGAAAAATCCTCTCGGCAAAAACCCGTCTGTCCGGTATGCCGAGCGAAGTGTTCAGCAGGCAGCCACCGATGGGCGTCGTACATATTTCTGAAAGAGTGAGCGACTGACTGACTACCTGCTCGGCCGCCTTTCCCCCGTTTGCCTAAAAGGATGCCAAATTGAGATTTTCTCGTTTACGCGTAGGCCTGTTACGAGGCTTAAACCATCGGTGCGTGTCAGTGCGTCAGTGTACGCTGCCCGGGACACACATCCGTTCCAATATTTCCCCCGAAATAAGGACGTTTTTTACTCGATTTCGCACCCATAACCGCCATTGTTTCGCGCGTCGTTTCGTCATTTCTTTTAGTTTCGCGGCGTTAGGGTGAAAAAGTTAAAAATCCGAGTCTCGCTCTTTCCCTCAGTCGGTACCGAGCTCCCCGAACCGGTTCACTCGTTTCGCCGGCATGGATACGGACACTTTTTCCTCGATGACTCGTCGACGTTAGGCTTAGCTATTTCGCCGACTAGTCCGTAATTTTTTTAGAAACCGTTTTCGCCAGCGAAAAAATGTACTCTTTCGTGCGCGGCGCCCGACTGTTTGTCAAAGGCGCTCGCGAGAACGACGACGTCGACAATGTCCCCGACCCCGGCGACCAGTTGGAGCCCGACGACCGCCTGGCCGTCTACCACCAGACCCAAGCGCACATGTCGTCCGCCTCCCAAGAGTCGCGGGAGGTCTTCAAGACCGCCCACAACCGCAGTGGCCTCAAGACGGTCCATACCTCCCGCGTCATCAGGAAGACCACCACCCTGACGAGGGGCGAGCATAAACACGCGGTCAGCAGCGACTCCCACGAGGAGCACCGCCACATGGTCACCTCGGGGACGTCGACCGATCACGGGCAACTGCTGTCCTCCTCCGGGACCCAGACCAGGTCCCCGCCCCCTCGGGTGTCTTCCAGTACCTCCACCGACACGGAGGTCAAGGAGAAGTCTAAGCGGCTGTACAAGAGTACGCACGAGAGCGAGTATCGCAAGAACAAAAAGGTAACCACCACCCCGGTGTAAAGAACTTCGGATGACGCGTAGGATTACTTTGTTATTCTCTGTCACGTGAATTTACATAATAAATCTCCCCTTTGTAGGCGTTCGCTACGAACCCCCGCGTTGGGTCCCCCGATCGAGTTCTCGCTGCGGATACAATATCCCTATCGGGATATCGGGGTTATGTTTGGGAAACGCTTCTGACACCTGTCACGCGCTCTTTTTCTCTTTAACGTTCGCTTCCACTATCGATATTTCCCGATATTAGGGTCACTTAAAACCACCTTCGGCGTTTTCTTTATATTGAATTAAGCCGTTAATAGGTTCGGAGTCGTTTATTGTCGCCGTAAATTAAACGGGTATTAATCATATTTTTTATCCACACACGAGCGTCGGGCGACTCGGGCCACGTTGGCTGGCATTTCGAATTTAGGGCCTGTTTCGCATTACGACATAAGCTCGATTCTCCACGCTGTTGTTTTTTTGCATGGCGTGCCGGTGAATAAGTTCATTTACCCTCTTGCCTTAATTTTCAACTCGAACCAATGCGGCTAGTTCTAATGAGGATTCCGTACAAGCACCGCCTTGTCTGAAGGCCCGCGTACTATCCAGAGCCCTTCGGCGATGATCTAACTTCGTTTATGAAAATCCCGAATTTACTTTCCCCTTCTCGTAGACTGTAGCTTATATTAGTCGCGCGTTCAACCGTGTACGTGGAAATCGCCAACCGAATAATGTAGGTATATAAGTGCGTACGAAAAAATCAAAACTCATCGTTGCTATTTATTTCTTTCCCCCGTGAAAAGACGCTGTAGGAACGCGTGACTATCCCCCCTCCTTCGAGGACATTGCGTAAAGGCCGAGGCTTAGAGATGGATAATTTAGTCGGGGTCACGCGATGCTGAGAAGAGGCCCCCTATTTTTAAAGATTTCTCAAAATGCGCTCGTAACTTCGACGGCGTTATTTCGATACTTGTCATTTTAACTCCTCCGTTCAATGGGAAAGCGTCAGAGCGGGTAATGATTGTAATACTTTAAATTAGAAGGTTGTTTTTGCCTTCCAACTCACCTCCCCCGTAGAGACACCCTCGTTAACTATTTCCTGGCGTTGTTGCGTTATACTTGGAATATTTATACGTTTGTTTATTATGGACGGACGTTACTTGTACCTTCGCAGGCTCGAACCAAATCGCTGATGCGTACACCACGTCACTGCTCAAATTTACCGAGTCTATTACTTCGCTTAAAGCTATAAAATGTAGAGATGCACCGTTATGGGTACAGCCGATATATAGGCTATTCGTGGACGATAATATCGGCTGATATATATAATAAAGTTATCTATCATAAATACATTATAAAAGACGGTTCAGTGCACCATTTTATTCTTAATTTTTCATTAAAAAAAGTTTGAAAGTGCATTTTCTATCACAAATCGAATAGTTAATCGATAATTTTTTTATTTTTAAGTTTTTCTCGAAAATATTTTTTTAATATCGGTATTGGCCGATATTAGACAAATAGGCCGCTATATCGGTGCATTCCTAATAAAATTAAAATTACACCGCGATGGGATATTTACCTATTTATAAAGCATATTTTCTCGATGAAATAGTACTAGAAACCTTTTTTTGTAACATTTATTTTGTCAAGAAGTCTGCGGTAACCCGCAGAGGTTCATGTTTCAAGCGAATAACGTTTAACAGGATAGGTGGATCCTCGTAAGAGATATTACTTCTGGTATGAGTAAAATATGTTGTAGCTTTTTAATGGTGCATTATTTTCAAAGATAAACTGTAAATTTTTAAATTTTGTCTCTTTCCCACTTTCAAGAAACTTCTATTTGTTGTTAAAAACATCAGATAACTGTAAAATCCAAGGTAGAATCTCTACCCGGAAATTAAAGTAAATGCCGCTTTATCTTTGTAAATATTTAAATTTATGTACTAAAGAAAGGGCAAAACATCAAGATTAAGAATGTAGTAACATTGAGAAAACGCGTTCATTATCCGGACTGAAACAAAGATGCGGATGCTAATCCCGTAGAGCCCTTTTTAATTGCCCCAAATAAATGAAGATTAGGTTCCGTATACCTTTTCCGCGATAAACCCCCCTATCTAAAGTAATTAAACCGGCGATTTTGAGGGAGAGCTTTCCATTTCAGTATTTGAGCGTTCCCCCACGGGCTTTCCGAATCTCTCATCCCTACACGAGAAATTGATATTCTGGTTTATCTAGTTCTCCTCATCTTAGGCGAAATGAAATTACCGCTCGGATGGTATCGCGTCTGCTGCTTCAACTATAATTCCCTCTCGCTACTTAAGAACGCGTATAAATTTTGTCTTCCAGGAAACGTTGTTAAAGGCGTCTAACGTACGTTAAAAAGTTGCGATTTAGGGTTAGGGGAGTAAATCGGAATCGACTATACGTACTGAGCCATACGTGTTTTCGCAATTCTGGTTGTGTACTATCACGTCGAGAATGTATGTCTCGCAAAGAATCGCTTTAAATTGGGGTAAAAAGTCCGGTTTTGTTATTACGGCAGAGTTGGTAGTTTTGTCGTAACTGTAGATAAAAATTAGCGGCTATTATATTAGCAAGTATAATACGCCTTAATTTCGTTCCTCTTTACATTCGCGCGGTTCTCGAAATGATTACCGAAGTTCTTTGCCCCCCCCCCCCCCCCCACGATGCTACATATTTTATTTCGTATTTATACCAGAAGAAATTTAAAGCGCTCCTCGTATAACGAAAAGTTTATTTTTGGGGACGCCAATTACGTAATCTTACGTTAAATTATTCGAATCTAGTTCTCGCGCGATAATATTTGGCACAATAAACTCAAACCTTTAAGGGGTGGCCCGTGACGTATCGCTACGTCACTTTGATAATCTAACCACGCCCTGAAAGATACGTCGTCTTTCGGAAGGCAATTCCGTTTCTCCATATTTGGACAAGCCTGAGATTCTCCCTAGTAGCAGTCGTCGTCGTCTCTCTCGTGCAGGTAGAAGAGATTGTGGAGTGTATAGAAACTCAGAGAGCCTTCGGCTATCCCCTACACGAAATCTTACAACGAGCAAAAATTTCGTCCTCTTTTTTTTTTTTTTTTTACTCTTACCAATCTCACCATATACTGTGTAGGAAGTTGTTTTGACCCCCGTACTCTCCCCTCCCCCTGCCACGGAGTTTTCCTTCTGTCTGGTGACGAAATAAGAAAAATTTAGCGTTATTTATTTTTATCGCGAATATTCCTTCTAGCTAAGCTTTGCACACTGCCTCTAAGAAAGTTCAATATTTCATCACCGGACATCTCGTACAAAGGCGGGGCTACTCGTCTTTTTCTACGGTGAACTTAGTCCGGTCACACGATGCTTAACGGTTTCATAACTTTTAATTTTGGTATTTTGGCGTCGTATTTACCTGCTTTGACAGCCGAGCGTCATTTGTCGTAATAAAAGATTTTTAGCGAAATCGTGTCACCCACGCGCTATCCCGTTTTCAAGGGAGGCGGATAAAATTGTTGAAAGAAATATAATTTTATGGGCTTTTAAAAGGTGAATCGTGTCGCAATCCACTATCGGTGATTTCTCTTTTTTATCGTTGTACGAAAAATATAGGAAATTTCTAAGCTTTATTTTAAAATATCGGTAACTATAGACTGATTTCACTTTCAAAATATTACTTTATAGTATAATTATAATAACAAAAGTTAAATTAAAGTTTAAAGACTTGTTCAAACGCGCATACATTTTCCGATTTACATTGTTTTAGGCTTTCTGCAGTAGTACTGTGAAATGTAGTATGAAGTAAAAATTAACTTGAATTTTTGCAAAATATTTTTTTATAATTATTTTTAATGTATATAAAAGTATTTCCAAGCCTTAATCACGCAGGCAGATATTTTGTTTTCCGATTTCGTACAGGAAAAAGATTTCGGATCGAAGCCCGTCATGTTTCTGAAAAATTCGAATTTCATTTCCATATTTGAGCGTTAAGGAAATATTTATCTCGTATAACGGATGGAAAGGAAGTGTAATAAGTCTTATTTTGTATATCCGGCTATATTACGTATACTTATTAAATATATACGCGTCTTTGTTCGTTTTCTAAACATAGCCTTCGCGCCATTGAATTACGAGCTGTAGGTGCGAAGCCTTCCTTAATTTCCAGTAAACGCCTATTTCGTCAACACATTGTGGATATTTCCTCTATTTAGCGCATTTTTCGAATCCGCTCGTTAACAGTATATATGTACGCACGGGCATTTAAATGGGCGCGTAGGCGGACTCTAACTTCCTTTGATTCCATACATTGAAAGTGAAATATCCCACTATTTATATCGTCTCGTAATGAATAGCGGCCTTTCCCTTATAGAGCGCCTTCTTTTGATGATAAACCGGGTCATTCCGCTATATATGATAGTTGGGTAACTTTCTCTGGAAAACTGATAGAGCTTTTAACGCGATCCTCTGGCGATGATGACTCAACCTCGGAAAGGATTTCAGCCTTCCTTTACAATCCCCGGCGTAGACGATCTTAGTTTCTTTAGAACTATAGAACAAAATAAGAAATTCGCGATGGAGCGTAAGTTTATTTTAGAGAATCACGCAAAAACTCGTTTGAAAAAACAAGATGGGGTTTATTCGTAAAGAAAAGGCCGTTGGAACTATCTATTTGGGGACGCGACTATGTACGAAAAAGAACAAAAAGGGTAAAAATAATTTGTATAACTCAGCAGGTGTTTGCCTCCTCTTCTTCGATAATTTATGAAGGAAAGAGGTGCCATATGGGCCTAACCACACTGACGTCCAAAGGGAAAGCACGTCTTTCATTAGCATTTGCGGGTCAGCTGCTTTCTGGCTGACCCCGCGAGGCCGATTTTTGGGGAAGCTCCGCTTCACGTTACGCTACTCGCGTTTGTAGTCATTTTCGCCTTATTATTGATGGTTATTCGTCTTGGAAAAATAAATGCTGGAAGAATTGTCGCTTCAACCGTGACGTTTTTCGATTGGATTTAACGACGGTAGAGCGTCGATTTTTGATCCAATGTTTTCGGGGGTTTTCAGATCTCGGACATCATTACTGGACAAACGGGTGAAAGTCTGAGCGCTCGCGAAGCTCTGCTCAGGTGGGCTCAGCGTACGACTGATAGGTATCCGGGCGTTAAAGTCTCGGACTTTACCGGTAGCTGGCGAGATGGGCTGGCCTTCAATGCCATCATACACAGAAATCGGTAAAACCACGACAACCATTTTTATAAATCAAACGCGATACTTTTCGCAATTTTTAACTTTGGGCTATATCGAATCTCCGATACTTTCTCCCTCAAGACCCGACATTATGGATTTCCGATCACTTCGATCGAGGACGGCGAGGGAGAACTTGGAAAGCGCTTTTACATTGGCCGAACGCGAATTCGGTGTAACGAAGCTTCTCGACCCCGAAGGTATCATCGTCGTCCACCGTTAGGCCGATTTCGTTTAAGAACGGCTAGGTTCTGATTATTGGGAATGGGGGATATTTTTTTAACTTTTCAGACGTAGACACCCCTGAACCCGATGAGAAGTCTCTGATCACCTACATTTCGTCTTTGTATGACGTTTTCCCAGTCCCGCCTAGCTATCACCCCTTCTCCGACGACGTACGTATCGCTTTAGAGTAATTCACGTGACAGTGGAATCTGGGTACTGGGTTGGGGATCCACCCTATTCGTTAAGCTAACCTCGGGTCTTTTGTTGTTAGGAGAAACGCCACAGAGTCGACGATTACCGCGAATTAGCTTCTTCCCTTCATCACTGGATTCGAGAATCTACCGCCATGCTCCAAGATAGAAACTTCCCCAACACGCTGGTGGAAATGAAAGCCTTACTCGCCGAATGCACTCGCTTCCGGGTGGAGGATGTCCCGCCGAGGTTACACGACAAGCAGAGGCTGGCGCACATCTTCCGAGAGATGAAGAAAACTTACCGAGACTCGCCCTTCGATTTGGAAGCCGAATTACACTTCGACTCGATCGAAAGACGATGGAACAAAATGATGCAAGCTCACCAGGACCGCGATCAAATCATCCACGAGGAGATCGCCCGTCTCGAGCGACTCCAGCGATTGGCAGAGAAACTACACCGCGAAGCCAAGCAGTGCGACAGCAAGTTGGACGACATCGAAAGGCATATCGCTGAAGAAGAGAAGAGGTTCCAGAGGCTCCACCCGATGGATGCCAAGGCCAACTGCGACCAAATCGAAGCGGAACTGAAGAGCGCCGAAGAGAGCATTAAGTCCATGAGCAAGGACGTTCAGACGCTGAAGGACGGGCGCTATCACCAAGCCATCGAACTGCAACGAAGAGTGCAGCATATACACGAAAGATGGGTCAACATTCGCATGGACTTCCAGTCGCGACTACTCACTCCCTTGTCCTCCAAATCTTACAAAACCGAGGAGCGCAAAGTCTCTAAGCAACGTACCGTTATCAGCGAATCCCGCTTAGTCGAAACCAACGAGTCATTCCGATTCTTGCAAGAGTGCATCGAGTGGGTTAACAGCAAACTTGTGAGTACACGCTTATATATATTCTTTGTTACCTGATATTATACGCGTAAGAGGGATAATGGCTATAAGCATTGCGTTTCGATTGGCGTAGAAATTCCTTGACACCGCCGAATATGGCAGCGATTTGCCGAGCGTGCAACAATTGCTCGACCAGCATCAGACCGAACATAGGCTTATCGATCAATTCCAGAGAAATATTGACCAGTGCGATTCGCGAAAGGTATTTATCAGGAACTTATTAGTAATCTTACGGGATCTAAAATAACAACCTTCTTATTCGTGCGCGGTTACAGAATCAGTTTAAAGGAGAAGAGTTTGATTTGTACTGCAAGCTCTTGAATAAGTTAGCCAAGGGTTATTCCGAACTCTTAGTTCTCTCCAACAAACGTTTGAGCGATCTGGAAACGCTATACGACTTCATCCAGTCAGCAACTAACGAGTTGATTTGGATGAACGACAAGGAAGAGATCGAAGTGTCTCGCGACTGGAGTGCCAAAAACTTGAATCTGGTCGACATCGAGCAATATCAAGAGTCTTTCACCAACGAGCTGGAGAGGCGCGAGGTCCAGTTTAACTCGGTGCAGGACCGAGGCGAGAGCCTGGTTCTCCAGAAACATCCCGCCTCCAAATGCATCGAGGCTTACTTGGCCGCCATGAATTCCCAATGGTCCCTCCTCCTGCAGTTGACCGTCTGCCTTCAACTTCACTTGAAGCACGCTTCCAATTACCACCAATTCTTCAACGAGGCCAAGGAGTGCGAACAATGGCTGAAACGCATCGATGAGAAGCTCAACGGCACTTACAGTCGCCAAAGCTTCTCCATCGACGAAGGCGAACGATTACTGAAGGAAATGCAAGAATTGAGAGAAGATCTCACCAGGAACGGCGCTGTTGTGTCGCAGTTGATCGACCGCAGCAAAGAAGTCGTTCCGTTGAAACAAAGACGACAACCTCTCCCCAGACCCTTGAGAGTCGTTCCCCTTTGCGCCTACAAACAGCTAAACGTTAGTAATCTCTTACCAAACATGCTATATGGTGGTTAATTAACCGAGTTTAACCCGTTAGATGTCCGTTGTCAAAGACGAGCAATGTTGGCTCCACGATAATTCGCAAAAAGTCAAATGGAAGGTGATAAATTCTCAGGGAACCGAGGGAATGGTACCAGCCGTTTGTTTCTTGATTCCTCCCCCGAATCCGGAAGCCATTGAACTAGCCGAGAGCTTGAAACGACGATTCGACATGGTAGTCCAATTATGGGCCAAGAAACAACATCGTCTGAGGCTGAACATGATTTTCGCCACAATCAAGATCGTCAAGGGTTGGGACCTTGCCCAAGTACGGTCCATTCCAACTACTATCGTTAATATTCTTTTATTTCTCGCAAAAATTATATTGAATCGTTATCTTTGTCCACTCAGTTCCGCGCGATGGGACCCAGCCAGCGTGAAGCTATCATGAAAGCGCTGAACGAAGACGCTGATAAACTTCTGAGCGAAGGCGATCGCAACGATCCGCAATTGAAACGCTTGGAGGAAGAGATCCAGTACTGCAACAGGCTCTTCCAAGAACTTATGCAGAAGCTAAGGGACGAAGAAGGTTAGTATCCTACTTATATATTTAGTAGGTCGCTCGCGTAAATACTTACGCCCAGTTGGTCTTCAACAGAGGAACGCTCCCCCAAGAGCCCCACTCGCATATTTAACGATCTGTCGGCCAATTTGCAACCCATTTTGAGCGAGAAAGAACGCACTCTAAACGCCAGAGTTCAAGCTCCGATCCCGAGGGACTTGGGTAATCTGGAAGTATTGGTGATAGAGCACAAGGAATTCGAATCGGAGCTGCGCGCTTTGGAGCCGCAGGTGAACGACGCTAAAGCTTTCTTCGCTGCCATCAAGAATAAAACCCCGGCTTTGCAAACCCGCTACGACAACCTGGTCGACGTTTGGGAGAGACTGTGGAGCGTCTCTCACATTTATATCGAAAGGCTTAAAGCCGTCGAACTCTCCGTTCATGGCATGGACGAAGTGACCAGGTTCGTCTCCAGCATCGAACTGCAGCTGACGCACTACGACGAGATTCCATCCGACACCGATGGAATTCGTAAAATGAAGATTAGCATAATGGTCAGTTCTTACATTCGTTATATCGAAGGGATAGGGCCATAAGATTATCTTTTTTTACTAGGCTTTGAAAGACACGCTAGAAAAGAATCAATCGCTGATCGACCAATTGCCAATTGACGCCGCTAATGTCCGCCGCTTGACCGAACGTAGCCGGCCCAAACAAACTATTCACTCGGACGTTAATAAACTCGACGAAGATATCCGAAAACTGACTAAACGATACGACAACGCCTGTTCCCAAGCTTCCGAAAGGTATATTTGTTTAACTTTATGATCAAACGACGGTCAGCGCGGCGCGCCAATATCTATATTTAATCTTCCTCTTAGGCTTAGAAGTTGCGAAGCCGCGAGCGAACTCATGGCGGCCTACCAAACCAAGGCCAAGGAGGAGAAGTCCTACTTGAATAAGACTGAAATTAATCTGAAGAGTGGTAAGAGCCTCAAGGTCATGAACGCCAAGGAAGCCGCCATCGAATTAGAGACAGTCAAAGTAAGCCAGCTTTTCCAATTACCAATTCCTAACTCGCGTCATAATTGTCTAACGGTAGTTTTAACTAGGAATGATATTTATCTAATGATTTAAAACCAAACTTTCCGAGTAGTGGTTTAATCGTAACTATATTAACTTAACCGATTAATATTTAAAGACAGTCGAGGCCTGGGTTTTTGGAACTAGGGTGTTTTTAGCCGTTTGTAGCCTTAATGACCGAGGATCCTTTATTTGCTAAAGAACTTGTACGGCACGCTGGCCGATAAGAAAGGCGTCATCGAGCGAGTCAACGTCGATGGTGGAAGATTCATTCGTGAAACCAAGGTAATGTTCTTTACACTTTTATCCATTTTATTTACGTATATTTTTGCGTCTCGCCAAAAAAGGGTCAGTTCACGCGTAAACACCGTTTTACGAATACATGTACTAACTTCTCTACTTAACACATTGTGTTTCGTTTATGTGTCGTACATGTATTAACCTCCAAGAGGTGATTTAAGCGTGAAACTAACTATTGTCCCATTGCACTGTTTGTATAATTGGGTTGTCTTTGCGGGCTTATACCCGGACCCATTACAGTTACGATGTGTTATGTCCGCTTTTTGGGTATGGTTTATGGCGCGTTATCCGAGGTACTTCAGTTCTGTCAAAGGCGGGGAATGCCTTCTTTGACGGAACCGAAGTTTGATCCTAAGCATTGATCAATTTCGATATTTTGTACAAATCAACCCTCTTTTTTTTTCGATTTTTGCGGGTACTTTTGATATTTTTCTCAACTGGTGTTGGCGTTTCTTCCGCCTCGTTTTCCTCTTACTCGAATATTTTGTTCGAAATATGGGCGCATTGATGGCTGCCGATCGATTTCATTCAATTTTATATTCATCCTATATTTGTTATTGTCCAACTTTTTTATAAAGTGTTTTGTCCAATACCGTCCTTTGGGTTTCTTTAACATAATTATGTATTGGCTTTCCACTTTATTTTGCTGCAAATCATTTTGGGTTATATTTTGTTGGTATTATAGCGTTTTTGGGCAATGTTGTCTTCGATTGAAAACGTTGTTTAATTCCGTTGGTATAATAATAATTCCACCGCTTGGTTTTACTCTGTGATCACCCCGCTTTTGAGTATAAACGATGGCTCTGCATTTCTCGAAAGCTTGAAATTTTGGCTCCTGCTCGAAACGTTATTCCTTGAAACCTCGTAAAGTGGCCGCGCAACGTTTAAATCCCGCATTCTTAATGTTTGTTGTTGGAATCTCGGAGAACTGACCGCGATACGATGGCCGGAACAAAACCTCTCCCCCGAACCAACAATGCCACTTTTTTCTTCGTCTTCGTTTTAGATCTTCGACGATCGAGTTAGGCACTACCGCGACCAATTGATCGAGTTTCACCCCGAGGAACTCAGGTCCATCAAGAAACCCAAAGTCAGCGGCGGAGCCGAGATGGTCACTCACGACCTGGACGACATCAACAACCACTATACCACCGTGGTGGACGTCGTGGTCAAGCGAATCAACGACTTGACCGACATGCTTTCGAGGCAACAAGACGTGCAAGTAAGACGTACTTTTCGTCTCTTCATTAACTCCTAATAAGTTGAAAACGGGGGAAAAGCGTGCGATTTCGATAAAGGATGTCGCGTGAGATCATCCTCGCTCAGCCACGCCCTCCTAACGAAACGGGAAACTCAATTTAGGTCGTACTTACGCGGCTGGAACCGCTGTCTGTTGCACGAAATCGCACGCCAGTCCCTAAAAGGGAAAACAAGTTTATTCTCGAAATGACAAACAAGTTTAAAAGTCGCGACTTGTTTTCTCTTTTCCACATTCCTATTTTGGAAGCGTTATCTCGGTATAAGCATATATTAACGCAAAAACATTTCTAAAGAAACTAAACCTACGTTTTCTAAGAATGACTTAACCTAATCTGTTTATGGCTAGTTTACGTATTTTATTTATCGCATTGTGTGTGCTATTATTCACTTTTTTTCCATAAACTAAAATAAAACACCGTAGCACACATTCACGCATTTTTTAATGTCGTTTGTCGCGTCGTGGGCGTCACTGACTTTTGATTTTTGTAGGTCGAGTAACCACCGCGTCGGCCTATTATCGGAAATTTTTTAAACACGTTTTCATTATTTAACAAATTTTTCCCCTCCCCCCTCGTCACACAGCCTTTCTCATTTTTGATTAAATACCCGAAAGCGTTTTTTGTAATTTTTCGCGCAGCGTCTGTCTCCCCCCCCCCCACTCACGTCACTATAAAAAAAATATCCCCCCCCCCCCCACCCAACTCTCTTTTCGAAAAGGAAAATCAAAACTATATATTATTTTTCGTCTTTTCACTTTCTCTCGTAAAACTTTCGAACGAAAAGCACCTTTTAGAGTTTGTTGCGTTTAGTCTAACTTCTGCGGCACGAAAATGCATGGTGTTAAACAAAATCCGTATAATACGCGGCGATTTATTTCGTTTTTATTTTTCATCTTTTTCCGATTTTCTACTTTTATTTACATTTTTTTCTGTAAACGAAAATCTAAATTTTACATTTTCACTCTTCTCTATCTTTCCGATTTAAAAATATTTTTATTGCTCGAATTTTAATTGGTGAAATTAAATTGCATGATCGTTTTATAACTTATTAAGGTAAAAAGGTCTATTAAATTATTTAAGAAATATCAAAATACTAAAAAGTATCTCTAAACACGGTTTTAATCGTACGCTGTAAACACGGCTTATGAATTTCTTCATTAAAATAACTAACGATGTCGTGAGAGAGAGATGCACTTTAATAGTCCTTTTTTTGTTTGTTTGGTTTGAGTGTTTCTCGCTGGGTGTCTGACTCTTTTTTTTCTCTTCTTTTCCTTTTCCTCCCTGTTACCTTTCCGCCCCTCTCTCCCCTTTTTGCTCTCCCCCCTCACGAAACGCAACCCCTTCTTCCCTGGTCCCTCCGAGCAGTACACCACCGTCGCGGGAGCGATACCCATCGCCCTGAAGACTTATCGCACTCTACCCTTGGAGATGGTTACCGGTTCGGAAGGACAACCTTACCAACGCGAGTCTGCCGATTACGCGTCGCGGATTCGGTCGTCGGGGGGCGCGGAAACGAGTTATGCCTCTCCAGTAACGCCGTCCGTCAGTCAGACGCGAATTGGCGAAGCCGGATCGCCCACGAAACGTCCCACGTCCTTGGACGAGATCGAGTCTCCTCCGCCAGCTTCCAAGAGAAGCAGTCTGAACGCGATGAGCGGTACGTCGCTTACGTTCACCGAGGTGCGCAGCACCAGGCGCGTCGAGAAAATGGACGAAGCGATGCCGGCTGAGTTCCCGCATCTCGACCGCTGCCTCCTCAATACCCGCACCGGCGCGCGCTTGACGATCGGTAACGCCATCAAGCAGGGTGTCCTGCTTCTACGAACGGGACAGTTTGTCGATCTCGCGACGGGACACGTCATGAATCTCGAAGAAGCCGACTTTAAGGGATACCTTAGCCCCGGAACCCTCGACAAATTGCGAACGCCTTGCGGGATAACGCGAAATGGGGTCGAACTCGGTACTCTGGACGCAGCCAGCGAGAATTTATACGACTTCGAAAGAGGTACTTTGCTGCATCCTAAAACTGGATTACCGATCACCGGCGACGAAGCGGTAGGCCTCGGCCTACTCAAACCCGGTAAAGCCGAAGACTTGATCGCTTCCAAGATTATTGCCGTTTCGCGTCTTACGCTGAACGAAGCGGTCGATAAGAAGTTGGTCGATTTCGATACCGGCGTCTTTCGAGACCCCAAAACGAATCGAGAGATACCCCTGATCGAAGCCTTTAAATCCGGAATGATCGAATCGAGACCGCGAGAAGACGAGGCCGAAAACGGCATCCTCCTCTGCGATGCCGTCGAACGCGATTTGGTGGAAGATAAAACTGGCCTCATTTTAGACCAAGACACCGGCGAAAAATTTCTGATCGACGAAGCCGTCAAACGAGGGATAATTAATGGCAATGCTAAGGAAATAGTCAACACCCAGACTGGCGAAATCCTAACCACGCCCGCCGCGATTAGCTGCGGTTTAATTCACGCTCCCAGCGGTCGTTACGTGAACAAAAAGACCCGCGAGAGGCTGACCTTCCCCGAGGCCCTTCGCAAAAATTTCATCGTCAGACCCGCGACGTTGAAAGATCTGCTCGAACTAAATATGTTGGACGATAGTGGGCGGATCACCGATCCCGTCACGAAGAGAAAGCTGACCTTGCTCGAGGCTATTGCCAAGGGCGTTCTGAATTCCGAATCCAAGTGCATCATCCACCCTACCACCCAAGAACTCTTAACCATGACCGAAGCTCTCTCTCGAGGAGTGTTGACAACAGACGGTCAGTTTAACGACCTTTCCACTGGACAAAAGATAAGTTTAATTCAAGCCGTTCACAAAGGCTACATTACTTCGGTTTGCAGTAGAAAGATTTTTGATATCGAAGGAGTGAAGGACCCTACTTCCGGTCAGTACGTTTCTTTTAACGAAGCCGTTGCTAAGGGAATTATAAATTTGAGTACGAAGAAATTTAAGAATACCTCCAACGGACAACAGATGACGTTGCAAGACGCCGTGGCGCAGGGATTCATTCAACCCCAAATTTACGACATTTTAGATAAGAAAATCGGAATCAAGGACGAACGGGGCAAAGAAATGACTTTGTTAGAAGCTGTTTGCAAAGGTATTATCGATCATAAGCTGGGTCACTTGAGAGATCCTAAAACTAAGCGAACCTTGCCCTTGAACGAAGCCGTTCAGAAAGGAATCATAACCCCGGAAGGGGCGGGCACTCTTAAGGGAATACTAAATATCACCGTTACCATGGCCACGGTTACTAAAACGGTTACTAGGTACGTTACCGTGACGTCCCACGGAAGCACTTCGGACGTAAAGATAACGTTTCAAGACGCCGTCAAGAGAGGTCTGGTTCGAGAGGACGGTATGTTTAGTCTTCCCGACAGCGGAGAGGTGATAACGATCGACGAAGCCGTTAACAGAGGAGTGTTGGTTTTATCGGCCGATACGCCTTCGAACGTTTCTAAAGTGACGGAAACCGTCCACGCTCCGACCGTCACCAGACGGGTCAAGACCATTCTAGAATCTTCATCTGGTTCGGAGGGCGTAGCCAGCGTCAACTCTTTCTCGACTTCGAGCGTGAGTAGGAGCAGCCGCACGGAGGTAGATTCCGTATCGTCATACGGCGACTTATCAGCGAGCGCGGAGAAAGCGGCACCCACGCCTCCACTCAGGAGCAAAGCGAGAGGCTCCTCTACCGATAAAGCCCCTCGCGAAGACGGGGAAAGAACACCCTCGCCTACTAAAGACATTAAAACAAGGTCATCGTCGATTACTAAGCAAGACGAACAGCCCGAAAAGCCAAAAAGGGAAAGACCTAAATCCCCGACGAAAGAAAGGTCGCCTTCGAAAGATACGCTTTCCTCCGTCACGCGTAAAGAGTCTAGCGAAACGAGTAGCGTCATTACTACGAGGGTGGTGTCCAAGGATAGAGAAGTTACTAGAACAGACGGCGTGGGACGACAGACTACCTCGCCGACGAAAGAAATAGCTACGACCAAAACGACTCGGGTTCAGAAGGAAACAACCAGTCCACCTTCACCGACGAAAGAGAGAGCTCCTTCGCCTACGAAGAAAGACGTGACGTCGCCTCCTACTAGCCCAAAGAAGGAGAAACCGGCGGAATCTCCAACCCCGCCCAAGAGGGAAAAGAGCCCGACCAAGGATCTTCCATCCACTCCGACTCGCGATAGAAAGACGTCGTTGATTAAGGAGCGAACACCGTCTCCTACCAAAGACTCACCGCAGTCGACTACCAAGGAAAGATCACCCTCTCTCATAAAAGACAGTACGGTTAAAAGCGAAGTGGTGTTTTCATCCACATTCGAATCCACTCGGGAATATTCTTCGTCGATTCCTACGCGGGATAGATCGCCGTCGAACGTCAAGGATAGATCGCCGTCGCCCGTCAAGGATAGAACTTCTCCCGGGAAAGACATCGTCATGGATACTAGGATAACATCGTCGTTTGAAAGCAAAGGCTTTACTTCTTCGATACCCAGGACTCCTTCGTTCATGAAAGATCGTTCGCCATCGCCCGGAAAAGAAACCAGCGTGACTTCGGAATCGAGAATTACCTCTTCGGAATCCAGACGCGAATTTTCCAGCAGCGTTTCCAGCAAACGCGAGAGCTTCTCCAGCTCGTGCGCGGATAGCCGAGAGACATCACCGACTAAAACTACGACCACTACGACAACGATCGTCAAGAACGGCAGCAGATCTCGAACGCCTTCGCCAGTTAAAGAAACCGTGATTAAAACCAGCACTGTGATTCGCAAAGATGTGCCATCGTCTACCGTTTCGGATAAGACTATTTCGTCCAAAATCGAGAGCCGAATCGAAACCAAGAAGGATTCGAGATCGACCTCGCCCAAGAAGGAATCCACGCCCTCAACGGTCAGTAAAACTGTCTCTTCAACCATTAAAACTAGCGAAGTTAGCTCCGTATCTAGAAATGAAATCGATTCGAAAACCGATAGGCCATCGTCGCCTAAAAAAGACGACACCAAGAAAGAATCTAGGCCAACATCCCCTAAGAAAGAAGAGAGCAGGCCATCGTCACCTAAAAAGGATGACGCTAAAAAAGCCAAACCTAAAGACGAACCCAAATCCAGAACACCGTCGCCCACTAAAGAAACTGTTACTAAAACTGTCATTCGAAAGGGAAGTCCCCTTATTAGCAACGGCAGCTCCGATTTCGACGAGAAGGTGATAACTAAAGTATCTACTAAAAAACACACCCAAGTGTTGGACTTACCCGCTGATGGCTGGTTCTTGAAGGAAGCCATTGAACAGAAGTTTTTCGATCCTGATAGCGGCATGTTCACCATTCCGGGTACCGACCGATTGGTTTCGTTCGAAGAGACCATTAAAATGGAAATTATTAACCCCGCATCCGCCCAAGTAGTTGAACCGGTTAGTAAAAGAATACTAACCGTGCTAAAGGCCCTGGAGAAAGGAATTTTAGACGCGACTGGACATTATGGCGATTCCAGAAAGAAGGTCAAACTTGCCATGAGAGAAGCTATCGAGAAAAAGTACGTCATACTGGAAGAAAGGTCCAGCGCTACTAAAATAACTACTTCGGGGACGTCTCAAACCTCTAAAGTACTCCAGATATCCCAGTCCGGATGGCAACCTGAAGCCCCTTCGGAATATACCACCGAAACCAGAACCGTATCCTACCAATCGGTCGAGTACATCGAAGTGGCTCCTGATCTCTTTTTCGACCCCACAAATATGATCGTTTGGAACAAAGCCACCGACGATAAAATGGATCTGTCCACCGCCATCAAGACCAAAAAGGTAGATCCCGATCTGTTCGTTATTCAAGACCCAGCCACAAACAAAAACATCACCTTGGAAGAGGCTTCTAAAAAGGGCCTTTTGGACAAAAAAACCGGCTTGTATCAAGATAAAAAGTCCGGTAAAAAGGTGTCATTGGGCGAAGCCGTCAAAAAGGGTTTGATTGTTTTGGCCGCCGCTCCCGTAGTCGCTACAATGGCGGCTGTGGAAGCCATGAAAGGAACGGGTAGAGCCACGACCGTCGTCACTACCAGAGGTCAAGCCATCTACAAGACCACGGCTACGGACGATTCCGAACAAATGTCCGATTTAGAGAGCGTCAAGTCACTGAACTTGGATGATGCAGTTAAACGAGGCGTAATTGATACTGACACGCTACAAAAATCGATCTCAAGCATTCAAGATAGTCCTGGCAGTATTTCGAGCGAAAACGTACAAGTTATGCAAAGCCTATCGGTAATGGTTACCGATCCTAATAGCGGTAACAGAATGCCTTTGAAAGAAGCTTTAGAAAAAGGCTTAATTGACCAAGACGCTGTCAGCCAAGTTATTGAAGTGATCAAACGAGGGGACGAAATCAAAACTCACGTTTCGTCTACGATAGCGATAGTGGACGAGAAAACTGGGGAGTCGATTTCTTTGGACAAAGCCGTGGAGAAAGGATTGGTCGACGAGAAAACAGCCGAAAAAATTAGAAAGGGCGAAGGCATTCCTGCCAGAACGAGCGTAACGGTCATTGATCCGAGCACGGGTCAAAGGTTACCGTATCAAGAAGCCGTTAAAAAGGGTTTCATCGACGAAAAGGGAGTGGAATTGTTGAAGAAAAGCAAGGTTACAACGAAAACCTCCAAAGTTGGAATTGCAGAGCCCAAATTCGAAGTCACATTCGGGAAAGCCAGAACTGTAGAAACACCGGCTAGAGAAGCCGTAGTCTTACAAAAAGTGCGAAGGAAAGCTGTCACGTCCAAAGACGCCGTTCAAGCCGGTATTGTCGACGAGAAAACGGCCAAGATATTAAGCGAAGCCGAAACGTTGTCAGGACCTAATGGTCAACCAGTCACTTTGGACGAAGCTATTGATTTGAAGTTAATTGACGGCAACGCCGGCGCCATAAAGCATCCATCCAAAGGCGATAAACTTACGATTAAAGAAGCCATTCAAAGCGGCGTCTTGGACAGTCAAAGTGGCCGTCTTTTGATCCCAGTTGGACGAACCCTGAGTATTCCCGAAGCGGTAAACCAAGGCTTAATCGATCAGGTCAGCAGCAAGATCATCCACCCCGAAACGGGTGCTTTGCTAACTATCCACGAAGCTATTCTGTGCGATGTGATAGATTCTTCCGCTCTGATTACCGAACCGAACACCAAGAAGAAAATCTCGTTGGAAGACGCTATCAAGAAAGGCATCATCGACAGAACTACGTCAACAGTGCAACTTCCGAGCGGGAAATCTTCCCTCTACGAAGCGTCACAAAAACACAAACTTTTTGAAACTTCGAAACCACTTTTGACCGAAACCGCCTTACTGGGGCCAACGTTCCCCGTGGCTGTACAACACGGTATCGTCAATTTGGCTTCTAAGGAATACATACACCCCGTAACTAACAAAAAAATGCCAATTCAAGAGGCTATCGAGAAAGGACTCATTATGACCTTGCCTTACCCCGTATCATCCGAAAGTATCGGCTTATCGGAAGCCATCGAAAAAAGGCTTATTGACACGGCTACTGGCACTATTCGCCATCCAACAACAGGAAAACCCATACCGATAACTTCGGCGGTAGAGACCGGCTTACTCCAAGTCGGACCCGTCACAACGCGAGGAAATGTAGTATCCCAAATGATAACCGAAGTATCCCCGAGTTGGGTAACTACTTCTACGATCTCGTCGTCCATTCAAACCAGAACCGAGTCGCGCACGATCGAAACTGAACCCGGGTATATTATGATAAGCTCGAACAAAGTCAAAGAGGTAAACACTGGCCAAATAATGAGCATCGAAGAAGCCGAAGCCAAGGGCGTTGTGAAGGTTGTCGTTAAGACGGAGACCTTCCCCATGACGTTTTCGCAAGCCATCGAGCGAGGTCTGATAAACTTGGAAGACAAGACGTATACGGACTCCACTGGAAAAATTGTACCGATTTCTGACGCGCTTCGGCGGGGCGTTCTAACCGCGGACAAGGAGGAATCGAGCCAAACTCACAAATTCACTTTAACTCACGCGTGCGAAAATTTGTATGACGAAAAATCTGATAAGTTTCGCGATCCGCAGACGGGAAAACTCGTTACGTTGAAGGAGCTCGTTAAGAAGGACTTGATCGACTTGGACGCGAAAATTTACGATACGGAAAGCGGTACTTTCATCGCGACCAAGGACGCGATTGACCGCGGAACTATCGATTTAAATTCGGGTAAAACGGTGGACACGAAAACCGGTAAGAAGATTAACGTTTCGGAAGCCGTTAAACTTGGTTTGATAGCGGTTTTAGGCGCTCCCGTTTTAGCCGGCGCGGCCATCGCGTCTGCCATTAGCGAAGCTACTTCGAAGAGTTCGAAAACCTTGAAAGAAAGTTCCTCCGCGTATTCGACGACTACGACGAGCGTTACTAAAAGAGGAGGTTCTCCGACCGCGTCCCCGACCAAATCTCGCACTCCGTCTCCCACAAAAAGTGAAACCACCGAATCCACCCGTCTTCGGGGCGACACGGTCGTGACTACCACCGTCACTGAATCCGTAAAACCCGGAAAAGAGGTCCGAGAGAAGGTTATTAAAGAAACTTCACCGACGAAAACTAGCGTTAAAACAACCAAGGAAACTATCGAGGTTTCATCCAGAGAGAATAGCCCTACTAAAACTAGCAAGACGGTTAAAGAAACTGTAGACACTAAGGATTCCAAAACGACTGTTAAAACTACCAAAAGTGGCGTTGAAGTGAGCGAAACAAAGTCGCGAGAGACGTCACCTACCAAAACAGTAACTCGTATCGTTAAAGATGTCCTTGACAACAGAGACGTAACATCTAGAGAGTCGTCCCCGACGAAAACCATCTCCAAAACTATTATTGAAACTACCGACAACCGAGAAGTTTCCTCGAAGGAATCGTCACCTACCAGAACCACTAAAACTGTCAAAGAGACTATCGAAACCAAAGAGAGCAAGACGTCTCCCACCAAAAGAGTGGAAGTCATTGAAAGCTTCGTTTCTAGCAAGGAGGTTTCGCCAACGAGGACTCTCATTCGAGACGTTGTCGATAACAAGGACGTCATCGATTCCAAATCCGCAACTAGCAAGACCTCAGTCACTTCCAAGTCCAGCGTCGAAATTAAAGAATCTAGAGACGTAAGGACCACTAGCAAAGAAACATCTCCTACCAAGACCAGCCCAGTCAGAGAGATTGTTGAGGTCCGAGAGAAGAAAGATTCAAAAACTTCCAGAGAAACTTCGCCTACAAAGACGTCTGTTGTTTCGTCGAAAACTACTGTAGAAGTGAAAGAGACGCGAGACGAAAAAGGACGCGTTGTCAGCCGCGAATCATCCCCGACGAAAACGATCGTTAGAGAAAAGATCGAATCAAAATCTAGAGAAAGCTCGCCAATCAAGGGAACCGTGATCACATCCCGAACTGAGATAAAAGAAGTCAAGGATGAAAAGGGCAGAGTTATCAGCAGAGAAACATCTCCAACGAAAACCGTTGTTACTGAAATTGATAAACGGGATAAACCCCGAGAAACCTCGCCTACTAAAACGAGCGTTACATCAACCAAAACCATCGAAGTTCACGAATCTAAGGAAGCTAAAGGTAGAACGTCTCCAACCAAGACATCCGTTACGGAGACTATCGAAACGAAGGATAGAAAAGATTCCAAAACATCTCGAGACGCCTCTTCACGCACATCCGTGGTCACTTCGAAGACTGTTGAAGTGAAAGAGACGAGGGACGAAAGAGGTAAAGTCGTCAGTAGGGAAACTTCGCCCACTAAAACGTCATTTACGGAAGTTATAAACCAAAAAGATTCCAAAACGTCTCGAGAAACATCGCCTGTTAAGACTTCCGTCGTCTCCTTCGAAAAGGTTGAAACGAGGGAGGAAAGAGGTGGTAAAGTTAGTAGTCGAGAAACATCTACCAAACCCATTATTACCGAAGTGGTCGAATCCAAAGATAAAAAGTACACCACCAAGACTACATCTAGAGAAACTTCCCCTACTAAAATATCAATTACTGAAGTAGTCGAATCTACAGACAGGAAGCCGTCAAGAGAAACTTCTCCTACTAAAATATCGATTACTGAAGTAGTCGAATCTACAGACAGGAAGCCGTTAAGAGTAACTTCTCCTACTAAAACTTCAGTTACTGAAGTAGTCGAATCCAGAGATAGGAAGGAATCGAAGACATCTAGGGAAACTTCCCAGGTCAGAGCCTCTTCCGTTGTCACCTCGAAAACAGTCGAAGTAAGGGAGACGACGAGTCTGCATTCATCGCCCGCAAAGACGACCCTCTTAGAAACATCCTTCGATGCGGTAACCTCAAGAGAAACTTCGCCCACTCTGACTTCAAAGGCCACCGTAGAGGTCAAAGAAACTCGCGAAAAGAGAGTATCTAGTAAAGAAAGTTCTCCGGTCAAAACCGAAGTGAAAAGGCCCAATTCTTTGGAAACATCCCCTTCGAAAACCAGCGTGAAAACGTCCAAAACGGTCGTTTCCAGAGAATCTATTTCTCCCATCAAGGAAATCGTTCAGTCCAAAGAAGATATCGCTATTCGCGAAATTTCCAGCGTTGTGGACATTGTTCCGTTTTCCGAGAAGCAAACGAGTCAGTCTTCGAGCAAAGATCTTGTCGTGTCTCATCCTTCGCCCACGGTAGAACTCGTGTCTCGTAAGCAAGAACATACCGAAATAAAAATCATCAAGTACACCGAGGTAAGACAGGAAGTGGAAGCTCCACCCATGATTGGTCAACAGCTTCGTCTACGAAACGCGCTCGAAACCGGAGTCGTCAACGCCGACACTTGTTACGTCGACATTCCTCGTTGCGGTCGCCGACTATTACGCGACGCCATCGAGAAACAGAAGGTCACTTTGGAATCTCTCATAGAGATTCAAAGCAGAACCGAAGTGACTTTACCCGAGCTGATTGAGTTGCAGGTAGAGCCCTTACGGGAAGAACACGTTTCTTCTTCTCACTCTACTTCTAGCGCTATTTCTACTACTACTACTCCTAAAATAACCGTTTCTGATCGCTTAAGCGCGGCCTACGCATCCGACAGAGGCTTCTACGACCGTATTACTGGCGCATTTCTTAACCCCCTCTCGGGAGAAAAAGCTACTTTCTTCGAATTGTTAACCCTAGGTCTGATTCCAGGCGACGCTATCAAAGTACTCGATCCAACTAGCGGCGAATTTATACCGCTAGAGCGCGCGATGCGAGATGGGTTAGTAGACGAGTTAACCGGGGAATATATCAACCGGGACATCGGCGAAAGGTGCCCCTTCTTCGAGGCGGGCGAACGTGGTTTGTTGATCCTAGAAGGCGCGAAAATCATCACTTCCGTTCCGAAATCCATGACGCTGCGATCGGCCATCGAAGAAAACGTGTTCGATATGGATAGGGTAGGCGTCTGCAAGAAAACCACGGGCATTTTCGTCCCAATCTCCCAAGCTCTCGATACCTCCCTGATCGATCCTTCCTCCGTTTCCTTCTTTAGCCCCAAAGTCCACGATTTAGTCACTGTCAAAGAGGCAACCCGCTCCGGCCTGATAGATCTTCATCGTAATTTGTATTTCCACCCCGTCACTGGACAACAAATCACCCTGGGCACCGCTTTTAAGCGAGGCTACTTGGTAGTCAAGAGACACCCAGTTTCCTTAGAATCCCTGGTGTTACGAGGTCATTACAACCCCAAACAAGGTAACCTAGTGGACCCAGTTACCAGACAGCCCATGGATATCTCCCAAGCCATTGATCGTGGTTTGGTCGATCCCTATATCACCGCTATCAAAAACACTAAAACCGGCAAATACTTATCTTTGAAAGAGGCTATTGAAAAGAAAATCGTGGATGTGAAAGGGGGGAAAGTCGTGGACATGGTATCGAATAAACCGTGTTCATTCGACGGAGCCATCGCGAAGAAAATGGTCGTCACCAATCGGGCTCCGAAATCGATTATTGACGCAATCACGAACAATTTGTACGACCCTCAAAATAGCACATTCTTTGACCCCGCTACCGGCAATGAGCTGACGTTGGAGGAAGGTATTGACGCGGGTTTCTTGGACCCGGATTCGATTAGGGTTAAAGACAGCCGGTCGGACAGCTTAGTAACTTTGAAGGACGCGTTGAAGTCGGGGCTAGTCGATGGCAAACGCGGTAGTTTAGTACATCCTTCCCCGATAAATTTAGAAAATGCCTTAGCGAAAGGTTTTTTGATCAACGGCAAATTCCCTTGGTCCCTTCAAGAAGCCTTAGAATTAAGGCGATATGACGCCGCTTCCGGATTGATGCTAGACCCCAATACTAAAGAAAAAGTCACTTTGAAAGTAGCCATTAAAAGGGGTTGGTTAGATCGTAACGCCCTTACGGTAAAAGACCCTAGGTCGAGTGATATTTTAACTCTGAATCAAGCTTTAGACGTGGGAATAATAAACCCCGTAACTGGTATGGTGACCGATCCTACGATGGGAGCCGAAATGAATTTGTTCGACGCGATGGATAGGGGTTTAATTATTCCGGCTAAACGACGATTTTCACTACCCGAAGTCATTTATAAAGGCTTTTACGACTCCAAAACGGGAAAAATCATCAATCCCGGGTCCACGGAAAGGATATCCATTGATCGAGCCATTAAGATCGGGTTTATCGACCCCAGTTCGACGTTAGTCGTGGACGAATCGACCGGTATTATTCTCACTTTCATTCAAGCGATAGATAACGGCCTTGTTGATTGCGTAGAGGGCACTATCAAAATAAGCTCGGGCAGACCTCTTAACTTGGCCGCGGGTTTCGAACGCGGTCTTCTGGTCGAGATAAGACGACCTTTAAAATTAAAGGAAGCTATTCAGAAAGGGGTTTATCTAAAGGATTGCGGACTATTTTTAGACCCCACTAACGGTGAACAGATAACCTTGGGACAGGCTATAGAGCGGAAACTAATTGATCCGGAATCGGTTCACGTTAAGGACACCCAATCTGGTTTCCTCAAGAAAATGTCCATTAGCGAAGGCGCGCGCGTCGGGTTAGTGGATCCAGTCACTGCCGAAGTCATCGAGGAAGGCGGCCGTAGATTATCTTTGGTTGAGGCTTTGGATCACGGTCTTCTCATGGAAAGCAAGAAAGCACTTTCCATTCAAAAGGCGATTCAGTTGGGTCTCTACGACGAAAACACCGGGAAATTCGCGGATCCTAATACGGGCAGAACCATAACGTTACACGAAGCCATCCGTAGGTTTGTCATTGATCCGAACTTACCTTGTTATTGGGATAAAAATGCGGGTAAATTATTGTCTCTCGTCGAAACGGTACGAAGCGGGGTCATAGATAGGCGAATGGGTACTTTCAAAGTGCGAGGACACGGAGTAGAGATCCCCCTAAACGTAGCGTTAGAATGCGGCTTCATCGTTAATATTGAGGAACCTTTCGACCTGCACGACGCCATAAATATCGGTTTGTACGATGCCCGAACGGGTCAGATTATTCATCCTACCTTGGGTAGGAGGTTGACCATAGACGAAGCCATTAAAGAAAGCGTTATCGATCCCGAAACTTCTATCGTAAAAGACAAAGCTAGCGGAAAGTTTTTCAAATTAACAGAAGCGTTGAAAATTAATTTGATTGACGCTAATACGGGAATGTATAAGGAATCGGGCTCCAATCCCCAAATTAATTTGAGGCAAGCCTTAGATCAAATGTTAATAGTTAGTGGTAAAAAACCTTACTCGCTGGAAGAAGCTTTAAAAATGGGATTATTCAATAGAGATAGCGGTAGGTTTGTAGATCCAACCATAGGAGACCTGCTAGAATTGGAGCGGGCCATAGAGCACGGTGTTATTGATAGTCGCACGGCTTCGTATGCTGATCCTTCCTCCGGCGTCCTAAAATCGCTCCGCGTAGCCATGGACGAACTGATAATAGATTCGTATAAAGGAACCGTAAAAGACCCCATTACTGATAAGGCCATATCAATCCCCACCGCCTTCGAACGTGATTTACTCGTTTCGTGCGAAAAATCGCTGACCTTCCAACAAGCGGTGAGACGAGGTTCGATAGACTTCGCGAAAGGAACTTTTATTGACCCGCGAAATTCGGTCGAGTGTACCTTAGAAGAAGCCATTACCAATGAACTGATTGACCCTGAGTCGGCCATGATCAAAGATCCTGCATCAGGACGTTTCCTTAGCATTAGACAGGCCGTGAAGGAAGGAATCTTAAACATCAAGAAGAAAGTCGTCATTGATCGGTCGACTGGTAAAGCCCACACCCTGACGATTCTCTTTGACCAAGGAACTATTATCTTCCTCCGAGAGCCCGTAACTGTTGATGACGCGATTCGCAAAGAACAACTCGATCTAGTGTCTTCCCTCTTTAAAGATACTCAGTCTAACGATCAAATGAACCTGCGAGAGGCCATTAAATTCGGTTTCCTCAACGATACTTCCGCGGCGATGAAATGCGCTTCGACTAAACGTTTTTTCACATTGAAAGAAGCTTTTGATAAGAAACTGATAGATCCGGAGAAAGGTACGTTTCTTAACTCGGCTACCGGCCAGCTATTGACCCTCCGCGGAGCCATGGACTCTGGTTTGTTAGTTACGCCCAAATATCCTCTCTCCTTGTTGGAAGCTCTGGAGTTCGGCTTGTACGATCCTTCTATCGGTTCCTTCAGTAACCCTTTTACAGAGAGCTCTCTGGCCTTGATTCAAGCGCTAGATTCGGGTCTCTTGGATCCTACTACCACAGTTATTCGCCATCCCGGGTCTGGGACTGTTCTTACCATCCACAAGGCCATCGAAGAAGGTGTCTTGGACGCCAGGGGTGGTGTGTTGGTCGAGGCCGAGTCGGGAAAACGAATTGACCTACTTCGAGCCCTTACTGATGGGCTCCTCATTCCTGCCGAAGCCAGGGTAAGAGTCGCGAGATAAGAAACCCAAATCTTTGCACCAGTTCCTTTTGCATCATTTTGCCGAGCCATGATTGTCCTCTGTTCGTCGCCAAAAGGAGGCTTGGGCTTTTTATGTACATCCCAAAGTGACCCCGCCATATCAAATGCTGCTGGTATCATGCTGGGGCCTTAAAGAATGATTTTTGACGCGGCTAGTCCTCTGAGAATAGAAAGGCTAGATACATACCAAATCTCGCCAACGCTTTTGATTTGTCATATATCTGAACCCCAGGCGCAAATTCCCTGACCCCCGCAAAAAAAAAATTCGAAAATTAAATCATCTTCCAAGAAAACAAAGAGCGCACACGAGTAGCTTTGAATAATTTAACTTTTCGCGTGGATATGGTGTTCTTCAAATCTTTCAATCTTTCAATCTCGTAGTACATCTTTTTGAGTAGTGGTTGGTTATGGTGCTTCTTCTCAGTAACACTTATAAATCACATTATTAAGACGCTGCTGTTGACTAAAATGCATGGGTGATACGGTGCTCATCCGAATCTCTTCATTTCTCTTCTCAAAGTAATAGAGATCTTTTATTTCTCCTTAATTTTTACTTACTACAAATTTAGTAAAAATTCTCAATTTTTTTAATTTTTTATTTTTCTTTAATAATAATTAAAATTTTTATGGAAAGAGCTTTAACACAAAACCAGAACTTTAAAAACAACGTCCTTTCAATACCAATTTTATTAAAAATATTTTTACACATTATTTTACTCTGCTACTTGGAATGGATCAGATGGCAGTTGAAGAAAAGTACAAAATCTGTAACGAAAGCCTCAGCAAATTGGTTACTTGGCTCTCCGAAGTAGAACAACGCCTTGCAGATATTGGGGCTGTCCAAGAGGATGTTTCGAAACTACAACATCAAATTTTGGAAGCCAAGGTACAATGTATTTTCTTACTTTTTTTTTTTCAGCTTCCACAGGGTGCAGACACATTTTGTTCCCTTGGGCCATGACATCAATTTTCTAATGTTTTGTCACCCTATGTAAAATTGTGGTGTATGAAATACGCATGGGTACAAATGAATCCTCGTCATTCAAAAATAGTTTAATTTCCATGTTCATGTTTAGTGGGTTTTTTTGGCTATAAATAAGTTGTATAACATGTTTCTTATACTTTATTATAGGCCATCAAAGAAAATCTTGATGACAACCAGAAGCCAGTCTTAACTACTTTGGACAATGTACGTCAACTTGTTCAGCAGGGACAAGATGTTCTAAGCAACGAGGAAATACAGCAATTGCAAAAAGAGGCTGATGCTGTTAAGAAACGCTATGATTCTACAGTAACTCATGCTGATAAGATTCACCACCTACTTAGTAGTGCAATGGATGAACTTCAGAAGTTCTCGGTAAATATTGACTCTCTTTAGTGAATTGGTGTAGAGTTTGTAGACATATAATAAAATATTTTTCACAGTCCGAACTTCAAAATTTTATTCGCTGGATAAATGCTGCTCAAGACACCTTGGTTGAAAAGGAACGCAGTCTTGGTGATCTCAGTGGCCAGAAAGTTAATACGGAAAATACTAAGGTGAGGCTTCATTTTTTTTTTTTTTTTTTAGATGCAAACATCATTTAATCAAATAATAAAAACCGTTTATACAGTCTTTCGTGAGCGATGTCATTGCTCATCAAGCTGATCTCCGTTTCATCACAATGGCAGCCCAGAAATTCCTTGATGAATCTAAGGAATTCCTCAGGGGCTTGAATGATTTCCGTACAAATCTACCTCGAAGACTGTCTCATATTGAATTTACAGATGGAAATGTCAAAACTAAAGTGTCAGAAGTTACTACAGCCTACCAGAACTTGTTGAACAGGGTTAATCGACTTAGTGATAGACTTTCCACTATTGGTGACAAACAACGTCATTATATGGAATGTGTAGAGAAAGCCAATGCTTGGTTAGCTGAAGCGAGAAAGAACATGAAAAAGCTACACGATGAACCTGTTGGAACTGATCTCCGAACTGTTCAAGATCAATTGGACAGGCTCAAAGCACTCCACATTGATGTTGTTAGTCAAGGAAGACTGATTGAAAATGTTCGTTTATCTGCTAGAACCTTATTAGAAAGTCTGGAGGGTACAGATGTCAGCCGCTCCGAGTTACAAGCAATTGAAGACACTGTTCGACGACTGGATTCTGAATATCAAAGGCTGCTTACTGATATTACTGAAAGAAGTAATGACCTACAGCAAGCTCTTGTCCATTGCCAAGATATTCAAGACAGTTTGGACAGACTGTTAAAATGGCTTGATGATATTGAAACAAGTATCAGAAACCAAAGTAAACCAGTCAGCCTCATCAGGGAAAGGCTTGATGAACAAGTAACTTTTACTATACTTGGCTACAACCTTAAAAATAAATAAATTCTAGTATAAGTGGTACATGATTAACCTACTTGTGTAATCTTGCTTAGAATGATTTATCTATTAGAATATTTATCCCTTTCTAATGTTGCCACTGAATATAAAGAGATATTTAATAACTTAATTTTTTTTTTTAGTTTCACGAGTACAAAATACTTCAGTCTGAAATTGACAGTCAAAAGCCTAGCATTGATGCTCTAAATGCTTCATCCCGAGACCTCATGAGCAGCTCAAATCAACGTCTTGCCAAGAAAGTTGAAACTAAATTGAAAGACCTTAACGCTAGGATTGAGAAAGTGAATGAAAAAGTTAGTAAACGTGGAGAACTTCTTGAGGATGTAAGTTTTGAATTTTCACATTGAAACCAATTCAACAATAAATCACACCTCTAATTATTATTGTAGGTTTCAAGCTCTTTGGAAGTGTTTGAGCAACATGTGACTCGTATTGAAACGTGGTTCATAACCATAACCGAATCAATAGAAGCAAGAGATCTGTCTCCTACTGACATAGATGCCTTTGCAGCAAGAATGGAAGATTCTATGAACCAGAGAAACTCAAAAAAAGATGAATTTGAAGAGCTGCTTCGAACTGGCCGCAATCTGGTTGCTAAACGTGATGTTACAGACACAACAGCAATTAAAGAGAAGCTAAAACAACTTGAGCAAAGATGGAAGGAACTGGGAGATGTTCTTTCTGACAATCAGAGTATGAGCAAACAACGTGCTGAACAGTTAAACGCTTATAAACTTTTGCGTGCTAAAGTACTTGAGTGGCTTAATAATATGGAAAACAAAGTCGAGAACCTGGACACAGTAGCTGTTGAGAAAGAAGTTTTAAGGAAACAAGCTGTTGAAGTTAAGGTTAGGCTCAATTTTTTTTAGTTATTTTATGAAGTCAAAATTAATATGCTTTTCTGTTAGGCTCTTGTAAAGGAACACACTGACTATGCAGTCACCATTGATAAGGTGAATGATTTAGGCAACAACTATGATGCATTGTTAAGAGGTGAAAGTCTTCCCCGTAGGAAAGCCAGTAGTCCATTAAAAAAAACATCAACAGTTACCACGCCATCCAGTCCTAGTCGAAAGATTTCCTCTCCTAGTGAGTATGCAGGTACAAAATGCTTATTAACTTTTCTCTCTGCTTTATTTGGTCTTTGGTTGCTGTCTATTGCGTTAGTTTTTAACTGAATTTGATAATTTAGCTACTAGCTTGAAATTTTGGCTTGTAACTTAAATCATTTGCATATTTAAAGCTTTTTTCCACTGCTATATGTAATTTCCAAAAAATTTCAAAATTTTAAAAACATTTATTTACCTTGTGAAGGCAAGACCCAAAGTCCACTGAGCAGCATTTCTAGTGGGTTTAGTAGTCGTAGGAATTCAAGCGATAACTTTGGATTAGATGGTATTTTTTCTTTAGGATTTTCAGAATTAGACGTTCTGAGTTTCTTGTAATTTTTCAATTTTTTTATAGACATCAGCCCAATCCAACAGCAGCTAACTGAAATAAATAACCGCTACCACATGATTGGTGTTAAGTTAAATGATCGCCAACAAGAGATTGAAACTATCTCAGAGGATATGAAACGTCATTTTGAGACCCTCAAAATCTTGATGGCATTCGTTCAATCCAAAGAACGACAGATGCCAAAAGATGCCCTTCCTGTGTCGAGAGAACAGGCTGAAAAGTATCTGCAGATTCTTAGAGTAAGAATTTTTTTTCTTATTTTGACTCTAAAGATAGTATGTTTTTAACTTTTTTAATTTTTTTATTTAAGGAAATCTCTGAGGAGATGCAAGAAAAGCAATCTGATTTGGATCGCCTTAAAACTCAAACTAGTGAACTTCAAAGACTGAAACCAAATGCAGAGGGTATCACTATTTTGAAACAACAAGTGACAGAAACTGTGAGCCGCTGGACAGACTTACAGATGACCCTGAAGGAAAGAATAGCCTTCCTTCAAGACTTGAAAGACTTCCAAGATACTCATGATATTCTAACCAATTGGCTCTCTCAAAAAGACAAAATGTTTCAAGTTCTGGGGCCTATTGCTTCTGAACCAAGAATGGTCAATGCTCAAATGCAGCAAGTGCAGGTCATGAGAGAAGAATTCTCTTCTCAACAGACTCTTCTAAGTCGCTTGGATAACAGTGGTCATTCAGTGTTGGACAAGTTGGACATCAACAGTTCAGCTGCAAAGAAGATCAAAGAACAAATGACAAGCATTCACAAAAGATGGGTGGAAATGATCAATTTACTCGAAGAACGAGAACGTAGTCTTAATTTAGCCAGTGGAGCTACAAAGGACTTCCATGATAGCTTGAGAAAGCTTCAAGAATCACTGCAGCATATTAGTGAAGAGTTTGATCTGATTACCGAATCTAGCACAGACATTGATGAACAGTTAAGGAAATTAGCTGTACTAGAAGATCAACTGGAAAACCAACGACCTCTGCTAGCTGATGCCGAAAGTGTGTGTGAGCACCTCTGTGATATTCTAAGCGATTCTGCTTCCAAGAGTGAGATTAAAAGTAAACTTAGCTCTCTTGAAAAACAATACACCGTCCTCACAAGAAAAATGAGTAAGCATTCTATTTCTGATTAGAAGAATCTATTTCAAATATACTCATTAGTGCCAAAGCTTTGCTGTTCTTAGATTTTCATATTTATATTTCAACAAATGAGATAAGTTGATTTTGTGTCTTTTTAGGCAACCGAAGAGCCGAATTAGAATCTTCCATGAGAGAAGACAGGGAATTCTTCTTGACCTGCGAAGGTATCCAACACTGGTTGAATGAGACTGATGTCAAGGTGACTCGAGAACTCAGGGTATCAGCTGACTATGACAGACTTAACAGGCAGTTGAATGAATTTGAGGTTATTTTTTAATCATTTGTGCTTTTTGATTCATATACTTACATATATACTTTTTTAATATCTAAACAGCCAATCTATCGTGAAGTTCAGGACAAAGAACACGAAATCCACATGCTTTTGACCAAAGGAGCCGATGTAGTCAGCAAAACAAATCGTAAAACTGAAGCAGCTCAAATCAAATCACGATTGGAGAGCATTAAAAAACAGTGGGATAAAATAAGGAAGGCTTCCACAGATCGTCACACTCGTCTTCAAGGCTGTTTGGAAAATTGCAAAAAGTTCCATCAATGCGTTGATAACTTCATTCCTTGGCTAGAACAAAGTGAAGATAAGTTGGTTGAATGTCGTCCAGCCAGTTTCTATCGTGCTGACTTGGACAAACAAATAAAAGAAATGCAATCATTCAAAAATGAACTATCACGACATTCCCAAGAGTTTGATAACGTTAAAAATGCGGGAGAGACTGTGTTGACATCTTCCGACTCAGACAAAGAAGCCACCAAGGGAGAATTAGATCAAATTAAGAAAAAATGGGACAGAGTTAACCATAGTTGTCATGAAAGATGCCAAGTGTTGGATGAAGTTTCGCAGCGTTTATTGCATTATCAAGATCAAGCTAGAGAAGTTAGCAACTCTCTACAAAGAATGGAGGATAAGTTGAGTTCCTTAGACTCACTGGGTGACACATCTAGAGATCCTAAGCTGCTGAATCGTGTCAAATCTCTACTACAAGAGGCTGAGGCACTAAACCGACAGTTAGATAACTTGAAACACTCTGCTAACCAACTGATTTCTGAAGCTGGACCTGGATGCGATACGTCACACATATCTGATGAAGTAGACAGTCTAAGTCGACGCCACCGTATGTTGACTCAGAAATTGGAGGACAAGTGTTCTGATTTAGAATCTGCCTCGGAAATTGTCACCTCTTTCAATGTAATTTTTTTAAATGAAATATTTCATTATATTTTGAATTACTTAACTCTTTTTTTAATTACAGGGTAAAATGAGAACTGTTCATCATGATCTGAATAGTCTTGAAGAAGAACTTGATAGCATGACTGCGATAGCGAGAGATTCAAACACATTACGTTCTCAAATCAATGAAATTAAAGATTTTGCTAGTCGTTTATTAAAAGCTAGAGATGATATTGAGGAAGCTGACCATCAATGCCGTGAAATTATCACTCAAGGTTTCACTCCTGATCCTAAGGGCTGTAGACACCAAGTTGATAACTTGCAAAGGCAGCTAAATCGACTTGAAGAAAGATCTAAAACAAGAGAGACTACTCTAGAAACTATGCTTGTGCGAGTTGATACCTTCTTTGAAGAAATAAATGTTACCAACAGAGAACTGAAGAGTGCCATTAATGAAGAGCAGTCATTCAGACAGATTAGTGCCGAAGTTGAAGTCATCCGGGTTCAACAAGAACAGTTTTTGGTAAATATAGACAAATAATACTTGAGAATTTGGGTCTTCATGGAAGTTTTCCATCTTTTTTATGTCTAAATAGAACTTCCGTTACGAACGTATCGAACCTCTGAGCAAACAAATTGATGAACTCAATAAGATTGGTCAAAGTTTAGTACAATCTGCAGCTTCAGGTGTCAACACCAGTGCGCTTGAACAGAGCTTGGAAAGCCTTAATGACAAATGGAATGGCTTAAAGGAAAGGGTATGTATTTTCTATTTTGGTAAAGTTATTTTTTGTTCATCAAAACTTTTAATACTATAGTTGAATGAGCGCGAAAGACGCTTGGATGCAGCTCTCTTGCAATCCGGCAAATTCCAAGAAGCTCTAGATGCCGTTTTGAAATGGCTTCAAGACACTGAAGAGATGGTTTCAAATCAGAAGCCTCCTTCTGCTGATTACAAAGTGGTCAAGGCCCAACTTCAAGAACAAAAGTTCCTCAACAAATTACTTCATGACCGTCAGAATGGAATGTCTTCTCTTATGAGCATGGGAATTGAGGTGATGAAGAATTTGGAAGCCTCTGAACGAAACCAAATTGATCGTGAACTGAAAGACCTCAATCAACGCTTTGAACTCCTGATTTCACTTGCCCAAGAAAGGATGGATTCACTAGAGAGAACGATTCCTGTTGCCAAAGAGTTTCTTGATAGAATTGTTCCATTGTCTGATTGGTTGGAACAAACTGAGAAAAAACTTTCTTCCATGTCAACTGTTCCTACTGAGCAAGACAAAATTAGACGACGTATTATTGAACACAATGTGAGTTTTTTTTTTTATAAAATATTTTGTTGTCCGTCTTTAACACTGACTAACTGTTTTTTAGGCTTTGCATGAGGACATCTTAGGCCATAAAGCTCATTTTGAAGAACTTACTGAAATCGCGCAAACCCTCATGAGCCTGGTTGGTGATGATGAAGCCCAAACCGTAGTGGAAAAGCTTCAAGAAATAACTGATCAATATGCTCGGGTTGTGGAAGAAAGTGAAACCATTGGGCAGCTCTTAGCAGATGCTCATGAAGGTGTTGGTGCTTTCGCCATGAACTTTGAAGATATTTTAGTCTGGATTGAAGAAATGGATTCCAGGCTTTCAAGGTTTAAGATTCTAAGTGTCTTCATTGATAAGCTTCAAGAACAATTAGATGAGCTAATGGTGAGAATTTTTTAAATTTTAACAAAAAGTAGTCCATTTACTTAATTATTATATTACTTGTTTCAGGAAGTAACAGAAGAAATCGCTGATCATCAAAAACAAATTGGCGAACTTCATACATCGGGTCAAGAAATTATGAAACACGCTTCAGGAGATGATGCTATTCAGATTAAAGATAAACTTGATACTCTTCAAGTGAAGTTCTCTGATCTAACAAATCGTGCAGCTGATAGGTTAAAGAACGCCCAAGACGCAGTTCCTTTGGTTCATAATTTCCATGGCTCATATGATCGCCTATCTGGTTGGTTAGATGAAGCTGAAAGAGCTCTGAAGACCCTGGAAACAGTTAGCTTAAGTGCTCAGGAGGAAACTGTACAAAAACTTGAATCTGAGCTCCAGGAATGTAGATCTCTATTGGAATCAGTTAACCATCTCGGACCTCAATTGTGCCATATATCTCCCGGAGAAGGAGCTGCGATTATTGAATCTTCAATATCAAGAGCTAACCGAAGATTTGACGCAGTTTGTGAACAAGTTCAGAGAAAAGCTGAACGTATTGAACTTTCAAAACAAAGAAATATGGAAGTTATTGGTGATATTGATGACCTCTTGGATTGGTTCAGGGATGCTGAGAAACAAGTTATTGAATCTGAACCAGTCATTCCTGATCCGGATATTCTTACCAGTCTCCTTAAAGAACAAAAGGTAGCTGTAATTTAATTTGCTCTTTGTTTAAATCACTGATTTATATGCCATTTTTGAACCATTTTTAGACCCTAAATGAAGAAGTCAGTAGCCAAAAGGGCAGAGTTCGAGACATCCTCTCCGCTGCTAAGAAGCTTATGCGTGAATCGTCATCCGAAGACTTTGCACTGATCAGAGACAAAGCTGATGCCTTGAAAGATACTACTAACGCTGTTACCATAATGTGCGGTGATCGTCTAAGTGCAATTGAACAAGCTTTGCCTCTGGCTGAGCACTTCTACGAAACTCACAATGAACTTTCTCAGTGGATGGATGATGTTGAATCAGAAGCAGAATTACTGGAAGCACCAGTTCTCAATGTTAACCAAATCAAGAAACATCAAGACAAAACGAAGGTACAAATTATTATCTGAAAAATTGTGTTGGGTTTTTGTGACATAGTATCCTATAGTTTGTGAAGTCAAAACGAGTTAGTGTTAATTCATTTTCTAGGTTATATATACATAGATTGTCCAAAGTAGTAAATTTGAAGCACAGTAGCTCTCATGTTATTCTGTTTGAATAGTAAACATGACTTAAATTTATTTTTAAATTGTGTCTGTGTATTACAGTCTTACATGGGATTCCATGTTTTACTGTTATATCAGGTATTTTGTTACATTTGATATGGTTGGTTTCATCTCTGTTCTAAAGTGCTTTTGGCTTCCATTTTAATTTATAGTTGTTTGATAATTTGTATGATCTGTTCTATTTGCATTAGCAAAGCCTTTTAAGTTGTGTATAAGTGGTGGTCTAATGTTGCACATTTGAAAGTCCACTTTCACATTCTATTGATATTTCTTAGGCTCTTCTGCAATCTGTCAATGATCATAAGCCACTTGTTGATAAACTCAACAAGACTGGTATGGCTCTTGCCAAACTATGCAACGAAGATGATGGTGAAAGAGTCCGTGACATAGTGAATGCTGACAACAGCAGGTATACTACTCTCCGGAACATTTTGCGAGATAGGCAAAACGCACTTGAAGAAGCCCTTCAAGCCACTTCCCAAGTAAGTACATCATTTTATACTACTTTGATAAACTATTTTTAAATATACCATGTAAAATTTTGTTAAAGTATATTAATTTAAAATATTTGATTAGGGTACTTTTTGAAACGTGCTATCATTGATTTAATTGCATTTCAATTTAGTTTTCTGACAAGCTGGATGGTATGCTGAATGCATTGAGCTCCACAGCTGATCAGCTTAACAGTGCTGAACCAATCTCAGCCCACCCTGAGAGGATTCAGGAACAGATTAACGACAATAAGGCTGTACTTCAAGATCTTGATAAAAGGTCAACTGCCCTAGCTGCTGTTAAGAAAGCTGCTGCAGATGTCATTACCAAAGCTGGAAACACGGATGAACCAGCTGTCAAAGACATTAAAGTTAAACTTAATCGCCTTAATGATCTTTGGGAGAATATTCAAAAGACTGCTCGTAATCGTGGAAGGTCTCTCGAAGAGGCTCTCGCTGCGGCTGAGAAATTCTGGGAGGAACTTACAGCGGTTATGAAAGCTTTGAAAGAATTGCAAGACAATCTGAATGCTCAAGAGCCTCCTGCAGTTGAACCTAATGCTATCCAACAACAACAAGAAGTGCTTCAAGAGATTAGGCAAGAAATTGATCAAACTAAACCCGAGGTAGATCAATGCAGACAAGCCGGCCAAGATTTGATGCAATTGTGCGGTGAGCCAGATAAACCAGAAGTTAAGAAACACATTGAAGACCTGGACAATGCTTGGGAGAATGTAACCACCTTATTCGCAAAGCGAGAGAAGAATTTAGTGGATGCCATGGAAAAGGCCATGAATTTCCATGACACTCTTCAAAATCTCCTGGAGTTCTTGGATACTGCCGAGGAGAAGTTTGCTCACCTTGGGCCGCTTGGTTCAGATATCGAAGCTGTGAAGGGTCAAATCCACCAATTAAAAGATTTCAAGAGGGAGGTTGATCCTCACATGGTGGAAGTAGAAGCTTTGAATCGACAGGCCCAAGAGTTGATGGAAAGAACTTCTTCGGATCAAGCTGTAGCCATCCGGGAACCCATGGCAGAAATAAATCGAAGGTGGGACGACCTTCTCAAGGGCATTGTAGAGAGACAGACAGAATTGGAAAATGCATTGTTACGTTTGGGACAATTCCAACACGCTCTGGATGAACTTCTGGTTTGGATCTCAAAGACTGAAAGAACTCTTGATGATCTAAAACCAGTTTTCGGAGATCCACAAATTATTGAAGTTGAACTGGCAAAACACAAAGTTCTAATGAATGATATACAAGCTCACCAGACAAGTGTTGATACTCTAAATAGAGCTGGTAGGCAGCTAATAGAATCAGATCGTGGAAGCGAAGATGCTAATGTTACTCAGCGAAAACTGAACAACGTTAACAGCAAATGGAAACAGTTACAAGACAAGGCAGCTACAAGGCAAAGGGAACTTGAGGAAGCTCTAAAAGAAGCCCAAGCATTCAACCAAGAAATTCAAGATCTCTTATTGTGGTTAAGTGACTTAGATGGTCAATTAGTTACTTCTAAACCTGTGGGTGGTCTGCCAGAGACAGCTAGAGATCAATTAGCTCGCTTCATGGAATTATATAATGAGCTTGATAGTAACAGGCATAAAATAGAAAGTGTGCTAAATCAAGGCCAAGATTATATGAAACGATCTAATGACGGATCAGCCACTAGTTTACAACATAACCTAAAGACTCTTAAACAGCGTTGGGATAATGTTCTTAATAGAGCCAATGATAGAAAAATAAAGCTAGAAATTGCTTTAAGGGAAGCCACTGAATTCCACGAAGCGCTCCAAGAATTTGTAGAATGGCTCACAAACTCGGAAAAGTATCTCAGTACCCTGAAACCAGTCAGTAGGGTTATGGACTCTGTCCTAGAACAGATTGAAGAGCACAAAGCGTTCCAAAAAGATGTTGGAGCGCATAGGGAAGTTATGCTAAACCTGGATAAAAAGGGAACACATTTAAAGTACTTCAGTCAAAAACAAGATGTAATCTTGATTAAGAATCTCCTAATAAGTGTTCAACATCGGTGGGAGAGAGTAGTTTCTAAAGCTGCAGAAAGAACCAGAGCCTTAGACCATGGCTACAAAGAATCAAAAGAATTCCATGATGCCTGGAAGGATCTTGTTCACTGGCTTGATGAAGCTGATAAAACCCTAGATGGTTCAACTCAAATTGGAAATGATCCAGAAAAGATCAAACAATTACTAGCAAATCATAAAATATTTCAAAGGACCTTAGGATCTAAACAACCAGTATACGATGCCACAATGAAATTGGGTAGAACTCTGAAGGATAAGTGCCCAAAGTTGGATGTACCAACCCTTCAAGAAATGATGGATGATTTGAAGAACAAGTGGAACAGTGTGTGCAACAGATCTGTAGATAGACAACGCAAACTTGAAGAAGCCTTATTATTCTCTGGACAATTTAAAGATGCAGTTCAAGCTCTCATTGATTGGTTAGAAAAATCTCAAGCTTCTCTCTCTCAAGATCAACCAGTTCATGGCGATTTAGATACTGTTGTTGCTCTCATGGATCAACATAAGGTAATGCAAATTTCCAAAAGTGTACATTTTTCCATTTGCTAATTATTTATTTAAAATTGGCAGAATTTCCAAGAAGAACTTAGAAATAGGTCGACTAACTTGGAAAGTGTACGAAGAACTGCTAATGATCTCCTTAAGACAGCCAGTGTGGAAGATGCCAAGAACATAAGATTGCAATTGACAAAGCTTGAAACAAAATGGGAAGAAGTAGTTAGGTTAAGTGATAAGAAACAGAGCAGACTGGAGGATGCTCTTAAACAAGCTGAACAATTACACAAATCAGTTCACATGCTATTAGAATGGCTTTCTGATGCTGAAATGAAACTTCGTTTTGCTGGTCCATTGCCTGAAGATGAAGAAACAACCCGCCAGCAGATTGCTGAACATCAGAAATTGATGAGAGAAATGGCTGATCAAGAAAGTAACAAAGACGCCACAATCAAATTAGCTCAAGAAATTCTTCAAAAATGCCATCCAGATGCCGTCTCTGTTATCAGACACTGGATAACCATCATCCAATCCAGATGGGAAGAGGTGTCCTTATGGGCCAAACAAAGGGAACAACGCTTACAAGATCACCTTCGTTCCTTACGCGACATTATGGCTCTTTTGGAAGAACTAATGGCTTGGCTTATCCTGGCTGAGGCTAACCTCACAGCTCTTGAAGCTGAACCATTACCAGATGATTTGCCAACTCTCGAAGGTTTAATAAAAGACCACGACGCATTCATGGCAGACATGTCCAAGAAACAGCCAGATGTCGAACAAGTTACGAAAGCATTCTCTACCAAACGTCAACCACCTCAAACTAGTGGTAGAGACAGTCAATCCAGAGATAGGGGAGTCAAGGACCGTAAAACTTCTTCATCTGCACAACCAAAAACATCCACTCCAGCGTGAGTACCTTTTTTGAAGTTTTTCATTTATATAGAATTTATATTGACCATGTTTTGCTTTATCACTGCGAGTAGCAAATCAGCAACAGATCCTGAAATCAAAAATCCACGAGCCAGGGAGCTCTTGGACAAATGGCGTCATGTTTGGCTATTAGCTATGGAACGCCAACGCCGTCTTCAAGACAAATACAATTACTTGAAGGAGTTGGACCGTATTAAGAACTTTGACTTTGATGAATGGAGAAGGAGAGTGAGTAGATTTTTTCATAGTGTGATTTTGACTGGCGTGTGTACAGTCATTAACTTGTTTTTTGAAACTAGTTCTTGGCTTGGATGAATAACAAGAAATCTCGCATTATGGATCTTTTCCGTAAAATTGACAAAGACAACGATGGAAAAGTTACCCGTGAAGAATTCATTGAGGGCATCCTAAAATCTAGTATGTTAAAAATTGATCTTGTTTTCTAAATAATAACTTCAAAATTACTAAATATTATAATTGAAATCTAGAATTCCCGACAAGTCGATTAGAAATGGAAAGGGTTGCGGAAATATTTGATCGTAATGGTGATGGCTATGTTGATCATAAAGAGTATCTCGACACTCTTAGGCCTGACCGAGAGGTAATTGTTGTTTGTATTATATTATTATCCTTTAATTAATAGAATAATGAGAGTATATTTAAATTTTCTGCTGCATTTAAAGGAGTGTTCAGTTAGTCACTTTTGTTTGATTTTAATGTTTTTTCATTTTTGGGTCTTGGATTGTGTAAGTCAATAAGACGATGCCACCAAACTAGGACCCAAACTCCAATTTTAAATTTTTTTCCTAACTATTAACTAATTTGTTAAAATATTTTTCATGGCAGGAACAATCAAGGGATTTTGTGGTTAGTTATAAGCCTATTATTAGTATGTACGTTTATAACGTTAATGTATATTTTATTTCCATGCTGCAGTTTTTAAGGGATGTTTTGGTTAGTAAACCCATGCTAAACTTTTAATCCCCCTTACTTTTTTTCTATACTTTTTTGATAAAAAGAGTATGCTGCACAAGTTACTGCATGCAGCCTGTTGTTAACCGTAACCCCTAATTTAATTGAAGAGCAAATAATGGTAGTAGCTAATTTCCTATGATATTTTATTATAAAAACTTAGAATCGACCGCTAACTGAAGCTGAAAAGATTCAAGATGAGGTTCAACGTCAAGTTGCCCAATGTACCTGTGCCCACCGCTTCAAAGTGTATCAAGTTGGTGAAGGAAAATACAGAGTAAGTATTGTAGACTCTTTCATCAAAGATTTAGTTTTACTAATAATATTCCCTTGCATTTTAGTTTGGTGATTCTCAAAAACTTCGCCTAGTGCGCATTCTCCGAAGTACTGTTATGGTCAGAGTTGGTGGTGGATGGGTTGCCCTTGATGAGTTCTTAGTCAAGAACGATCCTTGCCGCGGTAAGTACCAACTTGGTTATTGTAGTAGAGCCAAATATGAAATAGCTGATGAAACTTTCAGTTATTGGCTCATCTTTAGTAAAAAGAAAAAATACAAGCAAATGTAGTTGAAACAATCCTACATTTGCTATAAGATTAGCAATTAAAATCAACAAATCAGTTTTTTTTAAAGAGCAACATTATAAAATGCGGTTTCTTTTCCTTTTTTTCTCATCTTGTCTTGCTAAATATGTTGCATGTTAATATTTAAACAAATTAGGAGGAAGGGAAGAAGCCCTGAAACTAACTCAACTAATAATAGCTCATTCGCAAAGAGAAGCTAACCTTAAAAAGGGAAAATCCTTCTTGCGAATTAGCATTTAACTATTAATTAGTCATTGAAAATGAAGTCCTTTTTCCTTTGTGTATGACTAGGAGTATAAAATTATAAAGCCCTTTTTAATTATGTGAATAACAAATGTGGCTAATGAATGCCCCTTTTCTCGTGTATAAAACAACTAAAAAGCAAAATCTAAAAAAAATATTTTTGTAGAAATATCCTTTAAATACAAAACGTTTCTTTTCATTGTGTTTTATTCGGAGGCAATTGAAAAAGCATTCCTATGTAAATATATTTAGAGAGCACAACAGTGATACAAACATAAGGTATTTCAAAAGGCATTCTAAATTCGTGACAATAAAGGTGTCAAATTATCAATTTTAGTATTTTACCTTTTTTCACCTTAATTATTATTATTATTATTTTATTATTTGGCATGCATTAGATGTATTCCTGACAAGCATGTTTTATGTTATATTTTTGCATATTTTTTCTTTTTTTGGTTTGCCAACACCACCTTTGTGTGCTTTTTATGAAAATTCGCACGTTTTTCGTGTTCCCTTATGTGTATGTGTTTATGCGTAAAATCAACGCATGCACGCAGCCAAAGGAAGAACCAATTTGGAACTTCGCGAGCAGTTCATCTTGGCTGAAGGTGTTAGTCAATCTATGACACCTTTCAAATCGAAACCAAGTCCAAATTCTTCTCAGTCCTCACAAACTGGCAACTCTTTCACAAGACCATTATCTGCAACTGGTCCAATCACCAAGGTTTGTTATAAGGAAATGTCCTCATTTTATTTTACACCTTTTTATTTTTAGTTGCGTGCTTGTGTTTTTGTATGATTATTTCATTATACCTAGCCTTTTTTTATTCCATTTTATTGTTTAGATGAGTTACATGCTTTATATGGTTTCACTATTTCTATTTCAATGCTTATTCGACTACGCAGATGAAATTATGCATCAAAATGTTATTGGGGTTAAAATAAACTGTTCTGAAATGTATCCGAAATAATTGATACGTCTCAGAATTGTACCAGCTTACTAAGCTTGCTCACTATCTTATGGGTCCTATGGTTAATTTTTCTTGAATTCAGCTCCTTTCCTCTTGGTGCGTTGCTTACCAACTGTGCGAAAAAGTGAAACTCCAACTTCACGCGGAGTATCTGTTTCTCAAGAATCTAGTTCCAGAATTCCGGTATACCAATGGGTAAAGTTCTCACCTAATGCACCTTTAGACGCACCCAGCTTTCTTAATATGTTAACACGTAGGATTAGTGAATGAATGAAAGACACGCAAGAGTTACTTTTTATTTGGTTGTCAGATTTCTTTACACAATGTTTCTTGTTATAACGGCAATTTTTAGGTTAGGGAAAAGAGCGAAAGAAGTGTACCAATGCGCCAACAACGTCTATCGCAAGATACAAGCAGCGATTTGAGTGGTCCCAGCTTCAGTGAGACTGATAGTGCCAAATCTACTGCAGCCCGAAGGGTTACGCCAAACAGATTGGCTCCTCCAGGTAAATATAATTTTTTTTGTTACTTTGACTGTTGAGTATATGCTTTAGTCATATATTATATATTACTTTGTGCAGAAACTCATTTGGTAGAGAAAGGTTGAATGCTTAAGCTTTTGAACTTTTGTACTAAAATATTACTTATGTATGAAACAGGCCTCGGAACTAAATCGGGAAGTCGAACTCCAAGTAGGCCTTCCAGTAGACCATCAAGCCGACCAGCTAGTCGTGCTGGCAGTGATTTATCTACTGAAAGTGTCGAAGCTTATAAAAATCGACGCGCTGGATCTAGGGCCAGTACCTCTTCTCAACCTGGTGGAGTGAAAGGAGCCACTACACCAACATCAGTGACGAACAACGGACACGCAGCTCCAACAAAGATCCCAACAGTTAGACGAACATCCAGCAACGCTTCTTCCAGTGGTAAGCCAAGACCCGGAGCTACTACTCCAGATAATGGAGTGAAACGTGACAGATGGAGATAAAAAGGACAAAAAAATCAAAGGCCATCTCTTCTTTATGGCCAAGCTTTCTCTATTATCCCACCCGCGCTAAGAAAGGTTTTAGAAAATATTTCTAATCATGAAAACCAAATTTGCTTCACGTAAATTAATATTTAATAGATATAAAGTACGTCCAATTTTTGTGGAAAGTGCTTTTCCAAATCTTTCTAGTTAAATATTTGAGGCCTAAACTTGCAAATAACATATAAGGACTGTTAGTATTCGCAAACTGACATTGCGACTAACTAAATGGTGGAATGTGTGAAAATAGAAATATATATTAACAAGTGCTCACTTCCAACCCATAATTTTTAACTACTTATGAAATATGAATTAAGGAAGAAGCATTGTACACTTTAATTGTACAGACTAAAAAAAACTATGAAAAATTATCGACTAATTTAAGGGAAGTAAGATATAAATCATTAAAAAATATACCAGATGGTGCTTTAAATGTATATAAATATGAGCTGATAATTTTACAAAACAGATATAAATTGTCTCTAATTGTTTTATCTATTATTAACAACCTTAGGGTAGTCACTTACTAGTCCAATTATTATAATTAAAAAGAAAAATAACGGAGATTGTAAAAAAGTTATAATTTTTTTAATGCGAGTAACATTTAACTTATGGCAACTGTTATAAGTGAATCTCTTCAGTGCGCGAGATAAGAAACTATGCGAGAAACGTGGAGTGTGAGTAAATACGCGACTGGTCATAATTTCTCAAATCTAAAGCCATTCATAATAGGTTTTCAGGGGTAATGGCTTAGATCTAGAATATGATCAGCTGTGCATTTCTTGTTAATGGGACTGATGCGCATTCCAATGAACTATATTCCTTGGTTGTTTATAAGCTTGTTGATGAAGGAAAAACTTCTGAAGTGGATATTTTGTGAGGAACATTATTTATGAGAATGTCAGTAATTTTAGGCTATTTATAGTTTTCTTATATTCGAATAAGTGGAAGAGTTAAGTATCTGAATACTGAAGAGAGAAAAAGATCTGATAGGATGTTTTTTAATTAGATTGTGCCAATATCTTTAATTTAGCGTTTTATATTTTTTAGATTGTGAAATTAATTTTTTATTCTTAAAATTTCAGAATATTCCCAATTTAATTTTAAAAGTTCATCTATTTTGTTGTATCACGAATGTTTTATGGAAAATTTAAAAGGTAATTGTAGAGTTATAACAAATTTCAAATAGTTGAAATAATATACAAATTATTAAAATGTAACCCTGTCTATAAAAAGGTTATTTTTCAAATATATACCGCCCAAGATTTGATTCCCCCCATATTTTTTGTTTGGGTCTTTATGATAATTTACTAACAGCAAAAACGTGTATCTGTTGTTCGTCTGAAATAAATAACAATTCAGTTTTATTTTGTCAACATAAATCACAGTATAAATGTATCGATATACCTTTCTAATTTTGAATGTCAAAGGAAACCAACTGTGCTTACACTTTTTAAAAAGTAATTCAAGGACATTGCACTTTTTCTACCGAGTTCCTTCAAATAAGGCTACCGTTTGCGAAAGGAGCAAAAATCTTCATTGTAATTTTCGTTATATCTTGCATAATTTGTTCAGTAGTAGAGGTCAAAAGTGAAACAAGACTTAGTTTAGTATATTTGCTTAGTACAATGATTTTTAATTATTTAGATATTTCAAATGGGACTATTGATATGACCAGTTATGTAATTATTACATATAATAATAATATTCATTTCGCAAAGAAAAATTTTGCTGGCAACCACAGTGGCAAAGCCTATTCGTGGAATTACAGAGACGTATTATTATTCTTATTATTGAAAGGGGTGGCAAGCCGCGCACTTCGACCCTAGGTACAATGTGTAACCCCCAAACTGTGACTAAGTAAAAAGTCCCTTCCAACACAAAGTTAAGAATCCGCTTGGCCAGGATGTTGAAGAACTCATGCGTCTCCAACCGGTGCATACCGAGATGGTCAAACCTTTGAACCGCATAATAATCACAACTACAAAGAATGTGAGAGACAGTTTCCTCCTCAACCAGACAAGCCCAACAAATTGGGTCAGTTACCAATCTTAGAAAGCAAGAGCCGCTCTTTTGCTCTCTGCCTAGAGGGGCCTGGGATAAACTCTTTGGCCTGGCTTTGACCATCCATCTCAAGCCAGAGGCTGAACTGATGATCCGACATATACTTGGAGACCTTTGTAAGTTTAGACCACGGTTTTTAAAGTAACCCTTGGCTACCCGACCACAGTTGCGTAGGACAGAATAGGTCTGATGATCATAGTATACAGCAAGTATACCACGCTAGGACTAAGGCCCCAGGATTTACCTAATTCTCCAAAATAACATTTTGCCCTTCTTGATAATATAATCAAGATGTGGTTTCCATGTTAATTTGCCGTCAAGGATGACACCGTGGTATTTAACCACCGTACTTTCCACTAGGTTAGTTACAAATAAGGAAATACCATTGAACGATCCCTGGATCTTTTTACGAGTAAATGGGACCAGGACCGTCTTGCTAGGATTAACCCTGAGGTTGACCTCTTTGCACCAGCATTCGACTGATGCCAGAAACCCTACTCATTACATCCTTAACTGTCGTTGGGAATGATTGCCATATCAACGGCGTAACCGAAACAGCGACATCCCCCCCTCCTGTTTTGATCCAAAGACACAATGTGTCATTGGTACCAAACCTTTTGGCAGCCTTCATTATGACTGCACTAGAGACCTTATCAAAGTCCCCTTCTATATGAAGAAAAACCGCTAACTCAATTTCCTTGAACCCAATTGCCTTTTCCAGGCAGTTGCTTATACCATGAATGGCAGTCTCAGTAGACCTGCCTTTCTGATAGGCAAACTGAGCAGAAAAAAGAGGAGTTTGAGAGATAACCTTCTCTCTAATATAGCTATTGTCGTGAACAGCGAAATAAAAGACGCGAACTTTTCCGACATAAAAACCGGTAAACCTTTTTCCTCTTATTTCAAAACAGAACTGGCCGTTAATTTATTTTTACACGCGCAAAATAACACCTTTTTTAACAGCAACCAAAAACTCACTTTCACGCGCGCGTGCGCTATATAAACATTTGAAAACGAATATAGGTACATGTACTATACAAAATTACGATGTGTACAACCGAACATTCCGCCCGCCTTGAAATAACGAATTTCAAATGAGATAGTAAAAGTCCGAAAAGTTACATTTGCATACATAAATAACCCTTAGTAAACAGTTTGAATACAATTAAAATCAGTCTAGTGGTAACTGGCATAATTTAACTACGGGTCTTTTCAGTGATTTGTCAGAGGTTCTGACAGTTACGACGCGAACTTGATTGTCTTGTCCTGGATGAAGTTCAGTGATTCTTGCCATTCTCCACTTGGTTGGAGGTAAATCTTCATCTTTGAGCAAGACCAAGTCGCCGACTCGTAGATTCGGTTTTGGTGTAGTCCACTTTGGACGTTGTTGAAGGCGAGAGAGTAATTCATTTCGCCAACGGTTCCAAAAGTGCTGCAGTACTTGTTGGCCCAATTGCCAACGTGACAGGCGGTTGACGTTTTCAGAAGTGAGATCGGGTTCGGGTATTGCGGTGAGCGCATCTCCGATTAGGAAATGTCCAGGTGTCAACGCATTGAAGTCGTTTGGATCCGAGCTTAACGCCGTTAAAGGACGTGAATTTAAGCAAGCTTCGATTTGGCAAAGAAGCGTTTGCATTTCTTCAAAGTTTAGAACCCTGGTGCCAAGAACTCGTTTCAGATGATACTTGACGGACTTCACCCCGGCTTCCCAGAGGCCTCCAAAATGTGGCGCTGCAGGCGGGTTGAAGTGCCAATTAATTCCTTCGTCTGCGAGCCATCGTGACACTTGATCGTTGTTGTTTGTAGAGACTATGAATTTGATGAATGTTTTCATCTCTCGATCGGCTCCTGTAAAGTTGGTTCCACAGTCGCTGTAAATGTCGGCGCATTTTCCTCGTCGAGCAACAAAGCGTTTCAATGCTGCCAGAAATGCTTCGGTGGTCATGTCACTGACAAGTTCAAGATGAATTGATCTTGTGGTAAAGCAAGCGAAGACGGCAATGTATCCCTTAAACCTGAGGTGACTTCGTCCCTTCATTAGTTTAAGGGTAAATGGTCCTGCGTAGTCGACTCCACACTTCAAAAATGGCCGAGCAGGATTTACTCTCGCTGGTGGTAAATCGCCCATAAGTTGCTTTACAGTGACTGCCTGCTGTCGTACACATGAAACACATCTTCTGATATGGAAACGTATGGCATCACGAAGACCGACGATCCAATAACGTTTCTGTAAGACAGAAGTTAGTAGTTGAGCACCTCCGTGAAAATGTTTCTCGTGCTCGTGTTGTATTAGAAGTTCTGTTAATTTGCTCTGTCTCGGTAACAGTGCCGGATGCCTTTGTTCGTATGGTAAGTTGGAGTGGCAAAGTCTGCCACCAACTCTAAGAATCCCATCTTGATCGATGTACGGACGCATCGAAAGGATTTTACTTTTCCGTGGTAATTCTTTGTTTTGTTTAAGGCAAGCTATCTCTTCGTTAAAACTGTTGCTTTGGACGACCCGAATCCAATGGGATAGCGCCTTTTCGTTCTCTTCCTTCGATAAAGGTCCAGTAATCCTCAATTCTGTCGCTTTTCGCGAATTGAAGACAAAACGTAGAATGTAGGCGGTGATATGAATGAGTTTTTTACGCGCTGAAAATTTGGAAAGGAGCGTGAAATCCATTTGATGTGTTACTAACGAAATAATTCGTCTTTCCTCGGATAAACATTCATTTGGCTCTGAGAGTTCATGTAGTTCTTGCGTTGTTGCGGCGAAAATAAGGCACTGCGGTCCATGCCACCAGAGACCATGATTTCCCAGTTCGCTAGCGGATATTCCTCGAGAAGCGCAATCTGCAGGGTTGCTGTCTCCTGAAATGTGATGCCATTGCGCTCTCTGTAGTTTCTCGTGGATTTCTGACACTCGATTGGCTACGAACGTTTTCCAACGTTGCGGTGGAGCTTTCAACCAAGCTAGGACGATTGTTGAGTCCGACCAGCAATGAACATCAGCTATATCCAATCTCAACGACTCCCTGATCAGTGAATCAGAGAAGCCAAAAGTAATGCACCAGATAATTCCAGTCTCGGAAGTGTGATTTGTTTGAGCGGAGCGACTCTTGTTTTCGCAGCGATCAGTTGTATTTTGATTTGTCCGTTGTTATTCACCGTCTTCAGGTATACGGCAGCTGCGTACGCTTTCTCCGATGCGTCACAAAATCCATGCAGGCTAATGTCTGTAGCATTAGCTTGCGAAATGTGCCGTTGAACCGTAATGTTTTCAATTTCTGGTAAATCGGTTCGAAACGACCTCCATTTAGCTTGAAGTGGTTGGGGAAGTTGCTCATCCCAATTCAATTTTAGCTGCCACATTTCCTGTAACATCAGTTTCGCTCGAACGGTTACTGGTGCCAACAGTCCCAGAGGATCGAATATCCTTGCTGTATCCGAAAGAATCGTACGTTTAGTGATTGAACTTCTTGACGCTGGAGAAGTAACCATAAACGAGAAATTATCAGCCGAAGGAGTCCAATATAGGCCGAGAGTCTTGACTGATTCGTCGTTCTCGATGCATAGTGGCTTTTGTAAATCCTTCATGTTGGCTGGTAGTGTATCCAATAATGCAGCTTCATTCGACGCCCATTTCCTTATTTCAAATCCTGCTTGAGATGTAGCTTGAATGATTTCTGACTGAAGTCTTAAAACGTTCTCAATCGTTTCGTCTCCTGTCATTAGATCGTCCATGTAGAAGTCATTTTGTAAAGCCGAAGATGCCAACGGAAGTGTCTCTTTCACGTCATGGCCGAGTTGCTTCAAGACTTTAGTTGCTAGGTATGGCGCTGATGCGGTTCCATATGTAACCGTTAGCAAACGGTATTCGAGCAAGGGTTCGTGTGAGTTGTTTCGCCAAACAATTCTTTGAAGATCGGAGTCGTCTGGATGTACTCTAATTTGACGAAACATTTTGGCAAGGTCTGCTTTCATTACAATGCAATGTTGACGAAAGCGAATAAGGAGGTTGACCAAATCATCTTGAAGTTTTGGCCCCACTAGCAGATGATCGTTTAGGGAAACTCCAGTTGTAGATTTGGCAGAGGCGTCGAACACCACACGAACTCTCGTGGTGGTACTGTCTTCTTTGAATACCGCATGATGAGGCACGTAGTAAGATGGATTGGTTTCGATTTTTATTTCATTCGAGGGAATGAGTTCCATATGTCCAAGGGCAATGTATTCCCCCATGAACTTGCGGTACTCCTCATAGAGATTCGGGTTAACACGTAGACGTCGTTCTAAGTGAGAGAATCGACGGATTGCCATTTGTTTAGAATCTCCAAGTTTTGGTGCATCGTTTATCTTTGGTAATCGTACAGTGAATCTTCCTGTAGAGTCACGTGTATGTGATTCTTCAAAGTTCTTTTCACATTGAATTTCTGTTGGAGATAGTATTCTTCGAGGCTGGATGTCTTCTAGCTCCCAAAGATGTTTCAAATCTGCTTCCAATGTACAATGGTGGACCTTTATTTTCGAACTTCTTCCGGACATCAGCAATGGACCGGAAACTGCCCATCCGAAAAGAGTATTAAAGGCACCTGGAAGACCTTCTTTCCCCTTGCAAATGCCATCTTGTAAGAGCTCTAGATACACGTCAGCACCTAGTAAAATATCCACTTGTCCAGGGCTATGAAAAGTTGGATCAGCAAGTGTTAAGCCTTTCAAGTGTAGACAATTTCCAGGATCGAACGGACTGTTAGGTAAATAATCCGTGACCTTTTTCAGGACGATTGCCTCGACGATGACCTCCGACGTGTTAATGATATTTGACTGAATATTCACCATGACACTGCCTTGAGAGGTGTTCATTCCGGTTGCTCCAATTCCGTCAACCGAGACGTTGAAACGGGTTCGCTTCAATCTTAGTTTCCTCGTGAATTGTTCCGTGATGAAACTGGCTTGAGAACCCGAGTCCAGAAGCGCTCGGGCTGGATAAAGTTGCTCGTCAAGTCCCTTGACTTGGACCATTGCGGTTGCCAAGATAACTTGGGTTGATCCAATTATTTCACGAGATGGGCATGAAACTACACCGGAGGTTGCCTTCGTCTTCGTTAATTCCTTCTCTTGATGTAGAAGTGTGTTATGTCGTGCGTTGCATTTCCTACAATGACCAGATTTGCAGTCATTGCTTTGATGACCGGTTCGTAAGCAATTGAAACACATGGCACTCCTCTTGACCATGTTCCAACGCTCGTCCGAAGATGCATTCAGAAAATTGGTACATTTGTATACAGAGTGTATTTCGTTGCAAAAGTGACACGTCTCGCTCAGAGCACCATGATGAGCCTTTGTACTCGGTCTCTGATGTAATGGAGGCTTCGACTTGATTGCAGTAGTTGTAGGCGGAGCTGCTGCTAAGGCTCTGGCCCGTTGTTCAAGAAATGTAACGAGATCCTCGAAAGTTGGTCTTTCGGTCCCCCTCAGGGAAAGTTCCCATTGTCGGCGAGATTCTGAATCCAGTTTTTCCTTTACAAGATGAAGTAGTATGGAGTCCCAATGTTGTACTGGTTCTTTGAGAACCTTGAGCGCCCTTATGCATTCGGCGGTGGTATCGATGAGCGTTCGTAAAGCGGATGAAGACTCTTGGATGACGTTAGTTTGACTGAAGAGACGTTTTACGTGTGCATCGATGATTTCCCGGGTATTGTTGAACCGATTGTTTAAGATATCCCAAGCTTCCAGATAATTAGCGTCAGTTACCGGAATAGATTGAACTAGGAGCGCTGCTTCGTTTCGTAATGATGACTTCAAATACTGAAACTTCTGAGCTCCGGTGAGCGATTCGTTGTTGTGTACGGTGGCCGTGAAGAGATCATGAAATGGAAGCCAATCGACGTAACCACCGCTGAATGATGGAAGTTCCAGCTTAGGTAAACGTACATTACTAGCTGGTCTGACTTGTCTCACTGGAATGTTTGCTGCTCTTTCATTTGATTCAGTGACGAGTAGGATTGTCAGATCTTCGAGTCGAGCGACTAGAGGGTTGTATTCATCTTCGTGATCCGCGAAGTCGTCGTCGTCGGGATCGATATTTGCAACTACGGCATCGTGAACCTCATCCAAGTCTTTCGATAGTTTTTCCACCTTGTCTACATACAGCTTCAAGGCGACGTCAGATAGATTCGTTGCTGTTTGACCCACCGCATTTTCAATCCTGGTGATCTGTCCCTTGATAGCTGCTCTTCTTCTCACCAGAACATCCATGATGACTTATGTTGATTCGTTTACGATCGGGATATGATCGATGGTTTAAACGGTTTCCAACGGAGAATCCACGCTAATTTTCACTGTCTCTCACGGAAAGATAGCCGATTCGATGATTAGTTGAGGAACATAATCAAGTTGACGAATGTATCCGGCTCGACGGACCAAAATTAACGGCCAGTTCTGTTTTGAAATAAAAGACGCGAACTTTTCCGACATAAAAACCGGTAAACCTTTTTCCTCTTATTTCAAAACAGAACTGGCCGTTAATTTATTTTTACACGCGCAAAATAACACCTTTTTTAACAGCAACCAAAAACTCACTTTCACGCGCGCGTGCGCTATATAAACATTTGAAAACGAATATAGGTACATGTACTATACAAAATTACGATGTGTACAACCGAACAGCTATCCACCAGCTTTTCAAAAAAATTTAAGAGAAGAGGTAAAACTAATGTCCTAAACCGTTAAACGCCTTCATTTAAGGTAACTTGACTTACCGGGCTTGGGTATGAATATCGCCTGGGACTGTTTCCAAGTGATTGGTATATGCCCTAGGGAAATACAAGACCTATAGATCCTTAACAGTAATTGGCAGAGAGTATCAATGCCGTATTGTAAGAGAATGGGCAAGATCCCATCTGATCCTGGTGACAACCTTATTCGCTACTGCCAAATTTTCCCATTGGATACGTTTAATCCTTATAAGGAGCGTATGAGTGTCACAGTTATCCGTGATTCTGGAGTCTGGAAAGTGTACTCCAACATATGGAGTTAAAGAGTCCTTGCCAGAAGTAGAGAAACTACCATATTTCAATCTAATGGTGTCAAGATGTTTATAGTATTATCGTGTGCCATAATTTTCTTTAATTTGGCCGAACTGGGAACATCTGATATGTTATCGCAGAAGTTCTTCCACGAAGCTAATTTTTTTGCATTACGGGTGGCCTTTTGGTAGGTACTGAGGGTCCGCTTATAGGCAGCCCAATCTCCCGACCTCTTACCTTTGTTGGAAAGCCTCCTTGTTTTTTTGCGAAGTCTACCAATCTCATGATTCCACCAAGGAACAATAACCTTGGCTGGTTGGTAGCCTTCGCCGGACAGTTGCGGTGATAGGAGTCGATAATGGCATGTTGCATGCGACAATAGCCAAATCGAAATCCAATACCGATGAAAGCTATGGCTTATCACCTTAAAGAAGAAATTTAAATCTTCTTATAACCAGACCAATTTGTACGTCTGGGATTGCGAAACTCAATACAAGCCACTACGGGTTTGACCAAAATATTAAATCCTATGCGTATCAACACACAATCTCTGGGAATAGCAGAGTTATAGTCAAAGAATATATTACCTGCGCTTTAAAGACCAAGTATCTTGCCATTGACAACCCAAGGCTCCTGTATGAGTGCGACATCAATAGCACTCCTTAGTAAACCTTTTCCAGAGTACTGCAGAGCCTGCCTTGCAGTGGTGCAGCACCTTCATCCTCTTCTTGGGTAGGGATAACTTGGTTACCAGCCGGATCTGCCAAACCGTCGCCAGTGGTAGGTGTTAAAATCACACCACTCCCACTGGGCCTGTCTGCGTCCCCAACTGGTCCCCCCCATTGCTTCTTCCAGTAGAGCATCCTCTTTGTTCTGAGACCTCAGAGACTTTCGTTCCTGGTACATTTCCAGATATGGAGTCAACCCCGCCTTCCTGGGCCTTCGAGATAGTCAAGCTCGGATCATGGAGTACCTTAAAGATACCCCTGTCCACGTCTTTTTCTGGCCGAAGCTCAGCCTCCTTGATGGCCTTGATCGACTCTCCATCCATCCATCCATCTGGAAAATCAAGACAGTTGGTTCTTCAACCTAAGTGACGATTTCCAACATTACAAAGACATACACAAATTTACAAATAATGAAAAGAAAATTGAGAAGTACAATTTTAAATATTCAATAAAGGGAAAATAAATTAATAATTTTGACCAAGTCAATTATTAAAAAGAAACTCCGAAAACCAAAAGAATAAAATGAGCAATTGAAGGGTCAGTGACCTTCTCTCGGATGTCAGCTGGCCATCTATTCCACGGTCGAGCACATCGGAAGAAAAACGAATCCTTCAATGCCGCACATGTGCCGAATGTTATTTTGTTTATAGTCATAAAGTCACTGAATAAGTCGAAAACGTGGCTATGATCTGATAACGGCCAAAGGTGAAGAATCTCAAGGCGTTTGCAATATGGAATGTGACCCGGTAAATTCAGGCGGGGGAGTCTTCGCATAAAAGCAAGTAAAATCAGGCTGTATGAGTTATAAATCTGTAACGTCCTTCTAGACGCGTCTAGAACAGGTAAACACATCGAACGAAAGAGAGAGGTAAAAGCTCATGTAAAACTGGTAGTCCCGCGAATGAGGCCACCGAGACGTCGGACTAGATTGCCAGCGTAATTGATATTGTACGGCCACTTCAGATCACTTGAAACAATAACCATGAGAATCTTTATGTTGTAAACACGAGTCAGCGGAACGTTATTGTTAGCGTAGGGATCATGGGATCGCCTTCGAGTAATGAACAAGAATTAGCATTTATTGATGGTCAAAGAATTGTTATTTTCCTCACCCCATGGGAAAATTAGATTGACTTTCTCCTGCAAAGGTCATCCGGTCAGCAGCAGAACGAATTGAGAGTGATATGTAGCTGTCATCAGCATGCTGAAAAAGAGAACAGTCGGGAGTTAGCTCAGACACGAAGAGGCTAAACGTTACGGTTCCAAAATTGATCCCTGTGGAACACGAGTGGCACCGGGCGGTAAGAGCTGAATTCATGTCGAAACCATCGCAAATGTTCACCACCAACACCGACTCTCTCATGTTTGAATATCAGCTGCTTGTGGCAAAAAGAATCAAATGCCTTTGACCAGTCAAACGAAACGACGTCGCTCATCGAGAACGGAAGACCACTCGTGGAAAGAATGTAAAAGCTGTTGAGTACAGGATAGATCTGACCGGAATCCAAACAAGGAAGCACGTATAACCGATTAGACGCATGTGGAGTGCTAAAGCTACGATAGAAGAAATCACCAAAGGTTATAGCTATGGCGCCAAAGACACGATAATTGTCCATTCCGCACTTTAAATGAATACGGTGGAGCTGCGACTTCGATCGAACATCACTTCAGAAACGCTTGGGGTACGTTGCAATGATGCGATACCAATTGGTCGTACGCTTCTCTGGTCTTTCTTCTAGGGATGTTGTTAAAATTGTATGACTGTCATGGAAAAGGGCCCCTGAAATCCAACGCTGACGTTTCCTACCAAGGACAGCTTTATACGAAGTATTATCTTTCACGCAAGTCAAAATATATCTAGCCAATTTCCCACATCTCATAAATATCAGTCGAAGGAAAAACCATGTCCAAAGGCGCGTAACGCACAGTTTCAATACGATTACCCTAGGAAGATCTTTGTAGTTGTGTATAGTACGTTGAATTCGCTAAACGAATGGTCGTGGAAAGATGAGAGTACCATAAATTGCAAAATGATCGGAGCGAGGAAGATAGGCTCTAGCGTGAGCCGTTGGTCATTTATAAGAACCAAATCTAGATAATTTTTTCTACTTGTGCGAGACCAAAGCCAAAACAAAATAATTGTTCTTTACCAAAATTACCAGTATTAGGAAACAGATTCGACCAATCGATATGCAAGTTAAAATTCCCAATAAGGAAGAAGACATCGTGAGGCGGAAGAGTCTCATGTAGATAGCCCAAAGGCTCACAAAGATTGGCCATATTATCGCATAGAAATCTCATAGGTAACTAGAATGCTGCCGCCTACGGCCGAGCTTGTCGCCAGTTCATTTTGAACCTTCAGCCAATGAGAGGCCGTAGAGTGGTTCCGCCAAGGAGGATAATAATCCTCCTGGGTTCCGCTACTATCGCGGGAGCTAGGTGACGTCATTCTCTCTGGTGACATTAAATTCTTGGCAGAACCACTCTTTGAGCTCTGATTGGCTGAGATCTGGCTATCGTCTGCCACAGCGTTTGGTCCATTTGCCAGTTACACGGCAGCATTCTAGTTACCTATGAGATTTCTATTTATTATCGTTAGAAGAGCGAGGTGAGCAGTTAACGCATCCAACCACAGCCACCAAGGATACCACAGGTAAAATTCGAGAAAATTGCCTCAGTGGGAACGCCTTTGCCAGAAGCGAGAAATTCCTCTGGAGCCACCACCTGAAGATGGTGGAGAATATCACGAAGAGCAACAATGACACCGCCTCCCCGCGTTGGACAGTCGTTAAGAAAGCAACGTAATACTGCGAAAAAATTTCCAAATCCAAAACAGTGGATTTCAGCCACGTTTCAGTGATACCAAAGATATTGGTCCAAGTTAAAAAGTTACAAATCCTTGATTTGGTTTCGCAGGCGTTAGAGAGTACAATTTCAACGTTTCGGGAATATGACGGCCGTTTTAGAAGTGAGCTTGAAGTATCTACGATTGTCGAATTGACGAGCCGGTAAGGTGTAAGTAGGGCAAATGGTTAATATTTTAGACCATTTTTTGGTGGAAGGTTTGCCTACACAACAGCCATAGTGTAGGGATCTGTTGGCTAACGTGGCTTGAAGGGCTTTCCACCACCGTCCTACCCATTGTAACCGGCAACTTGATTTAATAAAGGCTTTAAAATTAGCTCACTGACTTGGGCCTAAGGTGGTGCCTTGGATATTAGAAGCCCACATCACATGGGCTTTACAACATAATCTTTTAATTTTAATGGCGGTTTTCTGACTCTCTTGGTTCTCTCCGCTCTTGATTCGTCTGCTTTGGAGGTTGTCAGTTCTTCCTCTCCTTGAGATGTTGCAGGTGATTGGTTGTCTCATACCCGTCGTTCTGGAGTCGTGAAATCCAAATGAATCTGAATAGCTCACTCCACGTTTGGCTGCGATGCCGATGTTTGTCCAGACTTCCTTTGTGGCTGATTGTCTTCTTGAGAAGTAACGGAGGGTGTTAGATTGGCTATAACCTCTGGAACTGGTGTAATTGGACTTAACGGTTGTACGACTGGCACTGTTGAAATTGGACTTAACGGTTGTACGACTGGCACTGTTGTTATGACTGGCTGTACAACTGGAACTGTTGTTGTGACTGGCTGTACAACTGGAACTGTTGTTGCGACTGACTGTACAACTGGAACTGTTGTTGCTCTCATTCTTGGAGCTGGAGGAATTGGTACTGAATATGCTTCCGTCTGAGTTCTCGTTGATGATTGATTAACTTCCGTACTTTTCAAGATTCTCATTTGATTGGTATGTCTTCTTTGACTTCCCTTTTCTGTGTCGACTAGGAACATCATGTTTCCATTATGCCTTTGCACGATGCCTAGATCCATTTTGGACCATTTCCGAAGTTTCTAAATATGACACTGTCATCTTTCTGGAATGTCTTGTTCCTTATCTTATCTATCTCCCCTTTGAAACGAAATTTAATGGGATTGCAAAAGTCTAAACGAGTGAGAATGTTTCTTCCAAACATGGCTTCAGTGGGTGATTTTCCAGAAATGTTGGGCGTACGACGATAGTTAATCAAGATTCTATCGATCCTTTCTTCCAATGTGCCTCTTCGGAAACCTCTTAGTCCTCCATCAATATCTAGAATTTCATCTGTTAGCCCTCCAGAAATCATTTTAAACTGGATTTAACAGTTCTTACATAGCATTCTGCCTACCCATTTGAAGCTGGATGGTGTGGAGCTGTGGTATAATGATTTATTCCATTCTTTGTGGTAATGTCTTTAAATTATCCGCTGGAAAAACATGTACCATTGTCCGTCACCAAACTAGGCATGATCCCAAAACCATTGTCCGTCACCAAACTATGCATGATCTCAAAACCATTGTCCGTCACCAAACTAGGCATGATCCCAAAACGTGCGATATGATGTCTCAAGTTTTGAATGATTGTTTGAAGTGGTGGTTCTCGTGATGTCGACCTCCATCCATTTTGATTTAGAATCAACTGTGATCGATAGATATTTGTTTTCTATGGGTCCCGCAAAATCGCAGTGAATCCGTTGCCACGGACCTTCTGCTTCCGGCCAAGCAGTATATTTTGCCGCCTGCATAGATGCATGTTGTTGGCATACATTACATTCAGCTACAATGTTTTCCAGGTCTCCATCTATTTTTGGCCACAATATTTTCGATCTAGCTACAGCTTTCATGGCCACGATCCCTTGATGTGAGCTGTGTAATTCTCGAATAAATTCCTTACGGTGCTTCTCTGGAATAACAACCCTGTTTCCCATCAAAATGACTTGGTCAATGTTTGATAGTTCATTTCGCCTTCTATGATATGTGGCTAATTCTGGGTCGTTGTCCTTTAACTTCTTAGGCCATCCTTCAGTCATGTATTTGCGTACAACTTGCAATGTTTGATCTGATTTTGTGGACTCTCCCAACATTTGTATTGAGACAGGTGCATTATCAATGGATTGTACAGAAAATACGTATTCGGCCGGTAGTGGAGTTAAAGCATCCTCCTTTATTGGTAACGGTAACGTGCTTAATGCATCTGCATTAGCGTTTTCGACCCCTTTCTTATGTTGAATCTCGTATTCCATAGCTGGAATTGGCTTGTCTGGAGATAATAGATGTACCAAGGGTTGGTGGTCTGTGTACTGTCGTGTTCTAATAAATCAATATCTAATTACTACTTAAAAGAGTAAAACCTTTATTACGTATTTATTATGTGCTGATACAACTGAGTCTCTGGTCGCTCTGGCGGTTACGGTGACGAGAGCTCCGGAGAGCGCTAGCGGCCAGAGCCCCCTGGCGGTGGCGGAAGTTGCCGCGCGAACTACAATATAATATCAGTACATAACATGTACAAAAAGAATTTTCATCCATACAAATAATCTTTGAACTTGATGACAACGAAAATTATGGCCAATGCTTCTTTCTCGAGCTGTGAATAATTTCGCTCTGCTTTGGTCAATGTACGTGAAGCAAATGCTATGGGTTTCTCAATGTTTCCTTCCTTGTAGGAAATCACTGCTCCAACTCCTCTTGGGGATGCGTCGCAAGCCAGGAACACATCTTTATCGAGATCATAACGAGCTAGTATGTTTTATTGCTGGATAGCTTAATTGTTTAGCTTCATTAAACGCCTTGCGATGTTTGTCTCCCCATGCCCATTTTGTCTTGTGTTCGAACAATTCATATAGTGGGCCAATTTAGTTGAAGTATTAGGAATGAATTTGCTGTAATACATCAACAACCCCACGAATGACCGTATCTGTTTTCAGGCTCTGTCGCTTGCATAATCGCGGATAGATTCCATTGGCATCCAAAACGTGACCCAAAAATTCAACTGATTCTTGAAGAAAATAACATTTTTCCTTCCGTACTTTTTTGTAGTACCTCATCCAGGAGTTGTAAAAGTTCTTGTTTAGTCTTTCCTCCTAGGAGAATGTCGTCTTGGAATGGAGAAACTAAAGGTTTATTTCGAAATAAATCTTCAATGTGCCTTTGAAATAAAGCTGACGCTGAGGCAATGCCAAGGGTAATCGGATATACCGGAAAAGTCCCAAAGTGGTGTTTATTACGGTGATATCCCAACAGCTGTTGTTGAGGTAGTGTGACTTTGTTGACGTGGTCTTTTTTTTCTAAAACCGATGGTATGATATCTAGTGCGGAATATAGCCGGTCACATAAATTATCTTGATGTTGATGGTGCCTTATTACCAAAAGTGGTAAGAGATCTTCCTTGTTTTCATATTTGACTTATACCGTTGTCTTTCCCAAAACGTCGAGAAATTATCCCGTAACAGATCGCAAAGACTTTTAAAATGGCTGTATACCTATAGTGTTCGGAATACGCTTGTACGTCTCCGCAGATATCAGCGTGTGTCCTGACCCCGAATCTACTTCGAATGAGAATTATTTTCCATTTAAATCGCATTTGACTATTTATCGAGGTGGAGGATGATCTTCGTGCTGCCTATCCCGAGCCAATGTTATATGATGAACTGGATACTCATTGATCGGCACAGCTCTCCCCTCAGACCTTTCTCCATCTTCAGACATCACATAATTAGTGCGATGCTTTTGTTTATGATGTTTGGTGAAATTTGTCTTCGGTGGGGGTTTCAAGCTTTTTTTGTTCGACATGCCGGTGCAATATGACCTTGTTTTTGGCAAACGTGACATGTCGAATTGATGAATGGACATTTTAAATTTACATGATCGGTACGCTTACACCTTAAGCATTCTGTTAGGATTTTTTGACCTTGTGAACGGGTGTTTTGCGTATTTGGCTGTCTTGTAGGATGTGGTTTGAAATACTTGTAACTACTAGATGGCGCACTAGATTCTAAAAAGCAGGTCATATGGGACCTTATGTTTTTTATGATAAACTGATAACGTAATCAGTTTAATCAAGTGTACATATATAGAGAGCACATTATGTGGTGGACTGGGTCTAATATTTTGGGCTGCCAGAAGACAAAGGGCCCCAGCTTTAACAACTATAACGCTATCATGTTTGAGGGGCCCTCTTCATGAACGGTCCGTGGGGCCTACCTGCCATCGGGCAGGTTCCCTCTATGGCAAGTCCGTCACTGAGCACATCATTGTAAATATCAGATTCGACAGTATCAAAAGTAAATATTGAGATAAAGTCTAATACTATCACCTCGACCTGCGACATCTTATTTGAGAGGTAAAAAATTCTTGGCTTTGGTGATGCCTTCCCACTCGCCACTTTTCAAGAACATTAAGTGTATCGATGTACTCTGCCGCGGTAAAAATAGTTCGCTTTAAAATACGCGGATATTAAACTTTCGCTTGCGATAATTTGATTATTATTTTCCAAAATAAAGTATATAAAGTAGATGTTACACCCACATGTATAACCTAACTAACTGTATACTTTTAATTAAAAATAAACTGGTCATTATGACCATAAATAGTATCTTTCGTATAAAAGCATTATTATTTACGAACATAACAAATGGCGACGGATATGGGATGTCAACACTAAAAGAAAATCTAGAAAATATCTGAATCTGCTTTTAGAAGATATCCAGCGAACGAACGGCATAAAGAAGGCACGGACGAGGCTTAACGCGGCTACATCACCTTTCGTTTGCAACCACATGGAACAGGAATCCGGATACACACATCCGCATCCATCGGGTAAATAAATAAACAATTATACGAAAATATTCGCGTAACATTATCGGGTGAATAGTCGCGTGAACCGCGCTCAGTCCGGGGACTTACACGTTATTACGTAACCGCTTGTGCCCCGCGACGATGGATTCAAAAACGTACGCTGAACTCGTGACGGCGTTATCCACCCATTTTAACCCGGTACCTCTACGTTGCGTCGCGCGACTCCGGTTTTATCGCCGAAACCGAAACGACGGGGAATCGGTGGAGGAATACATTGCAGGCTCTATCGATGAACTGCAAATTCACCAACAGGGACGAGATGATAGTGGATAAAATCATCTTTGGAATCAACGACCCGGCAATGCAGCAGAAGTTGATAGCTGAAGAGGACGAAAAAACGGCAGTCACGCTGGAAAGGGCTACGACAATCCTCCTAGCGATGGAAAACTCAAAACGTAGTCTTGGTGAAATTAAGAATAAAGAAGAAGGACAGGCGTAAATAAATCGCATACGTCCGCAAACCAACGGCAGAAAACCACATCGCCAAAGTAACAACAACAACGCCTCAAGTAGACCTGGTAATGGGTCATCACAACCTCCAGAAGAAAAGAGGATGGGAAAATCGTTCCCGATTACAGTCGATGTCTGCGATGCAAAAGCGATCAACATAAAGCTCATGCATGTCCATTCAAAGACTCCAAATGCAATAAATGTGACCGTAAAGGCCACATTGCGAAGGCGTGCCTCAACCCTCCTGACAAGGAAAAAGACCGAAAACAGGGACCACCAAAGTGGTATAATCAATCGAAAAACATCGATGAGACACAAAAAAACCAATCGAGCTATTACGACGAGTACGAGGTCGACGTCTATCACATTGGTAACGCCGGACGAGACGTCAACCCCGATAAGCCAAACTCGACTACGGTCCAAAACATTGACGCCACTGACGAAGAGGTTCCACTGCCCGACAAAATACAGCTACTAGTAAACGGTAACACCGTGTCTTTTGAGATAGATAACGGCTCAGGCTACACAATGATTCGCGAACGCGATTTTGACAGAATCGGCGAACATTCTGAGGTCTACCCTTTCTCACGTAACCTCCAATCCTACACAGGAGACCAAATAGACATCGTTGTCCAAGCCACGGTACATGTCAGATTTGGGGCTCGCGAGGCTAACCTTCCACTCATTATCGTCAGCGGAAATGGGCCAAATCTGTGTGGCCGAAAATGGCTATACTCGTATCTCAACATCCTACCATCTGTCAACCAGCCAACAACAGCTATACACACCATCCAGAACGGAGATCCAGAGGTAAATACGCTGTTAGAAAAACATTCCAATCTTTTCACCTCAGGCTTGGGAAGCTAAAAGGGATACAGGCTCACCTGTACATGATTGACGATGCGCAAACCCAAGTATTGTAAAGCACGGACCATACCTTACGCGCGCAAGGAGCGTGTGGAGGACGAACTCCGACGAATGGAACGAGAAGGGATTATCGAAAAGGTAGATTATTCCCACTACGCCTCACCTATTGTAACGGTACAGAAACCTAACGGTGGCATACGTACATGCGCCGACTACAAAACGTCGATAAACCCTCAACTGAATATCGATCAGAACCCCTTACCAAAACCGGAGGACATCTTTGCACGGTTGGCCGTATGCAAGTTTTTCTCCAAATTGGACCTTCGCGAAGCTTACAACCAGGTTGAGCTAGACGAGGAGTCACGGAAATACACAGTGATAAACACAACATTGGGCCTCCGCATCCGCCATATTTCAGAGGTTGATGGACATGGTCCTCTGCGATGTCAAAAATGTCACACCCTTCCAAGATGATACGCTAGTGCAAGGCAGCACAAAAGAGGAACATCTGAAGGTTTTGGGCACAGTTTTACAAAAATTCAATGATTTTGGCTTAAAATTAAAACTGGAAAAATGCAAGTTCCTCCAACCAGAAATTTAATTCCTGGGCCACCGACTCGATGAGCGTGGTATTCATCCGTTGGAGGACAAGATGACAGCAATAATGAACGCACCAGCGCCTGAAAACGTAGAAACACTGCGCTCTTTCCTAGGCATGCTAAATTATTATTCTCGCTTTCTCCCGAACAATTCGTCACGCCTTGCACCGCTCTATTACCTTCTTCAACATGCTACACCATGGACGTGAGGTAAAGAACAAGAAGTTGCATTCTCAGAAGCCAAGAAAACATTGAAAACCTCAAATATCTTGGTCCATTTTGACATCAACAAGGAAGTCACGGTCGCATGTGACGCCTCACCGGTGGGCATCGGCGCGGTAATATCTCATCTCATAGATGGTCAAGATCAACCTCCGCAGAAAAAAGTTATTCACAGCTCGACAAGGAGGGTCTCGCCCTCACATACGGAGTGACGAAGTTCAAGGACTACTTGTACGGCATGAAATTTACGCCCTACACAGATCCCAGCCATGGCAGCAGCTAGGATCCAGCGATGGTCCCTTATGCTCGCTGCATACTCATATGAGATCAAGTTCCGCATAGGGTCGCAAAATGCAAACGCCGATGCTTTAAGTAGATCACCTGTACCGTGTACGACACAAAACAATCCGGTACCCGATGAATATGTTTATCTCATAAAAAGCATAGCAGAGGCCGGTCCACTCACGCCACGTCAGCTTGACGATGCCACGCAAGCAGACCCCCTTCTACGGCAGCTGAGAAATTGTATGACGAAGGGGTGGTCAAGTAAAATCCATTCAGATTTGGCCCCATATCATCGTCGACGAACTGTCTAATTTCAACGGCATCCTACCAGTGTTGGAAATAAGCTTTTTAAAAGTACTGCTCAATATGACCACAATACCCCCTACTTAAAAAATAATTTACTGGTCATGACCACTCTTTTCTACCCCACTTATCTCCCTCCCTCTTTTATATTACTTTTGAAAGTGAATTGTTAATAGCGATTAGGAACTATATTGATATTTATTTATCACATTTCTTAAGGAACTTGAAAAAATATTTCATCATCTTCTTGTTCTTCGAATAAAAACTTATCCGTATTTACAGTTTTACATCATCTTCTAGTCCTTCGAATAAAAACAAGTTTACTCCTTTCTGACTTTTTTTTTGTTTCTAAAAACCATAAAGAAATTGCAGGATAGGCATCAATGTCTTCTATTCTTATGTTTCTTAAACATATTCTTAATGATTGATCTAGATGTTTCGCATTTAGCTCGACGAATCTGACTGGTTGTAGCCAAGGTTTATAATATGTAGCGGAAGAACGTCAAATTGCATTACTGCCAGATGTCAGGAAATCCGTTCGATTTAGGAGTAGATATAAGTAAAAATCCGCAATTTCATTGGCTGTGAGAAGCTGAGAGCGCAACGCTTTTATCATTTTCCCTTTTCGGTATAGAATTATACTTTTAATTAAAAATAAACTGGTCATTATGACCAGTGAACCCCCCAGATTTCATTTAATTTACTGGTCATAGCCCAAAATAAACTGGTCTTTGACCGACGCCACCGCCTTATTTCCAACACTGCATCCTACTCATGGGCAATCGAGTAAACAACGCGAACTTCTACAAGAACTCCACAGCTCCCACCAAGGTGTGTTTAACATGAAGGCAGTGGCCAGGTCTCGAATCTGGTGGCCCACGATTAACACGGATATTGAAGCTATGTCAAACACTTGCCAAACATGCCGCCAACATGCAGCCTTGCCAGCAAAACAATACCAACCATGGCCAACCACAAAAACCCCTTGGGAAAGGGTGCACGCAAATTTTGCGGGTCCCATCGAAGGAAAATACCTTTTCGTAATTGTCGATAGCTACAGCAAATGGCTTGAGGTATTTATAATGACTTTGAAGACTTCACGAAAATTAGTGCTCCGCACGGCTCAATAATGGCTCCGGCTCCGGCTCCGTGTTTTTTGGGAGCCGGATCTGGAGCCGCGGCTCCGGCTCCCTTAGTTTTAGATCGGCTCGAGGAGCCGACTCAATTTATATAGAGCCGGCTCCTGAGCCGGCTCTTTCCCTTTTTGCATCAAATTGTGGAAATGTTTTGTAGTAGTCGTCTACTATTAGCGGTATGCTTTCACAATTATTGTATATCAAACAGACGTTCATTTATCTAAAATTTCAGAATGGACTGGTAAACGGTTTCAATCTAAAATTTCTGTAGTGTGTTGCTATTTGCATATGTAACATAATTGCTCATAAGTATGCCACTGTACCTTTATTCCATTCAAAAATCTTCACTGACGGTTTGTTTCACCACGAACCAGTAAAAAGGTGGACTACGTTAGATTTTAACCTTTTTATTCATCCTAGTAATTTTCGGAGTCACACTATTGGCTACTAACATATTTATTTAAACCAATGGAAAACCTCTAAATTGAGAAGGAATTTTTTGCGTCGGAATTTTAGTCAGAAGAAGGTAGCTTTATTGAAATTTATAAACTCGCTCGGTTTGTGCGGATGAAGTTAAATAATGAGTAATTTAGAAAAATAAAAGGTTGGGGAAAATGACCAATAAGTGATCGCTTTCCGAAAATGGAACAAGTCGTCGAAGTGGGATATTCCACCAGCGTTATTAAAACCCATATCAAGCCTAGAAGAGTTAGGCCTAGGCTCAAAAGAACCTGCAAAGACTCCAACCTTCAACCTTGTAGATGCGCCAGAAAAGCTCAACCTGAATTTCAACTACTTTTTCCAATAAACCTGCTTCTTTTATTTGACAATGCAAATTTATTTTAGAACGTTCGTGAGTCTCCGATAACTTAATTAATTTCAAAATGAATTACATTGACAGAACTTGACACTATTGTAGTACATTTTAGCTCCTAAGCCTTGGTTGTTCAAACCGGTTTGTTTACTAAAATAATGGCCGTCGGTTTATCAGACGTAGAGATAATTGGGCGACGGCATGATCGGCATTTGAGATTCGATGACGTCAATTATTACATCAATAAATGACGTCAAATATTACGTAGAATTAATCACTGATTTAACAAACTTCGGATTATTATGGAGCGCGATAGGTCGGTCATTAATATTGATAATGATAACGAATTAAATGACGAAGATAATAATGATAATGGAACGTCTTCCTCTGATCAAAAGCAAGCACAGTATAGAGTTTAAAAAGTTTGTTATGGAAAGTTTAAAAGACCAAATGTTTAGTGTTTCTGCGTAGAGGTCGGGGACGGTTAATCATTATCCAGGTTTAAATTGATTTTTTTCGGGAAAAAATGTAAACACAGAAATTTACCGGTTAATATTTCGGAAAATGATTAAAAAACATGTATTATTCGTAAAATTTGAGCTTTTTATCGAAAAAAACGTCGTTTTTCCGATTAATTTTACAAATTTATCAAAAAATTAATCGGATAATACAGAAATATAAATTACTTGATCAAAACGTTTTACGAATAATTTTAAGAGCTTTATCTATTTCTGCGTAATTTCATTTTAAAAAATGAGTTTTGTATTTCCTTATATTAAAATACCCATAATAAAATGATTATGGAGTATTCGTTCATTTGTTAATTTATTGTTTCAATTGTTTTTTTTAACAGAATAGAGCCGGCTCTTCGGCTCCGGCTCCAGCTGATACGGTTGACTCCGGCTCTGGCTCTGGGTTTTTTAGGAGCCAACGTCGGCTCAAGAGCCAGAGCCGGCTCGGCTTCTTCCAAAGAGCCGGATCTGCGGAGCACTAACGAAAATTAATGGCATACACCACTTGCGCACCGCACCACATCACCCCGCTTCTAACGGAGCTGCTGAGCGATATGTGAGAACCATCAAAGACAACCTCAAGGAAATATCCAGTATCAACTTTGAAGGCCTCGATATCGTACACACCGGACTCACTGTACACAACACTGGATCTTTAGACGAACGCATGGCCAGGATTCTCATCAACCACAGGCGGACGCCTACTTCCTACGGCAAATCGCCCGCAGAACTGATGTTAGGACGTAACATCACAACACGGCTTGACTTATGTCATCCAAAAAACTGTAATACACAGTACCCGATCGGTGTCGCAGACATAGACACCACTGACCGTACACAAAAATGTAAACTGAATGACACGGTTTACGCCTACAATTTTGGTGTCGGAGAAAAATGGTTTAAAGGCACGATCACTAGTCACCTTGGCAAAATGATGTATACCATTCAGACTAATAGAGGAGAGATACGGCGCCACCAAAATCAACTACGCTTGCGGATGGAAACCTCCACTGAAAAATCATCTGACGTCACACCAGATGGTCATGTACCAAATCGAAACCAAATCCCAAGCACTCCTTGTGCATCCACAAGAGGAGAAGTTCCAGCTATGACCACTCCATCCATTGCGACACCATCCCTAGAGACTGTTCCAATTACACCAGCCATCAATAATCAAACTAAGGTCGGACATCACCCCCACACTAACGAAGAGTCCACACTCGGATGAAAATGAAAGAAGCTCAACAGAAAAAACACCATCGCCCATAAATTCACAAGAAACCACATCTTTGGCACTCACGAGGACAAGACGTCAGACAAACAAACCAGCCCGTTACAGATTAAATTAATCTTAAAATGCATCTGATTACACCTTCATAGTATTATGTAACTTTTCAAAAAAAGAGGTATTGTTACACCCACTTGTATAACCTAACCAGCTTCCCGCGAGACCGGCCTCCGGTATTCTTGTTCCTGACTCCAACCGGATCCCTAGCATCTAACCTTTCCCCTTATCATTTTTCATGTAAACATTGTTCTCGAATTAAATAGTATCTTTCGTATAAAAGCATTATTATTTACGAACATAACAGTAGATATATGATTGAACCTAAAATACGACATTTTAAAAACAATAATACGACTTTTTAAAATAGATACACATGTAACTTAAATCAGTGCTTTTAGTAATATGACGTGATATCGCGCTAGCCACAAATTTATGTCATGTGGAGTATATTACAAGAAAACGAATATTTAAACGGATTAAAAACTTAAAAAGGTAAGAATTTTAAATGACATTAAAATTCGACTTTTTTCGTCGTTTTTAATTAGTTGACATTCAATTCTATAGCCAGAAAAGGAACATATTAATTGGTTTCATAAAAAAATGACTAGCTAAGGGTTAAGTATTGAAGCATAGTTGAAGAATTTTGAAGATGATTTTTTTATTTGCGAGTCGTTGTTGATGGATGGAAGTCTTAAGCAAATACTAGATAAACTATGCTTAAAATACAACAGAGGATGGAAACATAACACCTACAATTTCAGTTTGGGTTGGTTTACTGACTGAAGCCTTCGCTCTCATTTCAAATTCATCCCTCAAATAAAAATTACACTGTGTAGGTTGAACTTTCGTGGCATTTAAAACTGCAAACGGCGGCAAAGGTGGCTTACGTGGCATTTTTACCTCCGAGGGGACTATGTCCGGGTGGGGTGCATTTGGACGACTCCCCATTTGACCGACTGCTCATTTGTCCGACTACTCATTTGTCCGACTACTCATTTGACCGACTGGTCATTTGACCGACTGGTCATTTGACCGACTGCTCGTTTAGCCGACTGCTCGTTTAGCCGACTGCTCGTTTAGCCGACTGCTCGTTTAGCCGACTACTCATTTGACCGACTGCTCATTTGACCGACTGCTCATTTGACCGACTGCTCATTTGACCGACTGCTCATTGCACCGACTCTTATACTATAGCCTGTCCTTCTCTATGTCTTTAGTGTTAGGTTGACTTATAGAACGGGCAATGTATTCTAAGTATTGTCGCCTGACGGCGCCGTGCACTCACTTCCCTCGAGCTGGGCCTTCTAAAACGCGACCTAGAGGACAGTACCTAGCCAAACGCACCTAGTATCGTCCAAATACCAAATGAGCAGTCGGCGAAATGAGTAGTCGGCCAAATGAGCAGTCGGCCAAACGAGCAGTCGGCCAAATGAGCAGTCGGTCAAATTAGTAGTCGGAAAAATGAGCAGTCGGTCAAATGCACTGTCCATTTGTCCGACTTCTCAGTCAGTCAAATGGACAGTCGGACAAATGTTCAGTCGGCCAAATGAGCAGTCCATTTGGCCGACTGTCCATTTGTCCGATTTCTCAGTCGGACAAATGTGCAGTCGGCCAAATGAGAAGTCGGCCAAATGAAACTCTCCCCTATGTCCCCTAGGAGGGGTTATACAATCACCGTGTCATTGTTTCTGTGTGTCCGGCCTGCGAACGCGTTCGCATTTTCGGTGCAAAGCTTAATCATTGCATACGCAGTTTCTCGAAATCTCTGCGTTCGCAGTTGCTAGGAATTAGGGAACGAAGTCGAAGGGTTGGCAAAACCACCGTGCGATGGTGAGCGTTAGCGGATTAATTTGCGGTTGGGTTGGTTTGGATATTTTTTCGTTAACGCTCACCGTCGCAACAGTTTTAACTCAAAAAGAGACGACCCGAGGTGTAACACACCGATTTGGTTCAAACTCGGGGGTTAGGTAGACCTTCATGTTACTTGAAAAACCCTAAAGGGAAATGTCTCCATAGTCAACCATTTTGCCATGGCACTGCCAAAAATGTTTTTGACAACACAAAATGGAAATTTTCCCATTGAATATAACATGGGAAAAAAATTTAAATTTTTTAAAATGCTAAAATATAGAAAATATAAATAAAAAATAATACAAAAGTTCGAAATTGATTAAAATTTTTACAGAGGGTACCCTTAAAATTGTTCAGATTCCCATGTTATATTCAATGGGAAAATTTCCTATTTGTTTTGTCAAAAAAGTTTTTGGTTGCCATGCCAAAACGGTTGCTTATGGAGACATTTCCCTTTAGGGTGTTTCAAGTAACATGAAGGTCTACCAAACCCCCGAGTTTGAACAAAATCGGTGTGTTACACTTCGGGTCGTCTCCTTGTCAGTTTGATTGGATATTTCGTTATTGTAATGTTTATGTGTAGGGTGTGAATGTTGAGTTTGTGTTATGACGGTTGTGGGTGTTGGGTGTGTTCTGTTTATTGTGTTATGACGGTTGTGGGTGTTGAGTTTGTGTGTATTGACTTTTAGGACGGACCGAGTGCTGAGTGTTATGGCAACCTCTCAACTTCCAATGGCAGGGTTTCCACCAATTGTTCACGGTATTCGTCTTAGTGTCTATTTGCGATTTATTGGCGCCGGCCGGGAATTAAATATTTATGAATTAAATTTATATTAAATTCATAATTTTATAATTTTATAACTAATTTATGAATTAATAATTCAAATGTAAAATACGATCATGACCAAGAATCGAACCCAGGTTGTCGTGGTACTGAACAGATGTTTTACCGCCGAGCTACTGACTTCCCTGAAATCAAAACACATCACAGGCAAAATATTGAAGTAAAGGAATTGTCTCGTATCAATTATTTTAATTAAAATTAAAATTTTATACCGGGCGGGATTGAACCAGGATTACGTTTTTAGTAAATAACTCTGAATTGCGGAGATATCTTTAAGGGTCGTCTCGAGAAATTAATACCACTAGGGACAATTCTTCCGAGGAGAGGTATATTTTGACTTGCCAACTCGTTATTCACTGTATTAAAATCTTTAAACGAAGTCCAAACAAAACCGAGATCGAAGTAAAATACTAGGCTAGCGTTTCTGTAACAGAAGCGGACGATTCGAGACGTCGAAAGCGAGGACCGAAACAATGTATCCCAAAATTCCCCGGAATGCACTACTTTTCGCGGTAAAATATGTCGAATAAAGTGCTTTTCTATTGGTGGAAAAAACACGTGATCGATAGCTCTTTAAAAACGATGCCAAGCATGGTGGAAGGAAAAATCTGAAGGCACTATTAGGCTTTATCTCAATATTTACTTTTGCTAGTATTAAATGTTTTAATCTATAACTACAGTCTCAATCTTTTCATGGTGTCAGAAGTGCTGCTCTCACCTTGTCATGATGTCAACATTCCGAGGACCCGATCACTTTGAACCTGGTACCGCGAATCCGGCCACTGCCTGGAAGTCCTATAAGGATAATTTCAAAATCTACGCTATCGCATCTAAGCTAAGAGCTGAGGAGAAAAGCACACAATTGTGATTTTGGTACATTATGTGACTCATTACTCTGATATCTGAATTACGGAAGTTACTGTTTGCCCGATGGAATCTTACGCTCCCTGAAGCTATTTCATTATGTCAAACTGATGAGACCTTAACAAACCCAAGCTGCAATAGTGAGTCGCTCTACCCGGCTCTACCTCAACTCAATCATCAATCACTGTGGATGCTGTTTTCCGTGGTGGCCAGGGTCATCGATATCATATACAGCACTCACGTCCTGTTTTCAATGGCTCCCGTTCTCGCCCAACGTTTTCATCTCTAGGTTCTTGGCATCCAAATGTCAATCTCCGCACTCAACATCCTCAACGGTATATATATATATTTTTTAAATGGAGCTTATACACAAGGCACCACCTTCGACCACATAAGCAATGTTGCTTGTGCGTGATCAAGTAACAGGTGGCCGGGTTACAATGCGTAGGGGGGTGGTGGCAAGCCCTTCATGCCACGCGAGCCAACAGCTCCCTACATTAACTATTACCGTTAACCTCAGCAAGTTTTTATGGGAAGGGGAAACCGAAGATCTCGGTGGAAAACCCCTTTAACCAGTGGGGAGAGAACTTACAAACTCTACGCAGAAGGAGTGGTTCCGGATTTGCACCCAGTGCCACTAGCTGGGATCGAACCCGGCTCCTCTTGCTGCGAGGCTAAAGTGCTAATCACTTATATCAAAGGGGCCATAACCGTTTTCCCTTAGGAGCTGGAGTTGGAGCTACTCGACTTCCATTTGCATCAATACAAAACACTAATTGCTTAAATTGTGGGCTCCTTCATAATCGGCCAGGTCGGTGTCCAGCAGCGAATCTTTATGTCACAATTGTCAGAGGAAAGGACATTGGGCAGGCTTGTGCCGCTCTCGCCCTTCCCAATCTATAGCCGTTTTAGAAAGTGAAAGTCACAATTATGATTATGGGGAATATGGTTGTTGTGCTGGATTCTTATGTTGAAATCTAAAGGCGTTAACTTGTGATGATGACGATTCCGCTTGAGCGTGTGACTTCATTTGTCATGCATTTTGTCGAGCTGTACCAAATCCACTGCTACTTGCAACTGGATGGTGTCTGGTTCTTCCGATAAACGCTGCTGCATGTCATCATCGTTAATCCCGCAAACACGTTTATGCATAATCATCTCGTCTAAGTGTTTTCCAAAACCACAATTAATGCACGGATAATCGTCTGAGTTCTGCTACATATTGAGCTATGGGTTGATCTCTTTGCCGTATGTGCCTGGTGAAATTCAAACGTTCAACTATCTTGGGAGGTTTCGAATCAAAGTGTTTGTCAAATAAAATCTATAAATCTTTATATTCCGAATCCAATACTTTCTTTGGGTGTACCAAGCTGCTGAGTAATGTCAAGGTGTCTGCTGACAATACACTCAATAATATCGCTGGTTTATCGGTATCCTCGGTTTCGTTTAATTGAAAATCTGCCGTTAATCGTTGATAATATTGCGACCAAGGTTCCACATCTTTATTAAATTATAGCAACTTCCCCTTCCCCATGGTTTACTTTGTTGTACTGTGTGCAATGGGTTATTCTGTCCTCCGAGTCTTCCTCGTGTTTGTTGTTGCTAAGCATAACGGCCGGGCCTTTCGTCCTCGTGGGTTCGTCCGTGAAAAACTTCAATTTCTTCTTAAAGTGGAAATTCCACTAAGTTGAATCTTTAGCAGAACTGACTCCGTCGCCATTGTTATGTTTAATAGTGGTAGGTTGATTAATAACTCATGGTTAATAAGCAATCAACTTAAGCCTGGCCACCGGGGAGGTACCGGAGTGTTGGAAAACTGCTAATGTCACCCCTATACCGAAAAAGAGCGATCCTATTAGTTTAAAGGATGCCATCCTCAAACCATCGTGCACCACCAACCTCTTACAGGCTACAAATATCTGGACTTCTACTCTTGACCATGGTCACCCTGTAGATGTGGTTTACCTGGACATTAAAAAAGCATTTGACCAAGTGCCACACTACACTCTTTATGAACGACTGCTATCTGCTAGAATATATGGAGCCGTATTACGTTGGATAACTGCCTTCCTTTCCAACCGCACCCAGCGAGTTGTGATACATGGATCTAGCTCTTCTCCCTGTTCTGTCACAAGTGGCGTGCCTCAGTGATCTGTGTTGGCTCCCCTGCTGTTCGCGATCTATATTAATGATCTGCCGTCTTCAGTTACGAACTCTTTTCCCAGTCTTTCCGCTGATGACACGAAACTAATCAAGACTTTCCTCTCCGACACCTCTTCTGCTGAACTCCAACACAACCTTAACGAAGTTGAAACCTGGGCTGCCATATCTGGTCTCTCATTCAATACCCTAAAGTCAAACGTGCTGCATCTTGGTAGAACAAACCCTCACGCAACGTACTACCTCCAAGGACAGACTATTCCTGCTGCCAAATGTGTGCGTGATCTAGGCGTCCAGATGGTTGACAAACAGACCTTCTCCGAACATTGTCGGGTTGTAGCGAAGAAAATTAGCATATTCACCTATCTTGTAAGAAGAAATTTTCATTTTAAAACTCCTCAGGTCATCAGGACTATTTTCAACGCCTTCATCCTCCCGTTGATAGACTCTGCTTCCCCGATTTGGTCTCCCTATTTAAAAAGGGATTTGGGCCTAATCAACAAGTCAATAAACAAACTGACCAAACTGGTACCTACCCTACGTGACCAATCCGCCAAGTTTCAGTGAGACCAAATACGTCAAAATGTTAATCATTGAAGACTGTCAAGTCTTTGATCTTATTGCGTAAGCATCGGACGTTGGATAGCAAAAAATTCACATTACGAGATCGCTTGGGTGTTGTAAGCTACGGCGAATCATCCTCTCTCACCGAAGACGAAAGTGGAGAGTCAGTTACACTCTTAATAAGGTTGGGTTGTTTTCAAACCAAAATGGGTTAAAATTCAGCCCAAACCTGGGTCCGTATTTACCCAGCCCAAAAATTGGGTTGTTTAGATTCAACCCATTAAAGGTTAAAAATTCAACTTGATTTTGGGTTGTTTAGACTCAACCCATTAAAGGTTAAAAATTCAACTTGATTTTGGGTTGAAAACTACTCCACATTGGTTTGAAAACTACCCCGCCTCTGGTTGAAATCTACCCCGCCTTGGGCTGAAAACTACCCCGCCTTGGGCTGAAAACTACCCCGCCTTGGGTTGAATTTTAATCGCGTGATTGCAGCTAGGTAAGTAAATTTTTGACCTGAAAATTTTCGTCTACCTATAAAAGACCAAGTGAATGTCCCTCTTAGAGATGAATCATTTAAAGGATCCATGGAGATATTATAGGAATCCAATTTAAATGGAGGACACAAATGGATTACTATTTCTCAAGGTAATCACTGTCTTGAGCTTTCGACCCGCAGGTCTTTGTCACACTAAATTAAACGAAACCAATTTTCTTATATATATCGATTCGTAAAAAACCTACAAAGTTATCAATTGTTAAAAATAAAAATACATTTTTTTAACGATTGATAACTTTGTAGATTTTTTACGATACGATATATATATATATAAGAAAATTGGTTTCGTACAAGTTAGTCCGCCAAAGACCCGCGGGTCGAAAACTCAAGACAGTTTTTACCTCGATAAATAATAATCCATGTGTGTCCTCCATTTAACTTTTACTCCTACAATTTCTCCATGAAAGAACATTCATATCTAAGAAGGTCGTTTAATTTTTATTATACAGGGTGTCTTAATTTGATCGGCCCAGGAATTTTTCTCAAGATCTATGCTTTCTAGAAATTTGAAATATTCACTATGTACGCTCTCGGGGGAGATCGTTATTTTTTTTGTAAATTTCAGAAATATCATGAAATTTTTCACGACTTTAGAAGTGTTAGGTTTTGAACGCTACGTGGTAGTACCAGCGTGTTTGTTTTTCACGACCAATTATTTCAGTCACGAAACGTCCGATTACCACCAGACCAATTCCATTAAAGGTTTTCGAGTATGCTCTACAACTTGATTATTGAAAATCTTCGTCTACCACGTAAAGCGTTCAAAAACTAACATTTCTAACACCGTGAAAAATTTCAGGATTTTTCTGAAATTTACAAATAATAACGATTTCCCCCCCAGAGAGTACATACTGACAATTTCTGTCCGTTTCATTGCATTATTTTTTATGATTTTTTTTGTATTTTCAACATATTTTTTTAATTATTATAGTAACAAAATATGTACTTTTCAACAAATATGAGAATCGGTAGGAATAAGCTAACCATTGTTAAAATTTTTGAAACCAAATGAGAGTTGAAAAGTTTCTATATGGATTTCAACCCAAATTCTTAACCTAATTTTGGTTTAATAAAACAACCCATAAAAAATTACCCAATTTTTAAAAATTAACTAAGGTTGGGTTGTTATTAACCCAAATTGGGGTTGCAGTGAGACAACCCAATTTTTTAACTCTTCATTTTTAAGAGTGTAGAGTGAAAAATGAATCACTAAACGCAGGTAAGGCACACGTCGGACAAACAAATTCAAGGTTCGCGGAACATATACGCTGATATTCATGGCGTGCCATATTCAAGCACTTGACATGATACCACTTTTGGCAATGAGGTATAACACAGAAAAGTCCCATTTGATTCCTGGCCACCGGCTTCGCACAATGCCCACAAGGTCGCTTAACGTTTAAAACAGGTCCCGGATTACTTTCGACATCCCCACAACAGGAAAGGTTGTTGAACCGAACAGCAATCAACGGCGTAGTCGTATAAACAGCAATTAAAAGCATCGAAGACGGAATCGGGCGAAGACGGCGACAATGTCCGGGATGAAAGTCTGGTCGAACCGGGGAACAATCGAGCGTCGAAACGTAGCAATGAGTCGCATCAAAAACAGGTAAATCAGAGCAACCAGTAGCAGCACCAGAGATAACGGCGACGTAAACAAACGCCAAATCCAGAAACAGTCCACAGATTCGAATGGGAGAACCAAACCTAGTACTGGAAGTTGGCGCCACTAAGCCTCCAAATGGAGGCTGCATTTCCAAAAATCCAGACCACTCAGCTAATTTAGAAAAACTTAACAAAAAACCAAAATAATTCACTAACCAAGAAAATTTTGAACGAAAATAAAAATTTAGTTGAGCCTAACAACAAAACTTTCGTTAGAATTGAAAAAACGCACGAGAAAAAAATTATGCGACTTCTCGCAAAGGCTCGCGCTTTTATGACAATAATAGAGAAACGGAATCATTGGTAAAATAGATTTTTCTTGTTTTAATTGCACAACTCTTGGTGACTAAAAACACTTAAGTAAGGCTGATAAGTCGAAATTTTAATCCGAATACTTAAGTTTTTGATCAAAGTATGAAATCTTCCACGTATATGTACTATTAATATACATGATAATTTTTGCAGGTACGCTAAATTGTCTAGCGTAATTTAAAGGGCAACGCAAGTGAGCTGGCAAAAAAAGAAAAAGCAGCTTGCTTTATATCCCCCCCAACCCCTCAATCGGCCTTGGCAGCAGGCTTGGAAATAAGCGGTGGTCACTGGGTCAAAGACCAGTTTATTAATTGCTCGGACCAGTTTTTTTATTCAAAAAGTAGGGGTTCACTGGTCCTTACGACCAGTATATTAATTCCACCTAATTATGAAAATTCAACTTGGACCAGTTTAATAATTATTGCTAGTCAATCGGAGACTGGAAGTTCAGCAGCTTATCAACCTGAAAGTTCAAAGCAAATCTGATTGTACTGTGTTAAATTAAAGTTAACTATTTTTATTAATTAAAAAAATCTTTACCAATACTTACGATGTTAGATTAAGCCTGGGAGGGCCTTGTGTTACTGTGTAAACAATTTCTTCTAATATTGGGGCAAACCCATGGGCTAGTAAAAAATAAGAGCAAGAGGTCACTGGCCCGAGGACCACTTAAATAATGTTAAATTTAGGGGTCCGAAGGTCACAAGGGCCAGTTTAAAAAAAAACGTTATTTCCAAGCCTGCTTGGCAGAGGCGGGCAGAGTCAACCGTAAATTTCGCACTTTACTGACTTTACACACATTTTGCCAGCTCACTTGCGTTGCCCTTTAAAGGGGCTCCAAAGTTCGGTGGCAAAATGTGTATAAAGTCAGTAAAGTGCGAAATTTACGGTTGACTCTGCCCGCCTCTGCCAAGGCCAAGTGAGGGGTTGGGGGGGATGAAAAGCATGCTCAATTTTCTTTTTTTTTGCGACCGAACTTTGGAGCCCCTTTAATGTGTAAAAACACCCACATTTATGGCGGAAATTATTTTTAAAGGGCAAGTGGCCATGTAGGGGGCGCTTGGTTTGGAACTATGTTTTCTTCTACAAGTCGTAAGTTGGTTTTCCAAGGAGGATTTTATAACGCGCGGAAACCTCATTCGCAAAAGTTTCGATTTTTTTAGCTCAACAGAAACGAAACCGAGGATTTTAGGCTTAGCTTAATTTATTTATTATGGAGAAAAGAACTGAGTTAGTTTCCGAGAGTTTGACGTTGATATTTTCGATTTAACAATGTTTTGGAAAAATTTATTGGCCAATTGAACATTTTCAATTATGGATGTTGAAACATTAGGCCTTCAACGCGGTATATCTCTGCCGCTAGCCTCACACACTTGGCCCTATATCCAGTCTCCCTTAACAATTTCCAAATCATTACACACCGACAGAATATTTATCTTTGTTTTATAACATTTGTATAAAGGATCCGATTTGTTGGTAACCTCGAAAACTTAACTTTCCTCGGAATGCATGGATTTTGCTATCGCAATGAAAATGCGAGAGGCGCATTTATACAAAATAAATTCGGAAAATATGGTTCTGCTTTTTTTACAGAGGGAAAGGTTATGGCAGATAGCGCATGCGCAGTCGTTCTTTTTATCTATAAGAGAATTTACCCCCTGCATGGCCACTTGCGTTGCCCTTTAAGGTTTTGACAAAATTACAACGGAATTTACATTTTTAAAGGGCAACGCAAGCTCTGTGGTAAAAAAAAAGAAAAAGCAACGTGCTTTTTAACCCCCTACACCCCCTCGGTACAGGTGAAACCACGCAGAGTTTACCATAAATTTCGCTGTTTGCATACATATTCACACAACTGCCAGCTCACTTGCGTTTCCCGTTAAACGTTAAGCTACACCGTCATTTTCTTTCGGTTCGCCATCTTGAATCCAAGATAAATTTATAGGGATTATAACCTCCAACGTGTTCTTTAAGGTGACCTTCGATATGTCGAATTTTGTCTGACGAATATCGTTCAGATAGTTTGAAATCTGAAGAGGATCCAGAATAAGACAACTAGTTCAACCGCTAACTACAATTGAAAAACCTAACTGCTGGCCCATCCTTTCGGATTGAGCAATCTTCTTAAATATAAACCGTTTCATTTACTTCTCACTGATCTTAGATAATAAATTGTTGCGTCGCTTCCATTCTTTCATTAATACACCTGCTGTGATAGGACGTCTTCCTTCACTGATCACACCAACAACTAGACTACCCCTATGGGCGAAATTAACGAAGAAACGACTACGGAGCCTCAGCGATATTTTATTCTGTTCTATAACCTGAAAGACCTTTTCAACAAGAAATGACGATCTACCAAAAAACAAAATTGATACACAGTAAATGGCACAACACGCTTAGTGCGGTCTTTACCAGGTTGATAAAACATGGAGCCAGAGCTTATCAACCATGAAGGAAACCAACCATTTTAGTACACTTTAAAAAAGTTCCGGATTTATTTTATTAGACCTAAGATTTTTTAATTTTACAATAATTAAGAAGAAACGGAAATTTAATTGCCACAGGTGGCGTTGCTGTTGACGTAAAAAAGGTATTCTATCATTTGGCAGTGGTAGTCGTAGACTCGGGTTGTGCACCTTGAACGATGCGCGAGTTATTAATTTATTAGGGCCAAAGCTTAGGTTGAAGGTTCTCTTTATTTTTTGGAAGGCCCTTTCGTTTCTTGAGCCACGTTAGCTATGGCATTTATCAATTCGCCTCCTTGGTAATTGCAAAGTTCACAGTATCCCGGTGACCCTTGGATTCCCTGTGGTCCCCGAGGACCTGTAGTAAAAAATAATTGCGTTAATGGTTTTTCATGGTAATAGGAGTGATGTGTTTTTGTCCAACCTGCTGGTCCTTGGCGACCCATTGGGCCTCTATCACCTGGCCTGCCACCTACGCCAGGGGATCCGACTTGCCCTATTGTAAGGTAATTTATTTGTGTATAGTCTTGTAAACCAGGATTATCACCAGTGGTGTATTCGTAAAAGCTAGCACATGTATACGCGCATAGTCTTAAAAAAAAAGGGGGTATTCACATAGTTCAGGTACCGGTTTGTCGAGAAGGTGTCATCCGCCATTCCGCCTCGAATACACCACTGATTATCAAGTAATTATTTTACCTGGTAGTCCACGAAGGCCCATCGGTCCTTCAACACCAATGCCTTCTGGTCCACGTTCACCTTTATCACCCTTTTCACCTGTCACGCAAGTTTAAAATAAAATTTAGATTTTATGATTTAAATAAAAAATGTTTTATTGCTTTATCTATAAAATGTTACCTTTAGTTCCGGAATTTCCTGGAGGGCCCGGCATGCCTGCTACACCCATGAAACCTCGTTCACCTGGCAAACCCGGAACACCTGGATCTCCTAATGGACATTGGAATCAATATTTAGTCTCACTTCGCCAAAACTCAATTCATGGACTCGATAGGAACCACACGTATTTCAAGTTAACGAAAGTCATAATTGAATAGTTACTAGATTTTTCGTTCTAGCTTGGGTTGTTTTACTCGTGGTTCGCATCGAACCCGCAAAATTTTCGATATTTTAGTAATGATGAGGGTCGTGCATTTGGGGATTTAGTGTTTTTAGTTTTAGAGATGCAAAATGTTACGTTAGGTAAGGGGGTTACTCAACCTGGAATTCCTCGTTTACCAGGGCGGCCCGGTTTGCCTGGCCGTCCAAAACCAGGTGGCCCCCTCGGGCCAATCAAGCCAGAGACTAGTTCTTCCATCCTATCTAGCCAGGCAACATATATCGGTTCGGGTAGGAAGGTGGGTGGAAAAAAACACAAGAAAAACAGCCAAAGTTGGATGAATTTAGTGGGAGGATTCGACTGATTTGTATTCATTCGCTAAATAGTTAAACCAATATATATTCATATTCTTGTAAAGAAGCACACATTGTCATGGTCGGTTTCAAAACGCATGCGCCGAAATCAAAATTATGTTGTCATTGTTAGAGGGTTTTTGTTTTGGGATTCACTATTCAAAACAGGGTCCTTTATTCTTTACCTGGAGCTCCCTGTGGCCCAGATGGCCCTGGTTTCCCATTTTTACCTCTCCCAGGAGGACCCGGTGGGCCCTTAAACTTTGCTGACAACAGCTCAATCTGCTCTATAGAATTTACTTATACAATTAGCACTTCGCAGTACCCTGTTACCTTCATTGATTGTTAAACATTTGTGGCGGAGGTGCAGATATAAAGGATTTTTGTTTTTAACTTACCTCGTAAGACGGCTGCGCATATATCTCTCATTTCCTCTTCAGAGAAACTTCTCCCCTAATGATATCGGGTTTATAACCACCCCTATCTAATCAAATTTTTAGTTTATGTTTAAATTTACCGGAGCACCAATTAACCCTGGCATTCCAGGTTGACCTCTCTGGCCCGGAGAACCTGGTTGACCCGTAGAGCCTGAGAGACCATTGGAACCGGGGATACCTGGCTAAAATTAAAAAGTATTTGTAAATATCGCCATATTTTACATTCGCGGATAGTTACATTTCCTGTTGGCCCTCTATCGCCAGCTGCCCCTCTTTCACCGGGCTTGAGGTAATAGTTTCTCAGTTACTGTTCTTATTTTAATGCATTTCAGTTTGTCACTTACCATACCAGGAGGCCCCATGGGTCCAATTTTACCCTATAATGACACATCATTACTCTTCAAAGTCTTTAAAAGATGGTTTGATATACATACTTGTATTTCACGTACTGAATTGTAATTTTCGTATTCAGTGATACTACTTGAACCAGTTTGCATACATTCACCCTTTTTTAAAAGAGACTTACTTAAAGTCATCGGACGCTTTGAGGAATTAAATATAAACTTACCCTTTCCCCTTGCGGTCCTGCTGGTCCAGGCGGACCCTTATTAATTCGAAAACAAGTATTTTAGGTTCATCAGTTCCAGTATTCGTTAATTCTTAGTAACTTACCGGAGGACCGGGAGTACCTACGAACCCGGGTAAACCATTGTTTCCTGGGGATCCCATTAAACCGTTTGAGCCCTTCGAAAATGGCCGTTATATTTAGCCCACCATAATATCAAATATTTCCTATCAAATATTAGAATTACTTGTGGGCCAGTTGGTCCTCGTTGACCTTCCGAACCTTTCAATCCCTTCTCTCCTCTTTCTCCTTTAAACCCTTGTGGTCCAATTGGTCCTATCTGGCCCTGAGGTCCGGGCTCACCCTATAGTAGTAATACGCGTCTTAGATATCTTGGCAAGACAAATGGGATCGAGCTCTTTATTGATTTACGGTTATTAATTAGTTATCTTTAGTACCCAAGTTACGATCTACTCTATGAATGATTCAACACACTACGCATAAACCCAATCTACAAATGACTATTAGTATACGTTGTTACGTTGTTACATTAATTGTATCGGATTTTAGTTGATGCGAATTATAAACGCATGCGGAATGGTTAGAATTAGTGAGGATATTTTACGCGTCTTTTGGGTTTCTTTATGTCATTGTTAGTCTTCCGGGACATTTTGCGTTTTTTTACAGGAAGTCCATCTGGCCCTCTAGATCCTTCGTCTCCCTTATTTCCTTGGGGACCCTAGCCAATATAAACACGAAAAAGTGTTAAACGCTGGAGATACGACCATAGTAATTAACGTATATATAAGTCCTTACCGTCGCTCCTTCATCTCCCTGTATTCCTTGCGTTCCAGGAAGACCCTAGATCAAATTCAATCGGTAAACTTATAGTTTTATCCCTTAGTAGCCTTTGACCTCCAAAGAAGTTACCGCGAGTCCAGGTTTTCCTGGTGGTCCAGGAGGTCCCGTCGGACCCATTTCTCCTCTTGGTCCTGGTGGTCCTTGTTCTCCCGGTAGTCCCGGCATTCCTGGTATGCCCTATTTAATTGAAAGAACGTCATTATCTGGTCATGAAATAGATGCAATTCAAAATCATTACCAGCTCATTTTCCTTAGTAGCGATTCCAGGCAGACCAGGCTCGCCTCTTTCGCCCTAAAGTGGTCAAAATAATTTATTATGACTAAATTTGTTAAGCGTCGCAGTAGTTCACCTTATCTCCTCTCTTGCCCGGTTTTCCTTCGACTCCAGGTGCTCCAGCCACCCCCTTTTCAGACATACTTTTGTAATAATCTTGAAGAACTTGAAAACGTGAAAGATACTTACCGGAAGTCCAATCAAACCCCTTTCCCCTCGGCCTCCAGCAGGACCTGGGAATCCCTACCGAAAGAAAATACTTTACCAGCGTGTCCTACCCATAACTAAGCAGTGATAAACCTTTACCCTTTCTCCGGCAACTCCACTGTCGCCATCCCTCCCAGATTCTCCAGTTTCACCCTTCAGATTGCAAGTAATGTTAGCTTCCCATCCGTGTGTTAAATACATTTCTATAACCTCTTACTTTCTGACCGTCAATTCCCGGATTTCCGTGTTCACCGGTTTCCCCTTTCTCGCCCTAAATTAAATTAAGTTGAAGGTACGTTTGGAGAAGCGCTGTTTGAAGCACTTACTGCAGATCCTTCGCTGCCTTGATATCCCCTCTCACCTCTATCGCCTTTGTCGCCCTGTGGAAACGTGGAAACTTGTTAATTGATTTAGGTTCGCGCGTGATTAGCTTCCTAATTTACTTTGAGACCCGGCAGGCCGTTCACTGGCGGTTCTCCCGGGGATCCCTATCAAAAAAATTACTTCTATAAAATAACATTCATAGATCCTATATTGCATCGACCTACTGGTATGACGTCTCTACCCGCGGGACCCTATTCGAGAAAATTAATCGTCAGAATATGTTAATGTAGAGGTCTTATTTGCAACTTACGGGCGGCCCCGCTGGTCCTGGTTTCCCTGGGATTCCAGGAATTCCATCCTGACCCTAAGAGATAGTACGTTATTTACCCGCTTCTTAAAGAGTAGATGACTGTTTTACGTACCGGAAGTCCTCTTTTTCCAGGCTTTCCTGTTTCACCCCAAGTCCCCGGTTCACCCTGATGGGTAAACATTGGTAAACAATTTTTAAATACTTAAATAAAATATTGAGAAAACTTGCCCTCTTCCCCGGAATTCCCGGCGGGCCCGTTAAACCCTGAAGACCAGACTCGCCCTATCCAAAACGAACGTATTAATTTTGATATATGTTGGAACCATTACCATTTTCTGTACATACCGGATCTCCTCTGGGACCAGGGGGTCCTTCAACCTTTATTGGGCAATCAAATGTTAATTTAGGCGTTTTTGAATGTCTTTGAGTTGGAGGATTTTGTACTTACTATAATAGCCTCGCTATTCCTGCCAGGCGGGCCACTCGGGCCAGGAGTACCCTTTAATAAGGTGTTTAGACCTTAGTATGTGGTTTAAAAAAGGTTACCTTAAGCCACGGTCACATCAGATCTTAAGACTCAGTCTTCGACTGTTTGATTGCCAGTTTGGGTCATTAACATTTAGAAAAACTCGCTTTGAAACATGGTTTCAAGCGATAATGTGACCGTGACTTTTAATCGGATACTAACTGGAATTCCATTACGACCAGCCGTTCCCACGTCGCCCTTTTCTCCTCTGATTCCCTGCCAATGTTTCAACCAATTTTATTCCAAGTGCTTATTTGCGGATTGGAAATTTCGTAATTTCACTTACTCTTTCACCAGTTTTACCAGGCAAACCTATTTCCCCTCTGGTTCCGCTTTGCCCTTGCCTTCCAGGTGGGCCGATTGGTCCTGGTGGACCAATTGGACCAGGTAGTCCCTTTAAATTATACATATTTACAAGGGCCGTATTTAGTTTGAGCACTAATGGTTCAACAAGTTTCATTTACCGACATTCCCGTGACACCAGTCTCTCCTTTACCACCTTTGGGCCCCACTGGACAAATTTGACACGGCTTTTCTTTGGATTTTCTGGACTGTAAAATGAATATTTCCGAAAAAATTAAATCTAAAATCACGGGTGAAGTTTTTCCCTCTTACAGGCAGTTCCCCGCATCTTTCTCTTTCGGGTCTTGTAGGGTCGCAACTAAGTACCATCCATTGCAAATCCAACTATTTATATCCACAAATAAAAGGTTTTTTGATTTTTTTTATAAAACACACAATTTAATGTATATCTAACCGGAACGGTGGTTCCGTCATCGTCCAACTTGGCAATGTTTATATCTCCATTGACGTCAATGGGTCCTCGAGGCCCCAACGGCAGCGAGACGCTTTGTCGAACGCAGTCCAAGTAGAGAATAACGCGGTCGTGAAAGACACTCAAATCAATTTTGTGCCATACCCTGTCCTCCACCTCCAAATTAAAACTTTTTGTTTAGCATACACGCTTATCACAATTCGAGCGAGTCTGTTCGGATTCTTACAACGACATCGGTGAAGGTCAGGCTCTGTAGTTTACCTTCGTAGTCCAGGGAGTAAAACTCCAGAGTATTTTGAAAGGGATTGAGGGTCAAACCGAATTGGGGATTGCCCAAGATGTCGTCAATTCTTATCAGCGACCATTTTGTCCTCCTCGTTGTCCGTTTTCGTATCGTAGCCACGAATGAAAATTGGTTCGGAAGTCCCAACGGGAAGATGGTTCTGTGGATTGGACAGTTTGATAACACTATGAACTTACCTAGTGAGTGTAAAGGCCTATTCATACTAGAAAACATTTTTGACCCACTTTGTCGGTGAGCAGAGTTTTCGACTCTGTTTCGAAAAACACGTTGCGTTTTGGTTCAAACGTTGCTTATATTTCGCGCATTAAGCCTGGTTTTCACTTGGCGGAAAATCAACGACTGAAAGTTCGACGTCGGCGATATGGTTTTCGACGTTTCGCTCACTGTCGGCGTTTTAGCATTTTCACTTGGCGTTTTTTTTTGGGCGGAAATAAAGCGATTTTGTTTCTGCCAGCGAGTTCGTCGGTTTTCGTCTGATAGTGGAGATTTAAGCCTAGGCCTAAAAATGGATGATTTATCTGATCATAATAGTGAACTATTGATTAAAGCGCAGGTAAGCATTTTAAATTTAATGTTTTTTTACATGATCTATCGTGTTCAAAGAAATATGAGTTATGAAAGATCGGTTTGTGTGAAAGAAACATACTGGAAAAGAATGCAACAAGGGTATCAAGAAAAAAAAACACATTCCAAAACACAGAAAAGCACATGGCCGAGTTCCGGATGCAAGAAGCAGGAAATTAACCATCCCCCCTGACGTCACAGTCACCTTTCGAAAATAGTTTTTGATTGGTTGAAAAAGAGCGAAATCGCCCAACTGAGCGAAAAAAATAGAAATGAAAATCGCCACACAAAACCGAAAACCGACGGAATTTCCGCCCGGCGTCGACGGAAATTTTCACCCATTTTCCGTCGACGCCGGGCTTTTTCGCCCAAAAACCGCCAAGTGAAAACCAGGCTTTAACCAATTAAAAAAAATTACTCGAAGTTATAAAAAATATCATCATTTAGTTTTATATTATCAAAAAGATCTGTACGAAAAGTACTAGGTTAAAATGTTTGGTCTTCAACACTTGGTAAACTAAAGAGTTTGTGTGGTTAAAGCGTTGCGCAACTTTTTTCTCCATTTACACGCCACAGCTTTGTTGCGCGAGTCGTGATGACCAACAGTATTATTCAAAAATGTAAACTCGTGTATAGTTCTTAAGCGCCAATTCTGACCTTGTGGGCATACTGAGTTTCGTTTGCCGGGACAGTCTGTAAGCGGTTTGAATTTTGTTGGAACCTCGTACCCTTCTGACACCCGGGAAATCCAGTTCTATATGACTGTCTAGTCTGAACTTTCGTATCATGTCAAATCCTAAGGAAATACGTTGCGTTAGATTATTCAAGTGTTTTTAATGTAATATAATTATTGATCTACCTGGGAGGTCATCTTGTCCGGGTTTCAGTTCCGGACATATATTATTAACGTCACTAATGACGTCTTCTGTAAAAAAAACAAACGTGTATGTTATCATTTAATCATGTACGCTTAATTCGAAATAAACATAATTCACTGTTAGTAGAAAACCCCATGCTAAAATCGGGATAAAAACAATGTTCGGGATTTGAAAAACACTCGGGGTAAATCGGATTCAATTCAGTCCACATCCATTTATGACAATAAAAAAAAACCATGCGGATATGTCATAGTGAAAATTGGGGATATTTTGTTAGTTAACTTGTTCTTGTTTATTCAATGGAGAGTTTGATCAGGGGGTATTATTGGTGGTTGTGGAGGGGTATTTTAATTACCGATAGTGTCGGCTCTCCAAACCCAGTCCTCATCTCCACTTTCTGTATTCATAGAAATATTGTTATTACAGTTTACTAACGAGGAAAATGAACCCCACAAAACAACTCTGTTTCTATATTATACGGAAGGAAAGAACGTTTGACTATCTGCCTCCCACTCAAAGATAATGGCATATTTTCCCAAAACGTTTCTCAGTTTAGCTTAATAATGATGAACGAGGCGTACTTACGAGATCTGGATGATTTGGCTAGGTATATGAAGATGAGAACGTTCGATCTGAAATTAAATATTCCGCCAAAAGATTAAAATGTCATAGCCATTCTGAACATTTAGTTTTTGTACGAGAAACGCTTAAGGGGGAAGAATACAGTAAAAGCATCGTTTTTGTTCAAGCTGAACGTTTATGTTTTAACAATTACATAATTGATTTATATTTTTCTTATTAGGTTGAACCTTCCTCTAGTGCTTAAAATAATTTAGATAATTCTTATATTAATAGTTAACGAGATATAAGGTCCTAACTAAAGGGTGTTTGGGCGCTTGCCCAACTTGTTTAGCTCCGGGGATCCGAATTAAAAGGTAATTAGTTAATTACTTTAAAATTTAAAATTGTAAAAATTATTTTAGTCACTAAACAAGAGGCTGTTCTACACTTAAATATTAATTTGATAAGTTAAAATACAAAATTAAAAGAGTTCAGCTTGAAATAGCGCGAAAGTAGACAATGGCCACTGTAGTCTTCCCCCTTAATGATATTCAGTATTTAAATATTTTAAATTCACTACTCTGAATGAAAATTATATTTATAAAGCCTACTGAAGCAAAGACACGCGCCCCTGATAGTTAACTTGACCCTGAGCACCCGTTGCCCGCTCGAGCCAACATTGTAACATTTGCCGTTAGGTCTCGATGACATAGCTCCAAAACGTGAAACTCGAGTAGAAGGGAAGTTTGTGGAAGCCCAAGGATTGTATGGCATACATCGTGGGATTGGGGGTTGGAGGTATTTTATAAATTTTGTAAATTGTGTTTTGTGTAAATATTAATTGTTTGTTTGAAAATATTAGATAAATTAGTCTCAACTAACATGTTTTGAATTTGCTTCTGGTTCCAGTGAAATGGATTATCCCTGGAGAAAATTAATCTTATTCATTCGAATTGTAGTTGCCAAACTGGGCCCTAATTATGTTACTTATATATGTATGTAAATGTAATGAGGATATAATGTTTCGAAATACCTTTAAAACGTTACGCCGAAACTATACGGTGTTTTTATTGTCAAATAAAAAAATACAAAAAAATTTCGTCATTTTAAAGTTATTTTTAATACGTAATTAGTTGATAAAACAAGTTTCTCGTATAAAGCGATTAAAATTAATAATATTTTTTGTAATAAGCTTTGGTAAGGTCTAGGTTACAGAATTACTACCGTAACACACGCGTATACTTTGTAACAACTTCAAACAGAGGCTCTACCCGTGTTTTTTCGGCACTAAAATAGCCGTCATAAAACGAAATAAGCTCCGGATACCCCAGAACACTATAAATAGTGAAGTCCTAATCCAACTCCGAATAAAGTTGGGGAAACTCGGGTTTAGACGCGTTAAAGCCTTATTTGGCGAGTAGGAAGGTCGCGAAAACGAAAAAGAAAGCTTGGCAAAACATTGCTAAAACATTTAGAGGGTCTTAAAAAGCAGGCTCACTCTATTCTCTTTTCATTTGAAACAATTTGTCAAAGTGGAAAAGGGAGCGAAGAATCCTGGGAACCGCCCAGTGACTCTCAAAAGTCTCTTTCACTTTAGCAGCGAAAACGTGGTAGCTAATTCTCTCTCACTCTTTCACTCGTTCGTCATAACTCATAAATCAGTAAATTACAGCTTTGACACTTTTCTTTCCCGTAATGCGCCCGTGGATATCGGCGTCTCTCACCCGGCACTTATAAGAAAGCTTAAGAACGCTGTAAAGTCTACGTTATTCGCTTCAATCGTATACTCATCGTTTAGCTCTTTTAAAAAAAATCGTAAAAACGGGTGAAATTGGCGAGAAAGAGGAAAGCTCGAACGATCCATCTTGATAAAAAATATGACTGCGATGTTGGTGGAATTTGTTTAAATTAAATTTTGCAAAATTTAAAACCCTTTCATCCGCCGCTTGTACGGTTTACTGTTTTCGTTAAAAAAAGTATGCTTTTCGTGTTAAAAATGAGTCTTGTTTAAAAATACATCGTGTCCATCTATCCTATTTTATCCGTTCAAATGTGATAAAAGACTGGCAATTCCAAACAGCGACTTTATTGGGGAAAATATTCGAGGAATTTCCCGAACGGAGTAAGCGCCGTTGACCCATATTCGTCTCCCAAGTGACGAACATCGCTTTTGTTTAGTGATACAGAATTTAACTTTGTTTCGGGACAAAATCTGCGAGAAATTCCCTGTCCATCATCATATTGTTTTTCCTTATTTTTCATTCGTTTTGATCGGGAATCAATAAATGTAACAGTAGAGATTAAGAACTCTTGATACGATATTTGTTGGAATCAGTAATTTCAGAAGTGTATAACATAATCTTTCTAATGTTATTCGCTTGAAACATATACCTTCGCAAAATGCGTTTAAAAAAATAGTGCGTTGTGAAATACATCACGTAGTGATTTTCTAACACTATTACATCAGGGAAAATATGATAATTATAACACTTCCGATTGTTTTATAGCTAATTTTCTTTCTTACCGAACCTTTCAGCACTAGGGGGCTCTGTGTTGAATTAAACTTTGGTTGCGCAATAGCTATGAAAATCAGTTCGGTGATGAAGTGTACAAATCCATTTTGTGGAGAGAAATTCGCTCTCATTGGAAAGAGAATGGAGCCCGCGAAGGTAAACGTTTTTATTTTAATGAATTAAATGGATACTTCTCTCTATAAGAGACATATTCAGGGTTACTATAAAGTAGCCTTTATGCTAATCAAGTTCTTAATCGTAAATTTAATGCGGTATTGTACGAGTAGTTGATGGATCACTTATCAGCTTAATCCGCATCCCCTAAAGGATACCCTAATTTTAGCGCACTCTCGTGGAAAGAGGGATTTGTACGTAGTCCTTGATTAAAATGTTCCCCTTCTACTAATTTCTCGTCATTTTACTAGGCAAATGTCGGTAATTCGCTCGGTAACAGTATCGCGCGGTATTTAGACGTTTTAATGAGGGTGTTGGGACGAGGCGATAGCGCGGTTCTCTTCCCCCCTCCCAGTGGTGCGCGATTAGTGGTTTTATAGCGCCTTTTAACGGGGTTCCGAGGTCGTTTGCCCCTCTATCAAATTTTTGCTGAGTAGTTGGGCCGACATTTTTTTTTCTTCCCAACGTTTTTCGGCTTAACGAAGAAGGCGTTATTTAACCACCAGTAATGCGTGGTTCCGCCTCACTAAGGCCTAACAAACGCGGACCGTTACTAACTAACCCGATAGTTCTGTGAAAGCGGGGATAGACGGGTAAAGGCGGTGGCGTATGGTATCCTACTTAATTCCGCGCTTTTGTTTTTTTTGAACTATTAGGTTGGGTTGCGCCCCCTCCCGTTTTAAATTTATTCAAAGTGGAGGTCATTCTAATGCGGTGGCGTTGGGGATCATTTACATACCTTGTAAAGACGTTCAATTCAAAAGGAAAACCCCACACCATTTATATTTTCTTTTATTATAATTGGCTTAATTACGATATTAAAGAAACGGAAATTATACACTGCCAGAAATTGAAAGAATTGTTGTAGGGAATTATGACCACTTCGCGTAAATTCTCTGGAATGTTGAATTTACCGTCATCTCATAATCGCGATGGTGAATCGTATTACAAATTGTGGGCTGGAAGAGTGAGACTGTAACTTATAAATTAATTTAATTCGATTTTTAATTTTTGTCTGTATACAGTATAAATTATGAATAATTGCGATAGTATACCTCTTACAGGAGACGACCCGAGGTGTAACGCACCGATTTAGTTCAAACTCGGGGGTTTGGTAAAAAAACCCTAAAGGGAATTTATTCAATGGGCAACTGTTTTGTCATGGCAACCAAAAATGTTTTGACAACACAAAATGGAAATTTCGAACTTTTTCATTATTTTTTATTTATATTTTCTATTTTAAGCATTTTCGAAAATTTCAATTTTTTTCGGTCAGATTCCCATGTTATTTTCAAAGGGAAAATTTCCATTTTGGGTTGTCAAAAACATTTTTGGTTGCCATGGCAAAACGGTTGCCCATTGAATAAATTCCCTTTAGGGCTTTTCAAGTTAGGGTCTACCAAACCCCCGAGTTCAGTGGCGCCGCTAAGATTTATTCCCACATAGGCTTGGAAATTGGAGGCCCCCCATGTCTTTTTGAAGCCTCTTTTTTGGGGGTTTTATGGGTAGTTTGAGGCCTTTGAGTATTTTAAGGAATTCTTTTTTTGGGTATTTCGATGCCTTCTTTTTTGGGTATTTTCGGACCTTTTTCTTTGGGTATTTTGAGGCCACCTTTGGATATTTTTAGGCCTCCTTTTTCGGTATTTTGAGGCCTTTTTTGTGTATTTTGAGGCCCCTCGAATTCTCAACATAGGCTACAGCCTATGCCAGCCTACCTGTAGCGGCGCCACTGCCCGAGTTTGAAAAAATCGGTGCTTTACACCTCGGGTCATCTCCTTGTTAATTAAGCCACCCATTTTAAGAATTTTTTGAAAGGCCCAAAATTAACCGAATTTAAGTTAAGATTAGTAATTAAATGTGGAAAAATTTATTTCTTAAAACCAATTTTACCACTATAACCAAAAACATAGATTTTTTAGATAGTGCTCAAGTATTGAACTACTCAAATTGATAGAACTGCCCACTAAAATATGCCCTGCTCAATAGTATTTCTGTTGAAGTCGTGTAAAGTTCAAATTATCTTTTACAAAACACATTACTTCAAAAATTCTTTTAAAAACTCAATTTTTCATTAGAATTCCGGTTCATACGCGCATATCGCCGTAGCGTATCTTGGTGTATATATCTCGGAAAATCATCTTAATTTTGAACCTGGCGTTTTTCCCATACCAAAATTAACTACAGGAACACCCTTTTTTTTAAGTGAGCTTTTTATTCTAAATTATTCTCTCTCTCGTTTTTGTTAAAGCGGTTTGCACCCATTGCTTAATACTTTAACAGATCAGAAACTTAAATTTTTGACGGTTTTCGTCTGGGCCTTCTCGCGTAGCGATCCCCGGGCCAACGCCGTCGCTTTAAATCGCCTTCAAAAGAAGCCGATCTTCTTTTCTTTCGGCGGGCTCGCTTTCTTTTAAGGATTTTGCTACCTTGGTAATCTTGGGCGTTGGAATCTATTACTTCGCGTAAAGTATGAAATTTACGCGATTTTTGGAGCCTTACTTTGACACAATCCCTCGTGATGGACACAAAACACTTTGGCGAAAGGGGGGGAAACGATGTTTAGGTAGACTCTAAAGACTTTTTCTATCTCGCTTTGACAGCGTCAATTGCTCATTACAAGCAATTTGTACGAGGCGTCGGACACTTGCAAAAGTTTGCGTAAGGGATTTTGAATCTAAAAAGCTATTTCTGAATTTGAGGTATTAGAATACTATTTTGTGGTTGTATACTATTGGACCGAATCCCGTTTGACCGAATCCCATTGAACCGAAAAGTATTTTCGTTTATAGCCCAACATGGCGGGATTCAGTTGAATGGGAAATTTAAATCTGGTTCGTTTTCACTTCGGGTAGGTTAGTTCAGGTTGAGTTAGGTTAGGTTAGGTTAGTTCAGGTTGGGTTAGGTTAGGTTGGGTTGGGTTGGGTTAGGTTAGGTTAGTTCAGGTTGGGTTGGGTTGGGTTAGGTTAGGTTAGGTTAGGTTAGGTTCGGTTGGGTTGGGTTAGGTTAGATATGGTAGGCAACTATTTCACGTCGGGTCTTATCAAGGTTATTTTCCAAAATTAAACCCGGAAAATATCAAATTTCAAGGGAAAAAGGTCTAAAAATACACGTCGGTACGAAATAATAAATATTTAAGACATAGTTTAGTCCAAATTAGATATACTATCGTCACGTAACCTACGATATATAAATATGTATCACTAACGGTATATTGAATGAAAACCGCGCAAAACGCGGTTTTCGGTCGATTGGAATTCGGTTGAATGGTACATTCGGACGAATGGGATCTTGGTACAATGGTCTACAATCCTATTTTGTTGTTGATTTCCGGTATTTTATGATGACTTTGAGATTTTTAGAGCACGGTTTTCATGTTGATTTACAATATTTTATGCTGATTTTGAAATTTTAGAGCGCAATTTTCGTAGAATTTAAAAATTATCAAGGTTTTACAAATTTTTGAAGTATTTTGATCTGCAGAGTGTTTAAGATTTTGACAAATGTCCGACCCCAAGAATATGTATCTCCAATATCCAATTAATATTTTGAATAAAACTAATGTATGGTTTTATATCTTATACTAAATCCCTTTTTTTAAATTACAAGAAGTTACATTGGAATCAAGGGACCCGACATTTAGACTCTAGAGAAAAATGATTTTAGAAATCTTGAAATCTGGGCGTAATCCGCCTAAAAAACCAGAAATCAACACAAAAATCTTGCTCTGAAATCTCAAAATCTCATTGAGATTCAAAATCCCGTACGCAAATTTTGCAAATGTCGAACCCCTCGATTGGAACTGGTCTACGTAGCGAAATCCATCAATGTATTTTGTAAATTCCACGAGATATTTACTTTCGCCGTTGGAAACTAGCTTCTTTTCGCGTTCCCACCACATTTCAATCACCCAATCTAGTTTATAACGCTATTGAATCGGAGCACTTAACTCGTTTATCTTTATTTACAAACGTGATTATGCAAATTTTACAAACCTCTGGGGTAGATAACCCTTTGACTCTCAAGAGTAACTATAAAGTTCACGCATTTTGGGAGACCAGCATCGTTCCAACAACGTTCACGGTTGACTATTTTATAAATCTCGAACAAGTTATCGTAATGGCAAAGTTGTTGGTGCCTATATTAACTGTCAGACAACGTTACCCAACCCATGATAATAATCTCAAAATTTAAAAACACTTATGGGTCGGTTTTTTCTTTCTAACACGAACTCAATTAGGTCTAGGACCGGGTAAAAAAAGCCGTAGGTGTGCATTAGACACACTAAAAAAAGGAGAACGTGCTAGCGCGTTATTCTTAACTTACTTAACTATTAAAATAGATGACATCATCTGTCCATCAAAAGTCGAAAAAAAAAGGAGTGAGATAAAATTCGAACAGTACGTATCGTAGCGCGGGGGCGAACTATTCCAAGGCCCCCCTTTAGGCGGCAGAAGGGCTTGTCCTTACCCCTTTTTCACTCTTCCCTTAAATACCCTGGCGCGTGTCATTGTCGCAAATCGGCCATTTCCTGCCCTATGCGTGCCATCCAACCCCAATATTAAACCCGTCGGAGTTGCACTTTTGGTTTCGTCGTGCTATTATTTTTGGGCTATGATTTTTACAAAAACGTCGTATCTTTGGAGTTTGAATTTCTTTATACATTCCGGGACCAAGTATGTTTTAGGACTTGGCGTAAATTAGGATTTTACTTCTTATTGTCGTTAATTCCGCTAAATTTACATAGTTGGGGCTTTTTCTTGCTGTGGTAAAATGTACGCGTTTAAATTTCCATCCGCTTTTAAAATTTTAATTAAAAAGTCAGCGTGTAAAACTCATTACGACCATTAGAAATAGCGTTGAAAATAATGCTTGCAATTCGAATTAAAAGCTTTTAAAAATTCTGAAGCGTTCATAATTTCGGCTTGAAAATTAGTTCACTTTGTACGGCTGATCTGTAGACACATTTGCGTGACTCGTCTCAAAACTTGAATTACTATAGCTTCTTCATTATTAAAGGTAAAAAAGTAGATTCAATCGCAAATATGAAAATTTTATGCTTATAGTCAAAAGTAACAACTCACAACTTAAAAGTTATTCGAGTTTAAAGCTAAATACCTAAAACTTTAATGGAATATAGAGCCTTCTTATTCGGTGTAGCCTCGATAAATTAATCATAAAAGGTGGCATCGAGTTTTCTAAACTAATTCGGTGCTGTCAATTCAATTTAAAAAAAAAAACAATGGTGACTGACGAAACCTTTTCCCCGCCCCTTAACAGCTAGGAAAAATTGTAGACACACTTGTTCCATTTCCTCGAAGCCATCATCTTGTCAATTTTCAATGTGAATTATTTAAATTATAAGAGCATTATAATTTATCAAAAGTCAAGAGCCAATTCAATGTGAATTATTTAAATTATAAGAGCATTATAATTTATCAAAAGTCAAGAGCCAATTCAAAAACCGTTCATTTCATTGAAGACGTTTCAAACACTATTACTTCACGTAACCAACATCGTAAGGTTACGAGTAAATTATATTTTAAGTATTTTAATATTGTATCATTTAATTAAAATGAATATATTATTTCCTAATAAAAATCCCACAAAAAAAACTACTTACATGAAATTTAGCTTCATTTTGTACAGTTCACTCTGATTTCACCTTCACCGCTTCTGTTTTTGTAATATTTTTATCATATTGGTCCTTCGATAAGTAATTAATCGCGATATTAATAAACCGGTATAAATCCGGCATAAATAGCGATATAATTAAAAAATATTTAACACGGTTTTAATAATAGCGATACAAAAAGGAACACCTATAAGATGAAATCGTACAAAACGCGCGAACCAAAGTTTCCGCAAATTGTTGTTACGGTTTATCAGCCGAATGAAAAAGACTCCAAAAAGAAAAAGAATGAGTAGTTGTGATCGCGAGGGCGAAACGATGTTGAGCTGCGACCGGGGATCGTTTCTTCTCTTGAATGAGAGACGGAGCATCTTTGCAGGGGGGAGCCATGTAGGATGGGGATCAACATCTTTCGCCTAAAAGGGAAAAAAGAATGAAAGAGCTTCGAGACGGATGCCACCTTTTTTTTTAGCTTTTTTCACTGAAGTTCTAACAATTGAAAGTAGGTGCTTTCGTCCAATACATTCAATAAGAAATGTATTTATACTTTAGAAGAATAACTGTGTTAGGACGATCCGCGTGCACCATGGTCTAGTTTTCCCCTTTCACGAGAAGGAAAAGTCACCAGTGTGTCCTTCAAGAAGACGTATGTTTCAGGGAACAAATCAGATAGCGGGGCGATTTGAATGACATTTAAGGGGAGGAGCATACTGGTAAATCGTGAGCTGGATTGAGAGAATCGCCAAGAATTCTCATTTGAATACATTTTTGATAGTGTAGAAAATGTAGTTTATACTTTACAGTTAATTAACACTGTGTAAATGGCAAATTTTAATTAAAAATAATTTACATTTTCAACAGGGAGGAATTAATTGTGTGGGGTGCTGTGTTTGTTGCTCTTAGCTGGGATAAAGGCAATAAAAATCGCTAGATAACTTGAGCCTAGGGTGGTGCTTTGGCCTAGCTAATTATTTTGGTTCGGAGAGGACGGAACACAATGGAACAAAAATTACTTCCCCCTAAACGTGTAACTAAAATGTATTGCTTAAGATGAATTAAGAACCAAACAAATAAAATATTTTTTAAATTAAAAATTAAAAAATCGCTAAAAAGTAGTTTTCTATTGATTTCCGTTAACAGTTGTGGGCTTCAGTTTTTGCGAGGGCAAATTGATCGTCGAAATGTAACAGTTCTTGTAACCGGATTTACCCGCGTAAAAGTATAATAGTGAAAAAAAGAAAAAGAATTAAAGGGCTAACTAATAACTTCTCTGGGTGCGGGTTTAAAACCTCGTGTCAATGGGTGACGACGCGTCTTGACAAAATTTGTCACTCGGAGTTTTGGAAGAGGCGGGAGGGGTTCTCCTTTTAATACGGGTTGCCTCCTCCATCATTCAAACTGACCGAAATCTGGCTCTTCCATCTCTCCCTTTCCGTGACTGAGAGGCGCCCTGTCCTCCGTATTGTTTCGAACCGCGCTGCCCTTCAAACCCCGCAGCCCAATGTCAAAACTGTATCTCAAAATGCGAATGTCGGGAATTACGGGGGAATGCTCTTTTTAAGCTTTTCCATATGCGGATATACATCTAGCTTTTTCAAACGCTACTTTGAAACGACTAAACGACTTATATAAATAGCTAGAGAATTACGAATCATAATACGTAAACGGTGTTCGATTGACGTGGCAGTCGTTGTAAACTCTTCACCACGTGCCATAATTAATAATTTATTGGCTCGCTGGAATGAGTATACTCACCAGCGAGAACTTAAAGGAAGTGGGGACTAAATCGGAAAATCTTCTTCTTAGACAATCTTTGGGTTTCTCCCAATCCCCTTCATCCTCGAAGAGTAAGCCCTTCCTCCTAATAAAAATCACATCAGCCCAGTGTCTCATTGGTTCCCTAAAAGTGACGTCTTCCGACGCGATCGAAGCACGCGCCGGTGACTTTTCCCTTCCAACCCCGTTTCGTAATATTTTGGTAAAGAAACGACTTTGTTGTCATTTACTTGGCGTTGGTTTACCTGTTTTGAAAAGAGATCAATTTGTACCGCGACAATATTTGGCAATCGCATTCCGTGAGATGCGAGTGATCGTGGTTTAGTGACGGGCCTCTTCGCGCGATCAATCACTTGGTCGGGGACGGATTTTCCCATGATATCTGTACACGTTGTCCGAATTAACCGCCATACATTTCTGCCCGTTGCGTATTCCACGTCAATTGCGTAACGCTTTCTGTTTGGAATCAAGATAAAAGATGTGTTGGGTTTCTTTTCGATTCCTCTTATTTTTTACGCTTGTTACGCCGTGGCTTATACGCGTTTTAAGAAAGCATCACCATACATTAGGCTTAAAGTGGCGTGTAGAAGAACCAAGCCAAAAAAAGATGAGACCATATTCTTAAAGGGAAAAGTTTATATTTTTACTATGACCGGTAACCCGCGGGTTTGTTGCCGGAGCTACGCGATGATTTTCACCACAATGCGTTGTTCGATTTTTAACTGAAAATAAATACCCACCTACAAAAAAGTATTCAATCTTAGAACTACCCAAACACGACAGAACTTCCCAGTAAAATAGGCCCTGATATCGGCAATATGAATGTAAAAAGTTTTCGCTTTAATTTTTGAAAACTCGTTGTCAAGACTACCTATGAAATAATCAGGCGTAGTCTGTTTAGAAGACCTCTAGCTCGGTCACGACACTAGCGGCGAAATTTTCGTCTTACAATTGGGGGATCTTAAAATTCATTCTGCGCGTGAAAATACGCCGCCATGTTAGGGTATAAAAGCACAATGTAAAAGTACTGTCACGCGCAAAAACGTAATTTTGAAATCGGTCAATTCTTTTGTTTTTCATCGATGCAGCTTCAAATTTGAGGTGGTTTGTTTGTGTCTAAGCTGTTGAGTGTGTTGATTAACTACATATCTGGCCTTTCATCAGGACCATTAGTGAGGTCAAAAGAGTCGTAAAATCTTTTGTAGCTTTCAGGGGCGGATTAACCCTTTCGGGGCCTCTATTCACAAAAACATTTGGCGCCTATACGCTTCCAGCTTAGGAAATATAGTGCCATCTGCCTTAATATTTAAATATGTGAAGAAATAGCAGACACCTTTTGAATTTCTAGGTTTTGCGGTTGATCTTTCAGCTGTTATGCAGAGATAATTTTGAACGAGCAGACAGCTTTCATATATTTAATTTAAAACTCGGTCGGTAGGCGGCGATACTTATGTCCACAATTTAAACTACGCACGAAGCCTATTGGCATTGTCTAACGGGTTGGTCAGTTAAGTAGGGGCAAGCCAAGTACTTGAACCGTGGGGCTTTATCAGAGTTTTGGCGCCCCTAAAAAAATGAAGCCCTAGGCACGTGCCTACTCTGCCTAATGGTTAATACGCCCCTGGTAGCTTTTGGTGTGGTGAGTACGTGATTCCAAAAGTAGATCTCTTAGTTTGAAGTATTCACATTCCTATACTGTGAAAAATGATTTATTAAAGCGTTGGTTGCACGAAATTTTAGCTATGGATAATTAATGATTCATTAGAAAGAGCAAACATTTTATCTCAAGTACAGAAAATTTTATCAAAATGGTTTAAATCGATTTTTCGGCAAATTTCCAGACTTCTAAAATTATTTTCGGCACCCATGACGTCAGAAAATGTGAAGCGTATCATTGGCTAATTGTCTGTAATACATTTCTTTACATCTGGGATTAGAAGCAGGTTGATTTAACAACCAGGAAATAATTGAAATAGGCATACAAAGGCTACGTAGTAGAAAAATGATATGAAACCGAAGGTTCCTCGCGCTTAAAAACGTCGTGTCGCACGCGTCGCGGAGTGCGCACCTAAAAAAAATTATTTAGATAATAAGCCTAAAATGATAATTAAAAATCTCGGGTTTGAAAACTTGTACAAGTAAACAGAATCCCTCCAATTCAGTTCCTTCTACTTTAGGAATAAAACTGCAACTTCGATTTGCTCGTGCTACGGAGGAGAAAAATACTCGCAAAATATCTGGATTTTGGGGAGCGAAAAAGGTCAGTTTCGGACCCACAATTAGTAATTTATTTATTTATTTATTTTATTTATTTATGACAAAAATAATTGCTCAATAAGCCTCAGGTGGGCTTTTGTTTGAGCATCGCTACAGAAAGACGCAAAAAAAAAATATAGGGAGAGACGAAAATTTCGAAATAGAGGTTAAAAATCCAGTATCGAAAATTTTATCATAATCGTTTAAATCGATTTTTCGGCAAATTTCCAGACTTCTAAAATTATTTTCGGCACAAAACAAGCCCCCATTCATTCGATTTTATTACTATCGACTTTTCGTGCAACCAACACTTTAATAAATATCCATCTCCTTATTCTGCTAATGTTACCGCTGATGTTTCAAAATTTTTTTTGGGATAAAATAGTGCGGAGTGAAATTCATCATATAGCGGGACTCTAATTTAATACATCAGGAAAATCATTTATTAATTCGAACACATTTCTACGCATTGTAATTTTGGCGTCCAAGGGAATCTGCGTCGAGCTAGGTAAGGTACATGTTTAATTTAATAATAATAATAATAAATTTACTTATTATTATTTCACTTAGAAAAAATATATATACATTGACTTTATAGGCCAAGTTAGATATGGCTTTTAGGCCATGTAACCAAAGGCAGATATAGGTGTGAGATCTCGTCAGGGTAATACACTTCTGATAGTAGGCCTAAATTTCTGTTCCCTAAGCAGGGACGTCATTTCAATATTTTTCAAGAGGGAGCGGGGAAACGGGGTTTTTAAAGGGCAAAAACGCGTCAAGTTTTTATATTTCTTGGATTTTTAATCGATATAGTTCTTGCATAGTTGAAATAATAACATTCAAACCAAACCAATCAATACGTGAAATTTAACGTTTCTAATGTAGGTATATGCAAATTTATTCGTGAACTTTTTTAGCTCGTAAAAATTCAGAGGGGAGGGGGGCAATATGCCTCCTTGCCCTACCAAAATGACGTCCCGGTACCAAAGCTAGCTCAAAAATAGAATTATCCTGCAAAGCGGTTACACATATAAGCTCTCGCGAACTTGTTTTTCTGATATAATTTAGTTTGTCTTTGGACCGCTTGTTGACGCATTTCGATTAAGGGAGGAGTCCCAGAGAGGCTCCATTTCAATTTAAGGCCGTGAAGGCGACCCAATCGTCAATTCCAATAAAACTAACTTCTATATTTACTCTCACAAAGAGGCAATTTTGTAGCCGTGGAACTATTTGACTATCATTCGATCTAAGAACCGTATCATAATGATATCAGATATAAATTGCGCGAAAATATTCGCGTTTTAAATGTTACGTGAAACATCCTTTTATTTAACGAAGGCAGTTGGACAAATTGGGTCAATATTTAACAAATATTTATAATTTGACATTAATATTCTAGTATAGATTTCAGGCATAAGTAACATAAGAATGACACTGAATTATGTTAATGATAGTCACAAAGCGATTGCGTAATCGAAAAATTTCGAACAGGAGTTCACTTTGTTTGAAAAATTACGGTCAGGTCAGTTTGATGCAAATAAATACGATCCAAAAATTCGTTTAGGTTTCAAATTTTAAAATAACTTCCTGCCAAAACGAAGCCAATGTTTATAACAGCAGAAGTTTATAATATATTTCTTGCGAGACATGGCCATAAAAATGAAACGAGTACCTTCGCAGATTCCGGTTGGGTGCGAATTTCCCGCATCAAGGCTCAAGGTTTACCTCATGTAATACTTTTAATAACCATGTATGTTGACAGTACACTACACAGTTTTTTCACAATCAAATTCCCGGACTTTTCCAGGTTTTCCCTGATCATCGCCGGAGATTTTCCCGGACTTATTTTCTTTTTTTTAACCAATATTTTAGTAAACGTTTCCTATTTGCCACCGAAATTAAATTCCCTGACATTTCCCCGATCTTTAGACTAATTTTTAAAATTCCCTGACTTTTCCCTAATTTTTATACCCATTTTCAAATTCCCTGACTTTTCCCTAATTTTTATACCCATTTTCAAATTCCCTGACTTTTCCCTAATTTTTATACCCATTTTCAAATTCCCTGACTTTTCCCTAATTTTTATACCCATTTTCAAATTCCCTGGCTTTTCCCTAATTTTTATACCCATTTTCAAATTCCCTGACTTTTCCCTAATTTTTATACCCATTTCAAATTCCCTGGCTTTTCCCTAATTTTTATACCCATTTTCAAATTCCCTGACTTTTCCAGATACCGCGGTAGCCCTGTATTAAGAAATATTTTTTTCTTCTATGTATTAGTTTAAGAAACTTACTATGTGATGCATTTGGCCCGGAATTACGTTTTCTTCCCAAAAGCATCTAGAATTTTTTTCAAGCGATTTTTTTCTGTTCCGATTCAATTTCGACAATTCATAACTATATTTTCAAAGTAAGTTTCATTTTTACTTTTGAAAAAGTTTCAATTTTAGTCAGGCCTTGCCCTTGGCTGATCTAGAGGTCGGTAACGGTTAATCATTATCCATGATTAAATTGATTTTTTTTTGGAGAAAAAATATAAACAAAGAAATTTACCGGTTAATATTTCGGAAAATGATTAAAAAACATGTATTATTCGGAAAATTTGAGCTTTTTATCGAAAAAAACGTCGTTTTTCCGATTAATTTTACAAATTTATCAAAAAATTAATCGGATAATACGGAAATATAAATTACTTGATCAAAACGTTTTACGAATAATTTTGAGAGCTTTATCTATTGAATAAAAGTTAACCATCCCCGACCTCTAGGCTGATCTTTATAAAAGTATCGAGCATCGTTACCAGACAGTTCCAAAGACTAGTAACAAATCTCGTAGAGTGGCCAATCTGTAGTCAAGTTATGATTTATCTGCAGGCCCAATGGGCTAGGTAGGGCTAAGTCCTAGGGCGCCATCTGGTCCTTCTTATTTTTTTTTATAAATTTAATTGTAAAGTATTCAATAAAGTCCTGGCCATATGAAAAAGGGCGCCTGATATTATTAGCCCACTGGCGACTGAAAGGAAAAGACTGCATTGTTTACATGGTCATTGGTAAATCAGAATATCATTGAAAAAATTGCATTGTTAGAATAGGAAGTGACATCGTTATGCTTAAACAAATAAGCTAAGGTACGAACGCGAGAAGAAGGTAGGCCAAGTTGAGGAACCCCTTTTGTGGTATTTGACCTTATTAGCTAGTGTGTCCATGAGGCCCGATGCGAAGTGAACCCCCACCTCGTGGTGTGTCTCGAATAAAAAATTGGCGTAAAAGTCGTAGGAGTCAAGAGCGAGAGACAAGTTGAGGGCGAAAAGGGACTGGCCATGTCGTTAACTATTCCTGAACGCGTCCTCCCCCGCAGTTTGCCAATCTAAAAGGATCTTCGCGCCACTTTTTTAGCCCGTATTCTTATATACTCTTTACGAGTGAGACTGTGAGATCTTAGCGATTTACGAAGGAGGTAACGTTCCCGGCCAACCAACTTTCGACCCTCGCAAACGTAGAGACTACACGGGTCTTTTACCCTTCAACTATCGTCGCTATTACCTCTAATTAGTCTACGAGAAAATCAAGTTTTAAGGGGGTTCGCTTTCATCCTTATAAATTGTTATTAATTATTGTTTTTAACGTGGCAAATGCGTTATTTATTTTTACTATCCCAGTTAATTTTCGCGGCGCGTTAAAAAACACAAAAAAAGTTAGCAACTATAATGAGTGGTGTTAATTTTCCACGAAGGAAGGGGTCCTCTTAATTAGAGCGCTTAAAATAATGTCCCTAATTTATAATAATTATACCAGTCGGGAAGGGAGCTAGGAGGGCTAAGCGACGAACAAAAAAAAAACGTTTACATTCCTGTCTTTTGTCGCCTTACTTTTCACCCTCGCCAATTGTTTTTTTTAATTGGGCAAAATCGCGCCGTTAATTGGTAATTACCGGTAGGGTTTTATCGAGTCTGGTAGGGCTGTCTGAGCACGAGCCACAGCGCGATGTCCCGAAGAAAATATTTTCTTTTTAATGGGAGGCTGCGAAACTCGGGCGGTGGGTGACTTTTAAATACGAACGGAGGTCAATACGCGAGTGACAAGGTTCTTTCTCAACCCTAATATTATCCATTCCGGTGGTCTTCGGCGTGTTTTCTTTTTGCCGCCACTCTGACACCTAATGAATGAATGAGGGAGCTTGTTTTAGGCGTTCCTTCCGGGACGCGCTCTTTTATAATTCTTTGGAAGAAGCGCGTGTTCACTTCGAACGCGTAGGACCCGTTACGAATTCCGATACACCGGAAGTATCTGTCCGTCTGGCGAGCGGCTCAAGGTGTAAAAAGGAAACTCGCGATTTCACTCTGACGCGACGCGAAAATTACGAAATCAAAACCTTGGTAAAAGTAATGGGGATAGCGTTCTAGCATTTCGTCTCGGAGTCGAGTATTGGAATTCTAACGTGGGCTATCGCGAAGTAGCGGCGCGAGTCACCACTCTTCGGAGTGTCTTTCCTCCCTGAACTCGACGGTGGCACTTGAGTCGAGAGGCTTTCTCTCTTTCCAACTTTTACAAATCGCGGTATTTCGCCATAATAGTTACCTCAGTTTCTCCCTAGATTTAATACTGACAATCTTATAGTTTCTTACGCCATTTATTCGAAGAAAGTTAGAAAAAAAACCCCTAATGTTGGTTTAAGACAAACGGCACCCTGACGTCGGGGTTTTTTTCCATTTCGACGCAAAATATCGAAGTACTTTTCCTCCGTTTCTGGCATTTGACATCGGAAAATAAACGAACCCTCGACTTATCACAACGCTTTTCGTCGCGACCAGTAATAAAAAGCGGTGACAATTTCGAGTTTCGATTGTTCCCCGTTGAGAGGGCGGCGTTGTCCGTCACCTCGATGGACTGTCACTTATCGGATCCCTCCGGACCACTTGAAAATGAAATTGAGCAACGTCTACCCATCCTCCGCTTACCCTTCGAATCTCGAGAATGCCAGTCTTTCTCGGGAGTGGTTGTTTGGTTACAAAACCCTCGAAGATTAAGCGAATTTCTAAGATTTCTTCAGTTGCCCCGTTATCGAACGTTAGCGAGGTTCTCGACCCAACTTCGGATGATACCATACGCTTTCCTATACGAGTTAATAAGCGTTTAATTTTTTCGTTTACTGGCAAGTGGGTGGGGACGGTATCGAAGTCCGCGTCGTCCAATGATCCCTCGGCGTCTTTTCGCTTAATTTCGGTAGCTATACGCTTTGGGAAGACACGGTTTCGAAGAGGTTTTTTTGTTTAATTATGGACGGTGTACCGCTTTTGATATGGTATCGATACCGTCCCGGCGTTACATTTCATTTAGTCACGGCTTTACCCAGAAGCAGGTGTAGCCCCCGACTCTCGATTACCGCTACGAAGTTTTTCAGAAAACGTGAAATTAAACGCTATGATTTATAAGCCGCGTCCGGGTGCCCCACAGTTCCTTTGTTGTTCCCAAGAGATTCCATCAAAGTATTTATAAAGAGAAAAGCCCTCCAATTCTATCCTCCTCGAAACATTTTACAAAACAAACAAGGGAGGAGATTATTCGTTCTTAGAGAGCGAGAGAGAGAGAGTAAACTAGCGTATTTAAAAATGGGATGGGGTGATCGGGGATAGAGTTCGGTTGGGCGCGTCGCTTTCATATTCCTCTATTGGCGCGTCTTCTCTCGGTCCCCAATTGCCCTTCGTTGGAACTCTTCTTAAACTATTACCGTACTCTCGGCATTTGTTTAGTTCCTAGGATCTACTTAGAAAACGGTTTAGATGAAAAGAGACGACGATTGATTGAGCAATTACTGTCTAGGCAGCTCGTGTCCGAGAGGAGCACCGTTATACGGGGCCCCAACAACCGACTGACTTCGGGACCCGGCTTTCGAGGCCCCTATGGCGAATAAAACGTGACCTATTTGCCGCCTAAACAATTTCGCGTCTGTAGTAGTTAAGCATCTTGACAGTGAAATTTATTAGACCAAAATGTTCGCCTTTTGATAAATTGATTTTTGGCCGCGTCGCGTCCCCGCCACCCCTCGCGCTTGGATTCTTTCCGTTGTTGGAATTAAATGAAAAAGAGATTGTTGGAATCGTACGTTGTTAAACGAACGGTGTTGGCGCGTCAAACCTCGATTCGCAACGCCACTGTTCCGTTATGTTTTGGGGCCTCTCGTCGATAACAATAGTTCAATATCACCGGAATCTTGGCTCGCCTTTCTCCTCCTCCTGGTAATTACCCTCGGAAATATTCTCAAGTTATTACGGAGGTTAAGCGACGGGCCGTTAATTTGATAGTGATGTTAGCTCATTGTGTTGTTCCCGTTGAAACTTTTACTGGTGCTTTGATTAACCGCTCTTTCGGGTGGAGAATCCTTTAAAAAAAGTTCGCCCCTCCCTAGTTGGAAATAACTGATGTGTTCTTTGCTAGATTTCAATAGACGAAAATTATTCGCTTACATCGGGACGAAAGGCTTACACTTTTTCGGTTTTCTAATTTTAATAATAAATAAAAATTAAAATACACTTTCATTATTTGCATGAGTTCAGTTTTTAATTAAAAATTATTTAAAAGGATTTCGCGTGTACAATACGACGTCATAAACCCGAATAATGAAAGTGTATTTTTATTTTTATTTATTATTACTATAAGCATGATGCTCCACGCCTGGTAATGATATAGTTTTCCAATTTTAAACTAACTACACTACACCGTAGACTATTTATAGAAATTGGTGTTACACTTTCTACTGCTGCAACCGGTGTAAAAAGGAAAGAAAAAACTTGATAAGTCTGAATGGTAGTTTGCTGTATAAATTCGTCTTTGGCTTCAAAATGGGCTGGTAAATTATAACTTTTACGAATTTTTCATCGGAGTATTCAAGATTAGAAAATATATCAATCTCTTTGCGTTTCAATTAATTCCCGGAGACGCGAATAATTTTTTCCGGTTGTAAACGAAATGTTAGCGCAACAATGCGAATAGTAGCAAGAACGTATTAATGTCCCTATAAGAACCTTGAACCAAGGCCACGCCCGATGAGGTCATATTATACTTTTTAGAATGCCTAAGCCCTTAAATTCGCATCCAAAACTCAGATATACATTTTTTAATAACCCTTTTTACACACAATCCTAAGGATTTGTGTGTATTAGTCTCACGTACAGTGTAGCCGATGCCGATGCCGCCCTGTCGCACATATCTCTTCAACGGTTAGGGCTAGAAGAGTCAATGATATCTCGTTCGAATGTACATACATCGTCATTGATAGCCTTCTTAAAGTTTTCAAATTTGCCCAAATTTACTATTTTCGGTGGTTTCGCTTAAAATTAAGTCCGATAACGTTAAAAAAATATTATTGGATAGGTAATGATTCAGCGAACCTACAACTTTGGTTATATCAGTAAATATTAAATTTAAGTATAGTTTTCAGGGTAATTTACGAGACCCCAATTTCCGTGTGTTTATATTTTCAACTAAAAATCTACATAACGTTCCTTAATTTAAGTCCGACTTTCATGAAAGTTATATTTTTGAATAGCTGTGGTTCCCATATAACCTAGAATTGCAATTACGTTGCTTAACTTTAATTCTAAGTTAGGTTTTTTGGACAGCGTATACGTACCCCCCTCAACTTCCAACATTGGAAATACGCGTGGTTATATTTATCTCTGGCATTTTTCAAGGCCGTTCTAATATGACCTGAAGTAACAAATAAGTGTGACACTTATCGGAGTAATACGCTAGGGCTAGGCTTACAACGTATGACCTGAACTAACAAATAAGTGTGACACTTATCGGAGTAATACGCTAGGCTTACAACGTATGACCTGAACTAACAAATAAGTGTGACACTTATCGGAATAATACGCTAGGCTTACAACGTATGACCTGAACTAACAAATAAGTGTGACACTTATCGGAATAATACGCGATGCTTACAACGTATGACCTGAAGTAACAAAGAAGTGTGACACTTATCGGAGTAATACGCGATGCTTACAACGTATAAACTGAAGTAATAAAGAAGTGTGACACTTATCGGAGTAATACGCGATGCTTACAACGTATGACCTGAAGTAACAAAGAAGTGTGACACTTATCGGAGCAGTACGCGATGCTTACAACGTATAACCTGAAGTAATAAAGAAGTGTGACACTTATCGGAGTAATACGCGATGCTTACAACGTATAACCTGAAGTAATAAAGAAGTGTGACACTTATCGGAGTAATACGCGATGCTAACAACGTATAAACTGAAGTAATAAAGAAGTGTGACACTTATCGGAGTAATACGCGATGCTTACAACGTATAAACTGAAGTAATAAAGAAGTGTGACACTTATCGGAGTAATACGCGATGCTTACAACGTATAACCTGAAGTAATAAATGAAAGTCGGCATAGCGTTCCTTATTTAAGTCCGATTTTCATGTAAGTTATATTTTTGAATAGCTGTGGTTTCCATATAACCTATAATTGCAATTACGTTACTTAATTTTAATTCTAAGTGGTTTCCATATAACCTAGAATTGCAATTTCGTTGCTTAATTTTAATTCTAAGTAAGGTTTTTTGGGCAGCGTATATTACTCCCTCAACTTCCAACATTGGAAATACGCGTGGTTATAGAGACTATACGCGAATTTATATCTGGCATTTTTCAAGGCCGTTCTAATATGACCCAAACTAACAAATAAAGGTGGCACTTATCGGAGTAATACGCGATGCTTACAACGTATGACCAAAAGTAACAAATAAGTGTGACACTTATCGGAGCAGTACGTGATGCTTACAACGTATGACCTGAAGTAACAAAGAAGTGTGACACTTATCGGAGTAATACGCGATGCTTACAACATATGACCTGAAGTAACAAATAAGTGTGACACTTATCGGAGCAGTACGTGATGCTTGCAACGTATGACCTGAAGTAACAAAGAAGTGTGACACTTATCGGAGTAATACGCGATGCTTACAACGTATGACCTGAAGTATTAAATAAGTGTGACACTTATCGGAGGCCGTTCTAATATGACCAAAGTAACAATTAAGTGTGACACTTATCGGAGGCCGTACTAATATAACCAAAAGTAACAAATAAGTGTGACACTTATCGGAGCAGTACGTGATGCTTGCAACGTATGACCTGAAGTAACAAAGAAGTGTGACACTTATCGGAGTAATACGCGATGCTTACAACATATGACCTGAAGTACCAAATAAGTGTGACACTTATCGGAGCAGTACGCAATGCTTACAACGTATGACCAGAAGTAACAAATAAGTGTGATCAGAAGTAAAAAATAAGAAAGACACTGATCGATGCTTTCAAAGTACGACTAAAAGTAACAAATAAGTGTAAATACAATTATGTGTGGTCGTGGATATATATTGGTTGTGATATCGGCGTTGCAGGTTGCTGTGAATAGCTCAAACAAACTTAACACATTAGAAGGATTGTGTGTATTCTGACCGTCGTACGTCTTGTTTAATTTATCTAAGCGAAGCTTCTAAATTTATAATCGACTCAAATGACGAAATGTCCGTTCGTTCATTAGTTAGTTACCACTTTAGACATAGAACATTGTTGCCACAGTTTTTTTCACATCCAAATTCTCTGACTTTTCTAGCGTTTTTCCAGTATCGGAAAAAAACTGTGCTTTAAAAAAAAATTACCTTTTTAACATTGGTTTATATTACTTTTAAGCTTTTTTATTTGTTTTAATTGTACATACTTTTCTTTATTAACTAAAATGTAATTTTAAGCTTTTTTATTTGTTTTAATTGTACATTTTTTTTATTAACTAAAATTTAATTTGAGTAATAAAATTAAAGTATCAAAAATATATGCCCAGATTAAAAAAAATAACTTTCTTAATTTCTGGGACTACACATAAAGCGCTTACACTTCTTTGACTCTCTTTATCATCTTTGTTAAAGACTTTAAACAAAAAATGCTTTCTCTGTGCCTAGTCGATTATTATCAGTCCATAATTAACTATAAAACAGCAGTATCGCTTTAAAAAAAGTTATGTTGTAGATTTATTTTCGGTTTTGAATATTACAAAGGTCTCGCTAGAAACGAAGTTTTAATTTTAGTTTCGATTATGTAAAAATATTTTGGCCAAGAAGACGTATTGATTTTAGTTTCGTAGTGTTTGGTAAGAAAATGTGCAAATAATTGGGAATAATTTAGAGTAAATCGTAGCAAAATTGAAAAAGAAGCACTTGGTTTAAACCAGCCAACCCTGGTTTTTCCTGATCATCTCCGGAGATTTTCTCTGACTTATTTTGTGCCAGAATTTTGTATTTTTTTACCTATATTTTAGTAAAGGTTTCCTATTTGCAATCGAAATTAAATTGCCCGATTTTTAAATCCATATTCAAAACCCTGACTTTTCCTGGAATACCAGGTTTTCCAGGTACCGCGGCAAACCCAATAGTAAAAGTTCACCAATTAAAATGAGGGGGTAGCTCAGCGCTGCCAGACGCACAATAATTATCGTACACGTTGATTAAACGTGATTAAATTGGCTGAAAACCGATTAAAACTGCAACTTTTAAACGTTAGATTTTGGTTTCCGATCACCCGAACTCATTTAAACGTTATTCAAAAATTGGATTTCTCAAATTTAAAGCCTATATTCCTACAAAATTAAAATTTACCGCCAATTTTCAGGCGTGCGATAATTATCAATAGACAATTGTTTTGGCTCTGGTACGATAATTTGATTTTCAGGATCCGGCTACGATGGGGTAGCTGAAATGTTTCGTCCGAAACCTAAATTATCAATTATTAGAAGGTATACTAGCAATTTAATAATTGATTTTCTCAGTTATAGTAGTATGATTAGTTTTCTACAGGTAAAACAATAAATAAATTTTGAAAGAAATTTTATAATTTTTACATTCTTGGTGCTATAGTTAATTAGGGGGTTGAGTCTTTTTAGCTTTGTTACGAGTGGGAGGGGATTATCGAAAAACTGCGTTTTTTGCGTTACGTAATTTGTGAACATCCTCAAACTTAAAATATTCAGTGCAAAAATAGGTTTCTTATATGATGCGAGAGCAATTGGAGACGGTACGTGAAGCACCCGCAAGATCCTCTTATACGTGTAAATGACAAGTTATTTCATAGTTTTGTATTACGACCATTTAAAACGTTTATTAGCCAGGATACTACCTAGTTTCATTATTATGTAATCATTGACGCTTTTAAAAATATTTTACGCAAAACAAAATAATTATATATACGCGAGTAGAGGAGGTCATTCAATAAGAATAATATCCTGGTTTTACAATCACTAAATTGTGCTTTATTTGCTGAGAAGGCTTGCGCATTCTGAAAAGAGGAGCCAATGTTTCTTCTAAAGATTCTTAGAGACCTACATACGTTCTTCAGAATAGGTGGATTCACCGAGTTTTTTAGATAACTTTGAAAATATTTTATAATTGTTGATTTTTTAACAAGATTAGTCTAGAAATCATTGGTTAAAGCGCAACCACTATCGAGGGTTTAGATTTTTAAATTTCTACGCTCGAATGTAAAGTTTTCTCTTCAGACTCGTTGGCAGCTCAATAATTTGATACGCTTTGGTACCGGGAAAATTTTAAGGTCAACACCGGAAGCCGCGTTCATCCGTCTCCATTCTCACATTTTTTGTTTAATTTTAATTATTTATTGTCTGAGTTTTCGTAGTTTACAGTTTGTGTACTCCAAGTTTACATTCTCAATATTGGAAATTATACATTGACTCATTGACCTTCATAACCAAAATAGGTCAGTGTGGAGAGTGAAAATCCTGCCTTAATTTGATATTAATGTTCTTTACCCGCTACTAACGAGTTTTAAAATGAAACTTAAAGGGACTTTCAAGAGAGCTGTGGGGTGGTTAGTGTTCGGCAGTCGATTCATTTTTATCCATGAATAAAATAAGCTCGGCTATATTTAAATAATATTTATTTAAATAATCAATGGTTGAATAAAAATTGTAAAATGTTTAAATAATCGAAGGTGAATAAACCTATTATTTAAATAAAACAAACAATTATTTAAATAAATACCACTTTTATTCAAATTAATGCTTGGTTGCGTAAAAACATAATTAAATAAGTTAAAATGATATTCGTTTTACCAACGTTTTTTAAATAAATCGAAAAATTTGTGTATAATGAATAAACAATTCCGCTCGCAATTCCGAGCACTAACTCCGATGACGTTTCACTGTCGTTTTACACGAGCCTAGTATAGGCTAGAGTAAAACTCCCGTAGCCGCTACAGTCCCCGCCGCCGCCGCCGTTCGCAAGCACGCCGTTTTCTAACGCCACGGTAAGATTCTCACCGTCCGCAATAACGTCGTTCTCTTACGCCACGGTAGAATCCTCCTACGCTCGCGTTTTAAACCAGAGGGAAAGTCCGTAGAAAGCTAGCCATATTCTCCTATAGTTAAACCAGATTTTCGTCCCTAAAATTCACGCGCGTTCGACAACCAGATCTTCTGGCGTTTCCGTTTCTGGCGTTTTGGCGTTTTCGTTCGCACACGGTTTCCGCAACAGCGCTTGCCTCTCGCTTCCATTCGGGTGGGGGAGGGTGAGATATGGTGGCTCTCCCACCGAGCACTCCTTTCTATTGTTGGCGACTCTTCGGAGCCCAGCCATTCTGTGGGATTTGGGAACTATCTATTCACCTTCCTAGAGCCCCCAGGTGTGAAGGGAGGGGAGGGGGCGGCATGGGTTTTCGTAAGTGCATCTCTATACGTGGTGAAATCGCTTCTGTTTGTTTTGTATCCCTTTAGCCCAACCCAAGGTTCTTACAAGCGGCACTATAGGTGAGCCCCACCTTGGTTGAGCCCAACCACTCTCGGTAATTTTTGAAATTGTCACTCTCATATTTCCCACAAAAATATTTCTAGCGGTTTTTCTCAAAGACTATATACGCTTCGCTTACTAGACAGGCGTCTCCATACAAAAAACCTGTTAACACTTTCGAAACACGGGAGAAGCCTTTGACCAGCCGTTAGAGGCGCCACTAGTAGCACTCTGAAGCGCGGGGAAAATTTTGACCAGCGTCTGCTATCGTATGCAAGTTGAGCCATTGAACACGCCAGTCTATTTATATATAGTCTTTGGTTTTTCTCGACCGTTTATTTTATTTGTTCATAAGATACAGGTCACTACTCACTAAAGTCACTAAAATAATAATAATAATAAAATTCTAGACATAGCCGCTTTTTCTTATTTAAATCATAAAGTTCCGATCGACATTATATACAATGCGTTGAAATTTACGGGAGGCAGTTAATCCTACGGGGATTGCCGTGGCGCCCTAAAAGCGGCTTATGAAAGCTGGGATTGCAGCGTCGATTTAAGGAGGAGTATCATTAGTTTTAATGTACAGGACAAATCTTTTCAAAACTTGGAAGGAGAAAGGTAATAATATTTAATTTAACAATTATAATTAAAAAAATAACCGGGTCTAAAATTTGTTATACGTTCATTTCATTCAGACATATATCTGGCACTGGCGGTAGCCGCGACTCATCTTCATAAGTAAAAACGCCCTCTACGCCCTTTCAAAACTTGGAAGGAGAAAGGTAATAGAACTTATGCCGCAGCTACTAGGTAAAGTTTCAACCGAGCTTAGAACTCAAGATTGATTTGGCTTTTGGGAACGCAGTCTTTAGGGAAAAGTACTCAGCAGACTACAGAGAGTCGTATTACTCTTACCATAAAAGCATTTGCTTTTAAAAAAAATAAGAACTTGGTGATGTCGTCTCCTGTTTAAATAATATAAGCCTTAAGCACCACATCTAATGTTTTAAAATACTTGTTTACTGCCCTGATTTTTACCTAGAGAAGAATGATCTAGAACGTGGTATTACAGATGTAGCAGACGATGGGTTTGAGATGTACCGCTGAATCAGACATAATAAAAGTCGTTTTATCATATGTTATTAAATTAATCCAATCTAAATATCATTTAATATAAGACACAACACAACACTACAGGTATTAAACCAAATATGTTGCAGTTTCATTCAACCAAACTAGACATGTCTGTCCACGGCTTTTAAAAAAGCTGGCTGATAATACTTGGAGCGGGTCACTTACTCCATTTCATGTTTCCGTTACCGGTTAAGGAGGATTATGGCTACGGGGGACACCTCCTTCGCTAAATAAAAAAGGGCCTAGATTCCTACCTCACGGAGGTGGTGGGGAAACGGAATTATCCTACATACTTTAATCAGTTTATACTACTATTCATTGTGTTCGTAAAGCTTGGCTCGTGTGAAACTATTATTTAGGACTGCCGGGCCCACTTGTTTGAATCGACTTCCGACCCCTCACACGGACCAGGCCCGGACTGGGTATCAAAAGGCGCCCCGGACGGGAAAAGCTAACGGCGCCAAAATCTTTGATCAGGGCTCTATTATACCCCCCACCCCTAAAGGTGTTAATTATTAAATTATTATAGACTTCTGCTGTTACAGGTCTAAATGATTTTCAGTCTTTTTGAATATATATTTTTTTAATTCTTATTAAACTGGTTATAAATACAGGATGTTTTGAATTGCTCTGACTGGGCATTTGTTTTCAGAAACTACAAGAGATAGAGTTGCGAAATTTTCAGAGTATTATTTCTAGTGTGGGATCGCTTTAAATCCTAAATTTCTGGAAAATCGGAATTCATTTCGGGTTTTTGTAATAAATATTTTTCACCGGTAGGTGCTAGAAAAAACGTTTCAATGAGAAATTTGTAGAGTGCTGTCGAAAATGTTCAAAGAAATTGGTTGCATTGGAAAATAACACTTTTTCACGAAGATATGAGCTGATGAAAAAAAAAACAAGCTGTCCATAGGGGCCAATAGCCATCGCATTTATTTACGTAAATGAAAGAAATGTCTGAAAGATTTAATCGAACATTTAATTCGAATAAACATGAGAATTTGACAAGTGAGGTTCTATATGATAAATCCGTTTGCCGAGATACATGTTTGGGCACGATGAAGCATGTTTTGAAACGAGCGTCTGATCATATCAGGAGTGACAAGTTCGAAGGCTGCTTCGATCGGTGAACAATTCACTAACCCTATGCGCGTTACGTTTGGCTACACCATAAAATAACTCGATCGTAAAAGCACGCTGATTACGAGAATAATTTAGTGGCATATTGTTTAGACTCAATAAAGTTAGAGAATGGTTGAAAACAAAAAGATTTCACATCAAATACTAATTGAAAACTTGACCTTGGTACGTAGTTGGCCTACTGATACGTTTTTAGACCTACTTTAGGGATAAATTAGTGTTTTGGTAAATTACATGTACTTTTTTTAAGGAATTTAATCTTTTAACGTGATTTCTTTGCCCCTATGGACGGCTTGTTTTTTTCAAAAAATGCCCAGTCAGAACAATTCAAAACACCTTGTATAACGGTAACACGGTATTTTAGTATTACCTAAACAAATTATTATTTTGTCTTGTGTGGTCGTGCACCCTACTACATCATTTAAAATATGTCACGTTTGAGGGAAACGATAAAGTTTTAGTTTCACTTTCGAATATGTAACGTCCACGGTCCACCCTGGTTGGTTCTTACGATTTTAAACGGTTAATTCAGGAATTTTAAACTTTGTTAACCAAATACTATATGTAATATCAAAATCATGTAAAAATAATGAAGTAATAAAAAATACCGAATAGAAAAATACAGAGGCAACTACAGAGTATCCAATTGTCAGATGGACTTCTAACTCACGGTTATTAATACGTTAGTATAACCGCCGGACTCAGGAAAGCAAAATTAGTATTTGGATAATACTAATACTATTGATAATTATGTTTTATTATTTTCGTGTTTTAGTGAAATATTTTCACTGCCCGAACCGTTTTGACCATAGGGCGATCCGCGATCGGGGGAACTATGTTTGGCACTTTAGGGGCGCCGAGCGCTTTTTACACACAATCCTTAGGGATTTGTGTGTATTATGATCACCTACTGTGTAGCCGCCGCCGCCGCCGTACACACGATTGCTCGCTGTACGTTAGTGGTACAAAGGCGATTGATATCTCAATCGATAGGCACTATTATAGCCTCGACGGGATTTTCGTAATTTTGGGATCGGAGCCCGAGAAGTTGGGCAAATGCCCAATTTACTATTTTTTGTGGTTTCGCTTTGTGTGGTTGATATTTTATTTAAAATTAAGTCCGATAACGTTAAAAAAATATTTTTGGTTAGGTTAGGATTCAGCGGATATACAACTTCAGTTATATCAGTAAATATTAAATTTAAGTATAGTTTCCTGGTTAATTTATGGGACCCCAATTTTCGCGGTTTTATATTTTCGCCTAAAAGTCTACATAACGTTCTTTATTTTAAGTCCGATTTTCATGAGAGTTATATTTTTGAATAGCTGTGGTTTCCCTTAAACCTAGATTTGCAATTACGTTGCTTAATTTTAATTCTAAGTGAGGTTTTTTGGACAGCGTATACGGACCCCCGCAACTTCCGACATGGTAAATCCGCGTGTCTATAGAGTTCTTAACGCGAGTTTCCCTCTCGCATTTTTCAAGGCCGTTCGCGCCGAGCTTTCAACGTGTTCCCAGAAGTAACAATAAGCGTGACCCCCAACGTTTTACGCCCTTTTTACGCACGTCGTACGACAGGAAGTAGGTAAGTAAGATTTGATCAAAAATCACCAGTTTTGTTACTTCTAGGCCTATTCCAGCTTAGGTTGCAGCCGCGTTGGAAAAAGTTAATTTTAAGTGAGTTAATTAGCCATTTCGCGTCATACCTGAATTCTTTACGCGCTGAAGCTATATTCGCATTCCACTGAAAGCCTGCTAGCAATAAGAATAACGTATGAACAGGCACGTAAAAAATAAGTGTGACCCTAAATATTTGTTATGCCCAGAAGTTAAGCATAAGTGTGCCACTAAATATTTTTTTGACCAGCTGCCGTACACACGATTGCTCGCGGTACGTTAGTGGTACAAAGGCGATTGATATCTCAATCGGTAGGCACTATTATAGCCTCGACGGGATTTTCGTAATTTTTGGGATCGGAGCCCGAGAAGTGGGGAATTTGCCGACTTTAGTGTTTTTGGTCGATTTTCAATTAAATGTACCCCACTACCCGCGTAGGCACTATTGTCATATTTGAATTTCGTGCCAATTGATACAGGTGCCATCTAATGGCGTTTTCCATTGGAGTCCTCTGAGCGCTCGTGGAGCGCTCCTAAATATAAAACGTGTTCCATTGGGACAAAAAGGGCAACTCCAAAAAGGAGGCACGTCTTCCATTGGCACTGTTGCTCCCTCGCGGATTGATCCGAGCTGCCCCAACTCGAGGGACGGGGCAACCAAAAAAGAACAATTTTTAAGCAGTGACTCCGAGAAAAATTCGTATTCCATTGGGAGGGCTGGAAGTCTTGTCCTCCGAGCACCTAGCGGAGTTCTCCGTGGTAGAGCGATGACGTAGAAGGCAAATCCGGATCACGCTCGGAGCAGTCCCAATGGAAAACGCCATAACTCGTTCGCGTTTCGCCACCTTATTTCCAAAACCAGGTAACTCGAAAAACTTGGTTTTTATATAAATTAATTTAAATGAACGTGTTCGCGTTTCGCCGCCTTATTTCCAAAACCAGGTAACTCGAAAAACTTGGTTTTTTTAAAAATTAATTTACATAAAAGTGTTCGCGTTTCGCCACCTTATTTTCAAAACCAGGTAACTCAAATAATTCTTTTCCGATAATATTCCTCTTGGGTTTATTAAGTTAATACATCAGTGGGATTGTGTGTACTTAAATGTCCGTGACATCTTGTTTACCCTTGCGGCGCACCGGGCGTGCGCCCGATTGCCCTTATCATGCCCTTATGGCCAGTCCGGGCATCCGGGCCTGCTCACACCGCCCTTGAAAGTCCCTTTAAAGTGAATATAATATATAGAATTTCTCCCCCCCGAGGCTATTAGAATATTTGGCGCTCCTTAGCGGTTTGTTCGAGTTTAATTGTTATTAAATGACAAACGTTTGGATTTTTGAAAACATTGAATGCAACCGAAATGAAACAATCTTTACTTTATTTATATAACTTTAAATTACTACTCATTAACAATTTTCCAACCTTTACTTTTAGTATAATCGTTTTCGGGTCCAATTAGGGCTGTACCGCGTTTGACATTGTCCCGAAAATACTCGTGAGATACGGCGACGATGTCGTCTTTGGTTAATGAAAAAATTCGGTTTTTATGTTGTTGTCTCATTTCGTCGGTTATGCCATTCAAGAAAAACTGCAAGCCTTTATCGCCTGGGGTGATAGGATGGTCAATTTCGGAGAAAACTCCTAATTTAGCTTCGTCAATGTCCAGAGTGGAGAAATCTCCCGATTGAGCCCACGCAACTGCGCGTGTGAAGGCGTCGAGAGTTTTGGATGAGTTGGGGTCGCGACCCGAATACATGGTGAAAATTCCGCCGCCATTTATATTTGACCCACTAATATAAGCCCCGCCTTGCTCCCGGATTTCGCGATGCAAGAACTTCCGACTTAGTAAATTACTTAAAACTCTCAGACTGGGGAAGTCAAGATGGTTATAATTTACCGTGAGAATAGCTTCTGCCATGAAATTTACTGTAAGGGGCAGGCAAAAATGGGTTAACTCGGACTTGGGCTCAAACTTTGATGACTGAAAACCTAGTTTAACATCTCTACTATTTCCTTTCAAGGTGTTTAAATATAGATCTAAGAAATGTAATCCTTCATTATAAAATTCGGGGGTGGTATGAAGGGAGAAACGAGCTGCGTCTTTCGACAAGATAATACTGGCAATTTCTTTCAGTTTCTTAGCTAAGGATTCGTAATTATCCAATTCTGCCAATTTCTTTTGATGTTTAACTCTTGTAACGCCGGAAAAATTCTCTGCCAATTGACTCGCAGTTGTTAAGGTACTTCCAGCATATCTGATAGCGTAAGAATGAGCGCTAAATGATAAATCTTGCACCAGATCCGAAGCTTCAATACGTATCAATTGGGCTAGTCGTTCGGTATCTTCAAACTGAACCTTTTCAAAGATATCCTTCCATAAGGCGAACATTCGAGCAGTATTGCGTTCCAGGCAATAAGATGAAAACACCACTCCTAGTTCTACAGAGTTGCTCTGATTCGGATTGTTGACCAAGTGAATGGAGGCGTTTAATCCTCCCGTACATAATGCAATTTCCTCATCCTGATCCATATAGTTTAAATTTTTGGTACCCAGACTAGTTACGACGCTACAGAAAATGGGTAAATACTGTTTAAGGTCATCAGGTATGTTATTTCCCGCTGATACTCCTCTAAAATAAACTACTCCATTTGTGTCTTCACGGTAAGCCAAAACTTTAGAATCATTTAATATGGATTCTACAAAAGTGGTTCTCTCAACTGAAGGTTCTACCTGGGATACGAGTAATGTCGGTAGTGAAGATAAATCTTCTTTTTCAGCTTGCTTCTGGGCTAATAGTAAGCTTTCCTCGTATATAACTTTTTTATCTCTTTCACTCAAAGTCGAAATTTTATCCGCTAGCAGCTTTTCTTCTTTTTGAGCCAGTTGAGCGGAAAAGTTTGAGTCTGGGGTCATTTTCAATGTTAATTTGTGAGCGTTATCTTTAAAATATTGTTTGACTTTCTTTTGCAGAAACTGAGGGTCACTTTCAAGTTGTTTCCTGAACCAATCAACTTGTTTGTTAATTCTGAGAGAATCGATCGGATCTCCTTCGTGGTTCCATACAGGATTGAGAGACATGAGTAAATTTAACCCAAATTTGGAAGTATGATGTTTGCAACCTAATTCGATGGCATGCAATACTGCTTCAATTCGATTTTCAGGAAAGCCATCTTCGATAACTTTGTCAAAAGTAGCATTGATGATCTTTGTAACTTTATCTACATCACTCTGGCAAATACCACATAAGCCAATTGAAAATGAACTTTCGAGAGTATGTCCGCTGTAACTAAAAACAAAAAATTTACATTAGCTTTGGAAGATTGAAGGAGCTTTATTTTTTTTACCCAATGCCCGGTGCGTAATCTGCTCCAATACCCGGAACTATTAAGGATTGGTAAAATGGTGCTGATGACCCATCCGTAAGAAGGTTGCACAAAATAGCTATAGCAAATGCCTCATTGCTATCTTTGATGTTGCACAAGGAAAAAGCCACTGAGACAGTTGTTTGTTTATCTGGATTAGGCGCCAAAGGATCTGTGGGAGGTAAATTTTAGCAAATACTTTTTTAATATTAATTTTTGTAGTAACTCTTCCAAGATATCCATACTAACTACTAGGAATTTAACCCAATCTGTTTTATCAATATTTTAAGAGAGTTCAACATAATATACCTGGAGTGCAAGTAATAATAGCTTCTTGAGGTTTAGACCAGCGAGGATGGGTTGATACGGTGGAATTGGGTGTCAGTTTTTCAAATTTTGAAAGAACGTAATTGTTTACATTCTCTAGATGAGATTCCAATGGAAATGAACCATAGGAAAAGAATCTTGCATTTGAAGGATGGTAAAAGGTTTTGTGATAATCTCTTAGGAAATCCCACGTTAAATTTGGAATATGCAGAGGATCTCCACCAGATACAAATCCATATGTGTTTTTGGGATAAAGTCTATTTTGTAAGTGTTGATAGAAATGATGAGCTGAACTTGAAAATACGCCTTTCATTTCATTAAATACTACTCCTTTGAATATCAACGGTGTTTGCAGATCATTGAGAGTTTCATGCTCTAATCTCCATCCTTCTTGTAGAAAATCAACTTTTTTTAGATTGGGGAAGAAAGCCGCATCGAGATAAACACGCATCAGATTGTTAAAGTCTTGAAAGTTTTGCGAAGAAAATGGGTACATAGTATAGTCATATCCAGTGAAAGCATTCATGAAAGTTGATAAGGAGCGACTAATCATTTTAAAAAAAGGATCTCGGCATGGAAAATCTTTGGAACCGCACAAGGCCAAATGTTCGAGAATGTGGCAAACTCCACTGTTATCTGGGGGTGGTGTTCGAAAGGCAACACCAAAAACATTGTTTTTATCATTTCTCGCAATATGCAAGTAATCCGCTCCTGTTTTAATATGCTTAAGTCTGTATGCAGACAAGTGAAGTTCAGGGATGTCTGATATTTCACTCACTGAAAAGCCATTCAGTTCATCTCCCTTACAATATTTCAAATATTGGTTAGAAATAACATTTTGGGCAACGGCTGTTGCAGTTTTGATGGAGGATGTGTTGTACAATCTTTCATAACCAATAGGCCTTGGCTTATTGGTGTAAATATTATTCGTGATTAATCTATAATATTTACCACTATAAAGTAAACGCTCCACGACGGACATAGTTATGCAATTTTTTGAATTTAATACGAAATTATTATACCGTTTTAAAATGGTCTTGATCCGGTTAGTAGTTAGAAAGTCGACGACGGCAGAACTTAATGCAGAAGACAATAAGAGAAAGAACGAGTGAATCAGTGAACCAGTGTTGGAAATAAGCTTCAATATGACCACAATACCCCCTACTTAAAAAATAATTTACTGGTCATGACCACTCTTTTCACCCTTCCTCTTTTATTTTACTTTTGAAAGTGAATTGTTAATAGCGATTAGGAACTATAATGATATGCATTTATCACAAACAAAGAGCTTTGATATTTATCACATTTCTTAAGGAACTTTAAAAAATATTTAATCATCTTCTTGTTCTTCGAATAAAAACTTATCCGTATTTACAGTTTTACATCATCTTCTAGTCCTTCGAATAAAAGTTTTACTCCTTTCAGGCTTTCTTTTAGTTTCTAAAAGCCATAAAGAAATTGCAGGATAGGCATCAATGTCTTCAGTGTGAGAAATAACGCACTATCACAGGCCAATGGCCAGTTTAAAAATTAGCTGGTCCAGTTTAAAAATTAAATGCTTGGGGTGTTAGTGGCCCTGTTGACCACTTAATTTGTTTTTTCCCTTCAAGATTTTAGTTCATTAACCCCTAAAATTTTTGGTCTTTGCTTCTAGCACATATTGTCAAGAAGAGATAATTTGACCATAAATTATGAAAGCCTGATTTTGAAGGTTAAAAATGGTAAGTGGCCAGTGGCCATTTTTTTAAATTAAACTACCTAGGCTCTACTGGCCACAGGTCCAGTTTAAAAAATTCCTTATTTCTCAGCCTGAATTGCTTGTGTTTCTTAAACAATTGATCTAGATGTTTCGCATTTTTTTTTGACATCCACACATCGGTGTCGACCCAAGGCATAGACACCAGCACACAATAACTGATTAATCAGGGTGAGATATGTGTAACCAGGCTTGGAAATAAGCGGTGGTCACTGGGTCAAAGACCAGTTTATTAATTGCTCAGACCAGTTTTTTTATTCAAAAGCTAGGGGTTCACTGCTCCAGTGTCCAGTTTATTAATTTAAAATTATCTACCGTATTATTAATAAACTGGTCTACGTGACCACTTAAATATTTCAAGAGTTGGGAGTCACTTATTTCCAAGCCTGTGTGTAACGGCCACGCGAACGGGGGGATACGTGGGGACAAGGGTGGGGACACCCACGGCGGAAGTATCCCGACCACCCGTTGGGTGAATGGTGGTCGTCTTCAAATGGCCATCCCCAAACTCTGCCTCCCAGACGCTTGGGATTACAGGAGTCCCGGCGATGTTTCGCATCAAAGATAATTTAAACTTCGTACCCTAGATTCGAAATCACTCTCTCGCGCGTTGCCGATAGCGTTTACCCACTTCCCGCCGGAACTCAGAAAAAATTCGCTCCAATGGTGGCGCACTACTGCCATCTAGGGATAGAAACTAATTTTTTTTTTGGAAGTTGCGGTGCGTAATTTGACGCGTTTTGCGTTCCACTCGAAGTTTTAAAACATGATGGACCCCAATCGAAAGAAAAAACCTAGACTTACTAAAGGTGAGTAATATAATCTTACAAGCGATTCAAGCATAATTTGACTAAACTTAATAGTTCATTCAATTTCATTTACCATTTTAATAGGGTTCGTGTTTAACATCGACATTCTTAAGGAATATTTGCCTGAAATTTCAGAAATTCTTCAAGATTGGCATCATTACCGAAAGAAGATATTCAAGCACCAGAATTACCATTTGTTAAAGTAAGTTTTATTGGAAATATATGATTTACAATTAAGCGTGTTTCTATAAATACTCTTGTTTTAAATAAAACAAATCTAGGCCTAAATATGGCGCCTTACCGCAACCGATGGAGCAGATTTTTCTGAGGTCACGTGCCGGAAGAGGGTAAACGCTTCGTAACAACACCGTGAATGGGAAAACTCTTAGTATTCGAATCTAGGGTACGAAGTTTAAATTATCTTTGTTCGCATTTAGCTCGACGAATCTGACGGATTGTAGCAGAAGAACGCCAAATTGCATTACTGCCAGATGCCAGGAAATACGTTCGATTTAGGAGTAGAAATAAGTCAAAATCCGCAACTTCATTGGCTGTGAGAAGCTGAGAGCGCAACGCTTTTATCATTTTCTCTATTCGGTATAGAATTATACTATTAATTAAAAATGAACTGGTCATTATGACCGGTAAACTACCCCCAGGTTCCATTTAATTTACTGGTCATAGTCCAAAATAAACTGGTCTTTGACCGACGCCACCGCCTTATTTCCAACACTTCAGTGAACCAAGGATTTTGTATAATTACCAAATTCACAACATGATAAAATAATATTAGAAAAATGTATACAAAATCCTTGAGTGAACCAAGGAGTCGACTCTCCTTGCAGTGAACCACGGAAACAGTCCGTGAGTGAACGACCTTTTCCGCGTTGCCAGCTGTACAATAATTATCGTACACGTCGATAATTTCAAGACAATTTTTAAGACGTACTAAGTTTTCAATCGGTCGAACTTTAAGTGTTAATAAAAATTTTGATTTCACAAGTTTAACGTCAGTATTTAACACTAAATTTAAATCTGCGGACAGTTTTCAGGCATACGATAATTTTTTGGCTCTGGTAAGATAATTTGAGTTTCAGGAAATGGCAACACTGGAGCATTTAAATTATTTTTAATTCATTTAAATGCTATGGAGGCGGGAAAGGGGATAATATCAGAAAAGAAGTTAACAGAGAAAATTTAATGTTAACAGATAATTTTACTTCGAAAAATAAGTACAAAAATATTTTCCAGGAAAATAAAAAATGTAAAAACTTTTCAGGTGTTTATTTTTACATCAGACAAATTGTTTTAGCCCAGGAGTATGAAAGTGTCTTAAACATCCTAATTTAAACTTATTATTATATTCCTAGCTTTAGCCTACTTTTATTTATCGAGTAAAGCACTTGAAAACCCTTTAGCTACAGGCAATATTTTGGCCCAAATTAAATCATCTATTACATCATCAGAAGAAATGGAAAGTTTGTCTATTGGAATGTTAGATACATCTAAATTATCTTTATCTGTTTCGCATTCCGCACATTTGATATAAATTGGCATAAAAATGTGTTTTGAGGCTTTTGATGGCATTTTATAAAAAATTTGTGGCTCCATGTTATCACTCATTGGAGCACTAGAAGATATCTTTACAAGTACAATAATGTTGGTGGGAGGTGTAGAATGATTACTTTCCCAAAATATATTATTCAATACTACATATTTAAAAACTCTAACCATGCATGCTTTGAGAGATAGTTTAGGCTGCCTGTGCACTAAACACGGGGAATTGCTTAAATCAGGCAAAACAATATGATATATTTCTTTAGGAGATACTTGAGTGCTTCCTATGAGGACCAACAATTCCTTAGCCTTAAATACAGAATTACCCATTACCACATTTAAGTTTTCAAATAAACGAGAAAAGCATTCGTATGACTGATGAATTTTTCTATTCTTTGCTAGCTACAATTAAAAAAATCTAAGATGAAATACATTTCTTGGATATAAAATCAAAATTTAATACTTACCCTAGGGGTAAAAGGGCTCTCTAAAACTTCTCTTTCCATTTTCGATGATATTTGCGTTTTAGATTCATTGTCTTTGTTGGAATTTGTGGAATCCAGTGACTGTGTATTCTTTAGGCATATATCTTCACATTCATTTGGTTGTTTTGCTCTTGCTGATATATGCTTTAATTGTTCAAAGGGTAAAGGGATTTGTCCGCTTTGGTAAACTAAACTTTTTAGTATTTCAGTAACCACTTTTCCTTGTAATTCTAACGTGATACTCCCATGGAAACAAAGATCAGAATTAATGGTTTTAAGCGCCATTTCCCCAACCATTCGTATGTCAATTTCAAAATATAGCATGAAATTGAAAAGCTTAATACGAATATAATCCCCTCTGGTGGAAACTAGGGGATCTCGGGATGTTTTTTATTATGGCGCGAGATTCGTTTGGCAATAAGAGAGAAAGGAAGAGGGTTTATTGACCATGAATAGGATTCTCAACGGAAATTTGATAAAAAAATCACTCTTTATTGACATCCACAAAATAATACATACACGATGGCTCCGTTCGAAATGGGGATGGGGGACATAACTAATAAAACTATCAAATGAAATAAATCAAATCCAATAAACAAAAACCTAAAACCCTAAAAAGTACACTAAAAATTAAAAACACTAATAAAATGCCACACTGAGAAAAACTCGAGCGGAAAAACTGGTCTGAAGGACCAAAGATAATTTAAACTCGTACCCTAGATTCGAAATCACTCTCTCGCGCGTTGCCGATAGCGTTTACCCACTTACCGCTGGAACTCAGAATCAATTCGCTCCATGGTTTGCACCTTACCGCAACCTATGGAGCCCGATTTTTCTGCGGTCACGTGCCGGAAAAGGGTAAACGCTTCGTAACAAAACCGTCAATGGGAAAGCTCTCAGTATTCGAATCTAGGGTACGAGTTTAAATTATCTTTGGAAGGACTTACAAGGAGACATCCCGAAGTGTAACCCACCGATTTTGTTGAAACTCGGGGGATTGGTAGACGTTCTTGTATGATGAAAAATCCTAAAGGGAATTTATTCAATGGGCAACCGTTTTGCCATGGCAACGAAAAATGTTTTTGACAACAAAAAATGGAAATTTTCCCATTGAAAATAACATGGGATTCCATAGAAATCTCATAGGTAACTAGAATGCTGCCGTGTAACTGGCAAATGGCCCAAATGCCGTGGCAGACGACGCCAGATCTCAGCCAATCAGAGCTCAAAGAGCGGTTTTGCCAAGAATTTAATGTCACCGGAGAGAATGACGTCACCTATCTCCCGCTATAGTAACGGAACCAAGGAGGATTATTATCGATAAGTTAAGTTAGAAGAAACCACCTATGGACTGTGAGAAGGATGATAAAATACGCGAAAAAGTAGATTAGTCCATAATTAAAAGGGATAATATAGCTAAATCCTAAACAAATTTTAAGAAATTAAAAAACTTACTACTAACTCGTACCCAATAGGTCTTCGAGCAAAAAACGCGAAACTCGGATCAAATAGATCTTCGAGTAATAAACTAAATTAAAATTAAATAAAATAGCCAGAAATTCCAACGGTAGACCGGTTTCGTTCTATTTGGAACTCATCAGTACCGTGCGGGAAATCTGGCTGGCGACTGTTAAATCTAAAGGAGAAACTAAGCCTAAACCTTGAAATTTTTAAGGTTTAGGCTTAGTTTCTCCTTTAGATTTAACAGTCGCCAGCCAGATTTCCCGCACGGTACTGATGAGTTCCAAATAGAACGAAACTGGTCTACCGTTGGAATTTCTGGCTATTTTATTTAATTTTAATTTAGTTTATTACTCGAAGATCTATTTGATCCGAGTTTCGCGTTTTTTGCTCGAAGACCTATTGGGTACGAGTTAGTAGTAAGTTTTTTAATTTCTTCAAATTTGTTTAGGATTTAGCTATATTATCCCTTTTAATTATGGACTAATCTACTTTTTCGCGTATTTTATCAGGATTATTATCCTCCTTGGCGGAACCGCTCTACGGCCTCTCATTGGCTGAAGGTTCAAGGCGAACTGGCGTCAAGCTCGGCCGTAGGCGGCAGCATTCTAGTTACCTATGAGATTTCTATGTGGGATTCTGACCGATTCCTAGCCCCCCCCCCCCCCCCCCTGTGAAAAATTTAAACAAATTTCAAAATTTCGAAAATTCCACAAAAAGAAAAAATAAATTAAAATTGACAATAAAAAAAATCAAAATTGATCAACTTTTGATCAATTTGAGGTCAAAATCCCATGTTATTTTCAATGGGAAAATTTAATATTTTGTATTGTCAAAAACATTTTTCGTTGCCATGGCAAAACGGTTGCCCATTGAATAAATTCCCTTTAGGATTTTTCATGATTCAAGAACGTCTACCAATCCCCCGAGTTTGAACAAAATCGGTGGGTTACACTTCGGGATGTCTCCTTGTTAGAGCAAGAAAATGACGAGATAAAAATAACGATATCTGGTCACAGATAAACTATATTCTTCAAAGGGAGCTCTTCAACACTATGGGATTCGACGAATATTCGATAAGGTAGTATTTACATTAAGCCTAACTATTCGGTATTTGGTTCGAAAACTTCTATTCGTCTCGGTATTCGATTAGAAAATTTTAGTTATTCGATATTCGTCTCGATAGGCTTAAAGTGTTATTCGCCTAGCCTTATATTTTTGCTAGGAATTTAATATTTTCAATACCATGTCTTCAAGGTCATTCCATATTCATTCTGAGAACCGTTGAAAACTTTTTGAGGTTAATGGTAATATTTAATGTAGGGAGCTGTTGGCTCTCGTGGCATGACGGGCTTGCCACCACCCTCCTACGCATTGTAACCCGGCTTTAAAAGTCACTAGATGACTTAGGCCTAAGGTGGTGCTTGGGTAATATTTAATGTAGGGAGCTGTTGGCTCTCGTGGCATGACGGGCTTGCCACCACCCTCCTACGCATTGTAACCCGGCTTTAAAAGTCGCTAGATGACTTAGGCCTAAGGTGGTGCTTGGGTATTACATGTAGCTTAGCTGATTAGCATATGTAACATAATTATCAGTGGCGTAAATAGCGCCCCCGCAGAACCCGCGGCGCGGGGGGGGGGGCAAGTTCTAGGGGGCCCCCAAACGTTTATTATTAAAATCGGTCGTTTTTCGCGGGGGGGGGGATGAGTTCCTAGTTACGTCACTGATAATTATTCATAAGTGTGCCACTAGCTCTATTTCTTCACTAACGGTTTGTTTCACAGATATTGCGTCATCTGTACCCTACGTAATATTTGACGTAATATTTGATGTCATATTTGACGTCATCGAATCTCAAATGCCGATTATGCCGTCGAACAATTAGCTCAACGTCTGATAAACCGACGGCCATTTTTTTTTGTAAACAAACCGGTTTAAACAACCAAGGCTTAGGAGCTAAAATGAACTACAATATAGTGTTAAGTTCTGTTGATGTAATTAATTTGCAAATTAATGAAGTTCTCGGAGACTTACGTTCTAAAATAAATTTGCATTGTCAAATAAAAGAAGCAGGTTTATTGGAAAAAATAGTTGAAATTCAGGTTGAGCTTTTCTTGCGCATCTATATAGAGTATAGTATCGCTCTGTAGCTTTGGGCTATAGCCGCCATTTTTAGGGCAGTTTTTTATCTATAGGAAAAATTATGGGTGACGTCGACATACGTCACGCCGATATTACTCTATAAGGTTGGAGACTTTGCAGATTCTTTTGAGCCTAGGCCTTACTCTTCTAGGCTTGATATGGGTTTTAATAACGCTGGTGGAAATTGGACTATCCCACTTCGACGACTTGTTCCATTTTCGGAAAGCGATCACTTATTGGTCATTTTCTCCAACATTTTATTTTTATAAATTACTCATTATTTAACTTCATCCTCACAAACCGAGCGAGTTTATAAATTTCAATAAAGCTACATTGGGCCAAAGATAATTTAAACTCGTACCCTAGATTCGAATACTGAGAGCTTTCACATTGACGGTTTTGTTACGAAGCGTTTACCCTTTTCCGGCACGTGACCGCAGAAAAATCGAGCTGCATAGGATGCGGTAAGGCGTAAACCATGGAGCGAATTGATTCTGAGTTCCAGCGGGAAGTCACTGTGGGTAAACGCTATCGGCAACGCGCGAGAGAGTGATTTCGAATCTAGGGTACGAGTTTAAATTATCTTTGATTGGGCTGACTAAAATTCCGACGCAAAAAATTCCTTCTCAATTTAGAGGTTTTCCATTGGCTTAAATACATATGTTAGTAGCCAATAGTTTGACTCCCAAAATTACTAGGATGAATAAAAAGGTTAAAATCTAACGTAGTCCATCTTTTTACTGGTTCGTGGTGAAACAAACCGTTAGTGAAGATTTTTTAATGGAATAACGGTACAGTGACATACTTATGAGTAATTATGTTACATATGTGATTAGTTTATAATGCATATCTTATGAGAGAAGTATTCATTTAGTCTATAGAATATGTCTATAGAACTTTGACCTCGCAGCAAGATCACAGTTTGTGGCACTGGGTGAAAACTCGAAAGAACGCCTTCTGCGTTGAGTTTTCAAGTTCTCTGCCCATTGTTTATAGCAGAATTAGATTAGGAGAAGTTACTACAGAGCCTGAAATTCTGGAAGCGCAAATGCCTTACAAAAGCGTGGGGGGGGGGTAAGTTTCTTTTTCGTTGAAAATTCCACCCCCTCAAAAGGAGAGAAGATTCTCGAGGGACGCTGGGTAACTATACCGCCATCTAACCTGAGCGAACGAAATCAAAATATCGTCTGCTATATCATACGTTTTACAAGGCTTAGATATTAAGTGTTGTTAGGCATGGAAGGGTGGGACTGGGATGACACCATAAGCTTATCAACACTAAGTTTGAAACGCGCATAGCGCCCTTTGTACCACCACTCGACGGGCGAAAAAGAAGAAATCAGGCGATAGTATCGGCACCTGGTAGAGATAAATTGAAGCTTCTTCCTTCCCACTTTCTCTCTTACTAAAGCAGCTGGCATCATGCATTGCGAGACGCGTTACGTTTCTCTTTTCCGCCACCGGGTGGATTTAACGCTGTACTTTCGACAGTCGTTAGCTTGAACCAACACTGCCTTTCGATTCAAACTTAGGGTTGATAGGCTTATGATGACACCTATTTACCTAAGCTACTAATATATTTAAAAAAGATGTAAATTGATTTGTTCAGTCAAGAACCGCGTTCTTTAAAACATATGCGTCAATATTCTATAGACTTTTTATTTATCTTTAGTTTAATGCCAAAATTCCTCAATACAAATTTATTTCATAATTTAATTCTACATATGATAATTAAAATTGATCATCTTTGAAATATCACTAATGTCCCAACTACCATTGATTCTGTAAGGGTGGATTAACTCTTCGTTTTGATGTCAACATTCGTAAATTTGTTAGCTTTTGAATCGTTTTTCTTTTTAATTTCCGGCTGAAGAAATCGATTTAAAACTTGGCGAAGGCCGCTTTTTGGTTATTATTTGCCAATTTATTATCGAAATTACATGCTACAGACTTATTTTTCATTTTGCTAATTAAATAATAACTATATTGAGTTGATGCATTCTATGGGGATGGAAATTCATATTCCTAGATGCATCTGTCTCACTTTCTAAGCTGTTAATATCCATAACAGATCGCAAAGACGTTTCAGCAGTTATATCGGTTGCCATTTTCCCGTGTTTCTATAAATTTCTACCAGGTACCGATCTCGGTCTTACTCCCGTGATAGGGGGCCAAAATTGTCATCCCGCAGACCCGCCTAGTCTTCCCCTCTCTCTCTGGTAAGTCAAATGCACCCACAGTGGGCTCTATGATAACTTCCTCTAATCTAATTCTGGTTATAGCAAAAGTGGATCCACTTTTGGTGGTTATAGGGGTTTACCCAGTGGCGTAAATAGCGCCTCCGCAGAACCCGCGGCGCGGGGGGGGGCGAGAATTAGGGGGCCCCCAAACGTTTATGATTAAAATTGGTGCATTTTAAAAGGGCCCCGAGTCGTTTTTCGCGGGGGGGGGGGGGGGCGGAGTTCTTAGTTACGCCACTGGGTTTACCCCCGAGATCTTCGATTTCCCCTTCTCATAAAAACTTGTAGCTCTAGGTGAACGATAATAGCAAAAGTAAAATCTAATACTATCGCCTCGACCTGCGACATCTTATTTGAGGGGTAAAAAATTCTTGGCTTTGGTGATGCCTTCCCCCTCGCCACTTTTTAGGAACATTAAGAGTATCGATGTACTCCGCCGCGGTAAAAATAGTTCGCTTTAAAATACGCGGATATTAAACTTTCGCTCGCGATAATTTGATAATTTATTTTCCAAAATAAAGTATAAAAAGTAGATATGTGATTGAACCATAGCCGTCTGTAATACAGGCCATATTATGAACATTAATTATTTTTCAAATCTGGCTCTTAGCTTCCGCATTTGATAACCACCAGATGTCGGTACTATGGAGAAAAAAACCATCCGCGTGACGTTAGCTTGCTAGTCAACTGCTGCATTTAAACGGTGGCGCGTGTGATTTTTCAAACGTTTTAATTTATCAAGTTAAGGCTTATTTGTTTACTTTCTATGATAACGTTACGCGTGTAATGCAATTGACATTAAATAATTGTCTGCTTTTATTTAGTTCCACCATGGTTAATTATTGCTTGACCAAAAATTGCTTGTCGACTAAAAAGCAAACTGACCCTGCTTTAACTAAAGTTAGTTTCACAAATTTCCTCAAAATGAAAAACTTCGACGGAAATGGGAACCGACAATTTTAGAGAAGATTCCTAATGACAATGAAAATAAACCACTTACCTTGAACTTAGACGAACCTCAGCGTATTTGTAGTAAGCATTTCCTAGTTAAAATTTTGTACAAACATGCGCTGTGATATATTCACTCTATTCACTTGTTTAATATTTTTAAAATCAAATATATTAACTGATAAAGTACTTTGTGATATTTTCACAATCAAAAATGTTTTAAATGATAAAGTACTTGGTTATATTTTCATAATTACATTGATATTTTAAGGCTTAGGGTGAAACAAAATGTTAACTTTGAATATAGCTCTTTCTATAAAATAATAAATACGTATACATGTATAAAAAGTGTTATTTTTTGGAGAGCGCACTTCCTAATATTTCCGTGAAGACGGTCTCGTGCGTTTGCGCGAGCTCAACAAAAACAAAAATGTGCGCGCGCTCTCTAACTTTAACTGCACTATGAATCTAACGTAATCACGTGACCTCCCGTATTTTATATAAAGAGCTATTGACGCCTTTTAAAATTCATTTTGCGCGTGAAAATACCTCTACATGTTATGGTCAAAAAAGCACGCAAAGAAGTCTGTGTGCCCAAGACATGTACCGGTAGTGTCGCGCGCTAAAACGTCATTTCAAAATCCGTCAATTCCCGCTTCTTATAATTTTCCCCATATTACCGCCATCTGTTGGGTTTCAAAAAATCGTAATGCCGCCATCTCGAATATCTCTATTTTATGGCCTGTATTACAGACGGCTATGATTGAACCTAAAATACGACATTTTAAAAACAAAAATAAATCAGTGCTCTTAGTAAGCCTAATATGGGCTGCGTTCAACAACTATCAACGGAGAAAAACCGTTGAGTTCTTTAAATCAACGCTACGTCCCAAAAATCTAAAAGTTTTTGTACGATTTATAGTTCGCTGACTTAGTCCTAATAATCAAGGAAGTGATCTGCTCCTCGGTTTTCCCAGATTTTTTAAAACGTCGGTATGGTCCTAGAAAATCAATTATGATTATTATTTAAGCCTAAAACCTCGCTCGTTGGGCCAATAAACTTCAAATATTTACTAAATTCAGAACAACAGAATGACGTCATTCTGCTTTCAAATCACAGTCCACTGCTCCTCCAATTTTTAACACAAAATCTTTGGTCAAATTTTGCCCACAAAGGTATCCATATTCATATTTATTTTCTTCACTACTCATTTAACATTAAAATTTTAAAATTTATTATTATTAGTTTATTAGTTATTTATCGCAGTAATCTGCAACAAAAATAAACTAATAATAATACATTTTAAAATTTATAATAATTCAAAGACCACTTAACCGATTTTGATGAAATTTTCTGTACTTGCTATAAAATGTTTGCTCTTTCTAATGAATCATTAATTAGCCATAGCTAAAATTTCGTGCAACCAACACTTTAAGAAGAGAACACTACCAGTAACACTAACTTCAGTGGGCATTTCAACGGGTCTGGATGCCATGTCTTTTGAGGACTTGACGGGTCTGGTTCCCACGCCTCCACAATCCGATTATCCGCAATTCTGCTCACCATCACTGTGTTTAAAGGCTAGCTGCGTTCTCCTTGTGTTTGTTGCTCCTAGGTGGCAACAAGTTAAGGCGTTGAAGACGTTGTTCGTATGAAAGTTGTACCGCTGGGACAGTTTTAGTAATCTTGTGCTGTACTCGCACTATATCTGTGTCTTTAAAGGGGCTCCAAAGTTCGGTGGAAAAATGTGTATAAAGTCAGTAATTTAATAAAGTGCGAAATTTACGGTTGACTCTGCCCGCCTCTGCCAAGGCCGAGTGAGGGGTTGAGGGGAATGAAAAGCATGCTCAATTTTCTTTTTTTTTTGCCACCGAACTTTGGAGCCCCTTTAATGAGCAGGGTTCGTACACGACCTGGAAAACCTGGAAAAGTCAGGGAATTTGAGAATGTTTCCAAAAGGTCAGGAAAAAGTCAGGGAATTTAAAAAGGTTTCCGAAAGGTCAGGGAAAGGTCAGGAAATTTGAAAATGATTCCAAAATGTTAGGGAAAAGTCAAGGAATTTGTAAATGGTCCCAAAAAGTAAGGGAATTTTAAAATTACCCTAAAAAAGTCAGGAAAATATATTTTTGAAATAAAATCTTTTTCAAGATTTTTACCTCAAACCATTCATTAATTCTACAAAAATGGTCAGGGACAATTTGGCAATTAATTTGGTCAGGGAAAACCTGGAAATGTCAGGGAATTTCATTTGTGGGCGAACGTATGTGCGTTAAAGTATGTCAAAGCTCTTATCTGACATGTGAGAGAATGAGCGACGAAGCATAAAGAGAACCCGGATATACCTTTCGCAGCCGCAGCTTTAGCGAAACAAGAGGAAGTCATATTGCTTGATACAGTGGCGTAGCCAGAAATCCTTCAAGGGAGGGTTTTAAACTACGTAAAAAACCTAAGGAGGGTCGAGAAGGGGGGAAAGTTTAGTACAGCCAAAGCTATACCCAATATAGGGGGGAGTTGACACGGAAACCCTCCCCTTGTTTACGCCACCGGCTGGACGTCATCGACAGTTTAATATGGCTCCAATTTTTCCAATATGCAATACAACAAATTTATCAGGATTAAAGCGCATAGCATTTCAGTAGTTCAGTTTTAGACAGACTGTAAATCATTCTGCAGATCATCTGAGTCTGCCATGGTTCTGATGGTTTCCCCCAACAAGTTATCGTCAGCACAAAGGCTGAGTGACAGATAGATTAGTCCATAATTAAAAGGGATAATATAGCTAAATCCTAGACAAATTTGAAGAAATTAAAAAACTTACTAATAACTCGTATCCAATAGGTCTTCGAGCAAAAAACGCGAAACTCGGATCAAATAGATCTTCGAGTAATAAACTAAATTAAAATTAAATAAAACAGCCAGAAATTCCAACGGTAGACCGGTTACGTTCTATTTGGAACTCATCAGTACCGTGCGGGAAATCTGACTGGCTATTTTATTTAATTTTAATTTAGTTTAATACTCGAAGATCTATTTGATCCGAGTTTCGCGTTTTTTGCTAGAAGACCTATTGGGTACGAGTTATTAGTAAGTTTTTTAATTTCTTCAAATTTGTTTAGGATTTAGCTATATTATCCCTTTTAATTATGGACTAATCTACTTTTTCGCGTATTTTATCATCCTTCTCACAGTCCATAGGTGGTTTCTTCTAACTTAACTTATTGTATATTCTATTCTCCACCACACTCCCCCTTTTTCGGCTTTCCGTTGCTATATGCAACGCGTTTTGAAATTTTCCATAAAAACTTGTTAAGGTTAATGGTAATAGTTAGTGTAGGGAGCTGTTGGCTCGCGTGGCTTGCAGGGCTTGCCACCACCCTCCTACGCATTGTAACCCGGCCACCTGAATTAAAGGCTTTAAAAGTTGCTTGATGACTTAGGCCTAGGGTGGTGCCTTGGGTATTAGCCTAGCTGATTATTTCCTTACAATAATAATTTGAGAAATTCAAAGACCAAATGTCAGATATTTTTTTATCACCACTCCGAAAACGTAATTTTAGATAGGCCTATAGAGTAATGGCAGTTCTACGTCACATGACGTCACCCATGTTTTTTCCTATTCATAAAAAATTCGCGCCCACAATGGCGGCCATGGCCAAAGCTACGGAGTGCTACACTCTATCAAAACAGAACTAACTTGATATTAAAGTATGCTCTACAACTTTCTCATGAAAATGTTTTGTCGAATTATTCAATCCCCGCCTAAAGAGCCACAAAATCGTTTGAATTTTAAGGGTGGAGCACATAATCGTGCACGTATTTTTGAGAACCGAGAAAGCATGCCTGAGTCATTTAAATTTAATTTTTCTTTTAAAAATATAATTAAAGATCTCGAGCATCATATTTGGAAAAGAAAACCAAGGGGGAAGAGCTCTGTTTCACTTCCATTCAAGTCTAAACCGGTCGAAACTCGTAGTTTAAATTAATTGTAAAGTTATTGCTATCCCGCTTAGCATCAGTATTAACTTCTCGTGATTTCAGCTACCCACTGCAGCTATTTTGGCTATATTTTCTGAAAATATATTAAACTGCCTTTTACTAAAGGGATAGTCAACATTTTTAGATCTTTTGTCAGCGATACTGTTTTATATTATTAATTAAAAGTGATATTGATACGTTGAAATTTTAATTTAGATTATAGTTGATCTTAATTACTTGTACCATATGTAACATAATTACTCATAAGTATGCCACTGTACCTTTATTCCATTCAAAAATCTTCACTAACGGTTTGTTTCACCACGAACCTGTAAAAAGGTGGCCCCCTCCCTCAGGATACGCGGGTGGGCAAACCAATACAAAAGCTGTTAGATATATAAAATACCATCCAAAGTTGAAGGATTAAAACTTGGGCGCCACCCACCCTCAGGATACGCGGGTGGGCAAAGCAATACAAAAGCTGTTGAGGCCATGTGATTTCCTATCGTTAGATAGACGGAAAGTATCAAAGGTGAAATAGGTAAGCAAAACACGACGAACATAATTCTTTTAAATTATTCAAATTAGTGGAAATATGATTTAAAGAAATTCTTAAACTGGGATTCAAATGTGTTTATTTTAGGAAATTTATATCAAACATTTGGGTAGTTTAGGCACCAAAAGTTATGTAAATTCGCAAATTCATAATAAAAATACCTACGAATTTATTTTGAGGAAAATAGGAAATCAGTTGAAGACGCGTCAGTGCGATGATTTCACTATCCCTTAAAATTGGTCGGAGGGGGCGGAAATTAACGGCACTGTGTGCGCGTCAAAGAGTTCTATCGAATGAGACCAAATCTCTGGGCCAATTATACAAACTATACAAGTTCGCCAAGAAGGCGATAATATTATTTCATGCCACACATAAACGACTTCGATAAGAAAGTGCCACCATTATTACTTCTGACCACACACGGTTTCGATAAGAAAGTGCCACACTTATTTGTTACTTCTGACCATACACGGTTTCGATAAGAAAGTGCCACACTTATTTGTTACTTCTGACCATACACGGTTTCGATAAGAAAGTGCCACAATTATTTGTTACTTCTGACCATACACGGTTTCGATAAGAAAGTGCCACACTTATTTATTACTTCTGACCACACACGGTTTCCTTTTTTTTCTCCAAAAATAAGAAAGATTTTATTGGTGTATATGGAAGCGGAGGCCTTCACACCATGTGCATCATAAGAATTTAGAGTATATACAACACCATGTATCATGCTACGATAGTAAATAAAATAAACACATCTAATCAGCACCAGATTTTAGCAACGTTTTTTCAATAGTTATATTATTAGTTTCAAAATAACTTGACTTCTTAAGCCATATTGACTTGATATACATAATTAATTGCAATTATTTTTAAAACAATATTAATTATTAAATATCAAAATAAAACACTATTAAGAATTAAATATATAAATAAAATACTATTAATTATTAAATATATAATTAAAACACTAATAATTATTAAATATAATAATAAAACACTATTAGTAATTAAATACATAAATAAAACACTAATAATTATGAAATTTATAAATAAAACACTATTAGTAATTAAATACATAAATAAAACACTAATAATTATGAAATTTATAAATAAAACACTATTAATTATTAAATATACGAAGGAAGAAGAAACGAAGACTGAAACTGTTCCTTTTTCGAAAAACTTTCTTAAGGCAGATGTATATCTATTGAAATCAGTTTAATAAGGGGTGCGGATCGAAAATTTAAGTTGCGGCGAATAAGACCAGCAATGGAGCATATGCGCTTAGTAATTTTGTGGGTATGAGTCGAAAATTTAAGACTGGGATCCAATGCGATACCGAGGTCACGTTCAGAAAGAGTCGGAAATAGCGGAGCCCATGATAGTGTAAACATAGTTTGGGTTTTTACGACCGAGATGGAGCACTGAACACTTCGCTGTGTTGAATGATAAGCCATGAGAGTTAGCCCAGGCAACTACCGCGTCGAGGTCAGCCTGGAGTGCCAAATTGTCGGAGTTTAGTTTAATTTTGGGAGACAGTTTTGTGTCATCAGCGAATAGTAAAACCAAGGCAACACATACAACAGCAGGCAGAGAATTGATTAAAATGTTAAAGAGCAGGGGACCCAAGACCGACCCTTGAGGGACACCCTGGTTCACAGTACTCCAAGCTGAAGCTTGACCTTGCAGGACGACCCTTTGCTTACGGTCTATGAGGTAATTCTTTAACCAACACAAGGTGGCCCCCTCAATACCAGCCACCTGAAGCGCCTCGAGTAGAATGTTGTGCGGAATCGAATCGAAGGCCTTGGAAAAATCTAGGAAAATAATGTCTACACCATAGCCCTCATCAAGCCAACGAGACCAAGTGTTAGTGGCAAGTAGCAGGTTCGTCAGGCAAGACTGCTTGGAAAGAAAACCGTGCTGGGAGGGGGAGAAAAAAATTGTATTGTGCAGAAAAGAAGTAATTTGGTCAGAAAATTTAGGAACCTGATTGAGATTGCTAATTGGGCGGTAAGATGTGGGGTCAGATCTAGAACCTTTTTTATGAATGGGGGTTATGTGGGCCTCTTTCCAAGGTAGTAGGAGTTCACAAAGAGCAAATGAATGAGAAATGATTATGTACAAGGGGAAAAACAGCTCATTAGCAAGGGACCGAAGCAGAAGAGGGTGGAGACCATCCGGCCCTGGGGATCTATAAGCTATAAGCTGACGTAATAATCGGTAAATATCTAAAGGCTCGCAGGAGAAGGACGTAAGAGTGCGCTCCGCAAGCACAGAGGGAACGAGCAACTAAGGGAACGGGAGCAACTAAGGGAACGGGAGCTACTAAGGGAACGGGAGCTACTAAGGGAACGGGAGCTACTAAGGGAACGGGAGCAACTAAGGGAACTGAAGAAACTAAGGGAGCCCAGCTGGCACTAACAGTGGAGGCAAAGAAGTCATTTAAAACAGATGCCGCCTCAGATAATGGGCCAGTAAGAGAACCATCAGGTTTAATAAGCTCAGTAATAGGCGCACGGGCCAAACGATTTAGGGTTGTCACGGATCTGAGCAGTTAGGTCAGCCTCATATCTCTGTCGGGCATTACGAACATGGTTGGTAAAGGCATTACGAGCCGCACGGTACTGGGCATGCAAAGCGTCCAGAACAAGTGGGGAGGTACTGAGGAAGTTGTTTTGGCGAATTGCCGATGTCAGATGTAGACACTTCGCCTTATTTCAGTGGCGGATTTACCATAAAATTTAATTTAAAAATATAAAAATTTATCCTACAAAATGTATCTCATACACGTTAAAAAATCAAGTTACGGAGTAAAATATAAATAAAATATAAATGTATCTGTATTAGTATTATAGTACGGGTAGAAGAGGGTAGCTCACTGGCAAAATTCGTCCCAACTTGCAATGTGGCCTAAAAATTATATTTTGGTATCTACTTTGAGGATCCGATGAGTCCGCAGCGATGCGGGGTGGACAACACATTGAGCCGTGTTTGGTATTGTTCCAGATGGTACATTTGACCCTGAGTTGAATGCGACCAACCACATGCCCGTAGGATGAACCGTTTCTGAGTTATGGCCGAATTTGTACTGAATCGCGTGGTTTTTTCTCAAATATGAAAAAAAAATCCCCAAATGTTAAGTTTAGCAATCCGGTCAAGTTGGGTATCGTTTCTGTAGTATGTTTTAACGTTGAGGTGAATGAGACACGCCGCGGATCGCTGGGACTAATAGTTTCGGAGGTATGACCAAAAGTACACTAAACAAAGGTTTTTTTCGGAATTTCACTAAATGTTGAAAAGGTATATCAACCATTTGGCCAGGACCAACCATACTTTCGGATCTTACGTATTATTTTGTGCCGAATCGATTGAGACCAACCGCAATTCCGTAGGATGAATCGTTTCCGAGCTATAACGAAATATGTGCGAACCATAAATGGTGTTTTTTTCAAAAAGTTCGAAAATATTCATTCGAATAAGACCAACCGCAGCGCCGTGGAATGAATAGATAACGAGTGATAACGGAATTTACATTAGATAATTGACATTTAATCCTCAAACAGGTTTGCGATACCGAAGGTGATATTTAATAAAATTTCAGATATATTATTTATTATTATTATTATTCATTCATTCTATTTAGTTGTATTGTCTGATGTAAATTTTCACTAAGTAAAATGTGTTCGATTGTACCTGTTTTTAAACATCTCTTCGTCAGTTCTTGTAGCAAACACACAACAATGATGTTAAAAATTTACTTAAAAAAAAGAAAAAACACATTTTCAGAACCTGTTTGAGGATTAAATGTCAATTATCTAATGTAAATTCCGTCATCACTCGTTATCTATTTATTCCACGGCGCTGCGGTTGGTCTCATTCGATTCAGCACTTAGTAGTATGTAAGATGAATACATTGTGGTCGTCCGGGGAGAAATTGTTAGACACGGGTGGTGGTTTAAATGAATATTATCGAACTTTTTGAAAAAAAACACCGTTTATGGTTCGCACATATTTCGTTATAGCTCGGAAACGATTCATCCTACGGAATTGCGGTCTCAATCGATTCGGCACAAAATAATACGTAAGATCCGAAAGTATGGTTGGTCCTGGCCAAATGGTTGATATACCTTTTCAACATTTAGTGAAATTCCGAAAAAAACCTTTGTTTAGTGTACTTTTGGTCTCATTCACCTCAACGTTAAAACATACTACAGAAACGGATTGCTAAACTTAACATTTGGGTATTTTTTTTTCATATTTGAGAAAAAACCACGCGATTCAGTACAAATTCGGCCATAACTCAGAAACGGTTCATCCTACGGGCTTGTGGTTGGTCGCATTCGACTCAGGGTGAAATGTACCATCGGGAACAACACCAAACACGGCTCAATTCGGTGAAAGCAAATTTAGGGGGCAACTTCCCCCTCCTGACCCTCCTGTGTTGTCCACCCCGCATCGCTGCGGACTCATCGGATCCTCAAAGTAATAAATTATAAATGCATATGTACACTGAAAATTTGGGATCAAGTTTTAGAATCTGTTGATAGAGTGAATGTAGCTCTACAGTCGAAAACCATTACTATAGACAAAGCCTCTGAATTAATCAAGGGACTAACAAGGCAGATTCAGAATATTCGCGAGACTGTGGACAATGTTTGCGAAAAGGCAAAAATTTTTTGTGAAGAATGTGATATTGAAGACAATTATCCTGAACAGCGAAGAAAGCGAGTAAAAAGACACGATTTAGGCGAAAGTTCAGACGCTGGCTACGACATTACTAGGCAACAAAGATTCAAAATTCAGATACATGAAGCAATAGATAGAATAATTTCTGAATTAACATGGCGATTCGAAAAGCTAAACAACATTCACAACTTTTTTTGACGGTAGAACACATATTACAATATCCAGTTGAAAAACTAAAAAAACATGCAGCTGATTTGAGTATCAAATATTCTGCAGATATAAATGCTTCTGAATTTTGGGCCGAATTAGAAACTTTGAAGAGTCAAGTTGAAGCGACAAAGTTATTTGATAAATGTGAGAGATAAGGGAGTGTGTATACCGATAAGGGGGCACCTGCGGGCGGGGGAAACGGGGGTGAAACGGGCCCCTATAGGGGCCCCCTTTTGCGGCAATATTCGGCGGGGTCAAAAGGTTAGCTGTTTTACGAGGTTGATTTACGATGTTAGGTCAATAGGTTATCTGCCCCTATGGACACGATGCAAACAGCCGTTAAATAGGGTGGAACGGGCCCCTATAGGGCCCCCATTTTGCGTACATTTTCGGCGGGGGTCAAAAGGTTAGCTGATTTACGATGTTAGGTCAATGGGTTATCTGCCCCTATGGACACGATGCAAACAGCCGTTAAATAGGTGTGAAACAGGCCCCTGTAGGGGCCCCCATTTTGCGCACATTTTCGGCGGGGTTAGCTGATTTACGATGTTACCCTCATAAAACCTAACCCTGGGTCAATAGGTTATCTGCCCCTATGGACACGATGCAAACAGCCGTTAAATAAGGGTGAAACAGACCCCTATAGGGGCCCCATTTTGCGTACATTTTCGGCAGGTCAATAGGTTAGGTCAATAGGTTAGATGATTTACGATAGGTTATCTGCCCCTATTCCGCAGGTGGTGTGGACTGACACGATGTTATGCAAACAGCCGGCCAGTCATAGTTAATAGCTGGAGGCACCCCATTTTAGGTCAAAAGGTTAGCTGATTTACGATGTTATAACCCATAAAACCCAAGGTGTTAACCCATTTTAGGTCAATAGGTTATCTATGGCGGTGAAACGATGTTATGCAAACAGCCTACCCGTCATAGTGAATGTCGAGTTGGTTGGTTTTCGCCGACAAACACTTTCGGGCCCCTAAGGGTAGCGTAAAATAGCGGGCGGTCATCGGTAAAAGTGTTTTGGGAAAAAAAGAGCAGAGTGTATACAAATTATAAGGTTTTATTTAGATATTCAAAGTTACAGTACATTAAGCGGATGAAAACGTTTAAAGATAAAACAATTTATTTTTAATATATTTATGGTTGGTAGATACCATATTAAACAAATTGTAAAAGTTAAATACACAAAACATATTTTGGTTGGCCACTGTTTCTTTAAAATCTTCAATAATTTTAAATGCTGTTACGTAATTGGACGCGTAGCGGACAACGGTATCATACCTTTCATGTTCATCCGATAGAAATAAATTGTTGGGTGCACATGGTTCTTTATACAATATTTCGTAAATTTTACGATAATTATCGGTTATAACGTAACCCATTAATTCAAAGAGTTTTTGGTTCACTTTAAGGAGTTGAATGTGCGAATTAATGAAATATTTGAGTCTGTCCAATTCTCGAGTTTCCGGCGCTTTGATTACGACCGACGCTTCGGATATCGTACTCTGCAAGGTTAATTCTTTTTGGTCAGACATGGCGGCGGTCACTAGCGCATCAGATAGCGGGAACGGTGATCGAAAGGGCAACCTTTGTGGATCATTTATTTGTTCCCAGTGCCCGTATAAATCGTCCCAGGCGCGCGAAGACATCTCAAAGACCTGGTGTGTGATTTTATTGCATAGAGCTACAGATATATCGAGCTCAGACGTAAAACCCGTAGTAACGAAAAGCTCGGATGAAAGTGAATACCGAGGGTTAATGTTACGCTGAGTCGGATCAAATTTAGACATTTTAGTAGACCCAGGAACGTTATCTACACAGCTTCGTTTAGACATGATGCTCGAGAAACGGTTTGTAGTGTACTGCCGATGGATGACGGGGATGAATCCCTTATATAGCGATAATAATTTGATGACGTAATCAGGATGACGTAATGGGTTGACTCAATGACTCACGCGATTAGTCAAATTTTGGGGTGTTATGTGTATAGCGACGGCCATATTGGTAAACCAAAGAGATAGAAATTCTACAAGTCCCATTAAAAGTAAAATCAACGCGATTAGTAATGCGTTTTTAGGATTGTTCGCGATAAGGCGAGTAACGGGAAAGGCGGGATCGTCCCTATTCGGTAGGGCTGGTGGAATCATCTGACATGATGTTATGCAAACAGCCAGTAGCTATAAACCCGAGTAATGGGCCCCCTACGGCATCTGTCAAACACTTTTTTCCACGTGCGAGTGGTGTTATGAAATAAATCCAAATAGTTCAATGGGTCGAGCCTTTTGTGTATCAATTCATAACTATTTTCACCGACAAACACTTTCCCCGTGTAACATTATTTTCAATCACTTTTACGATGCGCAAAGCTATCCGTCTTACGGAATATCGGGCCCTAAGGGGTAAAGGGTAGATAGAGGATGGCCCTTGCCCCCAGCGCGTAAAATAGACACAGCGGGTGTCCCCTCTCGCTAGCTAAAAGTGTCGTTTTTACATCAGGTGTGGATTCTTCGCGCTAAAATGGTTATAACAAACGATTGTTCCCACCAAAAATGTAAAATCCATCTCCGCTGTTCTCGGATGAGGACGTAGCCATTTAAGTTTTTATCAATTTTTATATTTTTAGCTTGGCGATGTATTCCAAAATTAAATGGTAACCACGTATGCGTTACAATTTCAAGATGCAAGATACTCGAGAATGGTAAAATAGTCTATATTTAAAGTTAAAATGCGAAAACTATATTTGTATAGTCGAAATTTATTTTAACGTATTAAAATAAAAATTCATCTTTCTGACAAGAGTCTTACCCATCATACATACACCATCTAATCTGGAATCTATGTTTAACAATTGGAGGAATTCGTGTTTACGATAGGCTCTTTTTTAACGTAACTTAGTACATTAATTGAGTATTTTGAAATATTTTAATATCGGAATTTTTTTTGATGTATTAAAAGTAGAGTTAAGATGCTTTTATAGTATTTTCTATGTATTAGCATATCTGAACTTGCGGTTCAATTTTGGGTACATGGACCACTTACACGCTAATGATATTCAAATGAAGTTTAAAAATATTTCCATTTGAACGAGTCCCTCTTTTTATATCAGCAAAGTACTGAACGATTCTATCTTATGGATTTAAATAGTTCTAACAATAGTACAACTACAACATTTGAGAAAGACACTTTTCCCATTGTGAAAGTGGAATACAAAATAAGAATCACTTCAATTTAAAACGCACTTTAAATTTAAGTATAGACTATTTTACCATTCTCGAGTAACTCTTTTTTTCTTTAAAAGCTGAAGAAATATTAGAAACGACATCAGTGATCAATTAATTGTTTCCGAGTATGACAGACGATTTTTGATATTAAAGAGTCATTTTTCAAAAGTAAGATTGTTTTCGGTTATTTTTTTTTAAAGCTAGCTTAGAAATCACATTATTTTTATATATAATTATTTAGTTGTAATGTTAATTCTTAATTACTGGTAGCCTTCACTAGAAACTATTATAAGAATTATATATGAATTTATAACCAAGCGTGTATTTACCACTAGTGAATGCAATATCAGTCGAAGAATTGAAGAAAGACGGAATCACGTCATTATTAAGAACTGCCCTCACAAAGTAAACTTGGGTAAAGTAGAAGCGGAAATTGATAAACAACGAGTCCGCGCAGAAGCCGTTGCTCGATCGGGACTACCATCGCATCTTTTTGGAAATTTGACAAGTGCTTGGGTGGAACAAATGAAAACCCCTAAACGAATAAACAAAGATATAGAACTTAGACCATGGCAGAAAAGTTTATTGGAACATTTAATTCTCTCAGACAGAAAAATAATATTTGTAATAGGAAAAGATGGAAATGAAGGAAAATCGTGGATGTTAAATTACTTGAAATCCCGTAAGCCCGACTTTGTACATTGTCAGCAAGTGACAGTTTCGGGGAGTGAAATGCTTTTTCAATTGAAAAAAGTTTGCTCTGGTGTGAACCACTTTTTCTTTAACACCTTGAGAAGTATAAAAATATGCGACGAACACTTGGCAGTATTTGAAAGTTTAAAAGATGGTGAAATTGTTAGTACGAAATATAATTGTGTGAGTATAAATATTAGTACTCCAAATGTAGTTTGTGTTTTTGGAAATTATATGCCTGAATCTTACGGTTTAAGTTCTGATAGAATTGTACGATTTTATATAAAAAATAATTATTTATGTAAAAATTAATTATGAAATATGTATAGTAGAAATGTTAATATAAAATTTGCATAATTGAGGACGTGTGAATATAAAAATAGTAAACTTAAGGTTGTTTGTGTTTAATTCCCGATTTTTTTGGTATATGTTCATATTATAGCCGTCCTCAGGTTATCTATATAAAAACAAATGGTTGTACAAAAAAATGAAAAGAAAGAATAATAAAATTGTTGATTTAAACCAGAAAAGGTATGTCGGTCAAATGTTTGAGTTTTCTTAAATTTATTTCATATACATTTCTACATGTTTTTATTTCACTGTAATAAAGTCTCTAACACTTATGAATAGATAATTGTATAATTGATTTACAAGTTATTAGAGTTAGAAATTTAGTCTTAGCAATTGTTTTTTCACGCTTTATTTAAGTCAAGCAATAACATTTTTAAAAATGAAAGCTGTTAAACGAAATAAAATAAGCATTTCTGAACTTTTTATATTAATTGTGTTTTATTATTTATAACGATATGGATTTCAATACATTTGAAGAAGCGAGTAAACTCAGCTTATCAGACTTGGGCAAAGTGGTTTTTAATTGATGGTGTTATATAATAAAATATACTTCAGCTTTTGAATAAGATTTTTTTCTATCCAACCGATATCCTTTATATAAAAGCTGAAGTAATTAATCCATTCAATTCAACAAGCATTAAAAAACCCGGTTCAAGTCAGAATAGCTGTGCAAAGTACTAATAACGTAGAAAATGTTTTTGGGGGTTCCATTGACCTGATGAAAAATTTTCATAAGATAAAGTTACTGGACTGATGGAAGCTTCAGTGTTTTCAGAGCGAAGTCTTAATTGCATATTCTAAGTTTTTTTAAAAACAAGTTTATTTCTAAAAATGAAAAGTACATGTTTTATCGGGGGCAAACTTTTTCCGTGTGAATGGAGAAATGATAATTAAAGAGTTAGCTATTTACGATACGGAAACGGAGAAGCATAACGTCTGGACCTTTAAACCACCATATCCATATTCCAGTCTTACGGAAGACGATAAATGGCATTGTAGATGGTTGTATTGGAACATTTGTGATCTCCGTTGGGACGACGGACAGGAAGACTACAACAGCCTAGGAGCCATCGCGAATTATATAAAAGAACAAGGGTTAAAGTTTTTTTTTGGAAAGGTTTAGTAAAGGCCAAAGTTTTATCGGATTTCATAGGAGTTAACGTCAAGAACGTCGAGGATTTAGACTGTCCTACCATTCTTTGTATAAGTGCTCCTAAACATTGTCATTTTCACCGTGACCCTAATAATTTCGCCGTTGTGAAATCTCACAAAATCGCTGTGTGGTACCGAAAAATCGTGTGTAAGAAAATATAAGTCGTTTTAAGATTATTTTTGCTACTTTTTCATCACATTGGTTTTACGTTATGTCTGTTTTCTAAAATTACGTTTCTTAAATAGCGTAACGTATTAAAGTTGAATAAAGAGTTTTTCATTTTATTTTAATTTTAGTGTTTTTATAATATCTTTCTGACTACATGTGTATTGTTTAACTTCTTTCATTTTTAAAAATGAAATTGCTTGATTTAAATAAAGCGTGAAAATTATTAGTTTCGAAATGATATTTACAAATCTTATCCAATCTAAAGTCCATCGTTCGGGTATTAGTAAGTATTTCATACAAACTAACTTAATTCAGTATTTTTAGAAGTGAAGAGAAAACACATTGTGAAAAACCAAATGAAAAGAGACTTTAAACGGTTTTAAAAATCTTAATATATATATTTAAAAAATCCAACGTTTCGGCAGTGTAGCATATGAAAGTATTAAGTTTCAAAAAGTGCATTTAAATTGAAGTGAGGCCTATTTTGGGATTCCCCTTGTTCCTCCTTCTTTCATCTCAGCATGTTTCCCCTTTTATCATGGTTTCTCTCCAAAAAATAGCCAAAAATCTTAAATCAGTAGGTCTCGCTCCTATTTATCTTCCACCATCCCAAATTGTCAGCTTTATTATGTAATAACAAAGAACCAACAAGGCCATCATTTATAAAATCTCCCGTGCTTGTGGTGATAATTACATTGGGCAATGCCGTAGCCCATTTCTTCAAGGGCGTAAAGAGCCCCAAAAATATAAACAACCCGTACAATAATTCTCCCCTTAACGAACACCTTCGTGTTTTTGGGGCCATAATGCTAGGTGGGGCTCAATAGATATACTAGCTCGACCCAAAATTATATAAAACAAATTTTAATGTACGCGAATCCATCGAAATCTAAAAAAATAAATCTGCGCAATGTTTAAACCGTGACTATGGTCCCTTTAACTTATACACGTTTTCTCCACTTTTTAAATGTTTTATGGACCTCACCCTCTCACACAGACAACAAACCAATTCCTCCTCTCGCAGAATCCACCCATTCAGACCATAGTAGCCTCGAGCGCGAACGAAGATATCGAGCCCATATAACACTTCGACGGGGGTCGACTCGCCTTTGAGAAAAAAACGCTCGCGGCTAAAGAACAGTGGCATCCACTATATGTATGCATAAATATTTTTTCGTCCCAAAGTTTTACCATCGTACTGTCAGACTTGTAAAAATCCCATGAAGAAGGAGGAACAGTTCCTCCGAAACGTTCGATTTTTTAAATAAATATATTGTGAATTTTAAAAACGGTTAAAGTCTCTTTTCACTAAGTATTTTATATATTTGAATATCGGAATTGTATTTCGTTGCGTTAAAAGTAGAGTTTAGATGTATAGTCTTTTTAAGTAATACTCGTGATATAGGGTCAAGTACCAAGCATATTTAAGTACTACAATGATATTAAATTAAAGTTTAAAAATATTTCCATTCTACGTTACTTTAACAACGAATATTCTATGACGTCAAAACACTCAAATCCATGTTTCAAATTCAAATTAACCGCGCAAAACACTTAAATCTATGTTTTCATTTGATTTTTAAATTAACCGCGACGCGCCCCCAGACCGCGCCCCCCCGAGAAATCCGCGCCCCAGACCGCGCCCCCCAGGGGAAATCAGCGCACGCGCGCCGCCTTGAAGTTACGTTAACTGTGTGAGTTGAAACATCTGTATAGCTTGTTGAGATAGCTATAGTCGACTGATATGTGTTCAGCATGTGTTATGGGAAACCAAAGTCATTTTAAAATTTGTTTCAGCTTCATTTTTAAATATATATAATTAAACAAAATAAAAGAAAGAAATAAAAAATATAAAAAACATAGGTTGAAATTAGGGTCGTTGTCGGAATTCGCGAACATATAGGGTCTTCTATCTAAGTCGATACCACCCTTGAGGTCGGGGATGGTTAACTTTTATTCACTAGATAAAGCTCTCAAAATTATTCGTAAAATTTTTTGATCAAGTAATTTATATTTCTGTATTATCCGATTACGCGCTCTATCTGTTTGTATTTGGATTTTTTAGCCATTTCTATCAGGGTTGAAAAGGAACGAGTGGGCTCGAAAAAGCTTCCCCAATATTCTTTTTAATAAAAGTGTATTTTAAACCATGAAGTATCTGTCTCTATAGTATATTACTTACTATTTACTAGTTTAAATTAACCATGGTTAAATTTTGCGTTTAGTCATTACTTACTATTATCATTAAACTACGTTAGTCATAACTTACTATTATCGTTTAGCTACGTTAGTCATTACATATTATTATCGTAAACCTCCACGAGAGCTTTAACAATTTAACGGTATACGTTTTCGACAATACGACAAGTTCGCATTAACTTACGATGGACGACGTTACCTTTTTTTGGTATGAACGAATCTTTTCTCTGTCACTCAGGAAAAATAAATTCCGTTTTAAAACTTTATTGAAACAGGTCTGCTCGTAACTTCAAACAAAACTAACTCGGTTTGGAATTATTCACAAAAACGGGATACTAAAATATTCAGTGGATTAATTAGCGATACAATCTAACTAATCTGAAGTTTCAAGTAATGAAAGTGCAATATGTGTAGGTACAAATGTTCTTATGACGGTTAAATTTATTTATTTATTTAGTTATTTATTTAAGAGACATACCTACGAAGCCGGAACGACTTACATGTAGTCATCACGATATGTGCTTTAGCTGATTGATTGAATGATTAACGCGATATTTTGCAGCGATGTTAATGTAACTGCATGGCGTTAACCGACTCATTGTTAAATACCTTGTTTATATACATTATACAGAGATGCTAATATATTAATGGTAAGTTGCGAAAATCACAGTGCGCGTAAATTAGTAAAACAATATAACATAGTGAACAAGTTGGCCTGAACACAATATGTTGATATACGAAGCCCTCCCCACCTCGCCGTAGCCAGGGGCGGCGCGCGTGCGCTGATTTCCCCTGGGGGGCGCGGTCTGGGGCGCGGATTTCTCGGGGGGGGGGCGCGGTCTGGGGGCGCGTCGCGGTTAATTTAAAAATCAAATGAAAACATAGATTTAAGTGTTTTGCGCGGTTAATTTGAATTTGAAACATGGATTTGAGTGTTTTGACGTCATAGAATATTCGTTGTTAAAGTAACGTAGAATGGAAATATTTTTAAACTTTAATTTAATATCATTGTAGTACTTAAATATGCTTGGTACTTGACCCTATATCACGAGTATTACTTAAAAAGACTATACATCTAAACTCTACTTTTAACGCAACGAAATACAATTCCGATATTCAAATATATAAAATACTTAGTGAAAAGAGACTTTAACCGTTTTTAAAATTCACAATATATTTATTTAAAAAATCGAACGTTTCGGAGGAACTGTTCCTCCTTCTTCATGGGATTTTTACAAGTCTGACAGTACGATGGTAAAACTTTGGGACGAAAAAATATTTATGCATACATATAGTGGATGCCACTGTTCTTTAGCCGCGAGCGTTTTTTTCTCAAAGGCGAGTCGACCCCCGTCGAAGTGTTATATGGGCTCGATATCTTCGTTCGCGCTCGAGGCTACTATGGTCTGAATGGGTGGATTCTGCGAGAGGAGGAATTGGTTTGTTGTCTGTGTGAGAGGGTGAGGTCCATAAAACATTTAAAAAGTGGAGAAAACGTGTATAAGTTAAAGGGACCATAGTCACGGTTTAAACATTGCGCAGATTTATTTTTTTAGATTTCGATGGATTCGCGTACATTAAAATTTGTTTTATATAATTTTGGGTCGAGCTAGTATATCTATTGAGCCCCACCTAGCATTATGGCCCCAAAAACACGAAGGTGTTCGTTAAGGGGAGAATTATTGTACGGGTTGTTTATATTTTTGGGGCTCTTTACGCCCTTGAAGAAATGGGCTACGGCATTGCCCAATGTAATTATCACCACAAGCACGGGAGATTTTATAAATGATGGCCTTGTTGGTTCTTTGTTATTACATAATAAAGCTGACAATTTGGGATGGTGGAAGATAAATAGGAGCGAGACCTACTGATTTAAGATTTTTGGCTATTTTTTGGAGAGAAACCATGATAAAAGGGGAAACATGCTGAGATGAAAGAAGGAGGAACAAGGGGAATCCCAAAATAGGCCTCACTTCAATTTAAATGCACTTTTTGAAACTTAATACTTTCATATGCTACACTGCCGAAACGTTGGATTTTTTAAATATATATATTAAGATTTTTAAAACCGTTTAAAGTCTCTTTTCATTTGGTTTTTCACAATGTGTTTTCTCTTCACTTCTAAAAATACTGAATTAAGTTAGTTTGTATGAAATACTTACTAATACCCGAACGATGGACTTTAGATTGGATAAGATTTGTAAATATCATTTCGAAACTAATAATTTTCACGCTTTATTTAAATCAAGCAATTTCATTTTTAAAAATGAAAGAAGTTAAACAATACACATGTAGTCAGAAAGATATTATAAAAACACTAAAATTAAAATAAAATGAAAAACTCTTTATTCAACTTTAATACGTTACGCTATTTAAGAAACGTAATTTTAGAAAACAGACATAACGTAAAACCAATGTGATGAAAAAGTAGCAAAAATAATCTTAAAACGACTTATATTTTCTTACACACGATTTTTCGGTACCACACAGCGATTTTGTGAGATTTCACAACGGCGAAATTATTAGGGTCACGGTGAAAATGACAATGTTTAGGAGCACTTATACAAAGAATGGTAGGACAGTCTAAATCCTCGACGTTCTTGACGTTAACTCCTATGAAATCCGATAAAACTTTGGCCTTTACTAAACCTTTCCAAAAAAAAACTTTAACCCTTGTTCTTTTATATAATTCGCGATGGCTCCTAGGCTGTTGTAGTCTTCCTGTCCGTCGTCCCAACGGAGATCACAAATGTTCCAATACAACCATCTACAATGCCATTTATCGTCTTCCGTAAGACTGGAATATGGATATGGTGGTTTAAAGGTCCAGACGTTATGCTTCTCCGTTTCCGTATCGTAAATAGCTAACTCTTTAATTATCATTTCTCCATTCACACGGAAAAAGTTTGCCCCCGATAAAACATGTACTTTTCATTTTTAGAAATAAACTTGTTTTTAAAAAAACTTAGAATATGCAATTAAGACTTCGCTCTGAAAACACTGAAGCTTCCATCAGTCCAGTAACTTTATCTTATGAAAATTTTTCATCAGGTCAATGGAACCCCCAAAAACATTTTCTACGTTATTAGTACTTTGCACAGCTATTCTGACTTGAACCGGGTTTTTTAATGCTTGTTGAATTGAATGGATTAATTACTTCAGCTTTTATATAAAGGATATCGGTTGGATAGAAAAAAATCTTATTCAAAAGCTGAAGTATATTTTATTATATAACACCATCAATTAAAAACCACTTTGCCCAAGTCTGATAAGCTGAGTTTACTCGCTTCTTCAAATGTATTGAAATCCATATCGTTATAAATAATAAAACACAATTAATATAAAAAGTTCAGAAATGCTTATTTTATTTCGTTTAACAGCTTTCATTTTTAAAAATGTTATTGCTTGACTTAAATAAAGCGTGAAAAAACAATTGCTAAGACTAAATTTCTAACTCTAATAACTTGTAAATCAATTATACAATTATCTATTCATAAGTGTTAGAGACTTTATTACAGTGAAATAAAAACATGTAGAAATGTATATGAAATAAATTTAAGAAAACTCAAACATTTGACCGACATACCTTTTCTGGTTTAAATCAACAATTTTATTATTCTTTCTTTTCATTTTTTTGTACAACCATTTGTTTTTATATAGATAACCTGAGGACGGCTATAATATGAACATATACCAAAAAAATCGGGAATTAAACACAAACAACCTTAAGTTTACTATTTTTATATTCACACGTCCTCAATTATGCAAATTTTATATTAACATTTCTACTATACATATTTCATAATTAATTTTTACATAAATAATTATTTTTTATATAAAATCGTACAATTCTATCAGAACTTAAACCGTAAGATTCAGGCATATAATTTCCAAAAACACAAACTACATTTGGAGTACTAATATTTATACTCACACAATTATATTTCGTACTAACAATTTCACCATCTTTTAAACTTTCAAATACTGCCAAGTGTTCGTCGCATATTTTTATACTTCTCAAGGTGTTAAAGAAAAAGTGGTTCACACCAGAGCAAACTTTTTTCAATTGAAAAAGCATTTCACTCCCCGAAACTGTCACTTGCTGACAATGTACAAAGTCGGGCTTACGGGATTTCAAGTAATTTAACATCCACGATTTTCCTTCATTTCCATCTTTTCCTATTACAAATATTATTTTTCTGTCTGAGAGAATTAAATGTTCCAATAAACTTTTCTGCCATGGTCTAAGTTCTATATCTTTGTTTATTCGTTTAGGGGTTTTCATTTGTTCCACCCAAGCACTTGTCAAATTTCCAAAAAGATGCGATGGTAGTCCCGATCGAGCAACGGCTTCTGCGCGGACTCGTTGTTTATCAATTTCCGCTTCTACTTTACCCAAGTTTACTTTGTGAGGGCAGTTCTTAATAATGACGTGATTCCGTCTTTCTTCAATTCTTCGACTGATATTGCATTCACTAGTGGTAAATACACGCTTGGTTATAAATTCATATATAATTCTTATAATAGTTTCTAGTGAAGGCTACCAGTAATTAAGAATTAACATTACAACTAAATAATTATATATAAAAATAATGTGATTTCTAAGCTAGCTTTAAAAAAAAATAACCGAAAACAATCTTACTTTTGAAAAATGACTCTTTAATATCAAAAATCGTCTGTCATACTCGGAAACAATTAATTGATCACTGATGTCGTTTCTAATATTTCTTCAGCTTTTAAAGAAAAAAAGAGTTACTCGAGAATGGTAAAATAGTCTATACTTAAATTTAAAGTGCGTTTTAAATTGAAGTGATTCTTATTTTGTATTCCACTTTCACAATGGGAAAAGTGTCTTTCTCAAATGTTGTAGTTGTACTATTGTTAGAACTATTTAAATCCATAAGATAGAATCGTTCAGTACTTTGCTGATATAAAAAGAGGGACTCGTTCAAATGGAAATATTTTTAAACTTCATTTGAATATCATTAGCGTGTAAGTGGTCCATGTACCCAAAATTGAACCGCAAGTTCAGATATGCTAATACATAGAAAATACTATAAAAGCATCTTAACTCTACTTTTAATACATCAAAAAAAATTCCGATATTAAAATATTTCAAAATACTCAATTAATGTACTAAGTTACGTTAAAAAAGAGCCTATCGTAAACACGAATTCCTCCAATTGTTAAACATAGATTCCAGATTAGATGGTGTATGTATGATGGGTAAGACTCTTGTCAGAAAGATGAATTTTTATTTTAATACGTTAAAATAAATTTCGACTATACAAATATAGTTTTCGCATTTTAACTTTAAATATAGACTATTTTACCATTCTCGAGTATCTTGCATCTTGAAATTGTAACGCATACGTGGTTACCATTTAATTTTGGAATACATCGCCAAGCTAAAAATATAAAAATTGATAAAAACTTAAATGGCTACGTCCTCATCCGAGAACAGCGGAGATGGATTTTACATTTTTGGTGGGAACAATCGTTTGTTATAACCATTTTAGCGCGAAGAATCCACACCTGATGTAAAAACGACACTTTTAGCTAGCGAGAGGGGACACCCGCTGTGTCTATTTTACGCGCTGGGGGCAAGGGCCATCCTCTATCTACCCTTTACCCCTTAGGGCCCGATATTCCGTAAGACGGATAGCTTTGCGCATCGTAAAAGTGATTGAAAATAATGTTACACGGGGAAAGTGTTTGTCGGTGAAAATAGTTATGAATTGATACACAAAAGGCTCGACCCATTGAACTATTTGGATTTATTTCATAACACCACTCGCACGTGGAAAAAAGTGTTTGACAGATGCCGTAGGGGGCCCATTACTCGGGTTTATAGCTACTGGCTGTTTGCATAACATCATGTCAGATGATTCCACCAGCCCTACCGAATAGGGACGATCCCGCCTTTCCCGTTACTCGCCTTATCGCGAACAATCCTAAAAACGCATTACTAATCGCGTTGATTTTACTTTTAATGGGACTTGTAGAATTTCTATCTCTTTGGTTTACCAATATGGCCGTCGCTATACACATAACACCCCAAAATTTGACTAATCGCGTGAGTCATTGAGTCAACCCATTACGTCATCCTGATTACGTCATCAAATTATTATCGCTATATAAGGGATTCATCCCCGTCATCCATCGGCAGTACACTACAAACCGTTTCTCGAGCATCATGTCTAAACGAAGCTGTGTAGATAACGTTCCTGGGTCTACTAAAATGTCTAAATTTGATCCGACTCAGCGTAACATTAACCCTCGGTATTCACTTTCATCCGAGCTTTTCGTTACTACGGGTTTTACGTCTGAGCTCGATATATCTGTAGCTCTATGCAATAAAATCACACACCAGGTCTTTGAGATGTCTTCGCGCGCCTGGGACGATTTATACGGGCACTGGGAACAAATAAATGATCCACAAAGGTTGCCCTTTCGATCACCGTTCCCGCTATCTGATGCGCTAGTGACCGCCGCCATGTCTGACCAAAAAGAATTAACCTTGCAGAGTACGATATCCGAAGCGTCGGTCGTAATCAAAGCGCCGGAAACTCGAGAATTGGACAGACTCAAATATTTCATTAATTCGCACATTCAACTCCTTAAAGTGAACCAAAAACTCTTTGAATTAATGGGTTACGTTATAACCGATAATTATCGTAAAATTTACGAAATATTGTATAAAGAACCATGTGCACCCAACAATTTATTTCTATCGGATGAACATGAAAGGTATGATACCGTTGTCCGCTACGCGTCCAATTACGTAACAGCATTTAAAATTATTGAAGATTTTAAAGAAACAGTGGCCAACCAAAATATGTTTTGTGTATTTAACTTTTACAATTTGTTTAATATGGTATCTACCAACCATAAATATATTAAAAATAAATTGTTTTATCTTTAAACGTTTTCATCCGCTTAATGTACTGTAACTTTGAATATCTAAATAAAACCTTATAATTTGTATACACTCTGCTCTTTTTTTCCCAAAACACTTTTACCGATGACCGCCCGCTATTTTACGCTACCCTTAGGGGCCCGAAAGTGTTTGTCGGCGAAAACCAACCAACTCGACATTCACTATGACGGGTAGGCTGTTTGCATAACATCGTTTCACCGCCATAGATAACCTATTGACCTAAAATGGGTTAACACCTTGGGTTTTATGGGTTATAACATCGTAAATCAGCTAACCTTTTGACCTAAAATGGGGTGCCTCCAGCTATTAACTATGACTGGCCGGCTGTTTGCATAACATCGTGTCAGTCCACACCACCTGCGGAATAGGGGCAGATAACCTATCGTAAATCATCTAACCTATTGACCTAACCTATTGACCTGCCGAAAATGTACGCAAAATGGGGCCCCTATAGGGGTCTGTTTCACCCTTATTTAACGGCTGTTTGCATCGTGTCCATAGGGGCAGATAACCTATTGACCCAGGGTTAGGTTTTATGAGGGTAACATCGTAAATCAGCTAACCCCGCCGAAAATGTGCGCAAAATGGGGGCCCCTACAGGGGCCTGTTTCACACCTATTTAACGGCTGTTTGCATCGTGTCCATAGGGGCAGATAACCCATTGACCTAACATCGTAAATCAGCTAACCTTTTGACCCCCGCCGAAAATGTACGCAAAATGGGGGCCCTATAGGGGCCCGTTCCACCCTATTTAACGGCTGTTTGCATCGTGTCCATAGGGGCAGATAACCTATTGACCTAACATCGTAAATCAACCTCGTAAAACAGCTAACCTTTTGACCCCGCCGAATATTGCCGCAAAAGGGGGCCCCTATAGGGGCCCGTTTCACCCCCGTTTCCCCCGCCCGCAGGTGCCCCCTTATCGGTATACACACTCCCTTATCTCTAATGTGAATGCCAGTCTAGTCTGGGTCTTCTTAAATCTATAGTGGAACTGGATTTAAAGGAAATGTTTCCCAACATAGTAGTCGCTATAAAAATGTTTTTAACTATGCCAGTAACTGTAGCTTCCTGTGAGAGGTCCTTCAGCAAGCTCAAATTGATAAAAACGTACCTGCGGTCGACGATGGGCCAAGAAAGATTGTCGGGTCTAGCAATTATGTCGATTGAACTCGACATAGCACGGCTCCTGTCGTATGAAAACGTAATCAAGGACTTCGCAATGAGGAAAGCGCGTAAAGTAAATCTTTAAAAAGATAGTAGTCTAACTTGTTTCTGTACTAATCGGATTTTTGTGTATTTTGGCAAATATTTTCAAATAAACGATCTTTTAACTAATTTATATATAATTATTCAAAATTCGACCAAGTACCTATATTAATTGCAAATTTTACCAAGTACCTATACTCAAACCAAAATTATTTTTTTAATTATAGATTTTTTATAGACATTGTCACATTGTTTATTTTATAGTCAGAACCGGGAAATATTAGAACATTGTTTAAGGGAGCAGTTATAGAAGCTCGTACCGGGCGCAGAAAAGGCTAGTTACGGCACTGCCGATACTAACGCATAATGAAAACCATATACTACACCGAATTGTTATAAAGTTCTAGAGAGTCAACTATTTGGTTATCAATAAAAGTACTTTAATGAAACAGTTATTTACATGATTGTAAGTCTTCCCTTTTGAGTCACTTGTTTATATACACATTTAGAATCTAGTATAGCTCACGTGACATAAATAGCGCCATCTAGCTACTTGGCCATACATATGGCGCGTAATTTAAATCGAAAGATTTTAGAGAGTTAACCAATATTACAACTTTTTTTTCGAACCTAACTGAAAAATGTTAAACTAAATTCAAATGTTAAATAACCGTGGTTTCTTGATCACACGGCCCGAGCGCTTAATAACCTCTTCGATGTTTTTGGTCTGGATCGCTGTTAAATTTTCAGTTCTCTGGGCTTGAAGTTGTCGAGGAAATGGAGGACACTTTGTTGGAAATGGTGATGGAAGAACTTGGGCCCGTGCTGGAGATACGATGTTTAAGCATCCAGACTGTGGCTTTAGATGTATCACAACTGGCCTTGGAGAAGTGGACTGGTGTAATTGATTCTGTGGCTGTTGTATGTTTGAGGTTATTGTCGGCTGCGGCCTTAGTCGATTCTGTTTAATCGTGTCATCTATCCAAGAATCCGGTTGTGTTGGTCGGTGTTCCTTCTCCTTGTCTGTCTGGGACTCCAGTTGTTTGGGTCGTTCCAACTCTGCGCTGTCGGTCTGAGGTTGTAGTTGTCGTGGTTGATCTTCATTTCCTATGTTTTCTTCCTGTCTCCTCCCCTCCCTTTCATAGGTAGGTGATACGCTGAACCATGTTCTTTCTGTGTCGGGCCACTCGTAATATCCAGAGGACCGAGTACGATTTGGTAAAGTTGTTTTATCCAGAGTTTCTTGAAAGGAGGTGCCCAGTTCTGTAGGATATGATTTTAAATGAATTCTTGTTTTTCGTAAGATGTTACCTTTAGGCAGAGCAACGTTGTATGAATGTGGTTCAGCTGCCGGAGATATAATTGTTCCAGGTTTCCATTGACGATGCCCATCATAGTAGTAGACTGGTTCCCCGGTTTAAATTCAGTAGGGGTCGTATACCGATGTCCCTGCTGTGACTGTACCATAAGTTGCTGCCGGTGTCGTAAAGCTTGTTGGATCTGGTGGGTCGGAAATTGAGGAACCAGTGCATAGTGAGTCGTGGTATGTTGAGTTCTGAGGCGGCGACCCATTAGCATTTGTGATGGAGCAGGAAGATTTCCAATCTGAGTTGTTCTGTACTCTAGTAGGACGTAGTGAAGATCATGTCCATCTTGTTTTGCTTTTGCTAGAAGGTTCTTAATGGTTTGAATTGACCTTTCAGCTAGACCATTGGACTGGGGGTGGTATGGACTGCTAGTGATGTGGCGTACACCCCATAAATCGATAAATGTTTTGAACCTGAATGAGCTAAATGGTGGGCCATTGTCAGACACCAGACGTTGGGGAGGGCCATAGCGTGCAAAATGCGGTTTAAAAAAATTTATGACAGATTCAGCAGTTGTATTTCGTAATTCCTGGACCTCTATAAACTTAGAAAAGTAATCAACTAAGATTATCATTTTGGATTGATCTACCTGAAATAGGTCTGTGGCTACGGTCTCCCATGGAAGAGATGGAACCTGATGTGGGTGAAGAGGGTTCTGTGGCCAGAAAACGTGTATTTTAGCTTTTGCAAGACAAGCAGTAATGCCTTGGTGAACAGAATGTAACTGGCTCATCACGTCAGTGCGTATGCTTGGGGGTATTATCAGTCGAGTTCCCCTGTATAGTAGGCCATCGGACTCATGTAGTTCCTCTTGGTATGGCCAGTATGGCTTGATATCGGCAGGAATACGTTGTTTGGACGTTGGCCAACCTTCGTAAATGTAAGTCAGTAGGGTTTGGTAGGTGGAATCAGTCTTTATTGCTTCCTGGAGAGCTTTGCGTTTCCCATCAGAGATCAAGGTAACGGTATGGACTGCAGCATATGGACCCTCCATCTCTGAAGTGTCAAGAGTTGTGTGAGACATCGGTGCTCTAGAAAAGGCATCCGCAATTTTCAATTTTGTGCCTGGAACGTAATTCAAAGTAAAGTAGTAAACGCATAACCATTCTCTGTAAACGAGGTGAAAGTAGATGCATTGGTTTGTGAACTATTGCGGTTAACGGTTTATGGTCCGTTTCAATGTTAATGTGCATACCCACAATGTAGTAATAAAACTTTTCGCATGCGTAAACTATACCAAGTAACTCACGTTCAATTTGGGCATACCGCCGCCTCTAAGTCTGGTTGAAAGTCGTCGACGCATATTCTGTAGGTTTTTCATTTTGTAAGAGAGCCGCACCAACGCCATGTGCACTGGCATCAACAGTGATCGTGCATTTTTTTCCAGGATTGAAAACTGTGAGAACACAGAACAGGAGCTTCGGATATTAAAGATTTTAGAGAGTCATATATTACTTGAGCATTTGGTGTCCATACGAAGTCAGTTCCCTTTTTAAGTAATTCCCTTAAGGGTGCAGCTTTCTACGAATATGAAGTGAGGAACTTCGTGACATAATTCACCATTCCGAGGAAACACTGTAGAGCCCGTCTGTCCTGTGGCGGTTGAAGCTCAGTTATAGCTTTAATTCGCTCAGGGTCCATTGCTATTTGGTCTGGGGAAATAATGTGACCCAGATATTTTATCGTAGAGACAGCAAGTTGTAGCTTCTTGCTGAACGTTAGATTCGCTTTCTTAGCCCTTTGCAAGACACAAGTAAGCAGGTGATTGTGTTGCGGGATGTCCATGGCTGTGATGAGAAAGTCATTTGTTGAGATGTATGTACCTCTAAATTGTTCCCTGGGAAAGATCTGGTGCATCACCTCCTGAAAAACTTCTGAGGCCGAACATATGCCATATGGGTCATTCCATGACAAAACGACCTAGTTTTTTTTAATTTTAACACCCGACCCCTTTCGATTTCGCCAAAAATTTTTATACAAGGTTTTTTGGGCCTAGGAAAACGATTTTGACAGTTTCATAACGATCGGTTCAGCCGTTTACGAGATACAGCATACGCGTTTTTTCAAAAGTTCGCCTTGACCCCCTAAATGTTTTCTAGTATATCTTATGACATAATTATCGCAAAATCACATGTAATACCTCATTTTAAAGACAATGCGCACCCTAATATGAATATGTAATCAGAGTTGTCATTTGACGTAAATGTCATTAAAATCTGGGCCTTTAAATAATTTGACCTTTGACCTTGCCCAGACACCTCAGTCGTAGGTCAACGATTTTAGCATTTTTAAAATTCCCACTATCGAATACATATTAATCACTCAAAATCTCAAAGTAATATATGTAGTTTTCGAGATATTAATTTTTGAAATTTACCCCACCACACACAAAATGAAATACCAAAACCATTTATTTTTATAGTTTACACACCAATTAATTTTTTATTTACACAAAACAGCTTAAACTTCTTTATAAATGGAAAAGGCTTTGGTAATTTTATTTTTATCGTGTTCTTTGATTTGATAGCCTTTCGAATTTGGTAAACCTACAAGAATTTCAATTGCACATAGAACATTTTCACTTGACACCCAACTGCTATCGATCCTTCTGGGCCATGTGTATTTGTCCGAAATACCAGGGGGACGCAAAAAGTTTACAAAGAAGTCTCCAAACTCTTCTGATACTTCCTCAATTAATCCAACGTAAAGTTGGCCTTTGTAGACGCTGGCTACCAAATTTCCCACTTTAAAGTTTTCAGCCTCTTGATTTCGAGTATCTGACAATTCTAAAGTCGAAACCTTAACTGTGGTTAGCGAATCGTCATTAGATAACGGAGAAACCATGATTTCATTTAACGATTTCGGAACGAATTTATGAAACCCTCGAGTTCCTTTTACTGTTATGGCTTTAGAAAACCTTTCTTTTAAAAGTTCCTTTTGTCGCTCAATTTCTTCGTTTTTAACATAGATGAACTTGATATTTTCGAAGTTTGATAGGCAGAAATTAAACATATCTGTTGGAGTCAAAATCTGTCCAGTCACTGGTCGCTGAAGACTGACTCTTGCTGTTTTACGCTTCACTGTTCCGCCAATTCCGTCACAAGGTCCCTTGCCATGAGATGTGGCAAAAAAATGCCATTCAGCGTCCAAACCAAAATCTTGTTTGTGGCAACAGAGATTAGAAAAGTTGTATTTGTTTTTATACTGTCCAGCACATCCATCCGTAAAATAAATTAGCTTTCTAACATTAGGAACATGTGTTTTTATATTTGGAATTAGATAAGTTAAAAAACTGTGAACAGTATTGGTTGTATGTGTTCTGGTATCACTGATAATACAAAAATTTAAGTGGTTAAGTTCTCCGTTTTCGACTACCCTGAAGTAGATTACGAAGGGATGCACTGTCGCTTGAGAATTGTCCCAATGGAACCCTTGTGCTTCGTCTTGAATTACGAAGGAATAGTTCTCCGCAAAATCACCAAGAACAATTACGTCACCAGGTTTTAGAGTTTTTTTGAGGTTTTTAAGATAATTAGATTGCGACTTAGATGTGTAATGATGACGCGTTAGTTCAAGTAGTTTAATGGCCAAAGAGTCGAAAAAGTTTTCAACACTCTCGCTCAAGCTTTGTGCTGTCAGTTGTCACCCATTGCATGAACTTTATATTTTCAAAATCTTCTAAAAGGTTCGTTAAATATTCATTTTCAAGTAGACCATTTTTCCCAGGACAGTCCTTGCACACCCTCATCATACAATTCCTGTTTTGAGTGTCACACACGGTGAGCGCCATGAAATCGATATCACATTTTAAAGGACAAGGAGACGGTAGAGCTGATATCATTAGCTTGACATTTTGGTGATAGGTGCAGACACACACTGAATGTGTACCTGACGAACCTGCTAATACACACCAAGGTGGTCGTAGATAACAAAATGACGAAAATCCTAACGTCAAATCATGCTCTTCCTTGAATTTGTTATAGAGCTCTCTCAGGTTCAGCAGTACAAGCCTCTTTTGATGATGTTCTTTTTGACCTGTCTCGTGGTTTCTAACTGACACAAACTCCTTTTGTCCAGGTGTCATACGACTGTTATCGTCATTTTCGTAAAATTCAACGACCTTTGATTTAACGTCTTCGGTCAATATTAATCCCTTCGATTGTTTCTCTGGTAGCGAAAGAATTCCTTGACTAGATTTAAGATTCCTGCTTCGTTTGACCATGTATTCTGGTGCTCCAAATTCCTCCATTGTGCGTTGTATTCCAAATGGTGACAAGGTCAGGATCTGAAGCTTTTCGCCGTATGATGTCTTGGAGTTATTGAATTTCTCTCTCAGTTCGTTCAAAATATTCTCATATAATCGATGTTCTTCGAGCTTTCTAAAAACATCGTCCGTAACCATATTATCGTCTGTTTCATCAAGAGAAATTTCCATTGACTCTTCTAATTTGCGTTTCAATGAATTGTTCACAGCGTTTAACTTAGTCCTGCTTAGAATTGTTGTTTGGCGAGATGACAAACCTTCTGTACAAAAGTTAAAAAATATATGTATTTATATATGTATACATATATAAATTCTTTCAAATTGAATATATTTCTTACTTCTTTTAACAGGAGATTCTCCCAAGTTTATTAGAGTTTCGTTAACTGCCACTAAAGCTATAGCTTTGTCGTCTTGCGTCGCATCTCCCGATGAACAAGGTTGACTAAATGAAAAAGAATCGCTTTCTTGTGATTCTTGTGCAGTGTGAACTTCTGAAACGTCCAACTGTATTTGGAGTTCATCCTTTACTTTTTTTCCAGCAGACATAAAACACTGGATGCACAACTTATTTCCAGCGATAACTTCAATTCCTCGTAACTTTAATTTTTTGAACAAATCCAATGAAATAGTTTTTAGTCCACTCTTTCTTTCAGCGTCGTGAGTCCCAAAAGGATTCATACACTTCTTTTGACTCGTTGAATACCTTTTCATAAAAAGTTCTTCATGGTGACGACATATGTTTCTTATTTTGGACATAGGTATAGCTGTTCGGCTGCTAAGAACTAATTTGTCATCCTCGGACAGATGGTTGTTGATACCAACTGTTTTCGAAAGTGTTTGCAAATGACATTTACTACTGTCTCTCCAAAACGAACAATTTCGATCCATTTCAGGGCTTTGTTCGAGAATATACAGTTAAATAAATTCTATTTCGCTACTCAATTATCGCTGTTAATATATTTAACTACTCAATTATAACTATTATATATTAAAAAGATATTAAAACATTTTTACGTTATTAAAAACGTAATCGATATGACTAAGAGCAATATTGGGTTTTCTTGAGATATCTAGCACATTTCCATTTTAGGGTGCAGTAAGATACGCTACAATAATATTGAACGCCAGACTATACTAAGGACAAGCAATTTAGTGATGTCTTCTGTCTACAGATAACATGCAAAACTAAAAATAATATGTAAATAACTCAACTTAATTTAAGAATTAGTGTATTTGATATTCTAAACTCAAAATTACCAAAATAATAATATTTTTAATTTATTTAGTAGGTCAACTAGTTTCGTGTATAAAATAGCATTTTCATTAATTTGAGGGGTAAATTTCAAAAATTAATATCTCGAAAACTACAAATACTACTTTGAGATTTTGAGTGATTATTATGTATTCGATAGTGGGAATTTTAAAAATGTTAAAATCGTTGACCTACGACTGAGGTGTCTGGGCAAGGTCAAAGGTCAAATTATTTAAAGGCCCAGATTTTAATGACATTTACGTCAAATGACAACTCTGATTAAATATTCATATTAGGGTGCACATTGTCTTTAAAATGAGGTATTACATGTGATTTTGCGATAATTATGTCTTAAGATATAGTAGAAAACATTTAGGGGGTCAAGGCGTACTTTTGAAAAAACGCGTATGCTGTATCTCGTAAACGGCTGAACCGATCGTTATGAAACTGTCAAAATCGTTTTCCTAGGCCCAAAAAACCCTGTATACAAAATTTGGGCAAAATCGAAAGGGGTCGGGTGTTCTGTGGCAGGCGTTTTGTCATGGAATGACCCGTATGGCATACGACAGAAGCGGAAAGTCCCGAAGGGAGTGGCAAAGGTACACAGAAGTGAACTAGCCTCAGTCAATTGCACCTGCCAAAAGGCAGATTTTACAACCGTGTAAGTTCGAGAATATCTCTTGCGCAGTTGGTAATAGAAAGTGTTTCCGTTTTATCGCTGGGTTCAATTTTCGAGGATCCAGGCAAATTCGCAAACCACCACCAGGCTTCCTTTCCACAACCATGGGATGTACCCACTCCGTCGGACCATGAACTGGAGCTATGATTCCATTCTCGAGCATCTGTTGGAGTTCTTCATATACTGGTTGACGGAGAGCATGCGGAAGCTTGTGTGCAACTGAAATATACGGAATCACGTTTGGTTTTAAGTCAATATTATATTTGATAGGTAGTTTTCCCACGCAATCGAAGATGTCCGAGAAGTGTTGTATTATGGTCGCGAGATCTTCTGAAGGCGGGAGGCTCAGGGCAGATGTCTGGAGGTGTGGTTGTTGTTTGTCTCTCCGTGTCCGGAGTATTAATCCAAGATCAACAGATGCTTGAGCGCCCAATATAGGTGTAGTTTGCGCTTTAGTGATGTAGAATTCCAACTTTGTGGTTGCAGCAAAGGATTTACCATGCAAGTGTACGACACTAAGTATAGGAACGTAGTGACCGGTATATGCCACAATCTTGCGGGCAGGGGGACCAAGTGGTGGTTTAACCAATAAGGTCTCGTAGATGTGTTGATACAAAACATTTACTTGGGAGCCCGTATCGAGTTTGAACGATATAGGAGTATTATCGATATAAATGTTTTCATACCATTCATCGTCCAGGGAGGGGTACCCAGCCAGACCAGTGACACTGTTGAGGGTCGTTAAAGAGTTTAGAGAGAAGTCCAAGGAGTCCACACTACTGGTCGATGGCCCTGGTTCAAAGAAGTAGCCCTCATGATATTCAGGTTGAGCTGACTGGAAGTGAGGAAAGGGAAAATCATCAGTATATAGATACTCATCCAAAACTCGGGATAGCGAGTCGTGGGCGTCCGTGAGGTAGGCAGCGTCGGGACAGTCCATAGTCGAATAGGCAGTGGGTTGCACATGTAATGTAGATAAAGTACGCTGTTCCGTTTGAGTGGAGCGGCAAAGGCTTGCCCAGTGACCTATGCGGTGGCAATTATAACACGTCGATGCCGCAGCTGGACACCTGGCCTGCCGGTTGTGAAGCAAGCCACAATGGACGCTTCAATAAAAGATATTCGGTTTCTACTCCCCTCTCCAAATTCTTCTGGGAAGGAGCTATTTCCGGTCGGTCGGTTAAACGGTTAGAATGGCTAGCCACCAAGTCATATATAAGCCAAATTGGAAACACGTTTTTGCCCTCATTAGAATTTTGCGTCCGGTAAGAAACGCGTCGGCTCACGTGTATAAGGAACATACTAATGTTTATTTTCGATAATATATTTTAATGTAACATATATAATGTTTTTAAAACTAAGTATAAGAAGATAATAATATTATTATTATAATCCTCTTATGGTATAAATAATTAAAATTATATGTAATATTTTTATAATACCAGGCAATTTTAAAGCTTCTCATGGAGGCAGAGTTAATTCATTTCGTATAAAATTATCTTTTGGAAAAAGATGAAAACTCATTCCTTTAGAACTAAACGTATTACTTTCTCATTACGGTATGCAACAAGTGTTTCCTTTTAACCAGGTAACTTTTTGGCATGTTAAGGCTTAGCAATAAACTGATGTTACGTTCGAGAAAGTTTCCAGCTTTCTAATATTTCACCAAGCACTATATAAATAATAACTTATGAGTTCTGGCTGTCGGAAATATTACTTCTTGGCAATTTCTCTGAAGATGTTTTATTTAAGCGCCTATTGGTACAGGAAGCTTGATGTCCAGATAAAGACGGGAAGCGAAGGTTTCCGTGGGGAGTCGGATTCCGATGATAGTACTGGTGGGCAGCAGGTCGTAGGTGGCGTGAGTTGTGAGAAGCACCCTGAGACCTGGGTATGAATTGATGGTTTGGTCGGGAGGAGAGATGGCGAGGCCTCACGGAATGGCCCGGCTGGCGAAATGCAGAACGTGTCCGGACAGTAGTAAGCGCGGAGGTAGATAAAGTAGCAGGTATTTGGTGTACTAGAGCAGCATGCCTGGAAGAAGTCTCATCCACTCAGTGCCGGCCCTTGCCCTTGGTCAGGGTAGAGCGAGATTGTGCAAATTAAGTTTCTCCGCGGCGGCTCTCAAAAGGAATTTTGGCGCCCCTCTCCACCTGGCGCCTAGAGCGACCGCTCCGCTTGCTCTACCCTAGGGCTGGATGATCCGCTTGACACATTTGTATTGCTTTGGGTAGAGTTAAGTCTTGATAGGAAAACAGAGTCTTACGTAATTCAGAATTGTGAATACCAGCCAAAATCTGATAGCGTAACAGAGAGTCTGTCCGGTCACCAAAATCGCAGTTCTTGGCCTGGGCTCTGATGTCCGTCAGATGGTCATCAAAAGGTTGCGTCTGACCCAAAATAATAGATGTATAATTGCTAAAGTAAAGCAACCCATTTATGCTATTAAATAAATAAAATTTACATTACAGTCAGAGTTAACCGTTGTAGACCCCATAACGTTAAGTTTATTTGAATGAACAGGATGGTACAAAGTAAATTATTCCGCTGGCGATGATTATCTATGGGCCAAAGGTATTTTTATCTAAACAAAAGTATACTAATAAAATGTCTAAAACTTTAAATTTTGTCATTTCAGATATTGGGTGTAATTTGGATAAGTTTAATTACTGCACCTATCCGTATACGTGCAATATTAGGTAGCTTAACCTTCCAATAAACACTGTTAAAAAAAATTGTTCTAATTTGAACAAATTGCCGTTCAGAAGGTTGTCCCTGTAACAGAACGCCATTTTGTTCTAATATGAACAAAAAATATTCGTTCGATAAAGAACGATGGTTGATGGTTCAATATTGAACTTAGATGTTCTATATTGAACAAACCTTCTTTGTTCAAATTAGAACGTTTTGTCGTTCGCGGTGGAACGCTTTGGCCGAGAACTGGTAACGAACGATTATAGAATTTATTTATATGCGAAAACGTCAAACCAAATTGCAGTATATTACGAAATATTTTCTGTAAATTTTAATTCTGGAACTTGGGCAATTACATTTCCGAACGAATTTCGTCTACCTTGCCAATCAAATAAAAATATACTTAAAAAAAACTGTGCGTGTCCTAAAAAATCGGACCTTTCACAACCCTTTTTCGTTTTCACTTCGTTAGGACACGGAGGTTATTTATATCGTTATTTGTGTGAAGTTTCTTTTCAATAGGTGGGGTAGTTTCTGAGAAACAGCGTTACAGACCTAACGGCATTTGAGTCGATAATGAAATTGAATCTTCGGTAAATTTTCAAACACACTGTACATACAGCTACAAAAACTACTTCATTACAACTTGTTCTAACTCACCCTGTAAATAAACTATTACGAGTAATAGTTTAATCAACCAGTACCCTAACTTAAAACAACATAATAATGTACGAAAAAACTACCTATAACAAAGCGCACTCTAAACCACTCATTTATTACTTTATGGATGTTATACTTGTTTGTTACTTTTGGCCATACGAAGTTTTCCACAAAATAGTGTAACACTTATTTGTTACTTTTGGCCTTACGACGTTTTCTGCAAAATAGTGTCACTTATTTGTTACTTTTGGTCATACGTTGAAAGTGTCACGCTTACATGTTAGTACATGTACATGAAACCAATACAAAGAAATCCACATAGGATTGTGTGTAAAACCTGTTCTAAGGGGAACGAATCTATTCTATTGTGTAGTTTACAAGCCTTCCTCCAGAGGGCGAAAGAGCATTCGTTCTTATTTGAACGAAAAAAAATATCTTGAACACACCGTTCTCTGTTACATACCTTTAGAACGCTATCGTTCATTTTTGAACAGACTGTTCTAAGTTGAACGTCTTCTGAACGAATTTTTTTAACAGTGAAGGAAAAAATAAAATAACCTAATTAATTTACAGTTGCGTGACTATTCCTACAGCGAAAATAAAATTGGTTGCAATTTCAATCATTCCACCACGAGTCTATGCCAGTCTGTAAGTTAAAGACACAAATGATAGGAAAACAGAGTCTTACGTAATTCAGAATTGTGAATACCAGCCAAAATCTGATAGCGTAACAGAGAGTCTGTCCGGTCACCAAAATCGCAATTCTTGGCCTGGGCTCTGATGTCCGTCAGATGGTCATCAAAAGGTTGCGTCTGACCTTGCTTAGTATGAAAGAATTTGTATCGGTGCGAGTCAGGATTACTGTATGGTGCGTAGTAAGAATAAAATTTGGCATATATTGCATCCAATGTAGGTACAGTCCTATTAACAAATATAAAATCATCATAGACCGTTTGCGCATCTTCGCCAATCGAGTGGAGGAAGATTGCTTCTTGGATATCCGGGTTTTTGGTAAGAACTTCTGACACCATGTTATAAAGTTCTAGAGAGTCAACTATTTGGTTATCAATAAAAGTACTTTAATGAAACAGTTATTTACATAATTGTAAGTCTTCCCTTTTGGGTCACTTGTTTATACACACATTTAGAATCTAGTATAGCTCACGTGACATAAATAGCGCCCATCTAGCTACTTGGCCATACATATGGCGCGTAATTTAAATCGAAAGATTTTAGAGAGTTAACCAATATTACAAAAGTACTATTAATTATTAAATATATAATTAAAACATTAATAATTATTAAATATAATAATAAAACACTATAAGTAATTAAATACATAAATAAAACACTATAAGTAATTAAATACATAAATAAAACACTAATAATTATGAAATTTACAAGTAAAACACTATAAGTAATTAAATACATAAATAAAACACTAATAATTATGAAATTTACAAGTAAAACACTATTAGTAATTAAATACATAAATAAAACACTAATAATTATGAAATTTATAAATAAAACACTATTAATTATTAAATATACGAAGGAAGAAGAAACGAAGACTGAAACGGTTCATTTTTCGAAAAACTTTCTTGAGGCAGATGTATATCTATTGAAATCAGTGACAAAGAACTTTTACATTTCTTAAATTCCGCTGTCAAGTGACCAGTGCTAGAAGTATCAAGAGCAATATTGTAAAGGAATCCCACCTGCCAACAGGTTTTAGCCTCAGTGTGGCTGACTCGCACGTGCACAGTCGAAGATTCAAATCAAAGACTATATAAGCTATCTATGATTCAAATTCTTTTAAAAAATGAACAGGGACGACTTGTTGTCTGACATCCAGTGAAGTTTTTTTCGGGGAATAAGTCGATGTCTTTCCCCTTTTCTCTCATTCGCAAGCATAGAAATCTCCTACCTAGAATGCTCCCGTCTACAGGAGAACCTGACGCCAAGACATTTTGTAGCAACGACTAATGATTATATAGTCTTTGCTTAAGCTTCAGCCAATCAGCGGCTATTCATTGACTACGGCAAGCCGCTAGCGCCATAACATGGCGGTTAAAAATAGTAGAAGCTCAGACGATTTTTACAGGATCAATCCGATCCAAGCTCGCAGAATTCCCATAGGTTTTTGCTGGAGTTTTTCACATGAACCACTTCAACGTTTTTGAATTTTTATTTAATAATAGTGTTTAGATTTTTTTAACTTTTAGTTTTGGTGTCATATTTACTTATTATAAGGAATATTTAAATGCCACTGTGAGGAAGATAAATAAGATTTCGTTTAGGTTCGCTTTGAAAATATTTAAGCCTAGGCCTGACATAGGCCTAACTTTTAAAATAGCAGGCAATGTCAATGGCAGTTTTGGGAGAAGCAGTGACTGAAGGTCCTTAGTAGTAACCTTTGTATTTAAATTTATTTCACATTTAAAGTGAGTAATATTATATTTATTATTATGTTTGTAGAAACTTAGATAAACAAAAACCTTATGAAAGAGTAATTATATACCAGAAAAAATACATTACACTAAAGAATGACACTTATGACGAATTGACGACAGTCATTGAATTAAACAGCAACAATCACACTGATAATTGTCTTATTTTTCAAATCTTTACCTTCTATTAATAATATGCTTTTTCTCTTAGAAGCTTAGCTAAGATAAATGTCTCGCGCTTTGCTTAAATTCAACATTCCACTGTTAAACAACATAAGAGATAGTACTCAACGAAGACCGATATTTACAACGTTAAATAAAGTGTTTTTAAAAAAACGGATATTGCAGTAATTATAGTCCTGAGTTGTTGTTCCACTAGGCTCACTGAACTTCCTGAAGTAATTTTTACTAAATCATCAATTTGAAAGCACCCCGTTTGTTAACATTTCAAATTGCCCCGGGGTTTAAGGAAACCCAAACTTTTACCTGTACAAGTACACATTACCGTCCACCACAAATCGTTTTCTACATGTGGAAATGAAACATCGAGGAGCCTTAACAACAAACCACGCAATAGTTATCCAAGACGTTTGCATATAAGAGAAAAATCTTTACGAGTAAAGAAACAGTCTACCATGGGCACGTCAAAATTCTAAGAATTCTTCCCTTGATAGTGAGAATTCTCACTTCTCAAACTTTTGACGGTCCTTCTCACAGGGATGACGTAATCTCTTTTCACGAGTTCTCTTGAGAAGAGTGAGAATGGCTCCGAGCATTCTCACTCGGTCAAATTACAAATAAAAATGGCAGCTAATATTCTAATAAGTTTGCTTGATGCTGAAGAAAATAAACATTATGATATTTTTGTGGACGAAAATTAATTTCAGATAATATAGAATGGTTAGTTAAATTTCCTATGAAACCTTTCCTTTTAAATTATAAATAAAATCTTTCCTTCCTTCATATATTGTCGTGAAATCCTGTAAAAAAATATTTATTGTCAAAGGCTTAGTTTATTACGTTCGTGGGATTATCGTAACTTCGAAAGCCGCCATCTTTAGAAGAATCATTTTACATTTGACGCATTTTAGCGAGTTCTCACGGGGAGAAAAATTCTCACGAAGAACTCTTCTCAAGAGAAGAATTCATTCTCAGAATTTTGACGCGGCCCATGTTTAAAAAATACATTAAACTCGTTCACGGCCCCCTGCACGCGCTCACGTGAGCGCGTGCAGGGGACCGTGACTTGATTTACGTGGGCCAATCAAATGCGGGTTCTTAAGGTGACGTAATCCATAATCGAATTATTATTTTCAGTAACTCAAACTAGATGGCAACGAGTCGTTGCCGTAGTCACTCTTTGAATCGTGATTGGCTGATAATGACGAAACCTCCGAAAATGTAATTGGCCCATTTTGTATTTATACGGAATCATTCTATGTTATAAGATTTCGCGTATTTTATCATCCTTCTCACAGTCCATAGGTGGTTTCTTCTAACTTAACTTATCGTATATATAGGCTGCGTTCAACAACTCTAAAATAGCTCAGCGCTGAGCTCAACGGTCAGCGGTTTTTTGTTGAACGGGTTTTTTGACTTCCGGTTTTGACGTCACGTTGATCATCGGAGACTCAGCGGAAACATCGGCTGGGCGAGATGGTTTTTCCGTTGCTCATCGGTGTCGTGACGTCATTCGACAAAGTTAAAGGAGGGGTAGCAGACGATATTTTATATATTAAACTTATTATTTACCATGGTGAATATTAGTAGAAATTATGTTTAATTCAGAGAAAACGGCATGGTATTAGAAGATAAAACTTATTTTATACAAGACGTTTCGAGCCGAGGCTCTTCTTCAGTCGTTAAGTCAGCGAACGAGTCTATTCTCCACCACACTCCCCCCTTTTCGGCGTTTTGAAATTTTTAATGTTTAAGCTTAGTAGTTTCTCCTTTAGATTTGACAGTCGCCAGCCAGATTTCCCGCACGGTACTGATGAGTTCCAAATAGAACGAAACCGGTCTACCGTTGGAATTTCTGGCTATTTTATTTAATTTTAATTTAGTTTATTACTCGAAGATCTATTTGATCCGAGTTTCGCGTTTTTTGCTCGAAGACCTATTGGGTACGAGTTAGTAGTAAATTTTTTAATTTCTTCAAATTTGTTTAGGATTTAGCTATATTATCCCTTTTAATTATGGACTAATCTACTTTTTCGCGTATTTTATCATCCTTCTCACAGTCCATAGGTGATTTCTTCTAACTTAACTTATCGTATATTCTATTCTCCACCACACTCCCCCCTTTTCGGCTTTCCGTTGCTATATGCAACGCGTTTTGAAATTTTTAATGTTTAGGCTTAGTTTCTCCTTTAGATTTGACAGTCGCCAGCCAGATTTCCCGCACGGTACTGATGAGTTCCAAATAGAACGAAACCGGTCTACCGTTGGAATTTCTGGCTATTTTATTTAATTTTAATTTAGTTTATTACTCGAAGATCTATTTGATCCGAGTTTCGCGTTTTTTGCTCGAAGACCTATTGGGTACGAGTTAGTAGTAAATTTTTTAATTTCTTCAAATTTGTTTAGGATTTAGCTATATTATCCCTTTTAATTATGGGCTAATCTACTTTTTCGCGTATTTTATCATCCTTCTCACAGTCCATAGGTGGTTTCTTCTAACTTAACTTATCGTATATTCTATTCTCCACCACACTCCCCCCTTTTCGGCGTTTTGAAATTTTTAATGTTTAGGCTTAGTTTCTCCTTTAGATTTGACAGTCGCCAGCCAGATTTCCCGCACGGTACTGATGAGTTCCAAATAGAACGAAACCGGTCTACCGTTGGAATTTCTGGCTATTTTATTTAATTTTAATTTAGTTTATTACTCGAAGATCTATTTGATCCGAGTTTCGCGTTTTTTGCTCGAAGACCTATTGGGTACGAGTTAGTAGTAAATTTTTTAATTTCTTCAAATTTGTTTAGGATTTAGCTATATTATCCCTTTTAATTATGGACTAATCTACTTTTTCGCGTATTTTATCATCCTTCTCACAGTCCATAGGTGGTTTCTTCTAACTTAACTTATCGTATATTCTATTCTCCACCACACTCCCCCCTTTTCGGCTTTCCGTTGCTATATGCAACGCGTTTTGAAATTTTTAATGTTTAGGCTTAGTTTCTCCTTTAGATTTGACAGTCGCCAGCCAGATTTCCCGCACGGTACTGATGAGTTCCAAATAGAACGAAACCGGTCTACCGTTGGAATTTCTGGCTATTTTATTTAATTTTAATTTAGTTTATTACTCGAAGATCTATTTGATCCGAGTTTCGCGTTTTTTGCTCGAAGACCTATTGGGTACGAGTTAGTAGTAAATTTTTTAATTTCTTCAAATTTGTTTAGGATTTAGCTATATTATCCCTTTTAATTATGGACTAATCTACTTTTTCGCGTATTTTATCATCCTTCTCACAGTCCATAGGTGGTTTCTTCTAACTTAACTTATCGTATATTCTATTCTCCACCACACTCCCCCCTTTTCGGCTTTCCGTTGCTATATGCAACGCGTTTTGAAATTTTTAATGTTTAGGCTTAGTTTCTCCTTTAGATTTGACAGTCGCCAGCCAGATTTCCCGCACGGTACTGATGAGTTCCAAATAGAACGAAACCGGTCTACCGTTGGAATTTCTGGCTATTTTATTTAATTTTAATTTAGTTTATTACTCGAAGATCTATTTGATCCGAGTTTCGCGTTTTTTGCTCGAAGACCTATTGGGTACGAGTTAGTAGTAAATTTTTTAATTTCTTCAAATTTGTTTAGGATTTAGCTATATTATCCCTTTTAATTATGGGCTAATCTACTTTTTCGCGTATTTTATCATCCTTCTCACAGTCCATAGGTGGTTTCTTCTAACTTAACTTATCGTATATTCTATTCTCCACCACACTCCCCCCTTTTCGGCTTTCCGTTGCTATATGCAACGCGTTTTGAAATTTTTAATGTTTAGGCTTAGTTTCTCCTTTAGATTTGACAGTCGCCAGCCAGATTTCCCGCACGGTACTGATGAGTTCCAAATAGAACGAAACCGGTCTACCGTTGGAATTTCTGGCTATTTTATTTAATTTTAATTTAGTTTATTACTCGAAGATCTATTTGATCCGAGTTTCGCGTTTTTTGCTCGAAGACCTATTGGGTACGAGTTAGTAGTAAATTTTTTAATTTCTTCAAATTTGTTTAGGATTTAGCTATATTATCCCTTTTAATTATGGACTAATCTACTTTTTCGCGTATTTTATCATCCTTCTCACAGTCCATAGGTGGTTTCTTCTAACTTAACTTATCGTATATTCTATTCTCCACCACACTCCCCCCTTTTCGGCTTTCCGTTGCTATATGCAACGCGTTTTGAAATTTTTAATGTTTAGGCTTAGTTTCTCCTTTAGATTTGACAGTCGCCAGCCAGATTTCCCGCACGGTACTGATGAGTTCCAAATAGAACGAAACCGGTCTACCGTTGGAATTTCTGGCTATTTTATTTAATTTTAATTTAGTTTATTACTCGAAGATCTATTTGATCCGAGTTTCGCGTTTTTTGCTCGAAGACCTATTGGGTACGAGTTAGTAGTAAATTTTTTAATTTCTTCAAATTTGTTTAGGATTTAGCTATATTATCCCTTTTAATTATGGACTAATCTACTTTTTCGCGTATTTTATCATCCTTCTCACAGTCCATAGGTGGTTTCTTCTAACTTAACTTATCGTATATTCTATTCTCCACCACACTCCCCCCTTTTCGGCTTTCCGTTGCTATATGCAACGCGTTTTGAAATTTTTAATGTTTAGGCTTAGTTTCTCCTTTAGATTTGACAGTCGCCAGCCAGATTTCCCGCACGGTACTGATGAGTTCCAAATAGAACGAAACCGGTCTACCGTTGGAATTTCTGGCTATTTTATTTAATTTTAATTTAGTTTATTACTCGAAGATCTATTTGATCCGAGTTTCGCGTTTTTTGCTCGAAGACCTATTGGGTACGAGTTAGTAGTAAATTTTTTAATTTCTTCAAATTTGTTTAGGATTTAGCTATATTATCCCTTTTAATTATGGGCTAATCTACTTTTTCGCGTATTTTATCATCCTTCTCACAGTCCATAGGTGGTTTCTTCTAACTTAACTTATCGTATATTCTATTCTCCACCACACTCCCCCCTTTTCGGCTTTCCGTTGCTATATGCAACGCGTTTTGAAATTTTTAATGTTTAGGCTTAGTTTCTCCTTTAGATTTGACAGTCGCCAGCCAGATTTCCCGCACGGTACTGATGAGTTCCAAATAGAACGAAACCGGTCTACCGTTGGAATTTCTGGCTATTTTATTTAATTTTAATTTAGTTTATTACTCGAAGATCTATTTGATCCGAGTTTCGCGTTTTTTGCTCGAAGACCTATTGGGTACGAGTTAGTAGTAAGTTTTTTAATTTCTTCAAATTTGTTTAGGATTTAGCGATATTATCCCTTTTAATTATGGACTATTCTACTTTTTCGCGTATTTTATCATAAGATTTCTATGTTCGCGAGTTTTTATATTTTCTCGTTTGAAAAGGGCCTTAAGCCAAGGTTCCTAGAAAAAAGCTACGCTTACAATTAGGCTCACCTGTCGTGTAGGAGGGCTCGGGGTCAAATCCCGCCCGATACTAACGCATAATGAAAACCATATACTACACCCAATGACAAAAAGAGGGCTCTTTTGGAAAAAGCTTTTCCCAAGAAACTGCGAACGCTGTGATTACACTCTGCCCCGAAAATGCATACGCGTTCCCAGCCCAGATTGACAGACACGGTGATTGGTGATTAGTCCCCTCGGAGAAGTAAAGACAGACACGGTGATTGTAAAAATTGCACATATTAGCCCCTTTATTAAAAAACCACCTTAAATGATTTCTATTTACTTATTTTATACAGTACAGGTTCAGGGCCGGGCGGGTTAGTAGTTGGCCCCACCGGCTATGCATCGTGTTGGCCCCATTTCCCATTAATGCAAATATTTATTCTTTGGCCCCCAATTTGAGTTGGCCCCGATCGGACCGGCGATCGCCGGTTAGCCGCCCGGGCCTGTACAGGTTGCGAAGCTAGTGGCAGCTTGTGTTCAACCTACAGGAATATACAATAAAATAGGTCTACTATTCCTCCATGGCCCAACACCCCACTTAGCTACCGCATCGAGATCAGCCTGGAGGTTTTGACAACGCCATACTGCCATAGGCCTTTCTTTAAATAACGGGGCCTTATTGTTTACTGTTTTTTTCTCACTTATACCAGAGAGTGTAAAGTCGCTTCGCTACAGAGAGGCGCCTCTTCCTATCCCCGTAATGTTAAAATTTCGTGGTACGTTTTTTCCCCATGAGAGCGTTGAAGAAGCAGACGACGGTGTTTGCAATTCCCGGACACACGATGGCACTGTAAAATTTCTTATCAAAGAAAAATAAAATTTGCTCTCAGTAGGTTAAAGTTGAATTCAGCTCAGTCAGCTGTGATGTTGAATTATTTTAACTATTTAAGTAAAACAGTTGATTTCGTAAGAAATATAAAAGTAAGTACAAGAAAAATCCCTCCCTATTTCATTTCATTATTATCAACTGTACTTTTTTAATATATCAAAAGAAATTCGTGGAATCTAAAGTGGAATATTTTATGTTCTGGCCAAATCTTAATTAAATATAATCTTTGTCAGTGAATTGTCCTTTACCTTGCAAAACCCAATGGTTATCATATTTGGACAATTCTTCATCATGGTCCAGGAGCTGGTACTTTAAACGAGTCTGTTTAAAATAAAGTCATCCAAATTGTCAATTCAATATGAATCTGATGGTTTTAAGAGGCTATTGACTGATGCAGCTCTGTACGCTGCCTGGTTTTGTTGAGGATTTGGATGATCTCAATTGTCTCCTTATTGGCCAATGGAACCAAAGTAGTTTTCTAAAAATCTTGACTAATTCTTCCAGTTACTAAGAACTTAAAACCAAAATTATGTCCTGCTATTGCAGCAATCAAAAAGGCCGTTCATGTGTAAGAGGAACTCTGCTGTGTATGTGCTTTCAATTGTTAAAACTCTCCTAATCCCATTGAACAGGCCATTTGAATTAGAAACACTTTGACTGCAAATTTGGGCAGCTAAACTGACTTTCATGTTAGAAAATGCTGGTAACTTGATATGTTTACGTTTCAGCATATGTGTGCTTTGAAACTTACCAATTTCTTGGTCTATTTTGAAAAAATGTTCTAGGACTGCCCAAGAAACTAGATTGCCTTCCACTATTATGGGATACCGTTTGAAATTGTTCCTCACACTTTTCAAGAGATGTAGAGGATCAATTTCAATGAATGGCTTTTCCACTGATATCCCCATACTTTTGAACAAATTTTGATTGCCTGTTCCTTGGTCACAGACTACAGCTTTGACAATAAGGCCAATACGTTTTAGGTGAGTTACGCAATCATGACCCTTCCATAAACTGCAACCTTGTACCTCTTCGTGGTGGAAGGGAGTAACAGGTGGAGGGGAAACCCTTCATGCTGGCCAACTAAGGCTCTGCTTCTTCCTTAAGCTAAGGTGTGAGGTATCGTGCTGAGGGCTGGGTGGTACCGGGGAAGCGTAAATACGGTATCGTGAACGATCCCCTCGGGGCACCAGGCGACACCCCGTTGTATTTTAGCCTTCCGCCCGGACAGAGGATTAAGGGCGGTGACTTTTTACTTTCCTCTTTTCTCGTGGGACCAAAATGGAAACACAAAAAAACAAACAAAAAAACCAAAAACCGGGCAAGGGTTCGAAAGAACCCGGCCTTAAGCAAGGGGAGGGTTCGAAAGGACCCAACCCAAAACAAGGGGAGGGTTCGAAAGAACCCGACCCAAAGCAAGGGGCGGGTTCATCTTCGGATGTTACCTCCCCTGTTTCTAACCTGGAGGGGGAACTTTCCCCTACAAGAACCCGGCCTAGCCTTCAAGGGTCTGCCTCTGGCAAGACCCAGTCGGTGAAGCAAGGGTTCAAGGGGGAGAAACCCCTCAGTAAAACTCAAAAGCGGAATCGACGCCGCAGGGAAAGATTGATGCAGGAGGAGGTCTCTGGTAAGGACGACCCCCCGCCATCACTTTCAAAACGTTCCAGGGAAAATGACTCCCCCGATTCCCAGTCTCAGGTTTCCAAAAAGGTGAAGTCTCACGACCAAACCTATAGCGAAACCTTAAGCTCCACAAAGATGGCCATCGTTAAAGAAGGCTATCCTGTGAAAACCATCTCCGCAGAGGAAATGGGCACCATCCAGCGTGAGGTCCTGAAGCGGATAGATGGGTCACCTTCGGGAGACCCTCTACCTCGTTTTGGGAACTTTCAGCTGGTTGGAGGCGCCATTCACTACCTCTGTAAGGATGCGTTTACAGCGGATTGGTTGGTGGGAGGATTTAACCAGAAGGAATTGGTCTCCGGGGGGTCACTGCTTTCAGTAATGAAGGCCGTCGACCTACCGAAACCTTTCAAGGTAGCCTTCCGCACCAAGGACGTCTACACCAAGGATGGCAATGTCCTCCTTCGTAGACTTAGGACCTACAACAACGCGCTAAATACGCAATGTTGGAAGGTCGTAAATAAAGCCGATGAGCCGACTGCCATCCGCTGGATCTTCCAGGTGGATGGAGAGTCGGTTAAGGCTATCAAGGAGGCAGGACACCGAGCCTTAACGGGTCTGGACAGTGGTATCTTTAAGATACTTCATGAACCTGACCCGACAGCTCCGGTGGATCCTGTAAAGGAGGGTGGTTCAGTCGAACCCTCTGCCTTGGATATCTCAAGGATGGAAGATGAGGCTCTGGCTGGCGGGGACTCCGGAGAGGACATTCCAATGGAAGATAATCTCGTGGAGGAGCTAAAGGCCTTTGCTTTGTCGGACACCGACGAGACCAAAGAGGTTGTACCACTGGAGGGTGCAACAGGGGGGCAGGCTAGGGATGTAAGTCAGACCGGTGGGTGTGTTGGGGTTTCCACAAACACAACCACCACTGTGTCTGAATAGACATCTAAGGCCTGCAACCGAGCTCACCTTAAACTAAGATGAGTGTAAAAGTGCTGCAAATTAATTTGCACCACTGCAAGGCAGCCACTGCAGTTCTCTGTAGGAGGTTCGCAAAGGAGAGCTTCGACGTCGCTCTCATACAGCAGCCATGGACTGCCAATGGAAAGATACTTGGTCTCCAAAATGCAGGTAATATATTCTATGATTATAACTCTGCTACACCGAGGGCTTGTGCACTGACACGGAAGGGCATTCATGCCCTTCCGCTCTCAGTGCACACCTCCAGGGATATTGCCACGGTAAAGCTCATCACGGAAGGTGGGGAGGTTACTATGGCATCGGCATACCTACCATACGACGATGCTCTCCCCCCTCCCTCGCAGGGGGTGACCAGATTGGTCAGCTACTGTGAGGGTTCGGGGAGGAGGCTAGTCATCGGTTGCGATGCTAATGCGCACCACGAAATCTGGGGCAGCTCAGACTGCAACCAGCGCGGTAACGACTTAATGGAATATCTGGTTAGTACCAGACTTCACATTTTGAATAAGAACAATGTACCAACTTTTGTTACTTCTAACAGAAGTGAGGTCATTGATCTCACACTGTGTACAGTAAATGTCGCAGATAAAATCAAGAACTGGCATGTGTCTAACGAACCGTCTTTGTCGGATCACAGACACATTTGCTTCAATATTCTGGTCAAACCTGTATGGGCTTGTACCACTATTCGTAACCCTAGGGGCACAGATTGGTCCGGTTACAGGGAAGACTTAAATTTCTTCCTAAAAGGTGATAAGCCACGGCTGTCATCGGTGTTGGATTTTGATTTGGCTGTTGAACGCGTTCAACAGTCCATTATCGACTCCTATCACCGCAACTGTCCGGCAAAGCCTGCCAACCGGCCAAGGCTAGTGCCTTGGTGGAACAACGAGATTGGCAGGCTGCGCAAAGAAACTCGTAGGCTCTTTAATAGGGCAAAGAAGGGGGGTGATTGGGATGCCTATAAACGCACCCTCACCACCTACCACAAGTCTATCCGCGATGCCAAGAAGGCTTCATGGAGAGACTTCTGTGAGAACATAGCGGATGTTCCCAGTACGGCCAAATTAATGAAAATTTTGGCACACGATAATACTAAGCATCTTGACACCATTAAGTTGAAAGGTGGTAGTTTTTCCACGTCCGGTAAGGACACTCTGACACATATGTTAGATGTACACTTTCCGGACTCTAAGCTCACTAGCAATGGTAACACTGACAATCGCCCTTTGAGGATCAATCGAACCAAAAGGGAAGATTGGGCAGTGGCGAATAAGGTCGCCACGCATTCCAGACTTATATGGGCTGTAAAGTCATTTAAACCCTATAAGTCCCCGGGACCGGATGGGATTTTTCCTATCCTCTTACAGGAGGGCATTGATATTCTATGCCCTATGCTGCTGAGAATCTACAGGGCTTGTATTGCTCTAGGGCATTTACCTAGCACCTGGAAGCTTTCTCAAGCGATCTTCATACCTAAGCCTGGTAAATCTGATTACCTGGAAGCTAAGGCATTTAGGCCAATTAGTCTTACCTCTTTTCTCCTAAAAATTCTGGAGAAAATGGTGGACAACTACATTAGGGAGGAGGTTCTTTGCAACTCTAATCTGTCGACTGCGCAGCATGCTTACCAGAAGGGCAGGTCTACTGAGACCGCCCTGCATGGTATCAGCAGCTGCCTGGAAAAAGCAATTGAGCACAAGGAAATTGCGTTAGCAGTTTTTCTTGATATTGAGGGAGCCTTTGATAAGGTCTCCAGCGCAGTTATACTTAAGGCTGCGAAAAGGTTTGGTATCAATGACACATTGTGCCTTTGGATCAAATCTATGTTAACTGACCGAAAAGTGGTATCCTCCTTGCTGGGTGACTCCCTTATGGTCTCCACCAGTCGTGGTTGCCCACAGGGGGGCGTTCTTTCTCCCCTTCTGTGGTGCCTGGTGGTGGATGAACTCGTTCGGAGGTTGAACAGGGGAGGATGCCGCTGTTTCGGTTACGCCGATGATATTGCTATCATCATTACTGGGAAATTCCCGGCAACAGTGAAGGACGTAATGAGGAGGGCCCTAGCATCAGTTGAGAGCTGGTGCAGGGAGGTCAACCTCATGGTTAATCCTAATAAAACTGTCTTGGTTCCTTTTACTCGTAGAAGGATAAAAGGTATGTTTGAGGGTATTTCCTTATTTGGAAAGGACCTAGTGGAGAGCACCGAGGTGAAGTACCTCGGGGTCATCCTGGATAGCAAACTAACATGGAAACCACACCTTGACTACATAGTCAAGAGGGGCAAAATGTTATTTTGGAGAATTAGAAGTGCAGTTAGCAAGACCTGGGGCTTAAGCCCCAGGACTGTGTACTGGCTGTACACCATGATCATCAGACCTATCCTGTCTTATGCAGCTGTGGTCTGGCGGCCAAGGGTTACTTTAAGGACTGTGCAGTTTGATCTGCGCACTCTGCAAAGGCTGGCTTGTGTCGGCATTACAGGAGCCATGAGAACAGCCCCAAGCGCTTCTCTGGAAATACTCCTGAATATGCTTCCTCTGCACCTTTTTATTGAGGAAGCTGCCCTTTTAGGTGCCTATAGGCTTAACCAAAATGGCTGGTGGAAGGCTAATAATTGGGAGCATAGACACACCAAGCTCTTCCGAGATATGTCCAATCAGATGCCGATTTTAACAATGGGCTCTGATCTGATGGTTACTAAACTCCACTTTAGTAAACCTTTTGAGGTCAACTTCCCTAGCCGTGCGGAGTGGAGTCACTTGACCCTCGGTGCCAGAGGAGAGATCGTCTGGTTTACTGATGGGTCTAAGACACACTATGGCACTGGTGCGGGGATGTATTGCCTTACTAATAATTTTGGCTTTTATGTAAGTCTAGGGATACACACTAGTGTATTCCAGGCTGAAATTTTTGCAATTTGCTCCTGTGTTGCTCACTGTTTACATCAGGGGTATCATGGGAAGGTTATCCAGATTTATTCAGATAGCCAGGCTGCTCTTAGAGCTCTCAGCCAGTATAGTATTCTTTCTAAACTGGTTTTTAGCTGCTTATATCTCCTCTGCACTCTTGGGTTGCACAATAAAGTTCAACTTTGTTGGGTACCTGGGCATAAGGGACATCTTGGGAATGAAAGGGCCGACGCCTTGGCCAAGGAAGGTGCGAGGGCTGGGTTCATTGGTCCAGAACCTGCTCTCCCCATCTCCCGAGGACTTGTACGCGGCTTAATCTCCAAGTTTATGTCGGATCGTCAACTCAGACAATGGTCTGAAATTGAGGGTCAAAGGCAGGCCAAAGAGTTCACTCTTGGCCCTTCTAGGGAGAGAAGTAGAGAATTACTCTCGCTCTCTAGGTCCAGTATTAGGATTGTTACTGGCCTACTAACAGGTCACTGCCATCTTAACAGACATTTAACGCTTATCGGGGTCAGTGATGACCCGATTTGCAGATCTTGTCTAGCTGAGGAGGAAACTGCCTCACATGTACTCTGTAGCTGCGATTACTATGCAGCCCAGAGGTTTGAGCATTTGGGTATGCATCGGTTGGAGACGTATGACGTCTCTAATATCACGGCCGGGCAGATTTTTAGCTTTATGTCGGCAATAGGACTTATTTAAGTCAACCAGTTTGGGGATGCACAATGGACCTTAGGTCGAAGTGTTTGGCTTGCCACCCCACTCAATAATAATAATAATAATACGCAATCATGAAGCAATATCTTAAAAGTCTGTTCGAGACAAGCATCTTTTGTGAGGAAGTAACCAATTGGTGGTTTGAATTTCAGTTTTATGTCATTCACCATGAACACTAGGGCCTGATTTGCGTACTATTTTGAGCTTCCATATGGACCGAAGTCTACGAAACCCGAGGGGGTAGCCACTTAAGAAATATGGTGTACAAATAGCGAGAAATAAAAATAAACATTCCTAGAAATCCACAAGAAATATTGGAAATATCAGAAATATTTAGAAATCTGGTGTACAATTTTTTTCCAAGTGCCTACCCCCTCGACGAAACCTTCAATGTTATCGTTTTCATTATTGTCAAAATGTTTAGTTGAATGGCTATAATTATGTTCAGTACAAATATATTTAAATGGAATAGAATTCAAAATATAGTTCTGGGTTTAAATTCATAGGAATTGACTTCATCCAGTAAAAAAAAATTCATTTAAAGCTAGTGTTCATCATTGTGAATATTTTATATAAATTATCATTTTCTTCGTTGAATTGATTTTGGAGGGCATAATTTGGCATTTGTAGTGCTGCGTTTACCTTACACAAGATTGTAGTTGTAATATGATCTTCAGGTGCATTTATATTTGCTACTATTTGAATTAATTATAAATGAACATAAGGCAGTAAGAGACCATGGCGGGATATGTTTTTGCCTTCAGTTTACCTAGGGAAAACCGTGGTTTCATTGGAATTTTCCAAAAAAAAATAGTAGGTGTAGCTAATGGTGTAAGCCGGTTTTTGGTTTTGATATTCATAAAACAATCGTCAGTGAAATGAAGACCGCAAAATACGTGGTTAAAGTGCAAGTAATCTGTAGTTTTATTTTGGAGCTTTTCACTGTTTACATTTTGCAGCCACTGCAGAACTATTAAGTTTTAAGAAATGTTAATGCTTATTAAATTAAAACGCGTATTCACCGGTCTTTATCCCTTGGAAACTTGAAAAAAAAAGACAGACGCGTGGTTACCTTTTTATTCGATTTACAATTTTTAGCCGAACAAGACATTTCAAAATAAATTAAACTTGCAAAAATACCTAAAACACTTCCTTTTTTGCGTCTTCTCAAACTCTAATCTAGCGCGCGCCGGAGATACTACTAGCGCCATCAAACGCCCGGGAATTGTGGACATTCTCGGCGAATAAAATCGTACCACGGATTTTTTAAAGAGAGGCGCCTCTCTGTAGCGAAGCGACTTTACACTCTCTGCTTATACCAAAGAGAGCGAATGAATTCGTCCATAGGTTTAATTGCACAATTTCAAGAAAAAAGTTGTGCAGTCGTAGCGAATTTATGGAAAGGCCTATTGAGGTCTCTGATTCTCTGAAACTTGTATCAACCTTTACAATCCTTATTTTTCTCGATAAGAGATGGCGACAGAGCTTTTCTTGGGCTCTGTACAAGGCGAAGAAAAAATTATGTTTACAGTTTTTTATTTCCCAGCTGAAATGACCTAGTCAGATAATGAGACCATGGTTCAGATGAGATCCTAGACGTAATGTTAAACAATAATTGCATTAAATATATGAGATGTGCATTTGAAGAAGATTACAATGAAAGCTCATATTTTAAAAAAAATTTGCTTGTATTTCTGGTATCTTCATATAATTTCAAGTTTCCAACCTCCAAAATCTAAGGAGAATATTAAACCAGAAAGTGTTTTTAAAGAGCTGAAATATGCTGACCTAGAAACTGATTTAGTTGAGCCTCCTAATTTTTCTCCAATTCGAATACATGTTTATGAAAGTAATTGGAATTTATTAGGAAAAATTGAAGCTACTAGACTGAGGAAAGTTATTCAGTCGTCAACTGAGAGAATATCTTCTCTGCTTTCAGGCATGCATAATTAAATTAAATCTTGACTTACATATTACTATTGTCACAAATAATTTCTTGTTATATTTGTAGTGCAACCTCTAAAAACTCCTCTCCTTCTTAAACGACAAGAAGCCTGTAAAAGTAATTTTGTCGAGAATGGAAAAATTAAAAAGTATTTATTTCAAAGTACTTGTCACAAGCTTATAAACATGGGCCGAAATAAAATTAAAATTTTTATTTGCCCTGCATTAGCCTAAAAATAAGGCGCAAAAGTCAGTAAAATAAATGATTTTTTTTGTTAACTAGATGTGCAGGTATTTCACCAAAGTATACATATGAATATTGTATAGGAAAATTGGACTCTTTCACAGTAAGCATATTCCAAAAAGATAAAAATTTACCAAATTTATAAGCATTATTTCGGTCTTTTAGGTTCCTAATGATCATTTGGATGGAATTGAAGTATATAATTCATCTTCATCTACTAAACCATCGAAAAAATCTATAAAAGCGGGTCCTGGTATTCAGGATACTGATTTTGTATTCTATGTTGCAGCAAAACAAACTCATACTTGTCAGTCAAAGGTACTTCATGCTTTTATGTTAAAAATAGAGAGGATCACTTCCAGACCAAAATTTGTAAACCATTTGACCACAGGACATCATCGCATACTCATCCCATTGCAAATTGGGGGATAAAGATCGTCCAGTTGCTGGTTACGTAAATGTTTGCCCTTATTACTTGAAAATGGACAAGTTCTCACTACAAAAATACACTTTAGTATGGTTAAAATTATTTGACTTCAGTTACATACATTTCCCCTAAACGAAGAGTATTAATATTGTTAGGCTATTATGCACGAGCTCTTTCACGTTTTGGGATTTTCCGCTGATCTGTTTAAACATTTTAAAAGCTGCGATGCCACAGGAAATTGTTACAATGAAAAGGTTATTGTGAGAGAGGATGATAGAAACAAAATAATACTACCATCTGTAATAGCAAAAATGCAAGAACATTTTGGATGTGATAATCCTGATTTTGGAGCTGTTTTGGATTATTCCGTATGTTGCGTGTTTACATAAAACTGTTAATGCAAAATTAAAATCAATATTTTTAATTCCAGGAAAATAAAGATCCAAGCTCTCATTTAGATCCCTTAATTTTTCATTACAGTATAATGGCACCCAAAATAATAGATGTATAATTGCTAAAGTAAAGCAACCCATTTATGCTATTAAATAAATAAAATTTACATTACAGTCAGAGTTAACCGTTGTAGACCCCATAACGTTAAGTTTATTTGAAGGAACAGGATGGTACAAAGTAAATTATTCCGCTGGCGATGATTATCTATGGGCCAAAGGTATTTTTATCTAAACAAAAGTATACTAATAAAATGTCTAAAACTTTAAATTTTGTCATTTCAGATAGTGGGTGTAATTTGGATAAGTTTAATTACTGCACCTATCCGTATACGTGCAATATTAGGTAGCTTAACCTTCCAATAAAGGAAAAAATAAAATAACCTAATTATTTACAGTTGCGTGACTATTCCTACAGCGAAAATAAAATTGGTTGCAATTTCAATCATTCCACCACGAGTCTATGCCAGTCTGTAAGTGAAAGACACAAATGTGGGATTTATAAAGGTTCATCTCAAAACTGCGCAACAAATGATGAAAAATGTTTTATAGTTGAGAAAAATGATACAGTAAGATAATTTCAATCAATTCTTCATGCAAAATCACTTTTCCTATTAAAATTAATTTTTAGACTACTGGAAAATGCATAAATTATCGTTGTTCCCAATCTGGATTAGAGATTCACATTCAAAAACAATGGTTGTCTTGCCCTATAAATTCACAAATAGATATTCAAGTAATTATCACGTATTTTTAATTACCACAGCCTATATAGCATTTTTTTAGTTTCTTTCAGAATATGAAACAATATTTTGTCAACTGCCCATAGAAATATGTAATGAACGTTTAGAAACCTTTAATGCTTTAGCGATTAAATTTCACAATGGTAAAACTACAATTTTTCAATAATTTTAATAATTGTTTATTCATTTTGCTTGCATTGAGGAAGGTAAACTAGGAAATCACACAGAATTATGGTTCCATATATCCTCCCCTAAGCCAATGGAAGTGAGAACTATACATTTAAAAACTGAAGATGAGTTTCAAGATGCCGCAACCCGAAGAGTCGCTGAATTATTTAAAATACCTCACTCCTGGATCAGTCACTCAAAGTTATACATTTCCAATGATATGTCTTATTGGTTGCTGGTTGACTTTACCAAGCCAACAGAACCAGAATTAAAGAAAGTGGAAAGCGTAGAAGTTGAAAACATATTACAAAGTTTAGTCCAAAATGGAAATGTTACTGTAGATCTACACAATTTGACTTATATTAGGTACAAGTGCAATTCAATTAATTCCTTCCAAAATTATTAATATGTTCTTTTTATTATACTTTATAGCTTGTTGGAAACACGAACGAGTCCTAAAGAATTTGAAAGAGAAGAACTAAAGGGCTTACAAGCACTGTGGATATTACTAGGTGCAATTGTTGGTGCTGCTATTATCTCCACTATCTTTGTAACAATATTAGACAGAAATAGTTACCGTAATTACTACCCAGCAAGATACAATACTGATTCCAACGTTTCCGTTAACTTTTAACTATTGTTCAGCCATATTACTGATACCCTGCTATTAATTATTATAAATTAAACCAAAGCTTCACTGTTAAGTGTTTACTGCCATAAAAAGTGGAGTGTTTGTTGGGTGTCAACGCTGGAAGCTTGTTTTAATTTTTTATAAACAAAAGATGCCTATGAAAATTTTTAAAGCTAAATTTTTTTTATACGAGCTTTAACTAAAAGTACAAATTTATAAATTTGAATGTAATATTTAAAACTAGTTTTGGTGTCTAAGGCCTTTGGCTGACACCATAAGTTTGTTCTCTAAAAACTAGTTTAAAATTAGTTCTTAAGATCATAAAATTTATTTATTGAAAATTTGTGCTTTTTCAAACAGGGTATTGTTAAACTTAAAGAAAGGATATAAACACTTGTCAATATAATTATGTTCCTAGATAAGTGTTACAAGTGCCAAAAAATGATTGTGAAAGACTTAGTTCTTTTACCTTCTTCAACTGTATTTATTTTGAAATTAAATTTTTTTTGTAAGCTCTTTGGGTTTTTTTATTTATTAACAGAAAAATATCTACCAAGCCAGCAAGGCTTTTGTGTAGATTTCAAATACATATGCGTGAAACAGATACAGTAGGATAAACTATACAGAAGGTGAGATCATAACGCGCGGTTAAAATGCTCATTTAAAAGTGCACGGAATTTAGGGAGGGAGGGTTCGGATACAATAGGTTAAGTTAGAAGAGACCACCTATGGACTATGAGATTGGGGAAGGGCATTCCAGTCATTGATTACAGAATTAGAGAATGAGTTTAAACGAACAGTTGTGCTTGCCCTGGGTTTTGATAATTTATAAGAGTGGCCTCTAGTACGAGAACCCTCATTTAAAACAAAAAAATTAGAAAAGTTGTGCACGAGACTTTTATGGAAAAAATTGTGTAAAAGGCATAAGTTAGTTATTTTGTGGCGAATAATGACTGGAAGAATGGACAGGGATTTTAAGCGCGACGGGGCTGGTAGCTTATCAATTTTAGTAGCTAATTTGGTAAAACGGTTTTGAGCCTTTTGCAATGCCAATTGGTCAGAAGCTAAATGAGGGGTCCAAATTGGGGAACAAAAATCGAAAATCGGGAGAGCTAGGGCATTATACAAAGTTTTAATTAATTTTGGGGAACGGAAGTTTAGATTAATATTAAACGAGTCACAATATGGAATACATTTTTCAGAGTACATTAATAAATAGGTACATAGACTTAACAGACATTACTTCAGTAGCGGCGCCAAGATTTTAGGCTATTATTGTTTCTCAAATGATGGTTCTCTTTTCGACTTTTACAAATTTTATATAGACCTAAAGTAAATGGCTCTGATTGGGGCCTTACAGGTGAATTTGATGAGGCGATTCTGGGGACTCTTAAAATCGATTTGTGGACCCAAAAGTAAAATTAAAGCCTACCCCCATTAGAGGTTATATTCCCATTAATACTATTGTGAGGTTTTTAATTTACTCCACAATTGACGGATTTTGAAATGTCGTTTTAGCGCGTGACACTACAGGTACATGTCTTGGGCACACAGCCTTCTTTGCGTGCTTTTTTGACCATAACATGTAGAGGTATTTTCACGCGCAAAATGAATTTTAAAATCGTCAATAGCATTTCAGACGACTTGTAACGAAATAGCAGTTACTTATTGGTCTTTCATATAAATTTAAATTTTGCTGGGTGGGTCGGCATTTTTACCCACCTTTTAATATAGGCGAATATTCGATAAAAGTCTGCGTCCAATGGTTTCTTCGAATTAACCCAAATCAGATCCCAAATGGTCAGATAGGATTTCCCGAATGGTATTCCCCATAAAAAGTATTTTCTGGTCCCAAAATAGGTTAGAACAAGGCAATTTTCTAGTACGACCTACATTAAAACGGGCGGTAGCAAAACATCGATTCCGGATTTTCTCATTCTATCTATCTTTCACTTTTTTTCTCCTAGCAAACATCCGGCTCTCTTGAATTCACTCGAAGTTTCTTGAAATTTACACGAATTAATTTTGAATTAAATCAGTTCTGATATTATTCCGTGAATTTCGCTTATTACATTACGGCAGGGAAAAACAATCACGACCTTGACCATTGAATTTTAGGCGTGTTTCATGTTGGTTTATAAATAAATCGCCCAGGGTCTAAATATGATAACTTTCTTTGTTTAATGGAAAAAAATTGCCCAAAATATAAATTGCTGGGGAAAAAAGATGAGCCACTTTTAACCTAGTTAAAGTATGCGTCACTGAAAACTAAGAGAAACACGAAACCCGTAAAATAAAGATACGAAAAAGGCTATTGACTTTAGCGATAATTTTACGTTTGTTCTACTTTCACATTTTTTTTAACAGTAAAGTATATTAAAAGACGCTTGTTTTTAATGGAATATTATTCAACACTTTAAACGGCTCTACGGGTGGGCTTTTCCCAAAGGAAACTAACTGAAATATTGCTTCTAGTTACATAATAATCAAGCAAGCGTCTTCCTTTTTTTTTTTGCTAAATATAGCTTTCAACAACTTAACCTTGTTAAAACTGCGTCTAATTTAAATATTAATATCAATATTATAAAAATATATCATAACGAGACTAAATATAGTAGCGTTTGTTAATAAAACTATACATATATTGACCTAGAAATGAATATTATTATAGTTTTGAAAAAAGACGTTAGTGGTGAAAAATAGTAAACAACTCTAAGCGAAACTATTTGGCCTACATTATTTGGTTGCCTCTCCTTTCTCCAAGGTTACGATACGAAAGTATCGAAAATAAATGGTGCAGTTTATTTTCAAAAATCGAACTTAACCCATGCCACTTGACACTAATGGCATATTACTACGAAGGGTCGAATTCTTTGGAGAAAGCGCGTTAGGGTGTTGGCTAGACAGACAAGTAAAGCCGTAAACCCAGGTATGTTTTTGATCGTCCTTGACCGTGACCCGAAGCTTGTTTACAGATTTTTGCCTCTGACAGACTGACCTACAGCTCCAACTTTTGCCATAAATCGTTTCTTCGAAAAAGAGGGGTTTACCGTTATAATGAAAAACCAAAACCCCGGGGGTATAACATCAGACGCAGACTGGACTGGAATGTTCATTCTGTCCTCTATGTTGGGGTTAAATATTTTTCTTTTTTTCTAATTATGATTATTTATATAATGTTAAACGTTTCTCAAACTTAAATAAATCGAAATATTTAAGAATTTTGGGTAACCTGGAATAAAATATTTTTAAATTCAATCATAAGTAACATAACAACTATAAGTATTACAAATAGCCTAGATTATCACCGAACTGATTTTTCATGTTTCTTTTAGCCCAGAGCCCCTAGTGTCGAAAATATGCCCAAATAGAAATATACTAATGCCAAGGACGATAATATACTACTGAGTTGCTAGTCCAAGTCGGAGCTCGGTCAGTGTTGAAAATATAGGTTCGGTTAGAAAAAGGCATGGAAACAATTAATAGGAAGTGTCACACTTATGGTTATTATGTTACTTAAAGAGATTCAATTAAATTTAAATAATGAGACGAAAAACTGATGAAATGTATTCAAAATGTCACTAAAAACTTTACGATTCACATAAATAACAATTAAAATTATCCCTAAATGCGACACTTGATAGTATTACTATACAAGTAAATTTTTAATCAACTTTCTCAAAGGTAATTTTTAAAGCTACTGAGCTTCACAGAGTCAAAAATATTTAATATAAAAAATAATCTTATCTACAACGCATTCCATTGACCTTTGACCTGAGAATTAACAAAATTAGTATCAAAGTAAAAAAGTTTCAAAAACATTCCTCACTTTCGTTTCAAGAAAGTGTTCTAGATAAGCGGATATAACAAAATTGGAAAGTAGAAAGACAGTTCAGTTGGGGAAGCGAACTAAAAACACACCTATATCCAAAAGGTATAGGGATGGACGGTGGAGGAACCCACGTTTTCTTCCCTAGACGGATTTCCCATTTGTTTATTTCCAGGTAAAAAAGCAACTGGGCTCCCACAGGAGAAGGGAGGGATGGAGACTGTATATTTCGGGAATGAGAATGCAGTCATGTTAGGAGGAGGAGGAGGTGCTAAGCTAAAGGGGGTTATAGGGAAAAGGTGGCGGCCTATATAAAGATCCCCCGAGACACCCCAATCGCAAAAAGGAGGGAAATCTCAAAGAGAGCGCGAGTGAATTTTACAAGTCTCTTCTCATCGAGGAAAGTAATATTTAGGGTAAGTAAGAAGTTATTCGATCAATGGGTTCTAAGGCTGGTAGAGCCAGAAGAACCCTAATTTTATGTGGTTGGAAGAAATTAGCCATCGATCAGCGCGACTCTGAAATGTTTTCTATCAGCCGAGTAACAAAACCTAACGTTTTTGCTTCGATTAAATCTAGAAAATGAAAGTTTCAATGTGTTGCTTGTTATCCCTGGCCATGTTCGGCTGGACGATGGCTGGTCCGGCTAGCAGCGGCGGGTTGATCATCTCGGATACATCGTCTTCTGGAAAGGCCGCGGTGTCCAGCGCGGAAACGGCCAGGCAAAACAGAGGAATAGCCTTTCCAGCCGGCGACCCCAATCAGAGCACCCGATTCCGGGCTCCGGCCTACAAACCCGCGGCGTCCGAAACTAGACAAGAGTTTCACATCGTCAACCCGATTGGACACGATCGCCAGTTGGGTTCCTTCTTGGAGGGTCTCGGAGATATGTCGGTAAGTAATCGAAACAACCTTTCAAACTCGATTCGCCGACGTCCGTCGTTAATTTCCACGCTTTTTCTACGTGACTCACAGTTCGATTTGGGTATGCGGATGCCCGTATACAAGCTTCACATGAAGAGCATCTACAACTCCATCTTCGGAAGCGACTCTTTCCCCAGCCTGACCGGTTCCAACAGCAGCCTCTTCAAATTGAACATGGGAACCATGGCCGCGTTGGGTGGATTGGCAACTTTAGCCGTACTTTTCTACCCGCAGATCTTTTCAACCCTCGGTTTAGTACCAAGCAGCACTTCTTTCAGAAGTAAGAAAATAACTTCATAAAAAGTTAAAACCGGGAAGGTTTGGGAAGCTAAATGTACAAAATCCAAAAACAGATAACGCCGGCGACATCACGATTGATGACGTAGCCACCAACGTAAACAAGATTCTCAATCACTGGAACATCGACACCAATTCTTGCTTGAACATGGCGATGTGTAGTATTGGACGCAACGCGGCTATCAAAGCCGAAGGCAGAAGCTCCAACAACTCCCCTCTTAGTCCTTTAGAAATCATCGACTCTTTTATGAAGTGAGTTTCGAATAGGGGAAATTTTTCCCTAAAGTTTAATTTTTTTTCCTCTCGATAGTTTGGCACCAATTAAGAATAACTTATTGGGCAAAGGCATTAGACAAGCGAGAGATTTTGGATCCAAAGGAGGCGACTGCGAACAATTTAACAAGGAGAAAAAATGCCCCGTTAGCGCGCAATCTTTCAGATCAATGCTTTCCGTTTTGTTGTAGAAATACAGGCCTAGTTTTTGTCCAGAGAACGCTCAAAGAAAACCTATTTTTTTATGTAAATACGGCTGGACCGATTAACCGCCTTTTTAATGTAATTTTAAAGAGCGTTCTAAAAGGAAAGCTCACGTCATTTTCTATATTTATTCTTCATTTTGTTTGTTTTCGGTAATCATGGAATACCGACAGCCTAATAAAATCCATTGTACGTAACTTTGATCATTATAACAATAAAATATGGATAATTTAATGTGTGTGTTTTGGTTCTTAAAAATAGATATTCGAATTTGGTGCGGCGTAGTAATAATTTCCCGATTGGTCACTATTTGACCACTTAGAAAGACGAAAGGCAATGATATCGTCTGCTATGTTTTTACTGTCCTTCCTCCGAAAAACCGCTAAGAACAGGCCCAAAAACAATGGTGGCGACTGTTCGTACCGATTACCGATTATCCGACAAAGAATATTAACTTAATTTAAAATGAATAGTACCGCTGGAAATTATTCTCAAAAAAGTTATGGGAGGGGAAAGAGAAACAAAGTGAGTACTTTTCTAAAGTTGATTCATTTGTATTTATTCAAAAACCAGATTGAACAGGCCCAAGATACTATAGTCATTATGAACTCTTGCAGTAAAGTAAAAATATGGGTTTATATGAATTTAAAAATATAATTACAGGATTCCCAACACAATCAACACGATAACGCTGAAATGATAGTACCGGATATTTTGGAAGATCAAACTTTGTCGTTAGAAAATGAAATGCAATTTCAATTATGTATTGAAAATGTAAACATTAAGCGTATTTTATAAAATTTATCTAAATTACTAGTTACAATTTTTTTTGTAGATAAAAATTGAGCCGTCAGATACTACAGATGATGATAAATTTCAATTACAAGTATTAATTAATTCTTCCATTTGATGGACCCTGTCTAAGAATTTAGTTTGATTAATATAAACTCATGAATGATATAATTCTTAATCTTGGCCTGTCAAAGCTCAAACCATTTAAATTATTTTAATTTGGTAATTTTTACAATATAAAATTTTTAGGATGAAGAAAATGCTTTACAAAATGGAGAAAATGCATCAAACAGTCTCATGGTTTAACTTAATTACATTTTAGTAGTATTTACACCAGTATTTTAAACTAACATTTACATTTTAGCGTACACATAGTTCAATGTATAATGAATCACATGATTATGAGGTAGTTTTAAATTAATTTGATCTCTTCTCTATTAAAAACTGATTTTCAACTATGATATGCAGGAAAATGGCTCAAACTGTGGTAAAAGAAAAAGACAAACCGTTGTTCAATCAAACTATACAACTAGAAGTAAAAATGGCATAAGATTGAAGAAATCCTTTGGCGTTGAGGAAACAGAAACAGACTCTACTAGACCTAATTTACAGGTACTTAAAAAACATCAAATTTGGACAATAAAGCCAAACACTAATCTTCCAAAATATAACTTTCAGGTGTCTGAAATAAAAAAAATATTACAAAAGAGTGTAAACGAGGAACTTATAAATAATTCTGTAAAAACAGTACCTCGTGCCTCCAGAAGCAAAATTTGGAGTTTTTACACCAAAGATATTAATTCCGACAGTGCAATATGCATTCTTTGCCATACTATCATCAAAAGATCCAAAGGAAGCACCAGCGGAATGATGAATCACATTCGGGGGAAGCACAAAATAGATTTTGATACGAGTGAATCTGATATTTCCGAGAGTACTAAGTCGCTGATCAAAAGAAATTCCCTTAGTACTAGCCCGAGTGGTAGCTCAAAAGTGGTGAAAACAAACCCAATTGAAAAAGTCAGCGATTCTTTAGACTTCAGCGACCCTAAATTTAAGGCTATAACCAATGCAATTGCAGATTTCATGATAATTGACTTTCAACCAATTAGTGTTATTGAAGGGGAGGGTTTCAAGAACTTGATGCGTGTAGTAAACCCTAGTTACATTCTTCCTAATAGAGAGACCTTTTCAGAAATTGTCATTCCCGAAATGTTCAATACCCTTGTTAGTCAAATTAAGGAAGATATTCGGGTTGATCTAGAATCTATCCAGTCAATAGCTATATTGAATGAGTTTTGGAATTGTAGAGATAAAGGAAACTATATAAGCATAGCTATTCAATACACCACCAATGATTTTGTCAAAAAACACTTTTCACTTGGTTGTAAACAATTTGACCCTGATAACAAAGGGTCAAATATCAGTAAATTGCTTCAAGCAGTCCTGAATGAATTTGGAATTAAAACGGAATCCAAAAATAGAGAAATTATTTCAATTTTTATGGTAACTGATAGTAAACACGCTTATTCAATATTTCCCAAGATGGAATGGGGGCTGATTCCCTGTTTTGCTGATGCACTACAAATGATTGTGGATCAAGTTACAAAAGAGAATAGAGATTTGGAAAATGTTTTGAAGAAATGTGAAAGAATTTCTACCCACTTCTCAACCAATATCAAATCTCGACAACTGTTAAAAATGAAAATTAAAGAGGACTGCCTTACTACAAAAGCTTTAAGAAAAGCCCAGAATGGAAAGTGGATTACTCTTTATAATATGATTGAGAGTTTTGTAGCTCTGAAACTCCCAATTACAACTCTATTATCAGATACCTGTGGGACAGACAAACTTTCAGAAAATGATTGGAAAAGAATTGAAGCTTTACTAAAAATAATGAAACCATTTGAAGAAGCTACTGGAATGCTGATGGAGGAAAAATATCCGACCCTTTCCCTGGTATTTCCCATTATATCCGGGATTGAAAACGAGCTTAAGGTTTTAGACCGTGAAACTTTGGATTCAACTGAACCTTTCAAACCAAGCTACTCCAAAATTTTCCTAAAGGCAATCAAAAGCGTTTTTAAGGAGTATCGGAATGATCCAGTTCTTGTTTTGAGCATGGTAATGGACCCTAGATTTAAAACTGTTTTGTTGGAACCTCATGAAATTCTCAGAATAAAAAACAACCTTAGGAAAGAAACGGATAACATATTGGGAGTCTTTTCAAAAACAGATTCCATGGAAGAATCTGATACCAGCCCCGTTACCCCAAATACACGATCTATATGGACCAGCTTCCATGAAAAATGTAAAGCCAACAGTGCAAATTCGGATCAGAAACTAGCTTATCAAAGTATTGAAACATATCTTACAATGAGTGTATTGGAAAAACAAGCAGATATATATTTATGGTGGAAAGAAAACTCCCATAATTTTCAGACATTATCCAAACTAGCTCAAAGGTTGCTATCAATTCCAGCAACTTCATCAGATAGTGGGCAAATATTTTCAACTAGTGAAAAAAACCTTTTTGAAAAAATGAAATTTATGGGAGTAAATTCTGAAAATCTTGAACAACTTGTTCTATTGCATTTATATAGAAAATCTGTCATCTAAAGTTTACATTTCTGAGGAATGCAATATGTAAGCTCCCATAGTATAAAAGAAATGTCAAAGTGCAACTAAATTTCATTGTTTTCAAGATTGTACTATTTCATAATAATAATCAAAACATTTTGGGGAATCGTTCCACTGTGATTAAATTTTCCAAACTCTATGTCTTTCCCATAAAGTAAACCATTTGTAGTAAATTGTATACCAGCTTCCATTAAATAATGAAGGCAGTGATTGTATTCACGTATAATCTTTTGATCTACTCTTTGTGCAACTAACTATGAATTAATTATATAGCTTCATTATGGGATGAATTACAATAGTGGGATTTGTTATAAAACCAGATATAGCTTGAACTCAAGTTCCGCTTAGTCCAGCATTACACTAGAGATGGAGGAATTATAGATTCTTTAACGCGCGTAATTTGTTGGGGCCTCCATAGCCTTACTACCTGGGGAGGGTACCCGTTTGGGGAGATAAATTTGAAGTGGAGAGCTTAAAGAAGTAGGGCCGTGGCGGACGGAACATAGATAATCTTATGGGGAATTGTTGGTGTGAGAAATATTCTTCAAATTATTTGAACCTCTCGTAATAATGTCTGTTTGACCTTTTCTGAATTTAATCTTTTATTTATAACGGATTGATGTTGAATCTTTTCATTTCTTTTCTAGTCAGTATTATCTTATGTTTGCAACTATTCGGATGCCTGCCCAATGCCATGCCAATGCCCATAAGTTGGTGTCTTGGTGATGGTTATACGGGCACAACTCGTATATAGTAGTAGCACTACGTAGCTTTGGCCATGGCCGCCATTGTGGGCGCGAATTTTTTATAAATATGAAAAATCATAGGTGACGTCGTGTGACGTAGCACTGCCATTACTCTATTGAATAAAATAATTACCACGTGATTATGTAGCCCCACCTTCAAAATTCAAACGATTCTATGGCCCTTTAATTAACCCATACGCTTAAACTTTGGCTAGGGGTTATTTTCGCAGATGAAATTTGTTTGTGCTCAAATAAGCTTCAAGAAAAATATTTTTATACTTTACCTAATCGGAGTAATTTAACACGAAGTTAATGAAAACTACACTTGAGTTTGAAATTGAAAGCACATTTCCAAAATGAAAGCAAAATTCCCGAATTTAATTTTGACAGGGCTACCGACCCTACCCAAAATTTTCTACCGTAATCAAAGTAAATTTCATTTGAAATTGTATTGGCTTGGTTTACAACTGGGCAATGCAAGTTAATCAAGTTTTCAAACTTGTCAAACAATAATCAGTATCTTATAACTGTAGAGCCCATTATTTTTTAACTTGCCTTGCCAATCTAACCAACGACAAGTGCAATATACTAGTCCAGTTTTTATACACATTCTATTCGCTATTCTATGGTACAGATTAGAGAGCTGCAGACCAGCGAAAATACCACACCGTTTCCGCTCCGTTTTGTTTCCCGTTATGGTACATATATCCGTTTCCGGTCCGCTTTGTTTCTCGTCCGTTGTTTCCGTCCGTTTCCGGTCCGCTTTCTTTATCGTCCGTTATTTCCGTCCGTTTCCGCTCCGGTTTATTTGTAGCCCAATATTTCCGTCCATTTCCGCTCCGGTTTATTTCTAGCCCAATATTTCCGTCCATTTCCGCTCCGGTTTATTTCTAGCCCAATATTTCCGTCCGTTTCCGCTCCGGTTTATTTCTAGCCCAATATTTCCGTCCGTTTCCGGTCCGGTTTATTTCTAGCCCAATATTTCCGTCCGTTTCCACTCCGATTTATTTCTAGCCCATTATTTCCGTCCGTTTCCGCTCCGTTTTGTTTGTCGCCTATCATTTCGGTCCGTTTCCGCTCCGTTTCATTTATCGTCAATATTTTCCGTCCGTTTCCGCTCCGTTTGTTTCTCCGATATTATTTCCGTTCGTGTTCCGCTCCGTTTCATTAATCGTCTATAAAGCCCCATTTTCATGCTCGCTGGCAGCGGGTAAAAATCGACAAAATCCGCTTCAGCTATACACTTTATCACTTTCCGCGTCGATCTGTTTCAAACAGATATTTTAGCTTTATTTTCACGCTTGCGAGTGGCGGAAGCGAATTTTGACGATTTTTATCCACTACCAGCGAGCATGAAAATGGGGCTTATTACTTAATGCTCAGTTGCCGCTCCCGTTTAATATTTTGCTTTCCCTCAGTATACCCTCTTTTTAGAAACGTTTACTGGGCGCCGCCATTATCGTACAGACAACCAACGAGCCAGCCCTCTACCGCAGAAATTTCATCCCCCAAAACCGGTTTTCTCATCACCCTCCCCGTAGACTGTAAGGTAATGGCGGTCGATTGGGAAGGCGCGTTTAAGAGTCTATAGTCTTGAAAAATGAGGAAAAATTATTTTATTTTCCTGAATACAGAAATTTACAGAAACAATTATTTATATTGAATTGAATGTAAAACTAAAAGTTTACCGCAAGCCGGGTCACCCCGCCAATTTATTCCCCCTTTTCGCTAAACGGCCTTTGTACCTTTTGCAATTCTGCGCATTGATGTACGCAACGTAGTCGTAGAGAAAAATGCTTCAGTTGCAGTTATGTTTCCCACAAGCCGGTGAAGAAGGGGGATTATGATCTCACTGTCTGGAAAAGTGGGAGACCCAATCAGCAGCCAAGAGAGAAATGAAAACCGTGTCCATGCTTCAATATATTACGTTTTTTTCGGAATTTTGCTCCGATCGTTCTATTACAAAGGTTTTGGAAAATTTTACTTCGATCCCGTTCCGTTAAAATGATTTTTCGGAAATTTGCTCCGATCCCGTTCCGTTACAAAGATTTTTCGGAAATTTGCTCCGATCCCGTTCCGTTACAAAGATTTTTCGGAAATTTGCTCCGATCCCGTTCCGTTACAACGATTTTTCGGAATTTTGCTCCGATTCCGTTCCGATACAACAAATTTTCGGAAATTTGCTCCGATTCCATTCCGTTCCTCTACTTTCTTATAAATTAGCTCCGATTCCGTTCCAGCGCCGCGGAACGGAACGGAGTCCGCGGAAACGGAACGGAGTCCGCGGAAACGGAATAATTTCCGCTCCGTTGCAGCTCTCTAGTACAGATTTGTCGTTATTAGACTGGTGGTTTCTTTTCACCTGTTCTCGGATTAAAAGTGTACCTTTTTTTAACCTAAAACGCCTGTAAGTGTTGCGGGGATGATAACATGAATACAGTGTCCATGATGATAATTACTCTGCCCTATAAACTATTCGCTTGTTCCGGAGTATTATTTATTTATAGAACCAAGAACGTATATATGTTCTTGATAGAACGTAAAAGACTACTAAGCTGCAGTAAGCTTGTGTTCAGTCTTACAGGTTGTGATTTCAGGGGAATTATGACTTATGAGGAAAGTTAAAATATGGGCAAGCGAGAAAAAAACAAGAAAATAAAATGTGAATAATACAAGAATGAGCCAAAAAATGCAATTAGAGGTAACACATGAACAGAGCAGGGTTATTGAGAGTTTATGCTGCGGCGTGCCAACGGGCGTGAGGTACCGAGGAGTACTTCGTCCACAGGGTAATTTACGGACGGGAAAGTGCCACTGGCGGGTTGTAGTGCGGATATGAGGTTTGACTACCTTGGTATCGTGAGCTCTTGTTTTCCGAAGAGTGGGGAAGTCGAAGAAAGTATCTCTTCAATGTTCTCATCAATTCTTTACCTGACGCTATACTCGTTGCGCTTATACTCCTCTTTGCCGACGACTCTAAGCTCTTTTACCGTCTCAAAACTCTCTCTGATTGTCATGATCTTCAATCTGACTTGGATAGGGCTGCTCTCTGGGCCAAATCGCGTGGTCTATCCTTTAATGAGTCAAAATGCTCTGTCCTCCACCTGGGCAGAAGTTCTCTAGCCACACCAATAAAGTTGCCAAACGAGTTCGCGTGGTCACTGGTCTAGTGCGGAGGAACCTCACCTTCCGGTCGCCTCTGTTGGTCAAATCGCTTTATAACTCTCTGATCCTTCCCATTTTTGACTACTGCTCATCAGTTTGGACCCCACACGCGAAGACAGACCAGCAGGCACTCGAAATGGCTCAGAACCATTTTACAAAACTTGCTTCCAAATTTTCTGTACGGACCGCTCTTGCCCGGCTAAAAGCCCTAAAAATAGAACCTGTAATGATGCGCCATAAACTCAATAACCTGTGCCAAGAATGTATTGAAGTTACTAAGAATATTGGACTACAGGATTCTCATTCCCATCCTCGCAGCCTTTGTAGCTTAAATTCGTCTGCTTTCCCATTCAAGTTTGCTATATGGTATCAAGGTTAGTAAATTTTAGGCTATAAAAGGTTGCCTCGATACGCTGTGGTTGCTAAGGGCTAAGGCTGGTAACTTCGTTGCTAACGAACATCGTGACGTCACTGAGAGGAGATCCTATTGAAAATCAATGGGACCTCATCTGGGTGACGTCAGCAACAGACGAATTTTGGAGGCAATCCAAAAATTCTTTCAAACCGTTTCTCGATCGAGACCCCGTTGATATGGTATTACTTTGAATGCGCCTTAAATGCAGACGAACCTTCTCCACAAAAGCTGTGAGGATGGTACCAGGGGTTAGTGCTATGCTGAAATATTCTTAGTAATTTCAATACATTCTTGCCTGTGCTTACACCACAAATTTTTCAGTAACAAATTAGATCTGGGTTTTTCTGAATACATTGCTCTAGACCCGGGTAACCGTACTAGGGGCCACACCCTTAAGCTCAGAAAATAATAGAGATGGGCAAAAGATGTGATTACTCTCGAACGTGTGAGTGTTCAAGTTGTTCAAGTTGTTAATAGTTGCTTGATTTTAGAGCAAACGCGCAGAAGACCCGAGTCGCCCCCAGCTACCTCTAACAGAGCGTGTTCCATGAGAGCAAGAGGTATCTCGCTCTGGGCTGGTTCGCTCTCGCTACGCAGGGCGTGTTCTCTCTAAGCGAAGAGACGCTTTGTTTTCTCAAATTCGCTTACGACGTGGCGAGCGAGCTTATCGAGATCGGAAGGTTTCTTTTTCTTTTTTAGTGCTTTCGGCGCCGAGAAAGGTCGATTCCAATCATTTTGACGTAGCGTTCACAAGTTACATTTTTTAAAACGGCGAGTGTTTTTTCGCGAACAGAGGAAAATTTTGTGATCTCCTATTGCTCTCGGAGCCGGCAAATCGGCGTCCGGTTCGGCGGACAAATTTACGGCTTCATAATGTTGTCCAAATATGCGATTAATAAAGCGTAAAACACAAGGTAGTACAATTAATCATATGAACCTTTGAATTTTATATCCAACACATTTATGCTTTTGCATTAGTTACTGACTGCTTTATCACAGTCTAAAAGGAACCTTAAGCTTCTAATATACTAGGTTAAAGGCTTCAAAAGTCGCTTGATGACTTAGGCCTAAGGTGGTGCCTTGGGTATTAGCCTAGCTGATTATTATTATTATTATTATTATTATTAGTGGTGTAGCAAGACATTTTGTGACCTAAATATTGTGAATTGTCGATGATGGTACTTGCACCGTCGGTGATGTACTTGCACCGTCGATGATGGTACTTGGACCGCCGATGATGGTACTTGGACCGTCGATGATGGTACTCGCATCGTCGATGATGGAACTCGCATCGTCGATGATGGTACTCGCATCGTCGATGATGGAACTCGCATCGTCGATGATGGTACTCGCATCGTCGATGATGGAACTCGCATCGTCGATGATGGTACTCGCACCGTTGATGATGGTACTTGAACCGTCGATGATGGTACTTGGACCATCGATGATGGTAATTGAACCGTCGATGATGGTACTTGAACCGTTGATGATGGTACTTGGACCGTCGATGATGGTACTTGAACCGTCGATGTTGGTACTTGGACCGTCGATGATGGTACTTGGACCGTCGGTGATGGTTCCCGGAATTTCATCAACGGTAGAAGTACCATCAGAATTATGCTGTTCAGGTTTCGCGCAGAAAATTACAGGGCATAGTTACTTTGAAGTTGTTTTCTATAATAAATAGTAAACTCGCTCGTTAGTGTGGTGTTTTTTAGCTAACATGATACTACCATGAAACCAAAAGCCACTTTTGAAACAACAGTCGAAATGATTCACGGTAGCCACGGTGTTAACCGTGCGCGAGATGGTAGTCGGTCATGGCCGTATATCTCGCGCACGGTTGTCCAGGTAAAATGGCAGAACTATCGCCGGGAGTGAGGTTTTTATTGCTTTTTCAAATCGCGCTCTGTCTTGTTATTTATTAAATACATATAAGGCGTTATACCGAAACAAAATCTAAATAAAAAGTCTAGAAATAATTAAAATTTTCCTATCAATATTTTTCGGCATCCCGTGAGAAAGAGAAAAGAACGTTCCTATAGTCAGTTGCAGGCTAAGAAAGACAAAATATATAGTACAATCGGCGCAATGATGCCTCAGATCGTTTCCGGTCATTCCACCGCGCGAAATTTGAATTTGGCCATTTTACGGTCAAATTCGAATTTTGCTCTTTTCGTCGTCTTTTAGCGCCATCTAGAGTCCAAAATTTTAATCTTTATTTTTTAATTTCATAATTGTGGTGGCGAGCAAATTTAAAAGATAAGACATTCCTATCATTCTTAAATTTAAAATAGTATGTATAATTATTTAATTTTGTAAATTTATTTCTACGTCTTACCAGTTAAATCGGCAGTTTCTTTTAAAATAGTTACCACGCTTTCTTGGGGGTAACGTTGTCTTAATGAGCTATAGACGTTTAAAATTATGTTTTTATCTTTACTTGTTAACAATAAACCTTTATCATGCTTTTTATAGTAACCTCTTGGGCTATTTAAAATATTTGGAGCTTCCATTATCGAAACTTCTTTAGCAAAATATTTCGGCTGTATTCAGTAATTAAACTCATGACAACATTAAATTTAAAAATAGATTCCCATTTCGGTTCCTAGATGGCGCGAAAGTACGATGAAAATCACGAAATTTGAAATTGACCGTAAAGTGGTCAAATTCAAATTTCGCGCGGTCGACTTGCCGGAAATGGTCTGAGGTATCCTTCCGCCGACTGTACTATATATTTTGTCTTTCTTAGCCTGCAACTGACTATAGTTGCAAGTTATGTCTCGAAATATACCTCATGGAGTACATGAACAAGATGTCACGGACATTTCCATATACACAATCCCGCTGATTTTTTTAAGAAAACAGTCTTATATATAGAACATTCACTCAATTAAAAAAATCGTATCAAATGAGACTACTCAATTGCAATACAGTTCAACACAAACCATTCACCCTGTATATAAATTCACATTAAAAAGTCTCAAACATTGTTAATAATCACAGCCCGATATAAAAAATTAACCCGGTACCAAAATTTGCGGTTGGCAGTACTCATCATAGAATACAGTCCGACATAAACATTCACCCTGTATAAAATTACATATCAAAGAGTCCGAAACAGAGTTTATAATCACAGCCCAAATATAATACATTCACGTGATTCACTAATTGCGTAACCACGCGTGATCTTCGTGAATATTCGTGTAATCTTTGTAGGCAATAAATTTCTTATCGAGTGCCGTTGACGAGCACTCCCCGACCTCGAAGTAACTTTTGCTTTTGGAGGACGAAAACTACTACGATTAATAACAACGGCGCTGCTTTGGCATAGTTATACAGAGGAAAATAATGCCAATCGAAGAACGTATAAATTACATTTTTATTGAGTGCCGTTGAGGAGCAATCGACTTTTCACTAACGACATAAGTCCTTTCGGAGCTGTAGCTCACCGCTAACGACACCATTAATTGCACCGAACACCGTAAGAGTGAAAATATCTGATTCAATCTACATTATAAAACTCTAAGCCCCTTTCGTCCCATTTTTTTCTGACTCTCATTCGCGACTCTAACGTGGCATCGCCGCAGTTACACGTAGGTACACACCGAAGGTATGCCTAGCGCTTCGCCTTAATACTAGGTCATTGAGCATATTTCAGAAATCGGGTCTAACGTGACATCGCCGAAGGTAATTTCTCTGTGTAAAACCCGCGGTCGTTGCGCTTCGCCTTAATACTCAGTCAAGCATACGTTTGGTCATTAAGTTTGTTTTTGGAATTTCGGATCGGATTTCGCACTGGCTCGAATTTCGCACTGTAAATCGGGACTCAAGGACGAGCGTATTTTAATTTGTTCGTCATGAGAGTAAATCAGCCATTGGATACAGGGGTTTTCAAGGAGTACAGGTGGGTGTTTCGACGCCTGCGAGTGTGAGTTATTTTTGCGGGGAAAAGAGTACCACGGAAACTCTCGCATGGGAAAAGGGGAGGGGAAAGGGGGGAGGGGGTACCACGGTAATTATCGCATGGCACGTAGGGGGAGGGGGTCCCGCGGTTATTTTCACATGGGAAAAGGGTGGAGGGGACACCACGGTAGTTATCACATTTGAAAAGGGGGGAGGGGGTACCAAGGTAATTATTGCATGTGAAAAGGGGGGAGGGGTACCAAGGTAATTATTGCATGCGAAAAGGGGGGAGGGGTACCACGGTAGTTATCACATGGGAAAAGGGGGGAGGGGTACCACGGTAATTATCACACGGGAAAAGGGGGAGGGAGTACCAAGGTAATTATCGCATGCGAAAATGGGGGAGGGGTACCACGGTAGTTATCACATGGGAAAAGGGGGGAGGGGTATCACGGTAGTTATCACATGGGAAAAGGGGGGAGGGGGTACCAAGGTAATTATCGCATGGGGAAAAAGGAGTGGAAGGGCCTTACTGGGGTGGGCTTTACTGGGGTGGGCCTTACTGGGGTGGTTCTACTATGGGGAAAAGAGTTACTGGGGTGGTTCTACTATGGGGAAAAGAGTACCATGGAAAAGGGGGAGGAGGCCTTATTGGGGGGGGGGAGTTCGACTATGGGGTAAAGGATACTACGGCAATTATCGCGTGGAAAAAAGTGTCGGGGGCCTTACTACGGTGGTTCGACTATGGGGTAAAGGGTGCCACGGTAATTCTCGCATGGGAAACAGGGGGAGGTGGCTTTACTGCGTTGGTTCGAATATGGGGAAAAGGGTGCCTTGAAACACACCATTAGCTGAGGGCCCGCCTGTAACAATCCCTCATTACCAAAATGGGTGAGGCTAACAATCCCTCTATAACAAGAGGGGTGCGGCTAACAATCCCTCTATTACAAGAGGGGTGAGGCTAACAATCCCTCTATTACAAGAGGGGTGAGGCTAACAATCCCTATATAACAAGACGGCTGAGGCTAACAATCCCACTATAACCAGAGGGATGAGGCTAAAAATGGATATAGGTATAACCATAAGTGTATAATATTTTTGTTACAGAAGTGTGACACTTCCTATTCTTCACAAGCAAGAGTTTTGCTGAGAGCTATTCACAAGACAGACTGCATAAAGGGCTTCGTCGCCGTTTTGCGTCCGCTTACTAACGCGTCACACGTAGCCTTTGACAGCGCCTCGATAGAGGAAGATTTTCTTCTTTTGATGATGTAACTCGGTTAGTAACTCTCAGTAAAATATTCCCCAAAGTGACAAATTTATGGACCAATATTATAGACTTATGGTATTACGACTAACGTTTCCCGAAGTTAGCTGACTAGTAGTTAGTTTTTCCAAAATGGCTACCTGTGGCCTTTTTAGCAGATAAATTCTGGATAGCAGACGACAAAATCCGATTTACTCTGTTTACACCTCCTTTTCAGAAGGAGTAAAAGCTCTTTGGTTTATGATAAATAAATATCATTATAGTTCCTTATCGCTATTAACAATTCACTTTCAAAAGTAAAATAAAAGAGGGAGGGAGATAAGTGGGGTAGAATCATAGAAATCTCATGTAAGTAACTAGAATGCTGCCGCCTATGGCCGAGCTTGTCGCCAGTTCGATTTGAGCCTTCAGCCAGAGTTGCCAGAATAATATTTTAGATCTCGCACAAACCAACTTTAAAACCGGTTTACCCCTATTTCGCCCAAAATAGTTCTCCCAATCCCATTTCTCCCAATTCCCATTTCTCCCAATCCTATTCGTCCCAATCCCATTTGTCCCAAAATAGTTATCCCAAATCCCATTTGTACCAAAATTACACTAACCTAACGCCAAGTCAATTCACATATAGGCCCCTTCCTATTTTATTAGACAATGTCGTCAAAAAATATAATGCCGTCAAAATGTTACGCTGTATTTTTTTCGACATATCGACTCGTACCGATGAGATCTAAAACCGCGAAATTACCATATATTTGTAAAATAATGATTGGGAGAAAGGGGAATCCAAATTTTTGGGAATATTGATCGTTGGGAGAAATGGGAATCAATTTTTTTGGGAAACTTGATCGTTGGGAAAAATGGGAATACATATTTTTGGGTTAAATGAACTCCGGTTCGGAGAAATGGAATTGGGACAAATGGGACACCATGTTTTTGGGAGAACTGATAACTTTGGGAGAAGGTAAAATTAAAACCAGCCCAAATTCCCGCACAAGCCAAAATCGGATTAACCCCAAAATAGCCCAAATTCCCGCCCAAGAAAAATTACCGATTTCTGCTATAGAACGGGAATTGGCGCGTTATTTGAAAATAATTTTGGACGCGTTATTCAGTAAAGATACTAATTTATTGAAAACATCACAGTTTGCAAAGCTGATTCCAGCTATATTTTTCTAGGAACGTTGATTCCCGTTATGAAGGATGGGGCTGAAACTCTATGGAGCTAAATGACCATAACTATAGAAAAAAAACAGATTTGAATAGTGATAAAAATAAATCATTAAATTATAATCTGAAAAGTAAAAACCTCACTACATGATCGTTTCTCAATGATTCTTTCTTTTAGATTCTAATGATCTCGGTAACCTAAGAAACCACGCCGCTAAGACTCATTTTTTCCGAAAAAGACAGATGGTGACGCCGCTACGGCTTCCTCATTCTAGATGGCGCGAACTAACGAAATCACCCACGTGACGGAAATTTAGCAGGGCTGCGCAGCGTTCAACAACTCTAAAAAAGCTCAGCGCTGAGCTCAACGGTCAGCGGTTTTTTGCTGAACGGGTTTTTTGACTTCCGGTTTTGACGTCACGTTGATCATCGGAGACTCAGCGGAAACATCGGCTGAGCGAGATGGTTTTTCCGATGCTCATCGGTATCGTGACGTCATTCGACAAAGTTAAAGGAGCGGTAGCAGACGATATTTTGTTCGTTAAGTCAGCGAACTATAAATCGTACAACAACTTTTAGATTTTTGTGACGTAGCGTTGACTAAAAGAACTCAACGATAACTCAACGGTTTTTCTCCGTTGATAGTTGTTGAACGCAGCCCTGGGGCACGTCAAAATTCTAAGAATTCTTCCCTTGATAGTGAGAATTCTCACTTCTCAAAATTTTGACGGTCATTCTCACAGGAGGTGACGTAATCTCTTCTCACGAGTTCTCTTGAGAAGTGTGAGAATGCCTCCGAGCATTCTCACTCGGTCAAATTACAAATAAAAAAGCGAGCTAATATTCTAATAAGTTGATGGCTTGATGCTGAAGAAAATAAACATTATGATAATTTTGTGGACGATTATTAATTTCAGAGAATATAGAATGGTTAGTTAAATTTCCTATGAAACCTTTCCTTTTAAATTATAAATAAAATCTTTCCTTCCTTCATATATTGTCGTGAAATTCTGTAAAAATAATATTAATTGTCAAAGGCTTAGTTTATTACGTTCGTGGGATTATCGTAACTTTGTAAGCCGCCATCTTTAGAAGAATCATTTTACATTTGACGCATTTTAGCGAGTTCTCACGGGGAGAAAAATTCTCACGAAGAACTCTTCTGAAGAGAAGAATTCCTTCTCAGAATTTTGACGCGGCCCTGGATGCGGTCCCCACGTTTTCAACCCACCCCCAACGCCCGTTTGTGGGAGTCAAATCACGAGCCGGGATAGCGATTCGTTCGACAAAACATCTCTACCTTTCTCCAAGATTGACCCATAGAAATCTTATAACATAGAATTATTCCGTATAAATACAAAATGGGCCATTTACATTTTCGGAGGTTACCTCAATATCAGCCAATCATGATTCCAAGAGTGACTACGGCAACGACTCGTTGCCATCTAGTTTGAGTTACTGAAAATTATAATTTGATTTTAGATTACGTCACCTTAGGAACCGGCATTTGATTGGCCCCCATCAATCGAGTCACAGCCCCATGCAGGCGCTTGCAGGAGGCTGTGATTGAGTTTAATGTAATTTTTAAACATGGTAGACTGTTTCTTTATTCGTAAAGATTTTTCTCTTATATGCAAACGTTTTGGATAACTATTGCGTTGTTTGTTGTCATGGCTCCTCAATGTTTCATTTCCACGGTAATTTGTCGTTGTACAGGTAATAGTTTGGGTTTCCTTGAAATGTTAACCAACGGCGGGCTGTTTAATTCAATGACTGTCGTCAATTCGTCACAAGTGTCATTCTTTAGTGTAATGTATTTTTTCTGGTATATAATTACTCTTTCATAAGGTTTTTGTTTATCTAAGTTTCTACAAACATAATAATAAATATAATATTACTCACTTTAAATGTGAAATAAATTTAAATACAAAGGTTACTACTAAGGAACTTCAGTCACTGCTTCTCCCAAAACTGCCATTGCCATTGCCTGCTATTTTAAAAGTTAGGCCTATGTCAGGCCTAGGCTTAAATATTTTCAAAGCGAACCTAAACGAAATCTTATTTATCTTCCTCACAGTGGCATTTAAATATTCCTTATAATAAGTAAATATGACACCAAAACTAAAAGTTAAAAAAATCTAAACACTATTATTAAATAAAAATTCAAAAACTTCAAATAGGTCATCTACTATTATTTGGAATTATTAAACTGGTCACCTTCTGTTTTTTTGTTATTATTTCGAATTAGTAAACTGGACACGGTGACCAGTGACCCCCCAAATTTTGAATAAATAAACTGGTCTGAGCAATTAATTAACTGGTCTTTGACCACCTGACCACCGTTATTTCCAAGGCTGCTCATGGCTTCCTACATTGGCGAAAAGGGGGTCGGCACTCGCGGTCAACTTCGCCAGATACAATAGTGCCTCTATTTCTTTTCTATCTCTATGGGTGAGTCGCGCCGTTTTGTAAGCCTTATCCTGTGAGTTTAAAACTTTAAATCAGTCTTGCATTTAGTGCGTTATTTGTAAATAGATTATTAGACATAATCGACCATTTACCGTGTGTTTTCCCTAAATAAATAAAACATCGTGGATTTATAATTTTAAGTATAATTTTATTTCTATCCTGTGTTGATTGTAGCAAAGATAATTTAAACTCGTACCCTAGATTCGAAATCACTCTCTCGCGCTTTGCCGATAGCGTTTACCCACTTCCCGCTGGAACTCAGAAAAACTTCGCTCCATGGTTTGCGCCTTACCGCAACCGATGGAGCCCGATTTTTCTGAGGTCACGTGCCGGAAAAGGGTAAACGCTTCGGAACAAAACCGTCAATGGGAAAGCTCTCAGTATTCGAATCTAGGGTACGAGTTTAAATTATCTTTGATTGTAGGAAGTGCTTATTTTTATAATCGCAGGATTTTCTATTAATAGGCCTTTGTCACCTAACATCTTTACAATGCCTAAAGCCATCACAATCTAAATTACAAAAAAAAATATAATATTGAGGCAGTTAGGAAGAGTGAAATTCAGTAATGTTAATAGTACTCACCATTAAACATTTCATCAATAAATTCATCGTTATCGTTTGAATTCATCGTCCAATTGCTAAGCCTTAGCTTAAACGTGTGGGATGACTGGGATCTCCACGACCCACGTGATTCGAAAACGGAAATTGATAAGAGAGGAGGAGGAGGAGGGGGGGGGGGAGCGCGAGCGCACCAGCAAACAAACAAGCAGCGCCTCTAACGGCACTAACATTTTTTCGCGGAGAGAGGCGTACGTCGCATGTCCAGGGTTTACCAGTTCTTCGTCTATGGATGGTATGGCACGCCAAACCGGACAAAATTGTACCGAAATATAAGGCTACCTTTCAAAATATAGGCCTACCTTTTTCGAAATATAAGGCTACCTTTCAAAATATAGCCCTACCTTTTCCGAAATATAAGGCTACCTTTCAAAATATAGCCCTACCTTCTTCGAAATATAAGGCTACCTTTCAAAATATAGCCCTACATTCTTCGAAATATAAGGCTACCTTTCAAAATATAGGCCTACCTTTTCCGAAATATAAGGCTACCTTTCAAAATGTACGCCTACCTTTTCCAAAATATAAGGCTACCTTTCAAAATATAGGCCTACCTTTTCCAAAATATAAGGCTGCCTTTCAAAATATAGCCCTACCTTTTCCGAAATATAAGGCTACCTTTCAAAATATAGCCCTACCTTTTCCGAAATATAAGGCTACCTTTCAAAATATAGGCCTACCTTCTTCGAAATATAAGGCTACCTTTCAAAATATAGGCCTACATTCTTCGAAATATAAGGCTACCTTTCAAAATATAGGCCTACCTTTTCCAAAATATAAGGCTACCTTTCAAAATATAGCCCTACCTTTTCCGAAATATAAGGCTACCTTTCAAAATATAGCCCTACCTTTTCCGAAATATAAGGCTACCTTTCAAAATATAGCCCTACCTTTTCCGAAATATAAGGCTACCTTTCAAAATATAGCCCTACCTTTCCCGAAATATATGCCTACCTTTTCCGAAATATAGGCCTACCTACTTTTCCTTACTAAGCTGCTTAATAGTACCATCTCAAAATATTGTGAATGTAGTAGAAAATCTCCTGTAGCATCTACCATTTCCATATTGGCTTCTAAGCCTCGCTATCGCCGCAGTTACGGGTAAATTCATATTGTGGCCAATTTCGCTCGGGGAAAATCGTTGGCTGTACTTAAAACTCGGTAAATTCAAGGTCACTTCGTCAAAAATTTAATCACGGCTCTATAAAAAAAGTGAAAAAATACGTTCTTGTCATGTGCTGCTACCTAGTATTAAAAATAGAAACTAATTAAAAGCTATACTATCGCCATCTGGACTTAGATTATGTACCAACATTATAAACAAAACAAGCTGAATAGCTGATTAAGCACACTTTTTGTTGAAATTTATCTTGCTGTCATGTCAATTTATGAAATGTAAATAAAATAACACAAGTTGAGTAAATACCCGTAACTAAGGTTTTTATGATTCTTTTTATTATTACGGCATTTTCGTGTAGCTAGGGCGGTGCGACGGGGGCGGCCCGCCCCGGGTGCCACCCGTTTGGGGGTGACATCCAACCGTGAAAAAAAATTACACAAACTAGTTAGATGCACACCATGATATCCGCCCCAGGTGTCACCCCATGCTAGCTACACCACTGATAAGACCCTTTCTATTAAAAAAAATCTTAAATGAGAGCTTGTTTTACACAGACCAAAGAAATGTAGGACTCCTGAATTCCGTTCTAGTACCCTATAATACTTAAACGCATTTGAACAAAAGCGCCCGATGCCATCTTGGATCGGCCGCCATCTTGAATAGCTGGGCGGTCGAGATGTCTATCAAGCGGTTTTGGCATGCCCACGTGACCCATTAACTAGAAACCAAATATTTCTTGGTGAGCAAAATGATATTAGAATTTTGTCCGGCTCACGGACTACTGCCGCTATTTACAAGTCAGCCATCCTGCCATTGACCCAGATTGAAAGTACACCGCGCGGCCGATAGGCGGCGCAAAATACCATCCTGACCGCCAAATTTTAAGTGTTTGGCTTTTAATTTAAAAATTACGAAATTTTTGGAATCTGTAGACCCTAATTTATTTAAAAAGTTACAATTTTATACCGATTTCAATCGATGAAATATAGTGCAAGTAACGCTTGTATGAATTTGTTGCAAATCGTACCAAAAATTATTTGGTCTTTTACTATCCATTTGGGCAAATACAATTTAAAATACAAATAACTTGTAGAGCCGTTATAGAGCCCGGCTATGGAACATAAGTAACAAAATAAAAATAAGTATGACAAATAGAAATGGCATGCAAAAGGACCTACTATCCCCTCCTGCCTTGTTTAAATCAAGATCGTCGAAACGTAGGATAAAACGTAGATTATTTGACGCAAAGAAGAAAAAATAACAAACATTTTGGAAACTTTACTACCGAGGATGATCAGTGTATTTTTAAAATTTAAATAAAACTGGATAAATTATCGTGCTCGTTATCATGGTATTAACATTTTTATCAATTGGAGACGTGTCGACTATCAAACCGTGGCTCTTTATCAATTCATTATTTTAAACCTGATTATTTTGAGGCTTCAAATAATGGATTGATAAAGGGCCACGGCTCGAAACAATTCCAATTAATAAAAATGTTTATACCACGATAATTTCTCCAGTTTAATTTAATTTGTATAAATATATTATACCATACTAATTAACAAGTTTAATATCTACGATCAGTGTAAGCACCGTTTTAACAAAGCCAGCCTTAAGGCTTTTGACTATCGTATTCGTTGTTTAGCAAAATGTTCATAGCTTGACAGTAATGTTCAATTCCATGATTACCGTCATCGGACGTTGGTGTGACCACGTTTAGGAGTTCTTCGTATAACTCATTAGGGGGGGGGGGGGGGAAGACATTCTGGCACCACGATATTATTGTTCGATTCTACTGGTACATTTTCAACCTCTTCCACTCCGTACAAATATTATTACTCGCGTATTCAACATTTTCGGTTTCTTCCTGAATGTTGGACATCCTTGAAATGGTCCATAACTGTAGCGGCGTATGCGAATGCTCAGTTCGAAGCGAATGGTAATTCCATGAATTTCTAAAAGATTCCAGAGACTCTGTTATTCTTGGAATAACAACAAAATGTAAACAAAATATGTGCATTTCGTTGTCTCTATCGAGCAGGCCGTTTTCTTCCAAAAATATAAATATTCCACGAAAATATGAAGACACCAATCGGTTAACCTCCCTCCATAGCCTCTCAATTCTTCGATTATGGACTGATAGTCCGGTAATAAAACTTCCGCGATTGAGTCCCCTACTGTCCAACATGAATCTAGCCACTTCTACGTTTTCAGTCCCCATATCGGCACGAACTCGCGATGGTAGGCCATATTCTTGAACCCCGTTTTGGAAAAGACGCAAAACGCTATCCCCTCGATTATTCGATAAACAGTGGAGATATATGACGCATCTGCTGTATCCATCTATGCATCCATGCACAACCAATTTCCAAGAAATCATTTTATGATTACTATCCATGTGCCTGTCAAATACCACCAAAGAATAATTTTTAATACGCAATACGGATGAAGTCTGAACTGTAGCTCATAAACTACTGGATTTTCGTCTACTAAGCAGACGCTTTGGTCTTTTATCAAGGAAAATAGTCTGCTTAGCAGACGAAAATCCAGTAGTTTATGAGCTTCTCGCTTTGGCCGCTACATGGCTCTATGTAAACAAAAGGCTAATTATGTGACAATATAATATTTTTCAACACTTATAGGCCATATTCTGTTGCAATATAATTTTTTTTTCAACACACTTAGGCCATAAAATCTTCTTAGACCAGGGACCTCATTTCAGAATTTCTCAAGGTGGGGTGGCGGAGTGGTTAGCACTTTCACCTCGCAGCAAGAGGAGCCGGGTTCGATCCCAGCTTGTGGCACTGGGTGAAAACTCGGAACAACTCCTTCCGCGTTGAGTTTGCAAGTTCTCTCCTCACTGGTTTAAGGGGTTTTCCCCCGAGCTCTTCGGTTTCCCCTTCCACAAAAACTTGTTGAGGTTAACGGTAATAGTTAGTGTAGGGAGCTGTTGGCTCGATCGTGTGGCATGCAGGGCTTGCCACCACCCTCCTACGCATTGTAACCCGGCCACCTGAATTAAAGGCTTCAAAAGTCGCTTGATGACTTAGGCCTAAGGTGGTGCCTTGGGTATTAGCCTAGCTGATTATTATTATTATTATAACTTGAGTGTTTGTGGATTTGGTGGTGGGAGCCACCAGCGCTCAGGAAAACATGTTTTCTTAAAAGCAAAAACGCGTCAATTGTAATAATTTTTGGGTTATTTATCAAAATAGTTACTGCCCTAATGTATGAAACTGAACAGGATGTTTATCATTTAGTTGTATTTCGCGTTGTGAGACCCCGCCCAAATGACGTCGCAGTCATCCGAGGCATTGTGCTTTATGGAAAATACGGCCCTGAGTATCTTAAATACTTAGAAATACAATGCTTAAATTTTGGCCTTTCCATTTTCCTAAAGGTAAAAAATACCATATATTGGTAGTTTTAGCGTAAGTTGCCAAGTACCGTCACCCTTTGTGTGAATTGATTTCTATTATAAATGCTAACGTACCATAGTGCATTTGCTCCACGAACTCTGTAAACTCTCCTTCTTATGGATGTGCGTCTCCTCAATGCCCTACCGACTGGATCCAAAATGTTCAACCTTTATCGAATTCTCCACCTTTATTTCAGAACTTCGAAGTCCACCAATAACGCAAGTTTCACCAATATTTGGATGTCTATTCAAAATATTTAAGATGAATGTGTCCAAATCGTTATCCGATAAAGGAATGTTGTTTTCGTTGAATTCGAGATATTGCCTATGCCTGGATAACGTACGGACGGATATTCCTAGAAACGATGCCGTTCGTGTCCAGGACAAACTGAGTCTATCTCTACAGTATTGAATTTGTTCAGACGAAATGGCAAATCTGGGTCTCCCTACAGCGCCGGTATTGAGAAGAGGACAAAAGTAGGGATCATTCACGTCGTCTTCGTGTGACATCATATCTTCAAATTCATTGGAAATAGACGAAATGATATTATACATATCAAGAACTACATTAAAAAGTCGTTCCACGGCATCGGTAGTGCTATCATAATTCATCTGTAGTGATGTTAAAACAGCATCCAATACTTGACAATGCCCTTGGAGTCGTCTCTGATGTCTTTCGATAATATATATATCATCAGTATATCTGTTTCTTATACTTTGTTCAAAATCACGAAACAACTCGCGAAGGTAATCCTCCAAATCATCACTTTTACAAAGAGAATATAAGGTGCTCGAAGAAAATAATAGTAACAGCAAAGACAGCAAATTTCTAAGCCCATTCATTTTTCACTTTTAAGCTACGGCTTCTACATATCTTTGACCAAAGGGGGTCACTTTACGCGCTACTCCCGTTTTTCGGAAATGTTAAAATATTTATTACGCACACAATGCGCCACCTAGCGTAACTCTCTTTAATTGGCCGATATGGGGACTGAAAACGTAGAAGTGGCTAGATTCATGCTCGATAGAGACAACGAAATGCACATATTTTGTTTACATTTTGTTGTTATTCCAAGAATAACAGAGTCTCTGGAATCTTTTAGAAATTCATGGAATTACCATTCGCTTCGAACTGAGCATTCGCATACTCCGCTACAGTTATGGACCATTTCAAGGATGTCCAACATTCAGAAAGAAACCGAAAATGTTGAATACGCGAGTAATAATATTTGTACGGAGTGGAAGAGGTTGAAAATGTACCAGTAGAATCGAACAATAATATCGTGGTGCCAGAATGTCTTCCCCCCCCCCCCTAATGAGTTATACGAAGAACTCCTAAACGTGGTCACACCAACGTCCGATGACGGTAATCATGGAATTGAACATTACTGTCAAGCTATGAACATTTTGCTAAACAACGAATACGATAGTCAAAAGCCTTAAGGCTGGCTTTGTTAAAACGGTGCTTACACTGATCGTAGATATTAAACTTGTTAATTAGTATGGTATAATATATTTATACAAATTAAATTAAACTGGAGAAATTATCGTGGTATAAACATTTTTATTAATTGGAATTGTTTCGAGCCGTGGCCCTTTATCAATCCATTATTTGAAGCCTCAAAATAATCAGGTTTAAAATAATGAATTGATAAAGAGCCACGGTTTGATAGTCGACACGTCTCCAATTGATAAAAATGTTAATACCATGATAACGAGCACGATAATTTATCCAGTTTTATTTAAATTTTAAAAATACACTGATCATCCTCGGTAGTAAAGTTTCCAAAATGTTTGTTATTTTTTCTTCTTTGCGTCAAATAATCTACGTTTTATCCTACGTTTCGACGATCTTGATTTAAACAAGGCAGGAGGGGATAGTAGGTCCTTTTGCATGCCATTTCTATTTGTCATACTTATTTTTATTTTGTTACTTATGTTCCATAGCCGGGCTCTATAACGGCTCTACAAGTTATTTGTATTTTAAATTGTATTTGCCCAAATGGATAGTAAAAGACCAAATAATTTTTGGTACGATTTGCAACAAATTCATACAAGCGTTACTTGCACTATATTTCATCGATTGAAATCGGTATAAAATTGTAACTTTTTAAATAAATTAGGGTCTACAGATTCCAAAAATTTCGTAATTTTTAAATTAAAAGCCAAACACTTAAAATTTGGCGGTCAGGATGGTATTTTGCGCCGCCTATCGGCCGCGCGGTGTACTTTCAATCTGGGTCAATGGCAGGATGGCTGACTTGTAAATAGCGGCAGTAGTCCGTGAGCCGGACAAAATTCTAATATCATTTTGCTCACCAAGAAATATTTGGTTTCTAGTTAATGGGTCACGTGGGCATGCCAAAACCGCTTGATAGACATCTCGACCGCCCAGCTATTCAAGATGGCGGCCGATCCAAGATGGCATCGGGCGCTTTTGTTCAAATGCGTTTAAGTATTATAGGGTACTAGAACGGAATTCAGGAGTCCTACATTTCTTTGGTCTGTGTAAAACAAGCTCTCATTTAAGATTTTTTTTAATAGAAAGGGTCTTATCAGTGGTGTAGCTAGCATGGGGTGACACCTGGGGCGGATATCATGGTGTGCATCTAACTAGTTTGTGTAATTTTTTTTCACGGTTGGATGTCACCCCCAAACGGGTGGCACCCGGGGCGGGCCGCCCCCGTCGCACCGCCCTAGCTACACGAAAATGCCGTAATAATAAAAAGAATCATAAAAACCTTAGTTACGGGTATTTACTCAACTTGTGTTATTTTATTTACATTTCATAAATTGACATGACAGCAAGATAAATTTCAACAAAAAGTGTGCTTAATCAGCTATTCAGCTTGTTTTGTTTATAATGTTGGTACATAATCTAAGTCCAGATGGCGATAGTATAGCTTTTAATTAGTTTCTATTTTTAATACTAGGTAGCAGCACATGACAAGAACGTATTTTTTCACTTTTTTTATAGAGCCGTGATTAAATTTTTGACGAAGTGACCTTGAATTTACCGAGTTTTAAGTACAGCCAACGATTTTCCCCGAGCGAAATTGGCCACAATATGAATTTACCCGTAACTGCGGCGATAGCGAGGCTTAGAAGCCAATATGGAAATGGTAGATGCTACAGGAGATTTTCTACTACATTCACAATATTTTGAGATGGTACTATTAAGCAGCTTAGTAAGGAAAAGTAGGTAGGCCTATATTTCGGAAAAGGTAGGCATATATTTCGGGAAAGGTAGGGCTATATTTTGAAAGGTAGCCTTATATTTCGGAAAAGGTAGGGCTATATTTTGAAAGGTAGCCTTATATTTCGGAAAAGGTAGGGCTATATTTTGAAAGGTAGCCTTATATTTCGGAAAAGGTAGGGCTATATTTTGAAAGGTAGCCTTATATTTTGGAAAAGGTAGGCCTATATTTTGAAAGGTAGCCTTATATTTCGAAGAATGTAGGCCTATATTTTGAAAGGTAGCCTTATATTTCGAAGAAGGTAGGCCTATATTTTGAAAGGTAGCCTTATATTTCGGAAAAGGTAGGGCTATATTTTGAAAGGTAGCCTTATATTTCGGAAAAGGTAGGGCTATATTTTGAAAGGCAGCCTTATATTTTGGAAAAGGTAGGCCTATATTTTGAAAGGTAGCCTTATATTTTGGAAAAGGTAGGCGTACATTTTGAAAGGTAGCCTTATATTTCGGAAAAGGTAGGCCTATATTTTGAAAGGTAGCCTTATATTTCGGAAAAGGTAGGGCTATATTTTGAAAGGTAGCCTTATATTTTGGAAAAGGTAGGCCTATATTTTGAAAGGTAGCCTTATATTTCGAAGAATGTAGGGCTATATTTTGAAAGGTAGCCTTATATTTCGAAGAAGGTAGGGCTATATTTTGAAAGGTAGCCTTATATTTCGGAAAAGGTAGGGCTATATTTTGAAAGGTAGCCTTATATTTCGAAAAAGGTAGGCCTATATTTTGAAAGGTAGCCTTATATTTCGGTAGCATTTTGTCCGGTTTGGCGTGCCATAGGATGGATCCTGTAAAAATCGTCTGAGCTTCTACTATTTTTAACCGCCATGTTATGGCGCTAGCGGCTTGCCGTAGTCAATGAATGGCCGCTGAGGGTTGAAGCTTAAGCATACAGGGTGTCCATTTTTATTCGAAAAAGTGATTTTATTCAATAACCGTAATTGCAGAAATACATGAACCGAAATTATCAGCGTCCTATTCCTCTAACACGGGAGGCAAGTTCCCCGTTTTCCCCACCTTAGTGGCCGCGTGCTACCTTCCCCTCCTCGAAAAGAGAACCTCCCCACCTCCGCGGCGAAGGTTTGAATACGCTACCTGGCGACGGCCGAGCGAAACTTTCTCGAAAAACAAATAAATGAAATATGCTGCTGGGGAAAAATTACAAGTGCATCATGTGTCAGTGCCTCAGTGGAAGAAAGGCTGTCACCATTAGAAGCAACGTCCAAGGAAAGAATAGCTCAAACAAATATCATAGTAATCAGTTGTTATTAATTAATGAAGCCCAGTTAACGACTAATAAAAACTAGACTAACTTGACTACGTTAAGAATTATAAACAATAAATATTTGTATTATTTTGTTAAAATAATTGTACTTGTTTTATTTGAAATATAAAACTGAATAGCAACGTAAATGTAGCCTTACTCGTAAACGAAATCATCATTTTTATTTCTTATTTCTACTAGCTCTTTTCTCGTGGTTTATTTCAGTTTCTTCTTCTTCCGTAGCCTTCTGTTTCTTTGGTCTTCCCATATTCTTTACTACTGCAGGCCTAAATATTTTTATCTGGGTTTCATATGTCTTAAGTAGCTCCATTAAGTAATTTGTATATTTTCTAATTCTAATAAAACTTAAGTATTTCTCTGTTCTTTCATACATAAATGGTCTGGTAAGAATAGTTAAAAAGGTTTAAATTTATTTTCTTTTAGCTGCAACTACCGCGTTCCACAGTTCCACTGACCTCTATCAAAAACAAAACACGGCTAAGCCTAGGTTTGCAGACCACGTTGCTGAGTTGCTCATGATTTTCTTCGATGAAATAATTTATCTTAGCCTCACTAGATGGCGGTCTAGTTACCCGTGGTGCATTCGAAATTTTCTCTGTAGTCGCGGGAGGCGGAAAATTAACAAGGCCTCCCTATTTAACCCTCCCCTGTCACACGGGGAAATTGCCGCCCGAGAAAAATTTGTTTCGCTGATAATTTCGGTTTATGTATTTCTGGTAATTGTAGTTAGAATTTTGAAATTTTTTGTACCAAGAATGTATTTATTTATACCTAGGGAGAATGTCTATGTCGAGACGGTTTTTAGCCATGAAAGACATCCTTTTCGAAGACCATCCATAGGTGTCTAAGAAGAGCCGTTAATGATTTTCAGCAATTCGGTAACGTACAACCTTGGAGGAATAAAACAAGTATACAGGAGTTGCGGACAGAGTTGCCAGATGGGCGGTTTTCCGCCCAAATTGGGCTGCTTTGCGGAGGCTGTTGCGGGGAAAAAAACCTCTGGGCGGGAGGCGGTTTTTTGGGCTGGTGCCAAAAATTCGAGGCGAAGTAACGGGGTACCGGTTTTCCCCCTTCCAACCCCATCCTTCATAACGGGAATCAACGTTCCTAGAAAATATAAGCTGGAACCAGCTTTGCAAACTCAGCCTGTGATGTTTTCAATAATTTTCCAAAATTATTTTCAAATAACGCGCCAATTCCCGTTCTATAGCAAAAATCGGTAATTTTTCTTGGGCGGGAATTTGGGCTCTTTTGGGGTTAATCAGATTTTGGCTTGTGCGGGAATTTGGGCTAGTTTTAAAGTTGGTTTGTGCGAGATCTAAAATATTATTCTTCAACTCTGGTTGCGGAGAGCTGCGAAATCGTTTTCGTCAGTGACCGTGAACTCGCGCGAGACGGAGGGGTTCAAACGCGACTAGCGCCAACTGCATACGGAATTTTGCAACTATTCTCATTTTATATCATTGTTTTCGCGTTGTCTGGTTTGTTTTGAAACATTTCTAAATTATTTGCGCCTTTTTCCAAAATGACTCGTATTAGTTTCACAGCCAATGAAATTGTGGATTTTGACATAAATCTACTCCTAAATTGAACGTTTTTCCTTTCATCTGTCAGTAATGCAATTTGACGTTCTTCTGCTACAATCAATCAGATTCGTCGAGCTAAATGCGAAACATCTAGATAAATCATTAAGAATATGTTTAAGAAAGATAAGCATAGAAGACATTGATGCCTATCCTGCAATTTCTGAAAGTCAGAAAGGAGTAAAACTGTTTTTAATCGAAGGACTAGAAGATGATGTAAAACTGTAAATACGGATAAGTTTTATTCGAAGAACAAGAAGATGATGAAATATTTTTAAAGTTCCTTAAGAAATGTGATAAATATCAAAGCTCTTTGGTTTGTGATAAAAATTATCATTATAGTTCCTAATCGCTATTAACAATTCTCTTTCAAAAGTAAAATAAAAGAGGGAGGGAGATAAGTGGGGTAGAAAAGAGTGTTCATGACCAATAAATTATTTTTTAAGTATGGGGTATTGTGGTCATATTGACCAGTACTTTTAAAAAGCTTATTTCCAACACTAGTCACTGGTCACCTGTCCACTTAAAAAAATCCTTGGCTACGTTCAGCAGCAGTCAACGGAAAAAAACACGATGGATTTGATATTTTCCACCGATGAGCTTTTTCGTCATAATGACGTCGTAAGTTGCTGAACGCTTTTATTCAGTCATCTGTGTTTTTTAAAATGGCGTAGCTTTTATAGTAGTTTTACGTCAGAAATGACGTCAGTCATCGGAAAAACCGACTCTTCCAGCCGATGTCTTCGGTGAGTAACCGATGACTATCGTGACGTCAAAACCGGAAATGCGACAAAGCGTACAGAAGGGCTGCGTTCAGTAAGAGTAATCGGACCTGCAGCGGTTCTGAACCGTTGCATATCGTTTGCAGCGTTACGTCAAGAGCTACTGAACGCTTTTATGTACTCACGCAATCGGTGAAACGCCATTACTTTCCTTAATGTTGTGACGTCACGCTGCAAATAAACCGGCTCGCCCAGACGATTGAAATGGTTTCAATCGGTTGAACAGCGTAACGTCATACCGGAAGTTTAAAAAACCGGTTTTTAAATCTTGAACCGTTGAATTTGTTGCAAGTTACTGAACGTACCCTAGTAATCGGTGAGTCCGATGAGCTCTGCTGAACCATGGACTGTAAATTTTAGAGGACGAGTAAAGCGTAGCCTTCCCCTGTAGAATTTTGGTTTCCCCGAGCATCAATCACTTCGAACTAGAGAGAGAGAGTCCGTCAAGGTCATTTGTACCACACATAGAGATAGACCCCCCCCGCATGTTATCTGGAAATCTGGCCGACCGAAAGACACGCGCTTTAGTTTTTTTTATGACCTTGAGCGACTCCCGTCAGCCTGATCGGTGAACGGGGCGTAAAATGGGTCGCCCTCACAACGCCGAATTCTCCTTTCTCCGAATTCCCATATCACCGAATTCTCTTTTCTCCGAATTGATATAATTCCGAATTGCTTTTACTCCGAAAGTTCATATCTCCGAAGTCCCATTTCTCCGAAATGTATTTAGTGACCTCACATCTCCGAATTCTCGTTTCTCCGAATTCCCATTTCTCCGAATTCCCATTTCTCCGAATTCCCATATCACCGAATTCCCCTTTCTCCGAATTCCCATATCACCGAATTCCCATATCACCGAATTCCCTTTTCACCGAATTGACATATTCTTGCTTTTACTCCGAAAGCTCATATCACCGAAGTCCCATTTCTCCGAAATGTATTTAGTTACACTATGCAGAGATAAACCTCCTACGTGTCACGCCCACTTGTGGCTAAAGCAAGATTATTGAAATTAAATAATCTTGACTGAAGTTTTCCCTTTATTTTAATTTTTGGTCATAATTAAATATGATGTTTTATTACAGTATAAGAAAATTGTTTGGTAGCATATTTTATTGCTACAATACAAATTCTATAATGTAGATGGCATTGTGTTTTACGTCCTCTGTCAGAAGGGGACAGAAGAATGAATTTTTAATATAAAAACGCATATTAAGCTTTCAATATCCATGTCAGCTACAGTACACAATTAAATAAAAGCAGGAGCCGCGGAATTGGGGGGCAGGTAGGGCCAAATGCACCCCCATTTTGCATGGTAATGTAGGGTTATTTATGCTTTAGTCGTAGGAGCCTAGGAGGAGCTAGTCATGGAGTACTTCCGCGGTTACTGAATAAAACAGCTTTCAAAAAAAAATTATTACAAAAAATGTCAACGTTTTGTAAGTAGAATATGTTACTTAAGACAATATAAATTGCGGTAGATAAATAATTTTAAATAAAAAACACCAATATCAAGACCCTAAAAACTACGACTTTTTAAAATCGCGCGGGCAGACTGCCGTGGCTCCTGACAATCGTACCTTTATAGTACAGGCAAACCGGAAGGTGGGAAACATGCATTGAAACAGGGTCAATAGATAAATTTCTTGAAATCCAAAATTCCACATACTATAATTAAATAATTTGTTAAAATTTCACTGTTTAAATAGTATGAAGTGCTCTTCTACGAATTATTGTCTATCACACGTTTAAAGAAAAGAAAAAAATCGCCATTTTGGTAAATGGCGACCGAAATTATGAAAAAGTCGAGCGAAAAAAGCTACATTTTAACATAACGAGTAATACTTTAGAACGTATAGTATAGTTATCTACCATATTATTATTGAGAATTATATTAGCCTTAAAAAAACGTAACCTAATTTTAGTTTATAATTATAATGACACGTCCTATTCTCCCAATGCTACGTTAGTTAATGATAGTCTGTCTCGGCAATTACCATTCATCCTATGGACGAACAGATTTTTGCAAATTAAATCGGGACAAATTTTAAACATTACCCTGGTGTTTGAAGGAAGTGCTTGCTGGTACATAATACGTAGGTGTCATTTTTTCGACGAATTTGCAGTTTCTAATCCACCGATTACGCAATCACCCCGCGACAGATCATCATTAATATCATTAACCGACGTCGTTCAGTGATACTTATGATTATTATGTTAATTATGATATTATATTAAATCATATATTTTTTTCAGTTGAGTGGTAATCAGCTTATTTTAATAACAAGTTTTTAACAATAAAAATATTTTGGTACAAGCTAGAGCAGTACAATTAGAATAATTACGTGGCGAATTGAACTAGCGACGAAATAGAACTTAATCGGCGATGATTAGGTTCCATGTCGCCACTAGTTCATTCCCCACCTAAGTAATTATCCCAATATAAGAGTCTCTAATAAGGGTACAAACTGCGCACTTACAAGGAGAATCCCCGAATTGTTAATTGCCGATTTTGTTCAAAGTCGGGCGTATATAATCAAAGATAATTTAAACTCGTACCCTAGATTCGAAATCACTCTCTCGCGCGTGTACGATAGCGTTTACCCACTTCCTGCTGGAACTCAGAAAAAATTTGCTCCATGGTTTGCACCTTACCGCAACCGATGGAGCCCAATTTTTCTGAGGTCACGTGCCGGAAAAGGGTAAACGCTTCGTAACAAAACCGTCAATGGGAAAGCTCTTAGTATTCGAATCTAGGGTACGAGTGAAGAATTTCGGTTTTTTTCTTCTCGTAACAATTTTAATTTTAGGAGAGCGATTGATTTTAGCAATCGGACTGAAACAATCCACTAAACTATCGTTTGATCGAATTGGTGAAATAACTAGTGAAACAAAGTATATTTAAAACCGAGAAAAATAGCTTTATTTTTGAGGACTTTTATTTTTTACAAGGTGAACGCTTTGGCGTCCGAAAAGCCAAAGATACCGTTTAAACCCCGCTCGTCTGCTTTCCGCTCCCCCCAAGAGATAACCGTGTCTTGGGCCTTCTAGAAAAGGAGCATCCGCGAACAATGCGGGGGTCCCAGGTCTCATCTGGCAGCCATTACAAGGGCTTGTCGAACTTGAAAACGTGTACGAATACATCATTAACGACAAAAAGACAAGTTTAAAAATACAAAATACTTTTTAAGAAAACCTTTAATTTTTATCTTTTTGACATTTAGTTTTGAAACTTTTAATTCTTAATTTTAATATTCCACATAGTTTTAAACAGTTTCTTAACAACGAGTTTAAATTATCTTTGATATAATGTAGACCTATCTGAGATATGAAATTTCCCAAAAGGAGACGTTGCACTTCCCTTTCGATTTGCCATGGAAGCTGAAAATGTTTTGACCACTTTAAACAAAAAATCTCAATTTTAAAAAGCATGGAATGTTTTCGGTTTTACCTACGAAAATTAAAAAAAAATTAAAATCACGAAATAGGTCATTTCGACCACGTTTAGGTGAATTGGAACATTTTTGGGTAAATTTTAACATTTTTGGGTTAAAGTTGTAAATATTTTTGGGTAAAATAAGGAAAAAATCTTATTTTGGTTGTAAGTGGTCAAAAACATTTTCGGTTGCCATGGCAAATCGAATGGGTAGTGCAACGTCTCCTTTTGGGAAATTTCATATCTCATATAGGTCTACATTACGGCCGATTTTGAACTAAATCGGCAATAAACACCTCGGGTACTCTCCTTGTAAGTGCTGAATCGAATGAGACCAACAGCAGCGCCGTGGAATGAATAGATAAAGAGTGATGACGGAATTTACATTAGATAATTGACATTTAATCCTCAAACAGGTTCTGAAAATGTTTTTTTATTTTTTTAATTTATTTATAATTTATTTTTAAACATCATTGTTTTCGATTAATGTTTACTACCAAAAGCATATGTGACGTTGCAAGACGTCATATTGATATTCTTTAGTCGCGCCATCTTCGTTTTAAACGTTTCTACTTGAATTTTTTACTGCCCCAAAAAATGCCATAGAAATTTCAGATATATTATTTATTATTATTATTATTCATTCATTCTATTGCCTGATGCAAATGTCAACTAAGTAAAAATGTGTTCGATTGTACCTGTTTTTAAACATATCTTCATCATTTCTTGTAGCATTAAGTGGTCAAAAACATTTTCGGTTGCCATGGCAAAACCAATGGATAGTGCACCGTTTCATTTTCGTAAATTTCAATTTTCATATTGGTCTACAATAAGCCCGACTTTGAACAAAATCAGAAAAAACACCTCGGGTACTCTCCTTGTTAGTATCCGTACCATGGTTTATGAAAATTAAATCTGGGGATCTAAATGGCGGAACTAACTTTCGTAAGTTATTATATTGTTTTCAAGAAATTTCAGTCCATTTTCACTTGAAAGGGGGCGTTAGTAGTTTAGATTATTTATTACTGTGTTAAAGTATTTCAAGCAGAAATACAGAAAATGGGAAATAGAGTAGTATCAGTGTGACGTCTCCCATACTTTTCACACGTTCCTAAAATTCTATAACATTCTGAGATTATGTACGTTAGGTTAGGTAGAATCCGACTCCTTGAAAATAAGAGCTGGCCTGTAGTCGTTTATTCACTTCATTGCATCGAGTCTTAATTTTTTTAAACATTTCTGCTCATTTTGTTCTTTGAAATCGAATTTGGAATTTTTTGGATACAATTTAGCTTTACCGAAGCACGTCAACAAAAAATAAAAGCAGACGAGGAATCGGAACTTTTTGCAGGTAAGCTAGACGGCGAAATGAAATGCGCCCAACGGGGCCAAACCGAAGGGCAGTTCACTCCTTCTTAGAGTGCAGAAGTAATCAAGGTTAAAAATTTAATTGGATTTAATTTAATACAGCCAAAGCTACAGACATTAAATTTAATCGGATTAAATTCAATACAGCCAAAGCTACAGACATCAAATTTAATCAGATTTAATCAACCAAGCGTGCAGATTTAATCATGGGAGTGAACTGCCCCTCGGGCCAAACCTAAAAACTACGAATTTTCAACGGAGACTTTTTTCTAAATTATGACAAATTTTGGGGCTTTCCTAATCGAAGAGCGATGCTACTCATTTTACAGAAAGAGAACAATTGTAAAATACGCTAAAATCCCCTGATACTACATAAACACTCTTTGCTTTAAGGGCGTACCAAAATATTTTTATTATTAAAAGTAAAATATACTATTTAATATATAATATCATAACTAACATAATTACCATTATTATGAAACTGAAAGACGTCGGTTAATGATATTAATGATGGTCTGTCGTAGGAGGATTCCTAACCGTAAATTCGTCTAAAGATTATTTTTAAGGCTGTATATACGAGCCAAAGCACGTTTGGGCAAGGTTTGGGTCTCAAATTCGAACAAAACTACCTTCAGAAACAAAAATAAAGTTTAAAATATGTTCCGATTTAACTCGCGGAGATTTGTCAGTCCTTAGGATGTAAATGACCTTCTTGGTTTCTTACACGAGATTCTTCCACCGCACGATGTTTTCATCTTAATGGGAGATTTTAACCTACATGTTGACTGGTCGAATCCGTCCCTTTGTACAGCCCAGGAGCAAATTTTTTGCGAAACTGTGTTTGGCCTTGGACTTCAACAGACGGTATAACAAATCCCACACGCGGAAATAACTTCCTTGACTTGGTTTTCATAAATGACGAACGTTTCCTCACTGAGATTCACACTAGAGACAGCCTACCAGGTTGTGATCACTTTGCGGTTGCTGGAAGCCTGAACTTACCTCGGTATTTTGTTCAGAGAATTCATCGAGGGAGTGAGGGAGTGAGGGAGTGAGGGAGTGAGGGAGTGAGGGAGGGAGGGAGGGAGTGAGTGAGTGAGTGAGTGTGAGTAAGCTTATTTAAATTGAATAACAGTTTAACTTTTACCCCATGCTTTTTCAAAATGAAAACAACCAATAATTTTGAAACTATATTGATTCTATTTTTCATATTTATAGTATAAACGAAATATGAAATACTCTTTCGACAAACACTAAAAAACGAATTCGAGTAAGTCGAAATACGGTACCGCGTAGCCTCTATTTCGTTTTACGGTGATCTATTGAGGTAAAACCGTACCAAAACGACTACCTTGTAACCTTACATAACCAATCTCTTATCCACTCTGTGACTACGTGTCAGGCGCTCAGCAGAGTGGTAGTAGCCCCACCCTTTTCCCAGCATTAAACAAATTTGAATAGTCGAACTATAATTTGGATAATCATGGTCCAGTTGTTTCTTCCTTTAAGTGGGTGCTGTGGCATTTCTTTTTTTGGTTTTAGTTACGTTGTGACTTGTCACGTATGGAAATCAGGAACGTATGTAATTAAGTGCTTCGTCTTAGACGAGTGGTAAGACACTCTGTGAACTCGGTGTACACTGCCGTACCTTTGACAGTGCTAAATGGAACTCGCGAACTCTTGAAAATATGTACCTTTAACAGTGCTAAATGCACGAACTCGGTGTACCGATTATATGAGACTGTCTTACCCCTCAGTCTTAGAGGGGTAGGGGGGAAAGTTAGGTTTTTGCCTAGTCAAATAGAAAAAGGTTCGTTTTTGGGTTCAAACAGAGTTCAAATAGAGAGGAGCATGCAGTGGTATAGCCAGATGGGTGGGCCAAGGGGCAAGTCCACCTCCCCCGAAACGTATGGCTTTTTTTGATTCCCATTGTGTGCTCCCTCCGAAATCAAATCCTGGTTACGGTGCTGGGCTGGAATCAGGGAGAATGTCACTCAGAATTCAATTCCGCTATTTCGTTCTTGCGTATCGGAATTCTTTTTTGACATTTGGCTTCCGCAAAATTCTTAATTTCTTATGTTAAATTTAATTTTTTTTAATTTGGTTTTATCTATTTAAACCTTTCTTGTAGAGCTTTCAAATCTTTAATCTAATTTTTAATGGAATCTAACCACCACGTATAGGCCTTTGTGGTTGCCCGCAGAGTTTTATTTTGCGAAATATTATTATTATTAAATCAACAAACCTTTCTAGCTTGAATATTTTTTAGATATAGACGCGTCATCAGTCATGATATTTTAAAACTACTGTGCAATAACACTTTAATTGGTATAAACTAGATAGTAACAAATTTGCAAATAGCATTTTTTTGAATGAAGGTCTATTAATTAATTAAGCAAAAACATATTAAATGGTTTTTACCTCTCCGAGGGTACTTTGTACCCTGGAGTTGTATTACAATCACCGTGTCTGTCTGTGGGTCTGTCTGTATGTCTGTGGGTCTGTCCGGGCTTATTTATTTAATAATAATAATAATAATAATAATAATAATAATAATAATAATAATCAGCTAGGCTTATACCCAAGACACCACCTTAGTGGTCCTCAAGCAACTTTTATAGTAATTAAATAGCATTTAACAATTGGATATTCGTTATTAAAAGCTTCAAAACCCGTTATGTTTTCGTGAAATGAAATTAAAGCAGACGAATTTTCTATATAAGCAGACGACCAAGCAAGATTACTCCCTCTAGACCTCCTTTCGAGGAAGAGTAAAAAGTGTAACGTTTGAGCTCTGGAACAAGCGAACAAAATTCGGAACAGGGTAAATCTTACCCCGAGAACAGGCGAATAAAACATTTTAGGGTAAAAACTTTACACTTTTTGTCCTGTGACAGGCGAAAAAAAAACCACCTATTAAGTAAACCCCAGTTAGTTATTTCTGAACAGCCTCTATCTAAATTTAAAGTACACTTTTTTCGAATAAATATGCCTTCTAAGAATTTTCCCAAATATGCTTCGCAATACCATTTGTCAAATCACAGTTCTTTCTACAAATTTTATGTTCTTTAATTCTATCGGTAATTGAACGTTTGGTTTCTCCAATGTATACATTAGAACACGAGCAGGGAATTTCATAAATTACACCTCGTAAATTTTCTTCGGAAATATTTGGTTTTAATTTTGAAAGTTGTTTTCCTAATGTGATACTGGTTTTCGAAACTAGATTAATACCAAATGGTTTGAAAATACGTTTTAATTTTTCCGTCGTGTTCTTCATGTATGGGAGAACCAATGTTTTTAATTTTTCAGAATCAACTGGTTTTAAATTTTGAACTATATTTTGGTTCAGAATAGAAGTCACCAAACTTTTAGGATAGTCCGAGCTTGTTCATTGATTAGTTATAATTTGTTTATCTAAAATGGGATTATCAGATATTTTCTCAATGTGGCTTTTTAGACCCTTTATCACTGATGTTTTCACCTGGTGAGGATGATTGGAATTGAAATTTAGAAACGTTTTTGGATGAGTTGCTTTTTGGTACATCGTGAAACATAAGCCATTTTGTTTTTTCTCAATATTAATATCTAAAAACGATAATCAACCAGAGTTTTCTAATTCTAAAGTAAATTTACTTTTCTAATTAATATTATTAATAGATTGGTGAAAAGTGTCGAAATTTTGTCTATTGCCTGACCACACAAAGAAAATATCGTCCATAAAACGTCTTCCAAATTCTCAACAAATAAATTGGCAATGATCGGGGTTGATTATCGGGGTGATTATTAGATTGAGTTGATATGGGACACAGGGCCGTGCAGACAAGGGGAAAGTGGGGGGGGCAAAATCCGCATTGTCCCGTTGAAAAGGGCCCATGAGGGATTGTTAGGGGGCCCGCAAGCTGAAGGTGCCCACGGGAAAAGTTCAAGGGGGGGGGGGGGAGTGCAAATCGAAGCCCCACGAAAGCTCGGCACGGCCCTGATGTGACAAGATTTAATCTTAAATTACAAATAATCATTAATTATAATTTTCAAGTATAGGTAATTTATCAGTTGAACTCGGGTTATGTTATTTCACCAGTACATATTTACATAAGTTTATAATATTTTACATAAGTCTGTCACTTCCTTTTACATGCAAAACTTTTACTGAGAGCTAGATACGAGAGACTTTATAATGGACTTCGGTGACGTTTTGCGTCTGCTCCTTATCGTGTCTAGCCGGGCGATTTTCGTACCATGATGACGTCACTCTGTGATTAGCTCTTACGAGACGTTAGTAAAATATTTTCCAAAGTGATATACTTATTGAATAATATTATAGACGTATGATATTTATAATACCTGAGTTTCAAATATATAACTAGATATAGCCATAGGTGCCATAACTACAATAAGTAGGACACTTTCTATTGCTTTAATTCTAATTTCCTTACAGAACCTTTTTGCGACAAAGATACTCTCTTGAAGTTACCGTCCTTGGTGAATAATTTTCTTTAAGAATATAATAAAAAACAAGTTGGCAAGCCAAAATATACCTCTCCTCGGAAGCATTGTCCCTAGTGGTATTAATTTCTCGAGATGACCCTCAAAGTTATATCTCCCCAATTCAGAGTTATTTACTAATAACGTAATCCCGGTTCAAACCCGCCCGGTATAAAATTTTAATTTAAATTAAAATAATTGAGACGAAACAACCGAGATTAATTTATTCAGAATATTATAAATTAAGTAGTTACAACAGTGAGTTAGACGAACTAGAACAACGCACAATTGAATTTAACCCTATTTACAGAAAATTTTTATCAGTTAAATGTAATACGAAGCAAACTTTAATAAAAGAAATATCTACAGAGGGTATTTGTATTTTTATCGCTTACGATATAACAACACAGAAAACCTTCTTTAAACCACTTCACACGAAAAAATGATAATTAAAGCCAACAATACCACCCAAAAGCTCAACACAATCAAAATACAACTAGCGGTATTAATTTCTCGAGATGACCCTCAAAGTTATATCTCCCCAATTCAGAGTTATTTACTAATAACGTAATCCCGGTTCAATCCCGCCCGGTATAAAATTTTAATTTGAATTAAAATAATTGAGACGAAACAACCGAGATTAATTTATTCAGAATATTATAAATTAAGTAGTTACAACAGTGAGTTAGACGTACTAAAACAACGCACAATTGACTTTAACCCTATTTACGGTACAAGTTTAGCAGTTAAATATAATACGAAGCCAATTTTAATGAAAGAAATATCTACAGAGGGTATTTGTATTTTTGTCGCTTACGAAATACTTGCCGCATAGTTAACGCTCATTTTATTTCAACGTTCGCCTGATCAAGATACCGTAGATATCTGGTAGTGGACGACTCGTAGACTGTCGGAACCATCCTGTTGACGTTGGGACACATACCGCATGAAAAAGACCAAAACCGTCCAATTTCCAATATCATATAATGACTCGCACACCCAGGATATCAATGACTGCATTAGGAATCTTAGATATCCAAATATCCACACCACCAAAAAACTTACCATTCACAAAGCACAGAAAGCCACTTGACTAAACGTATATCAATAAATGACCGTAGAGGGAATAGTTAGGGTTCTTTATAAATAAACACAAACGAACCCAATTGATGAACTGCATTAAACATCTTAATCAGCCGAGAAAACGTTTAAAATAAATTACGACCGAGTTGAAAACCAGACCAACTCGATATGTTGTTAATAAATGAATTATTAAGCTTGAAAACCAATACGCTAAACCTAATAGATAAGAATATACGACTGAAAAAACTAAATAAATTACAAAAAACTAACGGGTTCTACCCTTTATCTTATCTGCTGACTGCGCTAAAACAAGATTTGACCATTAAATTTTTTGAAAATGCGACGTATAGACTTTGAAGGTTCCGTCAAAAATTATCCTTTCCCAAACGTAAAGGTTCTCAAAACATTAATACACAAAAAATAAGTAAAAAGGTTCCTCCAAAAAATGAACCATTTTGCGGAAGAAGTAAATAATTTTAAAAGAATAAAAGATAAAACAAATATACAACCGCAAAAATAAAACGTCAAATAATAGAAGAAAACAATCTTTAACTCCATTCATTAAAAAAACCCTAAACAAAAGTACCAAATTGAAATAAAGCAACTTATTATATTAAACAAGATTAAGTCTTTATAATTTTTTCGTAAAAAAACCACATTAGGCCTTCACAATTTCATTCGTAAAAAAATTCAAGACTTTGTTAACTATTATGCTTACAATGAGTGTCTTATTTGCAGTATAGCTTGAAGTTATCGTTGGTTCTGTGGTAGAGCGCTCGACTGCCTAACTGAACGGCCCGGGTTCGAAACCTGGGTGACGCATTTGTTTTTAATCAAATGAGAAATCGCTAAATTAGAATTTCTTCGATGCAATAATTTAAATCTTTCACGAAATTTTGCTCTATTTCAATTAAACCAAAATTTCATGCTCTATTAAATACGCTTTTGATAAAGCTGAAGGTCTAATTTTCAATGAAACGTAATAAGTGTCGGTGGTTCTGTGGTAGAACGTCCGCTTGTCAAACAGGCGGTCTCGGGTTCGAAACCCGCCCGATGCGATCGCAAATTGATACTAAGACGAATACCGTGAACAATTGGTGGAAACCCTGCCATTGGATGTTGAGAGGTAGCATTACACTCAGCACTCGGTCCGTCCCAAAAGTCAATAAGAAAGAGTTGGAGAGTTACCACCCGTACATACACACCACAAACTCAACACCCACAAACGTCATAACAATAACACAACATTACCACCCTACACATAAACATTACAATAGCGAAATATCCAAACTACTGAATTAAACCTGTCGTGACGGCGAGCGTTGACGAAAAAAAACCACCAAACCAACCCCGACTGCAAATTAATCCGTTAACGCTCACCGTCCCACGGTGGTTTTGCAAACACGGTTTTTCGACTTTGTTCCCTAATTACTAGCAACTGCGAACGCAGAGATCTCGAGAAACTGCGTACGCAGTGATTACACTTTGCACCGAAAATGCGAACGCGTTCGCAGGCCTGACAGACAGACAGACCCACCCACAGACCTACCCACAGACCCACCCACAGACCCACAGACAGACACGGTCGTTGTATAACCCCTCCTAGGGGACTTTGTCCCCTCGGAGAGGTAAAAAACGGAGAGCCCGTTCTGGAGTCGTGAGGAACTTTGCCTTTGTTTTGAAGCCCGCGTGCCAAAAAACATATTTCATTTGGGCTCGTGCCGCCGAATTTTATTTTTTATTTTATCAATTAAGTGTAATATTCCGCCGATCTATCGGAAACCAGATAGTTTGGCTTAGGCGGAAGTCTCGCGTGTTTTAGACACTAGGGGGCTCTGTGCTGATAAAACATCTGGATTGCGCAATAGCTATGAAGATCAGTTCCGTTGTAAATCTCGTTAATTGTCATACTTACTGTTATTATGTTACTTTCCATTATTTCCGTTAATTATAGTCCTTTTTTCATCATTTATTTGAAATCAACACGCTTTCTCCTATTCACTTCCGCAAGAGAGCTTTACAACGAAAACCAACTTCACCATTGAGTTGAGAATAATAATTAGCATTTCCGTACCCAAAAAAACTACTATTCGAAGTTATGGGATTTCGAAGTTATGGGAATGCGATGTTATGGGAATTCGAAGTTATGGGAATTCAAAGTTATGGGAATTCAAAGTTATGGGAATTCGAAGTTATGGGAATTCGAAGTTATGGGAATTCAAAGTTATGGGAATTCGAAGTTATGGGAATTCGAAGTTATGGGAATTCGAAGTTATGGGAATTCAAAGTTATGGGAATTCGAAGTTATGGGAATTCGAAGTTATGGGAATGCGAAGTTATGGGAATTTTGTATTCGGGGTTTTGGTTCGAAGATATGAGAATTCTACGTAATGGGAATTCGGAGTTATGGGAATTTATGGGAATTTTGTATTCGGAGTTGTGATTTTCGAAATTATGAGTCGTTCCCCGTAAAATACCTCGGGAATACCGGTCCTCTAAAATTTACAGTCCGTGGCTGAACGTACCCCTTATTTCCCACCCTGCACCTGGTGAGCAGAAAATACGCGTTGTCTGCTAGCTGTCCCTTCCGTATCAGTCCCTCGTAGAATTGTGGATCTATACTATTTCATATATCTATGCCCGGAATAGGCAAATAAAACGTTTTAGGTTAAAAAGGGTACACTTTTTGTCCAAGAACAGGTGAAAAGAAACCACCTTCTATTATTGACGGCTTTGAAATTATCAAATAATAAATTTTTATAATAACAGTAAAACAAAAATATTTCTATTTAATTATCCAAAATGAGCTACAGCCAACCAGCAAAGAGAATAAAAGTGAGACCAACTTTCTTGTTGACAATGTTTTGTCTGTTTCGAACCCTTTGGTTTTCCTTCTTTAAACCAATGACATTACTATGATTAAATTATTATGCTAGATTTTGCCCAATGCTCCATCTGTAACTGAAGAAATAATTGTTCCGGAAACAATATTACCAACACTTAGCCAAACAATCCATTATTCTCAAGTACGGCATTATTATTTAGCTTTTTGTATTTTAAAAAATTATTACAGAACCTGTATTAAAAACTCTTCGCAGGTAAAAGAAGAAAGCTTACCAGAGGTTCCTGGATATATACAAGTATATTTATAAAATGAAAATGTTAAAACTTGGAAATAACACCTTTTAAATTGAATAGATTAAACAAGAACCAGTGGATTATGAAGAAGAAATGGATATCAAACCAGACATGTCAAACATGGTAACCTAGAAACAAATAAAGGCTTAAATATAATATTCACTCTTAAAAATTCCAGTCAGTTGGCCCAATTGGAGAATTAAATGTTACATCACAAATAAATGTAAGGGATAAATTAATTCAGTTTATTTTAGACTTTCCCCCTTAATTTTAATTTGTATATTTAGGTAAAGACAGAACCAGAAGATCACGTGTTTAGTACAGCAACCCTAGACAACAACGTTATTGTACCAAGCAGCATTGTAAAACAGGAATCCACCGTAATTATTTCCCTGTATTATTTCGTAGCTGTGCTTGTTAATTTCCATTATTGTATTCCAATTTCAGTTTAATCAAGAAACAGCTACAAAATCAAAGAGGGACTGCGGTACTGATATGTCAGACCCAATTTACGAGACAAAAGACTTTAATTGCCAATGTGACATGGAGCCAATCTTAGTTGCCAGAGAAATTCAAACAATGCCCATATCATTTGGCACATTTAGTAAGCTGGTTAATTTAGCTAGAAGCGAATCTAACAATGATAAACTTATGAAATGTGCTTTAATAGGTTCTCAAGTGGACTTTCCATAATTAGATGTTCCTCTTCTGAAAAGTCTCATTGCTGAATATCATTTTCTAACCTGCTTGTATATTGCTTTTAAGTAAAGTTTCTGTAATTACCTTTGTTTGTTGCTCTTAACCTAGTAGTGAAATTTTAAAAGGTTCACCAGAAACATTTTCCAGAGTTGCCACAATATTTTCAGATTCAAATTCCCTGACCTTTTAAAACCAAAATTAGACATTTTAAGCTTTATATTTTATGCTTACCATAAGTTTATAAATTGAAATCAACCTACATTTCAGTACAAAAGTATTATTGCAATTTTAAAAAAAATAAGCAAAACTTCGAAGGAACTTAATAATAACTACAGTAAAATAACCTTCAACATGTGTGAAGATGGAATTCCCTGAAGTGTGGCAACCCTGTTTTATTAATCATTATGTTCTGAACTAGGCCAAATGGGAAAAAAAAAACTTATTGCTTTAAATGTAAGAAATACAAAGGCGGGGGGGAAACTACTGTCAACAAGCTACTTAAGATTTTACACTTAAAAAAAAAGTCAAGATTTTAAATGCTCATAAGTAGTTTATTCTGAATTGCTTTTGACAAAAGAAATAATTCCATTTAAGATTTAATTAAGCAAGAAAAAGTGACATTTAAGTGCTTTTGAGATTCAAAAATTTATAATTTTTAACACCATAGTAATCAGCCTTATAAAGAAAAACATTTACTGCTTATTTAAAACTACTACTCTAATCAACCTTTTTGGGCACAAATGTAATAACAGCCATCTGTTTACTAGCCAAGTTTACGCCGGATAGTGTGACTTTTGGATGCTGCTTATCGTTTAATGGAACTTCGCTGGTAGGGTATGAAACTATTTCCACCCTCCCATTATCTGGAATTTGTGGCATTCCCTTCACCACATCAACAGTTGTGCCATTGACACCAAAATTTACCAATACTAGGTAAGCAGGATTGCCTTTACGAATTCGAGTCATGGCAAAAATGTTTCCAGCTAAAGCTTTCACAGTTGTGTTACCAAACTGTATAGCCGGTTCCTTTCTCATTGCAACCAGCCTTTTGAAAATATTTAAATGAGAATTCGGCAGTGTACTTTCAGACTGTAATAAAATAATGTATATTAATATACAACTTATAAACAAACTTAAAAAATAATTACACATACTTCAACATTTATTTCTTTGGATATTTTAGATATAGGCAAGAAAGAATCAGATCCTTCAGTAAATCCAGCCATTGTACTATTATCCCATTGCATGGGTGTTTTCACTAAATCGGTTGTCTCCTGAAATAATGAATTTAATTTATAATAGGCATGTGCGAGCTTTGAGTATGAAAAATTTCACTTTTAGAGTATCAAGTTGAGCTTTAAAATTTTATCAAGCTTTCAGGCTTAGCTTAAAAATGTGGTTTTGAGTACTCTAATAATAAGGCTTAGTCGCATTTCATCAAATTTGTAGAACTTGTACTTTCATCATTCATCAGATGAGGAATCATTTAAAACTAAAATCTTCACTTTCATCACTAGGTTTTACTACTTCTTCATTAAAAGTATATTTACTCTCTGAGCTTTTACGTTTATTTGAAGCCATATTTGTGAAGCGTAAATTAATAACTGGCCATACAAGGGATTACAACAAGAAAATAGTGGACTGATGAACCGCCAAACAATTGACAATAAACAGCTAGGGCACTTAACGTCATGTAACTTATGTTTTTGGTTTCTACATATAAAATCAGTGACCAATCAGAAACCACTATTACTTTTACCTCACCCAATAAGAGATCTTAAGGCAGGCCCCAAAAGGGAATTTTTTTAGTAGCTTTTCCCCCCATTTTTAGAAGCTCTTGAGCAGTGCCTCTGTAAGAATAAGTTTAGAGTACTCAAAAGTTAAGCCTAGGCCTCGATTTGAGGCTCAAACTATTTGAGCTTTTCAAGCTTACTCGACTTGAAGCTCGATCGAGAACTCGAACGAAACCGAGTAATCCCACATGCATAATTTATAAGCCTCTAAAGTCTTATAAAAATTATAAATCTCAATTACATTACCGTATTAGTTCTGGTTGCGACTGTATCTACTACGTCACTATCATCAATGTGGACATCTTCCATGCCTATTTCATCTCCATAATAAACTATAGGTGTTCCCTTAATTAACAACGCAACTGCGTGAATCGCATCTAGGAAATTTTTCCCAAGTTTGGAAGCTAGACGATGAGCTTTGTTTTCCCTTGTAGCGTCACTTAAGCTACCAAGCTAAAAGAAATAATTAATGAAAAACTAATATTTAAAATTAATAAAAGAGTACTGTAGAATAGTGAAACTTACCACCCAATTTGGCCATAAACCTTCAGGAACTGCTTGAAGCCACGACTTTATTGATGTGGCTAAGAAATTGGCTTCTGAACCTTCTGTTAATTCCGTAATGCCAAAATAGTATGGAATGTCGGAGATTCGTTCTGTGGAATTTCCATAATACTTTGCAATTTCGTTAACGTCATTGCTGATCACATCAGTTAAAATAATTCTACGAAAAATAAAAATTTAATTTAGGATTGACCAATAATTTTGATAGCGAAGTATTATACCTCCTGTGTTTCTTTTCAGTGGTATTGAGATTAACATAGTTGTCGAGAAATTCTCTCCATTCTTTTAGTTGATCCAAATTCTCTTCAAGATTCAGAGTGTGAACATGATCCAACTGTTCATATTCACGCTGATGAAATTACAAAAAATATTAAAAAGGATAACTATAATGGTTAACTATAGAAAAATGAGTAGTGATGATGATAGTTGTTACCAGTTACTTAAAAGTATATTAAAACCGTTTTACTGGCAACAAGCAAGCATTGAAATTAACATGATACTCACATCAACTGGGATGCCCATAAAAGTATGCTGCCATGGGTGGTAAGGGTAAAATTTGTTTTTGATTATGCGTTTTTTACTAACTTACAAAAGACTAATAAAGTATTAAAAGAAAAACTTAAAAAAGCCTCTTTTGATAAGTTATTTATTTAAAAATTTCATAAAAAGAAAGCATTATATATAGGCATGCTGCTTGAAGTAAAAATAAGCGTGCCTTTTATAATTTTAGAAACTGGACATGCCAGTGGTTAAATCTGATTGCTTAAGCAGAGTCATGCCGAAATTTTTTTATATGATATTCAGAAAATTTGAACAAGAGAAAGAAGATAAATTTTGAAAAATAATGATTAAAAAACTAAAATAAAATAGATTGAATAGTTTTGTTATTGATATTTCATAGGCAGAGAGAGGTTCAAGTAGATGGATACTTTTGTGGGCATTTAACACCTGTAACAATGTTCCTGACAGAAAAATAATCATGCAATTGACACCATTTAGAGCCACAAATGATTAAATGAAAATTGAATGATAGTCAAAAGGGTGAAATCAGTCAAATGGTCAAAACTGATGGCAAGTGGGTTAATATCAGTTTTGGAAGTAGGATATCACTCGTTAATTAAAAACTAAAACACGACACAATCAAAACAAGCCACTTAAGATGATTTTAAAAACTATAAAACAAAAAAATAATCCGCTGATTATCATGACAAATGTCTGATCATGCCTCTATGTGTAATATTTGTCTTGCTTTCATAAATCACAAATGTTAAAATTTTTCCGAAAAGCCTATCTAAACAATAAAAAAAAGAAGGGTCCCATTGACCTATTTCAGTTTAAAAATTAAAACTTTCAGACTACTCCAATGTCTCTCACCTTTACCTATATACAGGAATAACTCATAAAAAATGCAGCCTCCTAAAAAGTTGCCAAACAGGGCGGACTGCCCCCTCCGCCCCTTGCTACGCCACTGGTAAACCGCTTATTTGCTAACACCAAAGAACCAAAAAGTTTAAATAAATTATTGGAAAGCTGCTGAATGGAAAAAAACTACAGATATAATTAGTATATCTATGATTGTTTTGTTTACAATTTTCTTGTTATACCACTCCATAAATAAATAAATAATAAATAGATAGATAGATAGATATGACCTTATCAAAATAATGGGGAAAATTTAAAAAATTCTATACCAATGGTTAAACAAATTAACCAATTGATTATCACAAGCAAATGTCACACTCTCAGGTCAAAAGGCAAGATTTCAGTTCCTATTTTGAAGGAGTCAACATCCTCTAATTTATTTGGAAAGGGGCCAAGCAGGGAGGGGGGAGGAGAGTAACTCTAATCTATTTCAAGCTAAATTTAAATTAAGAACTAGATAAAATTATCTTAAGTCAAAGTTCAAAAATATGTATCCCCCAAGTTTAATGTTACTCATAAGGCAAAAAAAAACTAAGCTTAAAATGTAAAAAATGTTCTTTACTCACTTCAATCTGTTTACCCCCCACTGATGCAACAGGTTCATTTATCAAGGACAAAGACTCGTAAAGAAATTGCACATTATTGATTTTGAAACCATCGACGCCTTTATCTAACCAAAACTGCAGAATATTCTAAAAATACACATTAAAAAAAAAAGGTTATTTAGTAAATATAATAAAACTTTTTTCAAGGAGGTGAGATCGAAAATACGTACTTCTAGTTCACTTTTAACTTGGGGATTTCTCAAATTTAGGTCAGCTTGATCATGGAAAAACTGGCTGAGATAATACTGTTTACGAACATCATCATATACCCAAGCTGATCCACCATGTACACTTTTCTAAACAGAAAATGAACAATAATCACATTATTTATAAGTGACACTGTGACGTGAAGATTTACAGCATCAATGGCACAATAAAAAAAACTTACCCAGTTGTTTGGCGGGTCATTTTTTTCACCAGAGGATGGTAAGCCAGAATTCCAAATGTAATAGTCATTGAATGGGGAAAATTGTTCAACGCTCTTGGTAAACCAAGGATGTTGGGTACTGGAGTGATTTGGAATAAATTCCATAATGATTTTCATTTCTAAAAGAAATACAAAGTACAATGAATTAATAGTCTAAATCGTACGACTTGAGCCTCATTGGCATTAACAACTGACCTTTTTCATTTGCCACTTTGATGAGATTCTCAAAGTCAGACATGGTGCCGTATCTTTCATTAATAGCCTTGAAATCCACAACATCATACTCATAGTCATTTTTTGATGTGGGATAAATCGGGCTCAGTAGTAGTGTATTAACATCTTTATCCTTTAAATAGTCTAATTTTTCAATAAGACCATTGATATCACCTCTTCCATCTCCATTGCTATCCTTATAGGACCCGACCAGAACTTGGTAAACAACGGTTTTCTCCCACCAATCTAGCTGCGGTGCTGGTGGGCATCTAGGTGCCAGGAAAATGATGACCACGGAGCCAACCAACATGGCTATCCATACAACCCAAAATAAGATGAAGAGTGCCATTCTGAGCCTCACCCAAAATGGATCATTTGCATATTTCATCAGCTCATCTTTCCCCATTCCAACAGATCTCTGAACATTCTCGATGTCCACTTTGGCATCTCCATTCTTCCTAGTATATTCAGAATTTGCGGAAATGAATTTCACTTTTGTGGGGTCGCTGGAAGTTAAGCATTCCTTGGCAGCTGCTTCTTCGTCCATTTCGTCAATGGCGGATCTCTGAAAATCTGCTTCTTCCACTGCCAACGGTGTGGTCGGACTAGCCTTGTAATTCTGATTTTCCATCTCTCTCCCGAACTCAAATCTTGGCAGCCTCGATCTTATTATTAATTTGTAGGGAGGGCGACAGGATAAGAAATGAGGTCAAACTTCACTTTTACGCCTATCAACGATGAGATAAAACCAGTTAAAAGCGGTATGTCTCTCTCTCTCCCTCTCGCTCGCTCGCTTGTCGCTAGACCCCGGGTGGATGAAAGTCTGGGAATCTTGCCCTCGACTACTCGCTAGCAGAGATAATTTATTCTCTCTGTCGCTAGCGGTTATTTCTTTGTGATGATGTAATCTATGCCCCAGATTACCAATACTACACACGGCGTGGATTTCTTTTCTGGCTCTACAATATAACTTGACGAAATTTTCTGTTATAAAACATTCAAAAGCAAAATGTATTCTACTGAAAAGTGAGACTGATCACGTGGACTGATAAAGTAGATTTTGACGTCAAACACCTCATGACCGGAATGCTCCAATAAGGTTTTAAGGTTTTAAGGTTTTATTGTTGCCGTCCTCGACACCCTTTTGTAACAGGGCGGCTCACAAAGAGCACAGCAAAAACAAATTTAAAAATACATGGAAGAGTATCATTTAAAACAGATTTGGTAAGATTAAACTATTTCCTTTGAAAAAAAACCAGTTCTTAAAATAGTTCGTTAAAGGGCAACGCAAGTGAGCTGGCATTTGTGTGAATATGTATGCAAAGTGCAAAATTTACGGTAAACTCTGCGTGGTCTCGCCAGTACCGATCGAGTGGGGGTGTAGGGGGTTAAAAAGCACGTTGCTTTTTCTTTATTTTGCCACAGAGCTTGCGTTGCCCTTTAAATAGTGAGCAGACTAAGTGTGACACTTCCTATTCTTCATATGCAAAAATTTTACCGAGAGCTATTCACAAGACAGACTGCATTACGGGCTTCGTCGCCCTTTTGAATCCGCTTGCTCCAGCGTCACCCGTAGCGTTTGACAGGTAAGATAATATAGAACTCCGTACCCTAGTTGATTCTAGCGCTTACCCACTTCCGGCACGTGACCTCCGAAAAATCGACCTCCACCTGTCGGTGCCATAGTATTATTATGGCCAACTTTGATGACGTGCTGTTGCCCGAACAGCGCGCCATTAAAGATGGCTGTGGGCATATCTAGGTTACAAGGTTTATATTATATCTGCCCTTATGTCCAGGGCTTTTCGTAGTAAAACGTCATCGATACGTTACCTGTGATGCAGTAACGCAGAAGCAACAACAAAACAAGAAGGCCAATGTGGCCGCGTTGCCAACCTGTACGATAATTTGACCTTTGGTACCATGTACGATAGTATACACCGAGGTATACACTCTTTTTTACGGTATTTTGCTGGGCGCCTCCATTGGAGTTTTTCCCTTTAGCCCCCATTCTCCAAAAAATCTTTATCATGTTTATGAGAGTTTTTCTAATGATATGGGGTTTCAAACGTACGATAAATCGATATTGGGATTTCTATGAATAAATCTGCCAAAAATACGATAAGATTTGGTTGTTGTTGTTAGCAATGCTGCTAATAGGTTGAACCAAAATTTAACGGCGGTGGCGGAGTGGCGCGGCGTTTATATGAAATTTAGTTTTCTTAGTAGGACGTTTTAGCATCCCCTTTCTAGGAGTTTAAGGCGTTCGCGTAAACACCTCGAAAATAAAATGTCTTTTATTTGCACTACCAAAGTAATAATTGAAATGTGATAAATATGTTTGGCCACCAGACTTTCGACCTTGCCAGTGTGAAATTCTTCTAAGATTCGCTCTTGGTACTTCACGGGAACGATGACTCGATTATTCCACAGCAAGACTCCTTTACTACAAGTAATTTCGTCCTTTCGGCGGAAGAATGGTAAAACAGTAGTTGAGTATCGCTTGACATCTGTAGTTGGTCACTCGGCCACCATCCTTGGTAAACTTCCAGACTTCCTGAAAAGTCGGATCTTGTTGAAGCATTTGCAGAGTGACGTTGAAAAATGTTTGCATAGAGGAAATACTGCATGAAGACGTGCTCTTCTGGTTCGGGTGGTATGTATTCCGGTATTTTCGTAGGCCACCTGCTTAGAGAGTCAGCGTTACCGTTAAGCTACCCTTGTTTGTAGCAGCTGTTGCACTGATACGAGGATAGTGTCAACGCCCATTTCTGTATTCTGGAATGGATTTGTTTTCTGAAAATAACGTTATTATCGGCTTGTGATCAGTTAACAGCTTGAATTTTCTACAAAGCAGATAGTTTCGGGACTTGGTAACTACAAATACAATGGCCAGAGCCTCCCGCTCTATCTGTGGATAGTTATTCTCAGCCTTAGTGAGAGTTCTAGATACAAATGAGATCAGTTGCTCATTCCCAATCTTGCCTTTATGTGATAATTCCGCTACTATACCATAAGGTGATGCGTCACATGCCAACGTTACTGGTTTTCTTTGATCGTGGTGGACTAGTATATTTGAATTCTTCAACGACATCTTAGTCCATTCCCACGGTGTTTCCTATTGCATTAAGCGGTAGTAGTTCAAAAGTCCGATAAATGATCGAAGCTGGTCGAGATTCTCTGGTTCAGGAACGTCCATGATAGCATACATTTTGTTGCCAAGATGGTGAATTCAAGGTATTTGAGTGACTCTTTTATTAACTGTCATTTTTCTTTGCCCAGTTTCAGTTCAGCTTCATGAAGATCTGAAAGAACTTGGTGTAGACGTTGTAAATGCTTGGTTCGATTTCTGCATCCAATGAGTAAATCATCTTGAACATTTCGATGTGCCTCTGGAAGATAGCGGATGCATAAGATACTCCGTATGGTAGTCTGTTCGGCTTGTAGAGACCCTTGCGAGTGTTGATAACTACTAGCTTCTTAGATTCTTCGTCGAGCTCGAGTTGGGCATATTCTTCCTTCAAATCAATTTTTGAAAAGTAACAGCATCCACCTAGGTTTGCGAAAATATCTTCGGTTTTCGGTAATCTCCACAGAGCCGTATTCGCCATTTGAATTTAACGCTGTGACGATAGGTGCTGCATAGTAAGAGTGAGGAATGCTTGTGAATAAAATTATTTTCTGCATGTTAAATCCCTTTCTATTCGTGGATAATATCTATAAATAAACAGTTAACCGCAATTTTTATGGTTAATCGATATTTTGGCAGTTAATTTATCTGTTTTTCCCACCTCTAATTTCGAATGCGGTGTAGCTACTTGGATCAGGAACGACACTGTCCACGTTGCTGTTCTTAGGTTGTTAATTTTTGGCTTTCTTCTTGCAGGCTTCGGCGATGTGACTAGTTTTCTTACTAATGAAACATTTGGCTTTTTGAATTTACAGTCGTCTGCTTTGTGGTTTTTTGAATTACAAAGATAACACTTATAGTGGTAGTGCGGGCTCCGTTGTCTTGTTTCTGAATTTTGTTAAGAGAATCGGTACAAGGTATTTGCTGACCTTTCAAGTACGTAGCGTTTCTCGCTGCAGTTAGCATAGACTGACTGCTGTTGAAATTTATATAGCCGTTTTCAGAGTTAAGGTGTTTTCAGCCAGAAGTCTCTTCTGTGTCGCTTCGGATCTGATACCACAGCCAAATCTATCCCGGGGCATTCACCCCAGAGCAGCATCAAAATTGTAATGTTCAGACATCTTCCCAAGTTTGGCGATGTAAGCCGCAACTGACTCTCCGTGTTTCTGATCTCGTTTATGGAACCAGTAGGTCTCCATGATTACAGATGGTGTCGGACTCAGATGATTCGTTTTGTATACGTCTTGTCCGTTGGCTTCAACGGCTTTAAAAGATTTGTTAGTAGCCCGTAAGTCGGTGTTCCAATTACCGTCAGAAATGTGTGTCGCTTCACAAGAGCTGTAACGCCATTCGCAAGGAAAAACTGCTCAAGTCTTTCTGCATAGTGAGCCAGGACTCGGTTGATTCATCAAAGCGCTCGATACTCCCATTTGTTGCCATAATTATCGGAGGTGTTTCCTCGATGGTTGACGAATTGGTCATCAGAGTTGAACCCAATGGAATGCATTGATAAGTTCAGTCGTACCCGTATCGTGGTAATAGAGGAATTCCTTTTGAAGATTAATTTTTTATAAAATCTCCGTCGCCATGGCCTTTATTGTGCTTGGGGGTTATCGGTAATTGAAAGGGACTAGTTTACTTAGGGCATTAAACTTATGGTTTGTTTACTTAGGACATTAAACTTATGGTTTGTTTACTTAGGACATTAAACTTATGATTTGTTTACTTATGACATTAAACTTATGGTTTGTTTACTTATGACATTAAACTTATGGTTTGTTTACTTATGACATTAAACTTATGGTTTGTTTACTTATGACATTAAACTTATGGTTTGTTTACTTATTACATTAAACTTATGGTTTGTTTACTTATTACATTAAACTTATGGTTTGTTTACTTGTGACATTAAACTTATGGTTTGTTTACTTATGACATTAAAATTATGGTTTGTTTACTTATGACTAGGGATGCAACGGATAACCGGAACCGAGAAGAACCGAGTAAACTCTAGGAACCGGAACCGATATTTGTAAAAAAATGATAACCGTATCCGGAACCGGAACCGATATTTGTAAAAAAAATTATAACCGAAACCGGAACCGGAACCGAGTTTTTCATTGCTTTAAACGGTTTTTAAACGGTCCTATAACTTTATTTACCAACATTTAGCGCATGTTGAAATTTAGTAATTAAACTTCCTAATTTACTATTAGTTTTTCATATAAGCTCAACTTTATCCTATCTCAGATAACTCTATGTGGGTTTCTACGTAACTGTCAACTGACACACCCTTACGTATTCTCAATGGAAAATGGGCTCGTCCTCCAAATTTTTGCTTTCAAAACTGGCATCATCCGGAAATCCGCAATAGTTTTAGTTTTATTTTCTTCAGTCGGAAAACCCGACACAATTTCACAAATGTAGAAATTATTTAGTGGGGTAATGGGCAAGCATAATTTTTGATCCCCTTCCCAACCGACTTAGAGGAGAAACAGCAGAAAAGCCAGTGTGTAACATACTTCCTGGATACCCTTAATCAAACTGACTGGTAGCTAGCCTGGTAAAGTATGCTAGACAAAAACTTACAAAAACTAATTAAGCTAAAGCGTTAACGGTAGGAGAATAAACGGGAAGGATCTCTAATGAACAAAATGTTAAGCATATTTAATTGAACACTAATTGAAAGTAATTACACAAAATGACTATGACTGTCTCATTGGTATAAGCCTACTGAATGTCCGCTAATTAACTGTTAAATGGGCCTATAATTATACAGAAAATAATACTCCTGTGGTTACGTAAGCCTAAAATAATCAGTGCACTGCCGCTATGTGGAAAATGTAAAACAACAATAATAATATTTTAGTACTGACTTAATGAGTCTTAATCGTTCGCCACAATATTAAATAACTTGGGTATACGAAATACCGATCGCCCACTGCACGTAACTAAAGCCACCTAGTGGAACGAATCCTTGGCTTGTGCAAGTGGGGAATTAATAGTCACAGTACTTATCTCATTGATGTGCTGGCGTCGCTCATTGTCTCCTTTGTCAATTAGCAGCAACGGTGATCTTACGGCATGGTGATACGCTGGCCTTGGATATTTCTTACGTCGAACTATTCGAGAACTTGAAGTCGTTACGGCACGGAACGCGCTGCAGTCGCGAACTCACATTGCGGCCGAACTAATATATTCCGGTTAGCATATACCGCGTGGAAATATCACCGCGCCAATAGTTAGACAGAACTTAGCTTCACCGAACTCCGAGCGAATCTCTTTTACAAAAATCCCATGGTTTCCTCGAAACCTCCACACCTGACCACGCGCGCGCCCAGATTCTCTTAAATACAGTCCACATTCCATTAGTACCATGACCGAGAGTTTGGAAAGTTTTGGGGAAAAATACAGAGCTATGACAAGTATATTTCCTAGGCTACAACAATAGAACCAACTTTAAGAGATCCTTCCAGAAATATTTACAAAAGGGATTATAATGTATGTAACGCTCATTTTTAAAAGTGTTATTTAAAGATTAGTGTTATTTAAAACTTATTGCATTTAAAATATTTCCTATTTAGATTAGTGTTATTTAAAACTTATGACATTTAGTTTTTAAGTCTCTTTTATATTTTTCAATTTCTTACGGGTGTCCAAGTCGTAAAAAGGTATCATTAGTATTTTCTTGTAAAATGTATTATTGTTGTCCGTGTATTGCATCGTCTCCCCTCTACATGTGGCTCTCCCCTAACCAGCGTTCGGTGCTAGGAAAGCGCGCACATCTTGACTCATCCATTGTGCGCTATAACCCCTCTCTCTCTCTCTATTGTTGAATACTCGGCGTCGTATCGTAAATGACTTAGAGATGCGCGCTCTCTATTGTACGGCGTTCGGACGTCAATAGTAAACTATTGAAAGAAGCGTTATTTCAAACGGCCACCTTTAAATATAAAAACTACAACCACGTGTACCCTTCCCGAAAGCCACGTGGCGACATGTGGTACCGTCGTGCGACCTTCTTCCTGGGAAAGACACCAGATGATTTCATCTTTCTACTTTTATACACGAACCTTCTACAGCCAATAATCTTCAAGCCAAGCCGCCTACTCCAAGCTACCCTTAACCTTTTAACCTCTCCAATAAGATGCCACCAAATGTCAGTTTCCGTAATTATACCACGCCTACTGAAATGGTGCTGAACAAAACCAGGGAGTTAGAGAGATTTGATGTCAGACAGAGAGATGGAGTGAGTCCTCAGAGGCCTGAGTAAGTCCTCAGGGTCCTGAGTGACGGAAGAGCCGGAGAGCGGACAGAGCCGGAGAGCGGACAGAGCCGGAGAGCGGACAGAGCCGGAGAGCGGACAGAGCCGGAGATCGGACAGAGCCAGAGATCGGACAGAGCCAGAGACCGGACAGAGCCAGAGACCGGACAGAGTCAGAGATCGGACAGAGCCAGAGTTCGGACAGAGCCAGAATTCGGATCGAGCCAGAGTTCGGATCGAGCCAGAGAGTGGGCCGAGTTAAAGAGCGGACAGAGCCAAAGCGTTAGGGAGACCCAAACGAGCGACGTTGAACGGCACCAGACCGTTTCATCAATCGGTGAGCGAAAGCCACAGGCTTCAAACTATTGTTATAAAGAGAGAGAGCCCGCGTATCCCCCCCCCCGCGTATTTCGTGTTTTTGCATGCTTATTGTTATTATTATTAAGTGTTTAAGTATTTTATTGTTATTTGTATTGTTATTATTATTTTGGTTTATAATATATAAAACCGTTTGGACACCCATACTCTCGTTGTATATTTACCTATATCATACCCCTAGACATTCTTGAACCCGGTTACTTAACGTTAAGGTTGTTTTTCACGAGATTCCTTCTACTTTGCTAACGCTAGGGAAACCAATAGACACGTTTATTCGTCATCAAGAAATTAGCGTTGCATGGATAGGCCCAAACTGATTTCACCAGGCTGGCGCCATTCAATTTACACTGGAGAAAAACAAGTTGGCCTAGTCCCATATGCTATTTTCAGAACCATTAAAATATAGTTGAGTGGACTTAACTATTTCGTCACAAGTGGCGTAAATAACGCCCCGGCAGACTCCGCAATTCAGGGGGGGGGGGTTCCATCGAGGGGCCCCCAAATTGCCTATGGGACTGTGTACAGTCCAACCACGTGAGGCCTTGTCTAGTTTTTTCTCTTGTCAGCTCAAGTTAATGTTTTACTGATGATAGAATATTTAATCACGGGTTTAAAGGATCCAGCGCTTATAACGGCATTGAGGGTACGTGAGTTTAAAAGTCCTCCGTAATTATTACAATGCATGAAGCAACTGGAAACGAGATTGGAGATAACTGAACCCGAAGGTAACAAGAAGCGGCAGAATCATGATCGCGTACTACAGCCATCAAATAACGGCAACGAATCACAGTCGCGAAATGATTACAAAGAACAGACGAAAAACATCGAGAAAAACAAATCGTTCAAGCCGCGTTTCAACGAAAAAGGAGAAGCACTGTGTTTCAATTGCAGTACTTACGGCCACATGTCTAAAGACTGTTCAAAACCACAGCGAAAACCGAGATGCGAAAAATGCCATCGTACCGGACACGTTTCAAAAGATTGCAACAACGAAAGGAAGGATACGATTAAGACGACGTCAACAAAGCATGTAGCGCACACCGTAAACGAAGCTACCGAAGCGACAAATCGAGACGCTAACGAAAAGTTTTTCAAGGACGCTGTCATAAATGGTCACCACGTTAAATGTTACATTGAACAGGGTAGCAAATGCATACTCATCAGAGAAAGTGACGCTGCGCAAATCCTATTACGATACGACGCCGTTGAACCAACTTGCGTAATCGGTGGCTACGACGCCGGGAAAACAAAGCCTAAAGGCGTAACTAAGGCTACAATTGAAGTTGACCAAGTGAAGGCCGACGTTGAAGTCTTCGTGGTTCCAGACGAATCTTAAGATATTTCTTTACTTATTGGCCAACCTCTTACAGAACTTCCAAACGTGACCGTTGTGAAACGTCAAAACACTCTACGGTTGTTTCAAGAAGAACACGTAACACCAGAAGAAGACGATCAACTTCTGAAAATGCAAATTCCCAACCTACCATCGGAACCAGTCAAATTATGGGTCAAAAACGCCACCGTTATACCTCCTCATTTTGTAGGGTTGATCGATTTGATAACCAACGACAACAAATTCCCAACAGATGAGCAAGATATTTTTATCGATGGAAAATCTCGAGCGTTCCACGACACCGACTATTGCATTCCTAGAGGAGTGTACAAGGTACAATACGGACACATCACGCTACCAGTTGTTAACGTATCAGGTAGCGAACTAACAATCAAAGATGGCCAAACGCTAGTAAGAGCTATACGCCCTGTCAAGCTGCGCCTATCGATCACAACAAAACAGTACTTCGAGTTGAACGTCAGTATATAAGACCGATCCAAGTCGATGAGATTAACGTTGATCCTAAATTATCGCTGAAAACGAAAGAACGATTATACAAGAAATTAAACGAATATCGCGATTGTTTCGCTGATAATCTGCACGAACTCGGAAAGACTGATCAAGCGCAAATGAATATCGAGTTAACGACGACAACGCCTATCACATATCGACCGTACCGTCTATCTTACGCTGAACGAGAAAAAGTTCGAACAAAAATTGACGAATTACTGGATGCTGGAATTATTACCGAATAGAATTCTCCGTATTCCAGCCCGATACTAATTATCAAGAAAAAGACCGGCGATGAACGACTTTGCGTTGACTTCCGAGCGTTAAACCGAATTACGAAAAAGGATGATTTTCCCTTACTGTCGTGAACAGCGAAATAAAAGACGCGAACTTTTCCGACATAAAAACCGGTAAACCTTTTTCCTCTTATTTCAAAACAGAACTGGCCGTTAATTTATTTTTACACGCGCAAAATAACACCTTTTTTAACAGCAACCAAAAACTCACTTTCACGCGCGCGTGCGCTATATAAACATTTGAAAACGAATATAGGTACATGTACTATACAAAATTACGATGTGTACAACCGAACATTCCGCCCGCCTTGAAATAACGAATTTCAAATGAGATAGTAAAAGTCCGAAAAGTTACATTTGCATACATAAATAACCCTTAGTAAACAGTTTGAATACAATTAAAATCAGTCTAGTGGTAACTGGCATAATTTAACTACGGGTCTTTTCAGTGATTTGTCAGAGGTTCTGACAGTTACGACGCGAACTTGATTGTCTTGTCCTGGATGAAGTTCAGTGATTCTTGCCATTCTCCACTTGGTTGGAGGTAAATCTTCATCCTTGAGCAAGACCAAGTCGCCGACTCGTAGATTCGGTTTTGGTGTAGTCCACTTTGGACGTTGTTGAAGGCGAGAGAGGAATTCATTTCGCCAACGGTTCCAAAAGTGCTGCAGTACTTGTTGGCCCAATTGCCAACGTGACAGGCGGTTGACGTTTTCAGAAGTGAGATCGGGTTCGGGTATTGCGGTGAGCGCATCTCCGATTAGGAAATGTCCAGGTGTCAACGCATTGAAGTCGTTTGGATCCGAGCTTAACGCCGTTAAAGGACGTGAATTTAAGCAAGCTTCGATTTGGCAAAGAAGCGTTTGCATTTCTTCAAAGTTTAGAACCATGGTGCCAAGAACTCGTTTCAGATGATACTTGACGGACTTCACCCCGGCTTCCCAGAGGCCTCCAAAATGTGGTGCTGCAGGCGGGTTGAAGTGCCAATTAATTCCTTCGTCTGCGAGCCATCGTGATACTTGATCGTTGTTGTTTGTAGAGACTATGAATTTGATGAATGTTTTCATCTCTCGATCGGCTCCTGTAAAGTTGGTTCCACAGTCGCTGTAAATGTCGGCGCATTTTCTTCGTCGAGCAACAAAGCGTTTCAATGCTGCCAGAAATGCTTCGGTGGTCATGTCACTGACAAGTTCAAGATGAATTGATCTTGTGGTAAAGCAAGCGAAGACGGCAATGTATCCCTTAAACCTGAGGTGACTTCGTCCCTTCATTAGTTTAAGGGTAAATGGTCCTGCGTAGTCGACTCCACACTTCAAAAATGGCCGAGCAGGATTTACTCTCGCTGGTGGTAAATCGCCCATAAGTTGCTTTACAGTGACTGCCTGCTGTCGTACACATGAAACACATCTTCTGATATGGAAACGTATGGCATCACGAAGACCGACGATCCAATAACGTTTCTGTAAGACAGAAGTTAGTAGTTGAGCACCTCCGTGAAAATGTTTTTCGTGCTCGTGTTGTATTAGAAGTTCTGTTAATTTGCTCTGTCTCGGTAACAGTGCCGGATGCCTTTGTTCGTATGGTAAGTTGGAGTGGCAAAGTCTGCCACCAACTCTAAGAATCCCATCTTGATCGATGTACGGACGCATCGAAAGGATTTTACTTTTCCGTGGTAATTTCTTGTTTTGTTTAAGGCAAGCTATCTCTTCGTTAAAACTGTTGCTTTGGACGACCCGAATCCAATGGGATAGCGCCTTTTCGTTCTCTTCCTTCGATAAAGGTCCAGTAATCCTCAATTCTGTCGCATTTCGCGAATTGAAGACAAAACGTAGAATGTAGGCGGTGATATGAATGAGTTTTTTAAGCGCTGAAAATTTGGAAAGGAGCGTGAAATCCATTTGATGATGTGTTACTAAAGAAATAATTCGTCTTTCCTCGGATAAACATTCATTTGGCTCTGAGAGTTCATGTAGTTCTTGCGTTGTTGCGGCGAAAATAAGGCACTGCGGTCCATGCCACCAGAGACCATGATTTCCCAGTTCGCTAGCGGATATTCCTCGAGAAGCGCAATCTGCAGGGTTGCTGTCTCCTGAAATGTGATGCCATTGCGCTCTCGGTAGTTTCTCGTGGATTTCTGACACTCGATTGGCTACGAACGTTTTCCAACGTTGCGGTGGAGCTTTCAACCAAGCTAGGACGATTGTTGAGTCCGACCAGCAATGAACATCAGCTATATCCAATCTCAATGACTCCCTGATCAGTTGAATCAGAGAAGCCAAAAGTAATGCACCAGATAATTCCAGTCTCGGAAGTGTGATTTGTTTGAGCGGAGCGACTCTTGTTTTCGCAGCGATCAGTTGTATTTTGATTTGTCCGTTGTTATTCACCGTCTTCAGGTATACGGCAGCTGCGTACGCTTTCTCCGATGCGTCACAAAATCCATGCAGGCTAATGTCTGTAGCATTAGCTTGCGAAATGTGCCGTTGAACCGTAATGTTTTCAATTTCTGGTAAATCGGTTCGAAACGACCTCCATTTAGCTTCAAGTGGTTGGGGAAGTTGCTCATCCCAATTCAATTTTAGCTGCCACATTTCCTGTAACATCAGTTTCGCTCGAACGGTTACTGGTGCCAACAGTCCCAGAGGATCGAATATCCTTGCTGTATCCGAAAGAATCGTACGTTTAGTGATTGAACTTCTTGACGCTGGAGAAGTAACCATAAACGATAAATTATCAGCCGAAGGAGTCCAATATAGGCCGAGAGTCTTGACTGATTCGTCGTTCTCGATGCATAGTGGCTTTTGTAAATCCTTCATGTTGGCTGGTAGTGTATCCAATAATGCAGCTTCATTCGACGCCCATTTCCTTATTTCAAATCCTGCTTGAGATGTAGCTTGAATGATTTCTGACTGAAGTCTTAAAACGTTCTCAATCGTTTCGTCGCCTGTCATTAGATCGTCCATGTAGAAGTCATTTTGTAAAGCCGAAGATGCCAACGGAAGTGTCTCTTTCACGTCATGGCCGAGTTGCTTCAAGACTTTAGTTGCTAGGTATGGCGCTGATGCGGTTCCATATGTAACCGTTAGCAAACGGTATTCGAGCAAGGGTTCGTGTGAGTTGTTTCGCCAAACAATTCTTTGAAGATCGGAGTCGTCTGGATGTACTCTAATTTGACGAAACATTTTGGCAAGGTCTGCTTTCATTACAATGCGATGTTGACGAAAGCGAATAAGGAGGTTGACCAAATCATCTTGAAGTTTTGGCCCCACTAGCAGATGATTGTTTAGGGAAACTCCAGTTGTAGATTTGGCAGAGGCGTCGAACACTACACGAACTCTCGTGGTGGTACTGTCTTCTTTGAATACCGCATGATGAGGCACGTAGTAAGATGGATTGGTTTCGATTTTTATTTCATTCGAGGGAATGAGTTCCATATGTCCAAGGGCAATGTATTCCCCCATGAACTTGCGGTACTCCTCATAGAGATTCGGGTTAACACGTAGACGTCGTTCTAAGTGAGAGAATCGACGGATTGCCATTTGTTTAGAATCTCCAAGTTTTGGTGCAACGTTTATCTTTGGTAATCGTACAGTGAATCTTCCTGTAGAGTCACGTGTATGTGATTCTTCAAAGTTCTTTTCACATTGAATTTCTGTTGGAGATAGTATTCTTCGAGGCTGGATGTCTTCTAGCTCCCAAAGATGTTTCAAATCTGTTTCCAATGTACAATGGTGGACCTTTATTTTCGAACTTCTTCCGGCCATCAGCAATGGACCGGAAACTGCCCATCCGAAAAGAGTATTAAAGGCACCTGGAAGACCTTCTTTCCCCTTGCAAATGCCATCTTGTAAGAGCTCTAGATACACGTCAGCACCTAGTAAAATATCCACTTGTCCAGGGCTATGAAAAGTTGGATCAGCAAGTGTTAAGCCTTTCAAGTGTAGACAATTTCCAGGATCGAACGGACTGTTAGGTAAATAATCCGTGACCTTTTTCAGGACGATTGCCTCGACGATGACCTCCGACGTGTTAATGATATTTGACTGAATATTCACCATGACACTGCCTTGAGAGGTGTTCATTCCGGTTGCTCCAATTCCGTCAACTGAGACGTTGAAACGTGTTCGCTTCAATCTTAGTTTCCTCGTGAATTGTTCCGTGATGAAACTGGCTTGAGAACCCGAGTCCAGAAGCGCTCGGGCTGGATAAAGTTGCTCGTCAAGTCCCTTGACTTGGACCATTGCGGTTGCCAAGATAACTTGGGTTGATCCAATTATTTCACGAGATGGGCATGAAACTACACCGGAGGTTGCCTTCGTCTTCGTTAATTCCTTCTCTTGATGTAGAAGTGTGTTATGTCGTGCGTTGCATTTCCTACAATGACCAGATTTGCAGTCATTGCTTTGATGACCGGTTCGTAAGCAATTGAAACACATGGCACTCCTCTTGACCATGTTCCAACGCTCGTCCGAAGATGCATTCAGAAAATTGGTACATTTGTATACAGAGTGTGTTTCGTTGCAAAAGTGACACGTCTCGCTCAGAGCACCATGATGAGCCTTTGTACTCGGTCTCTGATGTAATGGAGGCTTCGACTTGATTGCAGTAGTTGTAGGCGGAGCTGCTGCTAAGGCTCTGGCCCGTTGTTCAAGAAATGTAACGAGATCCTCGAAAGTTGGTCTTTCGGTCCCCCTCAGGGAAAGTTCCCATTGTCGGCGAGATTCTGAATCCAGTTTTTCCTTTACAAGATGAAGTAGTATGGAGTCCCAATGTTGTACTGGTTCTTTGAGAACCTTGAGCGCCCTTATGCATTCGGCGGTGGTATCGATGAGCGTTCGTAAAGCGGATGAAGATTCTTGGATGACGTTAGTTTGACTGAAGAGACGTTTTACGTGTGCATCGATGATTTCCCGGGTATTGTTGAACCGATTGTTTAAGATATCCCAAGCTTCCAGATAATTAGCGTCAGTTACCGGAATAGATTGAACGAGGAGCGCTGCTTCGTTTCGTAATGATGACTTCAAATACTGAAACTTCTGAGCTCCGGTGAGCGATTCGTTGTTGTGTACGGTGCCCGTGAAGAGATCGTGAAATGGAAGCCAATCGACGTAACCACCGCTGAATGATGGAAGTTCCAGCTTCGGTAAACGTACATCACTAGCTGGTCTGACTTGTCTCACTGGAATGTTTGCTGCTCTTTCATTCGATTCAGTGACGAGTAGGATTGTCAGATCTTCGAGTCGAGCGATTAGGGGGTTGTATTCATCTTCGTGATCCGCGAAATCGTCGTCGTCGGGATCGATATTTGCAACTACGGCATCGTGAACCTCATCCAAGTCTTTCGATAGTTTTTCCACCTTGTCTACATACAGCTTCAAGGCGACGTCAGATAGATTCGTTGCTGTTTGACCCACCGCATTTTCAATCCTGGTGATCTGTCCCTTGATAGCTGCTCTTCTTCTCACCAGAACATCCATGATGACTTATGTTGATTCGTTTACGATCGGGATATGATCGATGGTTTAAACGGTTTCCAACGGAGAATCCACGCTAATTTTCACTGTCTCTCACGGAAAGATAGCCGATTCGATGATTAGTTGAGGAACATAATCAAGTTGACGAATGTATCCGGCTCGACGGACCAAAAAATGTCGTGAACAGCGAAATAAAAGACGCGAACTTTTCCGACATAAAAACCGGTAAACCTTTTTCCTCTTATTTCAAAACAGAACTGGCCGTTAATTTATTTTTACACGCGCAAAATAACACCTTTTTTAACAGCAACCAAAAACTCACTTTCACGCGCGCGTGCGCTATATAAACATTTGAAAACGAATATAGGTACATGTACTATACAAAATTACGATGTGTACAACCGAACATTTACCATTGATCGATGATCAATTGGAGCGACTAAGAGGAAACAAGTACTTTACGAGCCTTGATTTAACTTCAGGTTATTATCAAATTCCTGTAGCGGAAGAATCTCAAACGAAAACGGCATTTTGTACACCTGACGGACATTACCATTCTCGGTCCGCTCAGATACGCCATAGCACTCACATATCTAGACGATGTGCTTATTCCTTCAATTGACGAAGACCAAGGTATGGAACACCTAGAAGATGTTTTAAAGGTTTTTCGACGTGCCAACCTCACTCTAAATCTGAAGAAGTGTTACTTTCTTCAATCGAACATCGATTATCTCGGATTCGACATTAGCGCAAAAGGAATTAGACCCGGGGAACGAAAAATTCAATGCGTAAAGGAATTTCCACGACCACAAAACATACATGACATCCGACGTTTTTTAGGACTGTCAAGCTACTTCAGAAGGTTTCTAAAAGGGTTTGCGGTAGAAGCGGAACCTCTATCACGACTCATACGAAACGATGTCGAGTGGGTATGGGGCGACGAACTACAAGTCGCATTCGAAAACCTCAAGCGACTCCTAACCGAACGTCCAGTACTAGCTTTGAACAATCCAGAAGCTATAACCGAAGTGCACACCGACGCTAGTCAAATTGGATTAAGTGCAATTCTTCTTCAAAAGGAAAACGCCGACGATCGTTTGATGCACCCAGTCTGCTACGCAAGTAGAAAAACCACACGTGAAGAGACACGTTACCACTCGAGCGAATTGGAGACTCTAGCCGTAGTATGGGGTTTAGAGAAGTTCAGAGTTTTTCTGATAGGATTGAAGTTTACAGTAGTCACCGATTGTAGCTCCGTAAGATCGACATTGTCCAAAAAGCACCTTGTACCTCGAATTGGTCGCTGGTGGTTGCGAATCCAGGAGTTTGATTTCGAAGTGACGCACAGGCCAGGAGAACGGATGGCACACGCAGATGCCCTCAGTAGAGCACCCTTCGACGATCCCGAAGATATGGAAATAGCGAATGGCCTTACCGTAATGCACACCTAAGTTCAAACGGATGATTGGCTCACAGCTGCTCAGTTGAGCGATCCTAAACTACGCTACTTAAAAGAACAACTTAAGAATACGGGAAAACTCACCAAAGAAGAGTCACGAATCAAGGACGAGTACATCCTGAAAAAAGGAAGGGTATTTCGAAAAATACCTACCAAGGAAAACGAAGAACCAAAATTGGTTTGGACCGTACCAGACGCAGCTCGATGGAGAATTATAAAGAATTGTCATGATGACATAGGTCATGTAGGCATCGATAAGAATGTCTGTTCCATAAGCGCCCAACAGGAAAACAACAAGGGATGCTACATTCTATTGACAAAGTGGGAATTCCGTTTCATACCATCCATATGGATCATTTGGGTCCCTTCGTACGTAGCGTGAAAGGAAACGCCTTTGTAATCGCAGCGATTGACGGATTCACAAAGTACACAATTTTACGAGCAGTCCGCGACACGGGTATGAACGCCACTAAACGTTTTTTGGCAGAACTTATCGGCTTATTTGGAGCACCGGTTAGACTGATCACTGATCAAGGTACTTCTTATACCGGACGCGCAATCAAGGAGCTTTGCCGAAAATCTAACGTCAAACACATAGTAAACGCTACTGCAACTCCCCGCGGAAACGGACAGATCGAGCGAGTAAACAGACAATTAACGCCAGCAATTGCTAGCATGTGTATAAGAGAAGATGAACGGGATTGGGATGTCCATCTACACGAAATTCAATGGGGTATCAACAACACGTACCACAGCGCCACGAAAAGCACTCCATTTTCATTGCTTTTCAATTTTAAGTCTCGAAATCCTAATCACGATTTGGTTCAAGACACGTTATCACAAGAAACTGTTGTCGACGAGAGTATTCAAAAACGCAGAGAGACAGCTATTCAAGCGATCCTTACCGATCAGGAAGAGCAGCGACAACGCTACAACATCAAAAGAGCGAAAGCTGACGTCTACGAACAAGGAGATCTAGTCGTAGTCGAGAGACCACCACACGCAACCGGACTATCGCTCAAGACGGCGGCAAAATACCGTGGCCCTTACGTGGTCACAAAACGTTTAAACTGCGATAGATACGTAATTGAAGATCTACCGGAGAATCAGCGACCCAATAAGTTTTACAGGAATACCGCTCCTGTAGACAAATTGAAAAGGTTTCTGATAATCGACAATGACGAAGCAAACGAACCGGATGCTGAAGCCGACGATCCACCGACTGTAGACTCCGACGATCCACCGACCGTGGATATATATACCGATGATACACAGCCATCACTAGCAGAGTCTTTCCCGGAGGATAACTACGACACCGAGGAAGAGAAGCTAAGACGTGCCAGTCGCACTACGAAATTACCGGCTTATCTAAAGGACTATGTTGTTAAACGAATTTAATTAATTATGATGTATGCCTTAAGTAAAGGTGACAGAATTTACTCGTATTGTTTATTTAAAAATTGTTTTGTATTAAGTCGATGCAAAAAAAAATTATTTGTAACCAAAGCTATTATTTAACATTAATTTGTAAATCAGGAGATTTAGTTAGTCAGGAATGGTCGAATGTTAGCTACGATAGATGGCGATACCTATTCCATAAACAAACCAACGGATTACCACTACTTTTTCATTTTGAATTCCCCATCCCCTTTTTTCGAATTCACGACTTGGCACGAGTGACACTGATGGGAATTCATTCGGTTCTTGATCGCCAACGATAGCGCGGTTGTACGCGCCATGTATATCTTTTATTATATTAAACTTCTATTAAAATATTAAAACGAATTCATCCCTGGCAATGAAAATATACGATAACAGTACATAATGAAAGTAACATACTGAAGTTTGAAAAGTATGGACACACGTGTTTTATAGCAGATCGTTAAACCTTGTAAAATAATAACTAAGTTGTGTTTCTGAATTTAAAGTTTTTAAGGTAAGGCTAATTCGTTTGCATAATATAATCGCTGGCCTGGGTAGTTTTTGTCTAGAAAATCTAAAATTTAAACTTATGCATTTGCTTACATTTCACAAATGACAATGCTTATTGAACGAAATAATATTAACTCCATTTAGAACGATATACTCAACTGAAATCAAAACGAGTCATAGAAATCCCGTATTTATATTTTTCAATGAAATGAGGCAGGGGCGTAGGAACCAGGGGGCAATGCCCCTCCTTAGAATTTTGCTGGGAGGGGCAACTAATGTTATTGCCCCTTCAACTTTTTGTTCAGTTGAAATCTTCAAAAGCTCAAATTCTCAATTTAAAAGCATATAAAGCTTATAGAAGCTCAAGTGTGTCTTTTCCCGCCAATTTACATAGTAGTCAAACAGTAACACATGCATTCGGTGAAGCTACACTCCTTTAAAATACACTTCTTATGATAACTGTTGTTACTGTTAATGCCTTAAAGGGACTTTCAAGAAAGACCTAGTCGATTTGAAATACGTCATTCGGTCGTAACTTTGACTTCACAACGAACGGCGACCGAATGACGTATTTTAAATTGACTAGAGCGTCTCTTGAAAGTCCCTTTAATGACATTCGCGACCGCTTACTCACTCTCTTTGCCCCCTCCAACTTCTAAAACGTCCCTACGCCCCTGAAATGAGGAGCGGAAGGGAAGGCAATGTCTCCCCAAAACTTGAAAGTACATCATTCCCCCCCCCCCTCCATCTTGAAACGATGAAACCGTGGGAATTTTCAAACAGAAGATTTCATTTTTACCCTACTTTATTGAATAAACAAATAACGCGCTTACATGAGAGAATAGTAGCAATAATTTTTTTTAATTATTTTACATTATGTCATCTAGATCGTGATTCTGGTCGGACTTGGGAGTCTGAACTCCAGACTTACAAGTTCTACCAGAACCTTTGTTTTTAATGCTCCAGACGCTGATTGCCGTGATTTATCTTAATCGTTTCACTTAGGGCTTAAAGGCATTTTTAAGCGTTTTATATATTTAACATGCAAGTACGTGTTAAATCTAATTGAAGAAAGCGATACATGTTAGCCCTAACTCTAGATGGGGATAATCGCGACTCGGCCTTAATGATCATACGGGACCTCAAAAACAGTTTCGCGGGAGGACCCCGAACCCATAGCTACGTCACCGATAAAGCTAATATTTTTCAAATATTATTTATCAAAAACAAATTTTATATACTAAATAAATAAATGTGGTGGATATTATTTCTCTTTAACTTCATTTGAATTGCTGGTGTATTTAATTTTAATTAATACTAAACACACTGGAACCGTATAGGAACCGGAACCTATCGGTTCTAAATTTTGAGAACCGGAATTGAAACCGGAACCGATAAATCAAATTTTAAGAACCGGAACCGTAACCGGAACCAATAAAGCAAAAATTTAGGAACCGGAACCGAGATATTCCAAAAAAGTGGAACCGTTGCATCCCTACTTATGACGTTACATAAGTTACATATATCTCGCCCTGATTTATCAGGTGGACGAGCGGACTAGTTCTCACACTGGCGCCTACATCGGCGGCATCGGGGTCTACGCTGAGTCGGTGATTAAGTGGTTTTCATTCAAAAACATTGAGTTGGGAATAAATAGAGGTACAATTGAAATCTGGTAGTCGGGGGACAAAAATTTAGCTTCAAATCTGAAACGTTATCACTCGACGATGTTGCCATCTATCTCTAGCGGTGGGAATCATTAAAGCCTGAAAGCAAAATTCACGTATATCATTCTGATTTGTGTATTTAGTTACGTGGATTTTACTTTTAGGCGAAGTTGATTCACGCGAAAATCGGCGAAATTGACGGAAAATTTTAAAGGGGCTCCAAAGCTCGGTGGCAAAAAAATAAAATTGAGCATGCTTTTCATTCAATGGTTTATAAAGTCAAATATACGAATAACGATGAAGTAAAACTAATAGCGTCTGCTTTCATAGAAATCGGATAACAAACTAGAACGCTTAAAGGGACTTTCAAGAAAGACCTAGTCGATTTGAAATACGTCATTCGGTCGTAACTTTGACTTCACAACGAACGGCGACCGAATGACGTATTTTAAATTGACTAGAGCGTCTCTTGAAAGTCCCTTTAATCGAATGGCAGGCAGCCCGCCGATTAGATTCTTGGCTAAAACGACAGTAACACCATCTATGCCGCGCGCATGAAGTTTATTTTATATAATGATCAGGTCTACTTTGAGAATAACGTAGACACTGATGCAAATAGCCATTTACAGGTGTTGTTGATTCATTAGTGGTCTTTTCCACTTTCTTTAACGGTTTTCGCTGTAAGTACAAAGCGAGAGAAGGCTGCAGCTATCCAGAATGTGGTTTTCGGATTCATATTTTTCGAAAGGTAAATTCAGCATTTCTTTGTTATTTTACGAGATGATAGATTATCTTTTGAATATTTGTGGTAACTTATCTTTATTATTAAAAAAAATAGTTTACTGTATTTAGGGCTAGTTAGGAATGCTTAGGATTAGCCTTTGCTATCTGATTCTGTCACTCTTGTAAGCTAATGTTATGCAATTATATGATACCTAGCTAGCTCATATCCAAAAGCACGGCCAACTTTGATCACGCACTGTTCGCGCTACAGCGGCCAACACATTCGTCGAAATTCCGCGAGCCAGGATTTTCCCCCTATAAACTGTACTATAACGTGTAGGAGTTCAGCGCCACGCACGGTTTTTATATTGGCTTCAATGTAAAAACTATTCTAAAAATAATAATCCGCTAGGGGCGCTCACGTCATACACATCTTTTGCTCATAGGTTAAAGGGGCTCCAAAGTTCGGTGGCAAAAAAAATGAAAATTGAGCATGCTTTTCATACCCCCCAACCCCTCATTCGGCCTTGGCAGGGGCGGGCAGAGTCAACCGTAAATTTCGCCACCAAACTTTGGAGCCCCTTTAATGTAAAGACGTTCTCGGCTTGTGTACAAACATACCAAAAAGATACAACATAATAATACATTCATAAATGAGATCAAAAGAAATAGTAAAGCACGGTGCAATTAAATACAATTAAAATATAAAACAAATTACAAGACCTGGGAAAAAATTAAAATAAAATTAAATGAAAAATTTCTAAATTAAGCTTATATTTAAGAATATACTTTGGTCATTGGTAATGTTGCTTGAGCTGGTGCAGGAAGAAAGGATAAATATCGCCAACATGATTATTGCTTAACAACGAAAGGCCTAATAATCCTATGGAATCATGAATGGTTAATTTATTCATGTAAGAGTGTTGTTAAAATTCTTCAAATAAAGGAAAAATGAATATGAAGCATTAAGTGAAAGTACACGAAATACCGAGGAATACCGACGAATACCGGGGTTCAAAGGGCTTTAAAGGCACGACTTATATGGTATGTTATGTCCAAAATTTTCCATGGTATTCCACGGTACACGCGAAATAATTGAGTTTGGTAAAATCTCCAATGTATTTATCTAAGGAAGTTGGAAATTTAAAGGAAAATCGTCCTGTACGTGTTATACCGAGGAATACCAGGTAATAACAGCTCCTCCCGTTATATATGTTCCAATATTTTATATAAAGTACCTTAATATATAGAAATTGAAAATACCCTTCGTTTCAAACTTAAGGGGCTCTTAATAGTCTTATGATGGTATTTTATGATATGCCCAACATTTTCCCTGATATTCCGCATACCAAGTTTAAAATTCGGGCCACTTTGTAAATTTCGAACTGCTTAAAAATTAGGCGTACAACCACGCAAAACGCGGTTGATACGTATACAAGGGCATGATATCTAGTCGGATACCAAGTTTGATTCCGGTTTTCCCCTTGGTTCTTGAGAAAAACCAAGTTCGGTAATTTTCCAATTTCTCCCTTTGGAAATCTCCGTGTTAACGAAATAAGATGCGGGTCAGTTTTTAAAATTTAATATGATTAAATATTGGGCGTACAATCATGCAAAATCCGGTTGATTTGTCTGCAAGGGCATGGAATCTAGTCGGATACCAAGTTTGGTTCCGGTTTTCCAATTGGTTCTTGAGAAAAACCAAGTTCGGTAATTTACCAACCTTTTCCTATGGAAATCTCCGTGTTAACGAAATAAGATGCGGGTCACTTTGTAAATTTCAAACTGCTTAAATATTAGGCGTACAACCACGCAAAACGCTGTTGATACGTATACAAGAGCATGGTATCTAGTCGGATACCAAGTTTGGTTCCGGTTTTCCAATTGGTTCTTGAGAAAAACCAAGTTCGGTAATTTACCAACTTCTTCCTATGGAAATCTCCGTGTTAACGAAAAAGTTGATGAAGTTATGTGTATATTATATATAGTTGATATGGCGTAGTTGGAAAGTGCGCCACGGAGTTGGCAAAGTATGTTTTCGTATGTAGCTTATAGAAATAGTATGTAGCTGGCAAATTAGGATCGTTCCAACACATACTGACTAATTAAATTTTTCCTTAAATGCATATTTTATTTTTATTAAACGAAAATTTTAAGTAACTATGGACAATAAAACCAAAAAGGAGTTGTTGGATGTTTTACAGCAAAAAGAATCAAAAATTCTAACTTACAGACATAAATTGCATGGTTCGTAATGCTTTGGCCTTCAACTGAAAGTGAAACCCTTAAGAGTAACTGAATGTTTTTTTCACTTGTCGCATCTTTTTAGATGTAATTGAAGCGTACAAAGGTGTTTGCAAAGAAAAAGAGGCACTAGAAAAAGGTTTACAAGCTTTAACTGGAACCAATTCCCAAGAAATAACCACAGATTGTAAAATAACTGAGGAAAATGAACCAGATACTGCCCTTGTAACTGCTGTAGGCTGATATGTAAGATTTCAATTATATAATTGAAACTAAAATTATTCATTACTAGGATAAATTAAATCCAGAAGAATTGGCAAACGATAAAATATCAACTCTTAAAGAAGCTTTGAGCACATTAACCAATGAAAAAATTAGAATAGAAAACTGCCTAATTTTGGAAAAGAAAAAACTTAAGGTTCTTAATAGGTTCAGTGTTATATACATAACCAGTGGCGTAGCCAGGGGGGACACTGTGGAACGTGCCCCTCCAAAACATATGGTTGTACCTACAAATCTTAATATTTTTCAACTTTTTTCAAATGTGTACCCCCCCCCCCCCCCACCACACCCTAACCAAAATCCTGGCTATGCCACTGTAAAATGCAAATAAGTTAAATAACCCTCTGTTAATATACAATTAATTTAATATTTTAGCAAGATTGTGAAATACTTCATAAGGATTTGAAAGAACAGAAAGAACAATATGAAAAACAAATTGAAAACCTTAATCAGAATATTCAAGAGGTTTATTTATAATTATTTATGGAAAATAAAATTAGATAGATTGTTAAACTATTATGAATAATTATAGCAAAAATGGAATTTAAGAATAGAACAAAATCAAAGAGAAGAAGAAAATAAAAACAATGCCCTCATGCTCAGAGAATTGCAATCACTTTTAACAAACGAAAGAAATGCCAATGACAAATTAGCTAAGCAGGTAAAGTCAGGTTACTCAATTTGAGGGGTGGAATTAATATTTTTTACATTGTAACAGGTTGAAAAACTGAAAAAACAAACTGAAAATGGTAGTAAACTGCTTGAAAAACAGTTGGAAGATTACAGAAAAACTGTTCTTGATCTGGAAACTGAATTAAATAGAGTCCACGAGAAGCTTAAACTGACTGAAAGTGCCATCATGAAGCCATCCCCACTTTTAGTAGAGTTAAAGAAAGAAATGACTGATATGAAGGTTGTCCATATTTTTGAAGGAATTATTAGAAGTTTTAGATCTATAATCTTACTTAAGTATTAAAATTTAGATGGATCACCAACATGCTGTTGTTGAGGAACAACGTAGAGCTAATAAGGCGGAAGAAAAACTAAAAAATTTGGCTCAGGGAAGTGAAGAAAGAGTTACGAGCTTAGAAATGAAAGTGGCAGAATTATCAGAGTTGATTGGAAACTACGATCGTTTGAGACAGCAAGATCAACAGGCTATAATAAAATTAAAAGTGTGTAAAAATTCTGTGATAATACTTCTGGTGATACTAATAATATAAAATTTCAGGATCGAGTAGCTCAGCTGGATCTAGAAAATATGGTTTTAGCCCAAGCTGCCAACTCACCAGACAGTGTTTTGGAAATTGAAGCTACAAAATTAGATCCTCAAGTTATTGTTGATAAAATAATGAAATTGAAGAATTTCCTGAAAATTGCTAATGAACAATCTGATTTTCCTGTGGATTTAAGTGGTAATTTGTTAATGCACTAATACCATTTGTCATTATAATAATTTAACCTATTTAAAATTGCAGAGGTTTTCAACACGAGTAATACTTTGCCCGAATCAGATATACATGCTCATTGTCATGAAGAATTAGAATCATTGAGAGAAGAATTTGAGCATTACAAAGCCAGAGCTCAGACAGTCTTGAAAAACAAAACTGTCAAAGTAAGAATTTTTTTCTCCAATAGGAATGATACCGATATTAATTTTTCTCCTTCCAGGATCAAGATTATTCTAAAGAAATGGAATCTTTATACAACCAAATTAGTGATTTGAAGTTAAAATTACAGTCAATGAAAGCACAATCGGAAAACAGTGATCAGTATCAAAATCAAATGGTCAATAAATTAAAATCAACTGTCCAAGACTTAAAACTGAAACACAGACACGAAATTAGTCAAATTGAGTCTAATCACGCCTCCAAACTAGTGGAATTAGAGCAACAAATGCAAAAACAAAGAGAGAGAACGTTGTCTTTGTTGCAAGAGAAGGATAAAGAAATTCAAGCTGTAAAGGATAATTTACTATCACATCCTTTTCTTCAAGTATGAAGAAAAACCTTTAACTTTGTTTTAAAAATTATTTAAACCCATTTTTTTTAAAGGCTTCTTTACAGGAATCCAGCCATCTATCAGAAAATTCTGAATCAGAAGGAGAAAACGTCAAAGTAGATACAGTGGCGGAAATGCTCTCAAAAACAATGGCTTCCAAAAAGGGAGAACAGAAGATTTTACATTATGTGCAAGAATTGGCCAGGAAAGATGTTGAAATTAGCAACTTGAGGAGAGGACGACATTTGTTAGAGAGTACATTGAGAGAGTTGCAATGTGTAGCAGCTACTAAGGAGGAAAAATTTGTTGAAGAGTTGGAATTATTAAGGACAAAATTATGTCGCTTAGAAAGTAGTCAAAATGAAAAAGGCATCAACATGGAGTATCTCAAAAATGTGGTCTTAAGATTTGTCTTATGCAAAGACATGGCAGGAAAAAATCACATGTTAAATGCGATTGCCGCTATTTTGCATTTTACAGCGAAAGAATTAGAGGAAGCTAAATTAAATTGATAAAGTTTCCTTTCTCAAATAAGATTTAGCATTGTACTTTTGTAATTAAATCTATGGAGAAATACTTTTAACCATACCCATACGTGTGACATGATATTATAATTAATAATTGCAAAAATTAATTTTTTTATGGGATGATTTCCTTAACTAACAAATAATCAAAGGCATTAAAATTTACAACTCTATACACATTTAATCCACATTATCAACACATGTATTTGTATGACTAAAATTTCAATAAATTTTGGATATTCAGAATTTAAATGGCAGCACATAGTGGCGCGATAACAAAATATGTGGGTACAATATTTCAATTTGATTTGCACGCTAATTACACATACTAAAGAAAGTGTTACTAATACACTTTACAGCACCACCTTTGGAATGGCAAGACATCTTTTTAAGACAAAATTAAATTGTTTTGGCAATTTTTTTTGTAGGTTAAAATAAAAAATGGCTAGATAAGTATAAGACTTTTGATAATGGTAAAGTGGCCCAAATTTAACCATTAAACACAAAAACAATGAGAAGTGTTAATTTTAAGCTATTGAGGTAATGTCAAATCCTCAAAACCTTTTCCTTTGATAGTCATGGAATGATTTCGGTGAAAACTAACAATAACTTTTAAATTACTGTTAAGTAGACCCCTATACGTAAAGGTTTGCAACATAATGAACAAAGACTCTTAGGTTAATGAAAAATGTTTGGTAGCTCGTTCTTATAATGAGACTGACTTAGATGTTGACTTAGGAAAAAAGGCACTGCGAAATAATAAATCACAACTATGAACTGGCTGGAAAGAAACCTGCTGGTGGGTTCTTGTTTAAGTCCTCTTGCATGTCCAAGGGAAAAAGACCCATAAATTTAAATCGTTCCCCCATTTTCTCAGGATTAACCAGCATGTCGTAACCAGAAGATATTTGTAGCTTTTGTTCTTCAGTAGTAGCCGCTTTTAACAATTTCTATTAAATTTTACCTTGGTTACAAAAATTTCTTAATAGAAATTAGTCACCTGTAAGCCCAAACGGTGTAACATAATTATATCGGTTTTGCTTGAATGAGCGATTTCAATTGAATGTTGGAGAAAACCTGTCATCTTTTATCACATAATAAAAGATATAAACTTTACAAAAAAGCATGTGGCTTGACCATTCCCTAAACACCTTTCTTCAAAGTTGTGGTTTAGGCTTTCAGGTAACAAAGTTATTTGAGGAAAGAGAAATGTAAACACTATACCTCTAATCTAGCTGCAATCTGCATATTCTTTAGAAATGTTTCTTGAGTAACAGGGCCAAAGACCAAAGCTAAAAAAAAACAATATCTTATATACCTAATCTAAAGATTTTGAAGTCAAAGTTAATGGCTAACCCTTATTTGTAACCATTTTCTTCAGATAAGAATAATCCACATCAGCAGTGAGATCAGCTGTACCAGGTTCACACAAGGGATCATGAAGAGCGTGTCGTCTAAATGCCTTTTAGAGACAAAACACTGTAAGCCATCATTAACAAACCTGAATTTTGTACCCTAATTACCCTAAATGTATCCATTTTTTCCCCATTATGACCATAATCAACTATAAGAGAACAGCCTCCATCTCGGTTTAATCTAGTAGCCATTTCTTGAACGTACACTCCACTTTCAGGACTGACTTCAATATGATCTCTTTTTTCTGAGGACTTAACAAAAACAGAACTAAATACCATAACCAAGAGGAAAAATGATTTGCTGTTGCTTTACATCTATAAAAAACTGGCTAGCAGGGGTAGGACCTCTTGAAAGAACATAGCGTAAGTGATGCTGACCAGGACCGTCATCTATGTCAACAAGAACCTCCCTCCAGCCCTCTGTAGTTTTCTGAAGAGGAATATTCAAGTTACTTCATATAGAAAATACTGATAGATGCAAATTACATTGTGGGGATGGAAGCTGTGAACACCTGAAACTTATGAACAGGAAGGGCGTCGAAGAATTCGTGGGTAATAGTGCAGGCAAATCCAGCAGGAACATCATCTAAATGATGATACCATGAGACAGGAACTCCGTGTTTGGTGATGTTTTCTTTGTAAGCAAGTTCCTCAGTGTTTAAGCCCTTCTTCAGCGACAGGTGTCGTTGGCTTTCGTCAGCCTCCATCACATCTTTTAAGACACTAACAGTTCCGCATAGTTTAAGCTCTTGCAACTGACTTAAATGAGGGCTAACTTCCACTAAATGCAAAGAAATTACTTCCATGGCATCGTTGAATTGAGAAAATATCTGAAATTTTTAAATTACTCATACAACTGGGGAAAAATGCTGACATTTTAAAATTATAATAAAACTGACTCTTAACATGTCATCCGACATTGTTCCCCTACCAGGTCCTACTTCAATAATATAGAATGGCTTTGGTTTTCCAGCTTTTATCCACTCATTTAAGAACCAAACTGCAACCAGCTGAAGTGAAAATTATAAAAAAAAATAATCTAAAATTCTCAAATTGAAAAGAATTTCAAGGTTTGTATAATTACTTCTCCAAGCATTTGCGATATTTCTGGAGATGTAATGAAATCCCCAGAGCTCCCAATAACATCTCTATGCATGTAATAGCCCTAAAACAAACATGACACTCAGACTTAATATATTAGAGGTAGTATCATAAACATACCGACATAGGATTAATTAACACTTCTTTCATATACTCTGCAACTGTCATGGGTCCTGTTGCCTTAATTCTAGCTCTCAACTGGTCCAACAACTTTGTTTCTTTCGACTTAACTTGGGTTTGAGCACAATATAGTCTTGGCTTCATCTCTTTAAGAAACAAACCTTTAGTTTCTAATTTTTTTGGAAATATGTGATGCCTTCAGTTACTCAAAAACAAAAAAAAAGCTCAGCTATGAGCAGCGAGAGTAAGCACATTGCATAAAAGACTTTATACACTTTCAATTTGAATGTCACAATTCTTATTGGATTGTCATCATAATAATTGACGTCATTCTGAAATTGCACTCGGAAAGAAACCATACCGCAGGTTGATATCACAATTATGTGATGATGCTTTAAGAAAGGCTTTTTGAACAGTTTTGAATTTCTGAACAGATCCATGGTTTCACTAACCTGCAGCTTGAAGCCAAGAGGCTCGTGACCTTTGCCTCGGGAGTGACCTTGAAAGGTTATGATATAACAACCTGCTGGTCCTAAATGCACTACTCATTTTCCTACTTAATTAGTTGTAGAAAGCTATACAAATATAGAAAAATTCCTAAAAAAGTTATTGACGAAAATAAAATATAATCTGTTTATTTAAATGTTTTGGGCATCCACAGTTCACGTTTCCCACTTTTGAGTAAAAACATGGGTATACAGGCCTTTGCAAATTAAGTTAAAATTTGGAATTCTTAATAAAAATGAAGAGCAATGAAAGCGAATAACTTACAGTTCAGTAGACAAAAAGAAACCTAAAACACATTCCAAACTTATTTAACAGCGCTGCCGCGATTAATTTAACCTTGAAAGCATTATTTAATCATCGAACAGAACAGCAAAGGTAAATTTAGTAGTTGCCACCACTGCCCACTTCTTAATATTCAGCCCTAACCAAAGTGTAGCTCGGAATTGGCCTTACACTGCTTGAGAGCCATAGAAGCACGATTGTATTGGGCGGGGACGTACCAGCTAGAAGGCTGCCATCAGAGTGCAATCGCGATAGTCGCGCCATCTCATAGAAACAATTTAAACTAAATAAGTAAATATGGTCACGTGGAATAACATAAAACAGATCGTAGGCAACGCATTAAAAACTTTTTTTATTTATCTGACATTATATTAAGTTATTTAAACAGCTTTAGGAAAATCATAAAAATCTCAAGAATCTACTATATCTACCGTGTCCCCCATAGAAATCTCATAGGTAACTAGAATGCTGCCGCCTACGGCCGAGCTTGACGCCAGTTCGCCTTGAACCTTCAGCCAATGAGAGGCCGTAGAGTGGTTCCGCCAAGGAGGATAATAATCCTCCTTGGATCCGCTACTATAGCGGGAGATAGGAGACGTCATTCTCTCTGGTGACATTAAATTCTTGGCAGAACCACTCTTTGAGCTCTGATTGGCTGAGATCTGGCTATCGTCTGCCACGGCATTTGGCCCATTTGCCAGTTACACGGCAGTATTCTAGTTACCTATGAGATTTCTATGGTGTCCCCCTTAAAGTCACACGTTAACTTTGCGCAATCATTGTAAGTCTGAAATACCACAAATCATCACAGTTTAACTAAATTTTAATTATTTCAGTGCGGTTTAAAATATGCCTACATGAGATTCCAAAATCTTGGTTTCAGCTAGGAGCAACAAACACAGCACTGCCCACACAAGGAGAACGCAACCCGTCAAAAGTCGTGGAGTTTCTTGTGTACGTTTTTTATTGGCTAGACGCTTTAGCGCCTGCTGCCGCCGGAAGGGGAAAATTCGGAAAGTGTCTTCCCCTTTCCGTAAGACGTTCATCGTAAAGGTTCGTCCAATGAAATTCGTACACAACCCTTCGGTAGCGTGTTTAAAGGCTAGCTGCGTTCTCCTTGTGTTTGTTGCTCCTAGGTTTCAGTGTCTTTTAAACTATCATCAGTATTAGTCATTGAGTTGGGAATAAATAGAGGTACAACTAAATCTGGCTGGCGCGGGACCAATTTCGTTCCATAAGGAGACTATATCAACTTTATCGTTCTACCGTGGCGGCATCTGTCTCTAGTGGTGGCAACTATATTGCAATTGAATTTTTTCGCGAATCTGATGCGAAATTGAAATTTATGATTTATCGTAACAAACAAACCTTTGAAGTTGTTTAAAACTAATTTTATTTTGTCAACACGATCCTTTTTAACTTAAGTTACGGTGAGTTACCTAATAATTATTTATTTTTAGCCATATAACTTTACAAAATATAGATGGCGCTACCGCCTAATTATAAAGATGAATTTCGTAGTCTTATCAGAACAGGTCATGCGTAACCATGGCAACCGAAATCGTTATTGTAATTCTAGCAGTATTATTCAGAATTCAATGGTATTAGTCAAGTCAAATTGAGTGGTTTCCGGTAGTTCACTTTTTCCGTAAGTTTTCTGAAATAACCTCTGATAAATAGGGAAACTAAATAACAATGACTAAAATCAATAAATTGGCATACTCTAGAAGATGTAAACAGCACCGTAACCAGGATTTGATTTCAGGGTGGGCACGCAATGGAAACAAATAAAAAAAAAAATTACATACAACCATACGGTCCAGGGTGGGCACGGCCCGACCGCCCCCCCCCCCCCTGGTTACGGCCCTGGATGTAAATATGCTTTGTTCTGGAATAGATATTTTTGGGAGCTCTTTCAAATTCTTGTTTTAATAAAGAAATTATTCATATTTCAGTTAGTTTTTTATTTCAGAATGTTTAGGGTAATTTTTACTTGTGTAGGTACAGCATTTGCTTTCAAATGGTGCCTTCCAGCAGAAAATGTTTACTACACACAAAGTCATATCATATGTAACATAATTACTCATAAGTATGCCTCTGTATAACATTTCCATTGAAAAAAATTCAATGAGACCTTGTTTCACGCGGAACATACATTAAGCGGACTCAAAAATGCAAAAATGCTTATAATCCTTACGCTATTGAAAAGGTTACCATGGAAATGAAATCATGTGATCGCGAGGCATGAACTAAACTTGACAAAGCCAGAAACGCGCGAGGAATTCTCACTACCTTCCGTTTCCCATCAGTAAAGTTGATTACGCGTATTTCGTCACGGAGTTGTAAGTGACGTAATTTACGTCATATCCCGTGAACAAGGTTTCATTAACGAAAATGCTTTTATGGCATACTTATGAGTGATTATGTTACATATGGTCATATGAAGTAATTGAAGATGGAGTCCAATTTTCGCGATTTACCGCTAAAACCCATTTTCCAAGTAATTCAGAATTTCTCAGAGGAAATCTTAGTGTAAAAAAATATTTTATTCCGAGATTATTATAAAATATTTACTATAATATTACATACTTATGAAATTAGAATTTTATTTCTTTCCCAGATCCCTCTTTACAAAGTGAAAAAGCGCAGTTTTTAACCATTTTTGCGGATAGGTTTTTAGACGCAAAATTTTAAACACGAAAAGACCGCCGCTGCGCACGACGTGATGCGCAGTGGATCGCCTTTTTTTTCCTCTTCGAAATTCGCGTCGTAGCCATGGCGACAATGTTTAATGCGTTTGTCAGATGGCGCGTACATCACGATTCCACCCTAATGTCAGCCTTCTAGCTCGCCTGTTTCCCTTGGGATTGGCGGGAAGGGCAGTGCTTCTAGTCTAATTTCTATTTCTATGTTGAGGGAAGAGTAAAAAGTATTCGAAAGAGAAGAAGAAATCTCGCAAACTTAGAGCAAATAGTTTGCATAACGGTTCGGTAAATTTTTTCGGCAAATAGTTTGCGCGATTACTCATCGAACGGTTCCGGACTGCCGAATAAGATTCAAGATTAAAGAAATGTTGACTTTTAAGCCCTTCCTCTTTTTTCAAAATTCGTTTTGATTCGATATTCCAGAAATATTTAAATTACCTTCAGCCAATAAGATATATTAATTTAAGTCACCGCCTTTCATCCGGGCTGGACAATAAGTGACGAAAACATAGGAGATCATGACAGGATATAGAAAAATAAACAGACGTGTTCTTCCGTTCGAACTGTCAAGGATAATGGTTAGATGTTTTTTAATGCATGTTTTATCACGCTAATTAAAAGGTTATTTCTTATTCAACTTAATTAAAAAACAGTTAATGTTGTTCTTTATAAAAATTATTCCATTTTGGTGCCAATTTAAATAAAAAAGGTATAGTAATGTCGTAAATTGTTAACTCTAGTAATCAGGGCTGTGCTTTAATTTTAAATAAAATGAAATGGTGTGATGTAATACCCAAACGGCAAGTAATTGAGTTATCATCTACATATATCTGTATTTAGAGGAGTATAAAAATGTTTTTCCAATCAGTGGTAAAGCTGCTAATTAACTAGTCAAACGTAACTATAACTAAACAAACTTTCAGTATTAGAGAAACAATATTACAAAAGTAATGCTCCTTATGCCATTTTAATTTGGAGCAAATTTTAATTATAATTATATTTTACATTTACAGATTATGAAATTTGAAGCATTATCTAAGAGAAACCGTACATGCATTTACAACCAACTATCAAACATCTTATGGTGCCATATAACTTGGAGAACAACCATAATTGTTTTATTATGCCTTCCATATGTTCAGAAAAGCAGTTCAAACAACGAAAATTCAGAAGAAAATTGTTTTTGTCAAGTATATTGCTCTTTTTAGTTACCATTATGACTATAATTATTATTTTGAATAAAATTTACTCTTTTATCCTAGCTTAAAGGTCAAATTGATGATTGCACATGCACTATAGACACATTAGACTACTTTAACAATAAGAAAATATTTCCAATGCTCCAAAAAATTTTGGTTAAAGATTATTTTAGATATTTTAAGGTATTATATTTAATTTGTATTTCACTTATATACAGATTTATATGCTTAAAATATTTATATTTAAGGTAAATTTAGAGAGGGAATGCCCATTTTGGGCTGATGATTCTACTTGTTCCATGAAAGACTGTTCTGTTCAATTATGTCCTGATGTAAGATTTAATTTACTTCATACAAATTGCAAATATATATTAATATTTCACTACCTTTAAAGGATAAGGTACCAATCGGTTTAAAAGGCTCCAGTAACTCACAAATTACACATAAGGTGAATAATGAAATTATTTTAATCATCAAAATCTTGTGAAAGATACTTAAATAATTTGTTGTAGTATTCTGAAGAGGCAGAAGATAAAAGCGTCTGCGATGGCAGTGATGATAAATTAGGGGCTGTAAATCGTACAATTAGGTATGAAAACTATAAAAACATTTTCTATTGTATAAAAACTAAAAATTACATTATTTCTAGTGATGAGACATTTAATGATTTTAAACGTTGGAGAAGCCACGATGACTCTCAGGATAATTTTTGTGAAATGGATGGTGAGTATCTACCTTTATTTATGGATATACTGAAACCCAGATAACAATTTTAAAATTTATAAAATTATGGAATAAACTTACATAACCTAAAATGAATATCATACAATTTTAAGAGGTAGGAATGTTTTTTTAAGATGTCATATGCGACACTATAGGAAGCAATAATGCTCTTTCTAGTTCTTGTATCAGTGAGTAATTAACTTTGCAGGAGACACACTAACCAACTTGCACATTTTTGAATGTGTTTTAAGTGGCTTTCTCACTCTTAACAAAAATAATATCCGCTTTAATAATACAAATAACAAAATATCACAGTTTACGTTTGTTAATTATATTCGCCACAAATTTTTACTAATACTATTAACTAAAATGTTTAATTTTTTGTTTATCTTCTTTTGTGTATATAGCTGATATATATTATTATAAGGCTCTTTATAATTATTCTTGTTGGTTGTGCAGACGAACACTCAAGCGATTCACACTATGTTGATTTGTTATTAAATCCCGAGAGATATACTGGTTACAAAGGAACATCTGCCCACCGAATATGGAAAAGTATTTATCAGGAAAATTGCTTTAGGTATACGTATTTTCATTCAATTTTGAATGTTAACCAACTAATTTTCTTGTTTAATTATAGGCCAGGGAAAGGTCTTGGACCATATTCAACTTCTAAAAATTTAAATGGTAAAAAATAATTTGAAACTAATTAATAGTTAATTAAACCTAAAATCCTAATTTATACTTTTTTAAGCCATGTGTTTGGAGAAAAGAGTGTTTTACAGAACTATATCAGGGATGCACACTAGTATTAACATTCACCTCAGCGCTCAATATTTTATACCAAGTAATAGAAAACCCCTGCCAATTAAAAATGAAAACCATGACGTAAAACATTTATGGCAATTTCAGGCAAAAATGCTTTCCAACCTGGCACTTGGGGTCCAAACTTAGAGGAATTTCAAAGGCGTTTTGATCCAAAACTCACAAACTGGGAAGGGCCTCAGAGATTAAAAAACCTATACTTTCTCTACCTTCTGGAATTAAAAGCTCTCGCTAAAGCAGCTCCCTATTTAGAAAATGAACATTACTACACTGGTAATAAGGAGGAAGACGTTTTAGTCAAAAAGACTATGATGGAATTATTGGATATAGCTAAGTTAGTAAAAATAATAATGAAGATGGAAAGACAAGAAATGCTAATTCATTCCATTGTTTTTTTATAAGGTCATTTCCTGATCATTTCAATGAAGAAGTCATGTTTTCTGATCAGAACCTTGAAGGACGGAAATTAAAGGAAGAATTCAAAAATCATTTCAGAAATATATCAAAGATCATGGATTGTGTTGGATGTTCAAAGTGCAAATTATGGGGAAAATTACAGGTATAAGTAGAAATATAGTTGGATTCATTAAGAACATAATGGTACGTATTTCTCAGGTTCGAGGGTTAGGAACTGCTTTAAAGATACTATTTTCTGGAGATAAATATAATTATGATATAGTTAACATGCGCAAGAGTAAATTCCAGCTAACAAGAGCAGAAATTGTTACTCTACTCAATGCATTTGGGCGGTAAGAAAATTCAATATGAACTATAATTTATAGGAAAGATATAATATTAATTTATAACTCTGTAGATTGTCAAACAGCGTTTACTATTTGGAAATGTTTAGACACTTGCTGCGCAAATCTTGAAATTAAAACTTTTACTGCCCTAAACCCACAGAGATAATGTATAAAAAATTATATGTACATGTTATTAGTTATACAACTGTCTTTACCACTTAAAAGAAAAATTATTTATAGATATTATTTATACACGTACTATCAAACCCCCAAAAGGAAAAGGGTTTTTGTAAATATTGTAATTTTTACAATGGAAATTTAAAAGATTATACTTCAAATTGTGTCCATTTTGGAATTTATTACAAAATGTTTAATAAATACACTTAACTTTCTTCATACAAATCTGAAATGACAGGGTTACTGTTAAAAGAGGAGCTAAATACTTCAGCTAGAATCTTGTCTGTCAATTTCCCAGATTCTGGAAACTCTGATCTCCTAACCTTGATTGTGTAACAAGCATTCTCTACTTTGTTCAAACTTTGTTTCAAAACCATAGTCTTTCTCCACACTTCCTTCCCAGCCACGTTACCAATAGAATAAAACCCTTCATACAGTGGCTTCATGAGTGCAGCCACTTTCAGAGGTTGCTCAATATTTCCCTGAGCCACACTATTAATGCAATTTCTCATTAACTCTCCAGTTAGGTCTGCAACCCCTAAAATATATTCCTGCTGTGGTAATGGCATTGTAACCACCGAAGACCCTTCAGAGTCAACCTATAATTATTTACCAATGTAAATGAAAAAAGGTTATCTTCCTATAAATAACAAAACTTACAGGGAAAATTAATTCTTTCCGAATATGGTTGATAGTTATCAAGGAACCGTCTCTTAAATAGGAGAGATAAGTTTTGGCTTCAACATATTCTTGAAGACCAGGAGAGAACGCTCTTACAAATTGGTAATAGTCCTCCCCGACCAATTCAAGAGCAATTTCTTTTAGATGGGTATTAGCTATTTCTTTTAACTTTTCATCAGCTTCTTTTATTATATCAGACTTGTTGGATTCCCTAAATAGAAAGATGGCATATACGAAATCAATAAGGAACAGCTAAAAACTAGAAACTCTCAAGACTAACCCAGTTATTCTGTGCAGTAGAAAAATGACTTTTTTACTTTCAAAAGTGACATCTCGTCCCCTCTTGACAATTCTTTCGTGTTTTTCATAACGTTTATCAAGATCCGCTTGATAACCAAGAAATGCTTGTAAAATTGGAGAGTCACCAATTTCATCTTTATTTCGAGGATTTCCTCTGCCCCTCTTAGAGTTCTGGCCTATCATGTCATTTTTACAATTAGTTATTAAAGCAGGATTATGGAAGTTAATTTTTCAGAATATTGTCACCTTGTCTGACTTTGGGTGGAGGTTGTTTGTCCAAATCAGCCATTTAAGATATTTTACAGAAATACTGAAAAACAGCATTAATGTGAAAAAATTTGTTATAAATATAAAGTTATTAAGACAGGCTTCATTGAAAATTAATATTATAATCTTTAAAATTACTATCACAGTTGTTATAAAATTTTATGTCATGAGGTTTTTATCCGTCTGATCATAGCAGTAATCTGATCTTTCAGACGTACATTGCACGTCAATGTTCCCAGTCCCAGTTTCGTAAAACCCCCTTGAGATCAATTTTTATTATCTATAATCAAAACCTTATAACTAGACATTGAATTACAGAGAAACATTTTCATTTCACTAACAATGTAAGTACTGTCTGAAAAACCAAGTGGTTTGGCGGATTTTTCAATATATGACTCTGCAAATTAAGTCTTCGATTTCCCAAGTTGCCCTAACCAGTTTTCCTCATTTAAATACTATAAAAATCCAATGAGACCATAATTTTTAATCTTATTCTTGACACATCTCAAATTTCCCAATAGATAATTGTTTTTCAAGATCACAATCTCTAGTCGGTAATGTGACCTTGAGAGTACAAAGTTTAAATATCTTTAGATTATAACTTTGGTTTACAGTGCTCAAATAACTTCAGATTAGTTACTGAACTCAATCGGTACACTACGTTATAATATTTGGGAATAAAACTATGAACGACACTGTATATAGAACGCGATCTTTAGGGGTTGCTGTGGAAGGTTTGCCTGACCAATATGCTGATGGAAAAGCTGCCAAAGTATGGGAGATATTTATTGGTGACAAAAATGATCGCACCAAACACTACAAAGACTTTTTCACTAACTTACTGAGAAGCAAAAATTGCAAACATATACTGGATGTGGCCTGTGGAACTGGGTAGGTAACATTCAATTCAAAGTTAAAAAAATTAAGTTATTTAATAATATTCGTATTTGAACAGTATTGACTCAATTATGTTAGTGGAAGAAGGTTTTAACATGACAAGTGTGGATGCCAGTGATAAAATGTTAAAATATGCCTTAAAAGAAAGATGGAACAGACGGAAAGAGCCACAGTTTGACAAATGGGGTTAGTATCTTAGGAATTTTCAATAACTATTTGTAAAAGCAAGCTTTTAACATGTTAAAATATATGATATCAGTGATAGAAGAAGCAAACTGGTTAACATTGGCTGATGATCTGCATAAACCTAAGGATGGATTTGATGCAGTTATGTGCTTAGGAAACTCTTTCACACATCTACCTGATAGTGACGGAAATCTGACTAACCAGAAAACAGCAATTACAAATTTCTATGAAATGATCAAACCAGGGGGTTACTTATTCATTGATCACAGAAACTTTGATTACATATTAGATACTGGGAAAACTCCAGCTAAAAGTATTTACTACAATGTAAATAGACCTGGCAAACTTATCTTTATAAAAATAGATGTACTGATAACATTGAACCTACCAAAAATTTTGCATTTGTCTCCAGAGTCGACATATCAAAGATATTCAAACATCAGTTCTTTACGTTAACAACAGGCCCTCGATGGTTGCTTTGGACTATCTAATGGACATATCTAGTCTACCCTCAAAATTTGATCGCACAGACAGTGAATTTACAAAGAAGGGCAGATACTCGGAGCCTGCAGAGTAAGTACATACAGTGTTCACATAACTGAATATTTACTAATTGCTATCCATATGTATTTGTAGTCACTTTAGATTATCTTACACTCCAATTCGTTTAAAACCATTTACAAATCTATTGATGGAGGTGTTTGGGGAATCGGCTTCTCATACTATATTTGGAGACTTTCAGCCTTTAAACAAAAATAGTGAAGCACCCGCATTTTATATACATGCCATCCAAAAGCAATAAGCAAAAATTAAATTAAATGTACAGTTTAATGTACTGAAAATTTTATATACCCATATTTGAATCATGATTACAAATACAACTGAAACATGACAAATGTATACTCATAAGACTACGACAACTGAATAAAATTTTCATATTTTATTATACTTAACAGATTCATTTGTGCATGATTGAGTATTACTTGAATAGTTACTAGGCACATGCTTATCTATTTTATTAATACTAGTACTACTACTGGTAGTTGTTCTAGTACTTAGTTCGCAATATCTATTTCTATAAGAACTATGTTGGTATTTCTCAATTGTCACAGATTTTTTTGACACATAACTGGAATAAGGTTTATTACAGTTTCTTTCATATTCATCTTTGTAATTTGATTTGTGACAATTTCTTATGGACTGCGAGGATATAAATTTTTTTCTTGAATGGTTCACCGATGGTTGCATTAAAGTGGATTTAATAACATTTGTTAAAAACTGCTTATTGGTTGATGGTATTTTTGGTTTGGCCCATCCATGAGCACCCACAGAATCAGCCCTAATAGCTGCCTTTTTAGTCTCTTTAATAATTTCTTCAATGGCTTGCTTTTCTAATGAAGCATCATCCATTTCTACTTAAAATTTTACCAAGAAGTACGTTTCATAGTAAATTAATTTAAGAGATAGTATTTGATTTTTCTCACCATTTTGGTTGTTATAAAAACTGTGACAGCATGCCTTAGTCCTAAAAATATTGGAAGTCTTCGAAAAATAAAGCGAAACTTACGATTTAAAACCACTTCGTTCAACACTTTCTTGGAGATTAGAGTTTATTTATTTTTTTACTAAAGAACAAATTTAAATCAACTATTGTAAACAATGTTAAAATATAATCCTAAGAGCTTATTTGCTTCAAGACACTTTCCACAGCAGACGATGCTAGAGGGGTCTCTTATTCGTTACTACGATTTCCAATCAGAAAATGCCCAATAAACCGTTGCCAAGGCGGTTGCTATGAGGCTACGACGCAGTTTTCTTCCAGTAAAAAACGGGTCGGCGACATGACGGAAGACAACACAACCACCGAAAATACAGATAATTTAGCGGTAATACGACTTTCAATGAATTTTTTTAAATATTTTTTTCGGTTTTGGTCAAATTTTTTCCCTTTGATACCATAACGGTTGGAAAATTAAAGTATTTCACTGAATTTTAGGTTTTTTAACTAGTAAAACTCTCTTCATTTCTCCTACTGTCATGGCGTCTACTCGATATCTTTCTGAAAAAGTGGTCACGTGATAGTTTCTTTCGAGTTTACCATGTGACCACTTTGCCCCACGTGGTTATTGCCTACAAACAATTCCATGTGCTCGTACTACGCGTTATCAATGACAAACTATTCAATTTTTACAGGGTCAAATAATAGAAGGATGTCGCTTACCAGTTTGTATGAGAAACACTGAAGACTGGCGTATGTTACATTATGAATAAAATTTCTAAATCTCAACCTGGTAATTTTGTTTAATATTTACACAGCCCTAGCTGAAGTTCTTAGCATCAAAGAATCCCCAAATCATGATACACACTATTATATTCACTACATTGATTGTAAGAATAATTATATTAAAATGTGGACGAAGTCTAATTTGTATTGTAATTAATTATTACTGATTATAATAGACAACAAAAGATTGGATGAATGGGTAACGAGAGACCGTTTAGATATTAGAAAAATTCAGTATCCAAAAAAAGAGGCAAAAACACCACTCAAAGATGTTAAAAATGGTTCTAGACCTTCATCCCCAGATAAAGAACTTGGGGTATAAAAATAATAATTTAATTTCATTATTGTTTTAAACATTTTTAAAAACCTTATCAATTTAATATTTCTTAAAAGGTTGTGCATGTCCCATCCCCCTCTGTGGTACCGCGCGCTATTATACCTGAAACACCCATACCTCCAGTGATTTCCACACCATCAGCCACTAAAGTAAATTAACTACATATTTCGCAGATTATAAGTATCCAATATTAATCATATTATATAATTTTAGAATGGTAGTGGACCACCCAAGAAAGCTCTATTTGGTCGAAAGAGAAAATTTCCCACAAATGAAGAAGTACACTATTGTTAAAAGCCACACGATTAATCAATATAAATAAATTTAATCCTTTCGGTTAAATGTATAGGCTGGACAGGACACAGTGGATGGGTCTCCTGGTCCCAGGACAACAGGAAGTATGGTAGCCCATCATGATGACCTTATTACTCGTATGAAGAACTTGGAAATGATAGAATTGGGCAGGCATCGAATCAGACCTTGGTACTTTTCACCGTACCCTCAAGAACTAGTGTCATCTCCCTGCATTTACTTATGCGAGTATTGCCTCAAATATATGAAATCCAGAAAATGTTTACAAAGGCATATAGTAAGCCTTGAACTTGATAAATTGAAATATTGTGTTAGAATTTCTAATATTCTTATTTACATAGATAAAATGTAACCTACGACATCCCCCTGGAAATGAAATTTACAGAAAAGCCTCTATTTCTTTTTTCGAAATTGATGGCAGAAAAAATAAAGTGATTAACACCCTTAATGCCTTCATTCAAATAATGGATAATATCACTGTCTATTTTCAGATTTACGCTCAAAATTTGTGCCTTCTTGCCAAATGTTTCCTAGATCACAAAACTTTATATTATGACACAGACCCCTTTCTTTTTTACATAATGACTGAGATGGATTCCAAAGGCTTTCACATTGTTGGCTACTTCTCAAAAGTAATATTTTGTTTTTTTTCTATATTGTTATAACATATATAGAATGTAAATTTTATTTTAGGAAAAAGAATCGACTGAAGATTACAATGTGGCGTGTATTCTAACATTGCCTCCTTATCAGAGGAAAGGCTTTGGGAAATTACTTATTGAATTCAGTAAAATAGCTTTAAGTAAACCCATGGTGGATGTGAACTAAAAAAAAATTATATTTCTTAGGCTATGAACTATCCAAATTTGAAGGGAAAACTGGTTCTCCGGAAAAGCCATTGTCGGATTTGGGACTCTTATCTTACCGCAGCTATTGGTCGGAAACTATCCTTGAAATACTGATCACTATGAACCCCACAGATGGAAATGAAAAACCTTTAATAACTATAAAGTACGTTTGTTACTAATTTTTAAATATACAGATTCACTGTATGATTTTTCTATTCACTTCGCAGTGAAATTTCTGAACTAACTAGCATAAAAAAGGAAGATGTCATTTCGACTCTTCAGTACCTCAATTTAATAAATTACTACAAGGGCCAATATATAATAACCTTGACGAATGATGTTATAGAGGCATTTGAAAGAGCCACTGCTAAACGACCACTTAGGATTGATTCAAAATGTTTACATTGGACACCTAAAGATTGGCCTAAAAGGGGAAAATGGTGACGATAGGCTTTTTTCATTAATTTCACACATTTTTTTTGGTTTTACAATTTTAGTTGATCCGTGATTATTTTTTGTTTTTAGTGAACCTGCCAAAAAAAACTGAATGGATATAGGATTTTATTTTTTATTAAATTTAGAATATAGCAAGATTAAGATTGGTTGCTTCATTAATGATACGAGTGATTCAAAGAAAAAGGGGTAGAATGTAGAATTAAGTGTGAATTTGTAACTAACGTTTACGTGAGAAATATTTAAGTGTGACTGAGTTAAATGTTACTTCTCGTAGTTTTTTCACAATCCTAGGCCTCCATTTAATGCTCAAGTTTAGAGGGGAAGGGGAATTAAAATGCCAACTTTATATTTAGCTTTAGTTTCATTCATAGCATAGCATTTTTATTTTCTCAACTGATAGGTGTGAGATAACACTTAAAAAATCTTTCATGATGATCAATTTTAATTTTTTCATGATCTCCCCGATACTGTGATAGGTATTTACCCATTTTTTCCCTCGCTTAACTTTATTAGAACTCTGTAAAAATGTAAATACTTTTTTGAACTTTTTTACCTTGTTTTTGACATATTTCAAGTCATTTTTTGTTTTGTTAATTAAATAAAATTTGTTGAAAGATGAAAAAGTAGGAATTCTTAAAAACTAATTTGACAAATTTATTAATTTATTATCATTTATTTGTAAAAAATGCAATTTGGATGTATTATTGCTTCAAAACTATTAACAAAATACAACTATAAAAATGGGGGAAATAATTCTTGAATGTGTTACAAACATATTTAGTTAACTCTGATAGTTGACTTTCCAATTAGAACTACCACTTCGTCATCTTGCAAAACCTTTAAAGCGTCTTCAAACATTTCTCTACTGACCATCAAATCAGATTGCTCTTTGAATTCCACAAATAATTTCTGATAGTTGTACGTTTGACCTTTTCCTTTCTTCAGTATTAATGCTTTAAGACTTTTGGCCATATCTAGCCTCCTTTGTCTGGCTGATGTACTTAATCCGGTGGTTAAGATGGAGACGTCTATTTTTCCAGATACTGGATCTGTGGCAGACTGTTTCAGAGCTTCTCTATGCAATCTTTTAGCTTCATCAACGTCAATCAACTCCACAGTATTTGAAAATCGGACTTTAGCATGAGCTTCAGCTAGTCTAATAAACGATTCTAATTGCCTAGGGTATGCTGTCACTTGTCCCTTTCCAGAACCAATTTTCCTCATATCTACGTAAGCTTGTATTAGTGCCTGACCAGCTTCTTCAGATAAGCGTGGATTTATGTAAGCTCTGGCGTAGGCAATGTAATCTTTCAGAAGTTTCATGTCCAAGTACTCCTCTTCTTCATCTTCAATAGTGCGAAAATATTGAGATACTAGATGTCTGGCCAGTCTACGATCATAGAGATCATCCTGGGGATCAAGCATCAAAAAGATTAAATCAAATCTTGACAGTAATGTATGAGGAAGTTGTATGTTCTCAATAATGGTCTTATTTTTGTTCCATTGAGACTCCAAAGGATTGGCTGCTGCTAAGATTGATGTTCTGGCATTCAGTTGACAAATAATACCAGCTTTGGCAATGGACAAGGTTTGCTGTTCCATAACCTCATGAAGTACCGATCTTGTGCTGTCATTCATCTTGTCAAATTCATCAATGCAGCAAATTCCATTGTCACTCAAAACTAAGGCCCCAGTTTGCAATACCATTTGCTTGGTTTCTGGATCTTTTGTGACGTAAGCTGTTAGCCCCACAGCTGAACTGCCCTTTCCCGAAGTATACTGACCACGTGGAACAAGGTTATGCACATACTGCAAAAGTTGGGATTTGCTGGTACCAGGATCACCGCAGAGGAGGAGGTTTATTTCAGCTCTAAATCTCCCACGACCAATGGCTGTAAAATCTTTCTTCGTTCCACCAAAGAGTTGTAACAAAATTCCTTTCTTGATGTCTTCATTTTCATAGATGCCAGGTGCGATTGTGGCTGCAAGACGCTCGTAAATATCTGGTATTTTAGACAAGTTTTGAAGTTTTTCAATAGTTTCAGGTGGAAATCTGCACTCATTACCACTTTCTGTATCTTCATAAAGCCTCTTGTTGTTCACTTTTCTAAAATGAATCACATCCAAGTGAGTCTTGTAAACTGCTTTGACATTTCTTTGTCTAGGGTTAACAGTGATTGGCGTTGCTCTAAATATACCAGTAATGAAAAGACGATCTCCTGGTTGAACAGTATCAACAAGATCATTATGAGCGAAAAGTGGAACAACATGAGGTGTTTGGCCAGCTGGCATTTCATCGGGCGATTCTTGAAGTTTGATCAACTGCTTGTCACTGAACTGGGATCTGTTATGAATGAGGCTAAAGGAATAATTGGTATGGCAAGTGTTGCAAACAGTTGGTTCTGTAATCCTTCCTCTATCAAGTTCACTGGTTGTAGTGGAATGACAGACATTGCATTTGAAAAAACCTTCTCTCATCTCCGGAATTATGTTACTGGTACGGATAACCAGGCCTTGAACAGTAATTAACTGGTCAATGTCCTCTGGATTCAGGTTTCTTATGTTTTTTGTTTCATCCACATTGAACGGTCGCACTTGGATTTGATGGCTCAGCTGAGCTTCAGGGTAGCGTTCAAAAAATAATTCATTAACAGACATGTCAAAGGCTGGGATAACTTCTTGAGGGTAAGATACCAACTGCCTGTACAAATCAGCATCGTGATGTTTCAAGTGAATACAGTTGACATTCAAGAATGGCTCTTCAAGTGTATAGACCTCTTCTAATTTCTGTATATAGATTGGTTGATCCGGATGAAGACCCTCAATTCTTTCATCAGCTTCAAGTAATACTTCCATAGCATCATCGTCTAGATCACTGGGAAGCTTGTAGGTGTTAATAAATCTCTTGAACTTAGATTTAACTTGATTAATTACAACATCAGTTCCCCATATGACCATCTGCACTCCCCCAGCGGCCGAATCACTAGTAGCTTCTTTGGCTTCATTTATGGTTTGGGAAGTGTCAAGGTCACTTCCCCCAATATTAACTTGTCTCACTTTCCTCTCACTTCTTATGTCAGTCCTGTGACGTATTGGTGTAGCTCTAATATTGGAAGCAGGAGTTCCAGGAACAGTTGAAGGAGTTCCATAATTGAGAGGAGAGCTCAAATTAAGCTCACTAAAAACTGGAACGCTTCTTGGATTTACTGGACTTGTAGGCATTTCCATTTCACTTGCAGTAGCTCCAGGAGATGGAGGAACAACGTCCAGTTCGGATTTCTTAGAGGCCTTTTCTGAGAATCGCTTTGGTTTTTGAGGTGTTTTTTTCGGTGTTACACGAGAATGAGATGGAGTTGGCGGGTCGACACTTGAAGAACGCGAAGATGACCTGGTTCTTCTAACAGGCAACTTGGACGATGGAGAAGACATTTCACCCTTTTTGGTCATCTACGCTTGCTAATTTTACGGCTTAAGAAGAAAATATTAGGGATTGTAATAATTACTTAAAATTCAATAAAACTATGACTAAATAACAGAAAAGTTGGATCCTCAATCAACTTCAAGGGCTGCTTACATAAAGAAGACAATGTCACAGCCTCACAGGTCTTGTCAGAAGTATTTTTGGCGGGAAATATTTCTGTATGGCCACGGCCAACTTAGATCCACTGCTACTCGTGCGAGTAGCAGTGGATCTAAGTTGGCCGTGGTATGGCACGCGCGTAGAGCGGAGCTTAATCGCTGGAGCGCGTTCAATTCAATTCAGTACAATTTTATTTACTAATTTGTTTTACATAGGTTTATTTGGGCTAAGTCATGGTTGACTTGTGAGCCCTACAATTTGTTAGTTAAAACATTTTACTATATCGATATTTATATTAAAACGTAAGAAAAATAAACAACATTAATTAATTATCGAAGTTGACCGTGGTTAGCCTCAAATTATTTCTGCTGTGGCTGGGGTCTTGATGAACACTTTGTTTAAATGTACGAACTACGAACCGAAACAGTTATCATTAGTTGGTGGCGTTATCTATCTTTAATAAAAATATATAATTTTTTTAAATGTCGTCTGCTTATACTCGTTTCACGCTTGTGGTAGATATCGCCACTAGCTTAATTTACTCTCACCACTTGCTTGCAGTAGATGTCGCCACCGACTGATAACTGTTTTGCTTCGTACCAAGGTTCTTACAAGCGGCACTATAATTAAGGCTTCGTACGTGATTTCCAGAAAGTGCACCTAGACCAAGGTTGGTAAATATTTTTGCACTATTGAAACCAGTCATCAAATAAAAATTTTGGCTCTAGAAGTACTATATTCCCAACCGGGATTCCATATATCTACTTGGAATGCTTAACACGTCAGATTTTCGTCTCGATGTGGCTGACGGTTTTTTGACGCAAAGGGGATTTTTTCTCTCGTAGGCGGGGCCAAAGTGGTCAGATTGATTATTAGATTGATCTTACCATACGCGATAGCGATACGGCAAATGGGCCAAACGCCGTGGCAGACGATAGCCAGATCTCAGCCAATCAGAGCTCAAAGAGTGGTTCTGCCAAGAATTTAATGTCACCAGAGAGAATGACGTCACCTATCTCCCGCTATAGTAGCGAATCCAAGGAGGATTATTATCCTCCTTGGCGGAACCACTCTACGGCCTCTCATTGGCTGAAGGTTCAAGGCGAACTGGCGTCAAGCTCGGCCGTAGGCGGCAGCATTCTAGTTACCTATGAGATTTCTATGGGGTACGTAGTTATATCAAGAATGTATTGAAGTTACTAAGAATATTGGACTACAGGATTTAGATTCCCATCCTCGCAGCCTTTGTAGCTTAAATTCGTCTGCTTTCCAATTCAAGTTTGCTATATGGTATAACCTTGAATGCGCCTTAAATGCAGCCGAACTTTCTCCACAAAAGCTGTGAGGATGGTACCAGGGGTTAATGCTATGCTCAAATATTCTTAGTAACTTCAATACATTCTTGGTTATATATTATCTTTGTTCTTACCAAATTGACGTCTCGTTACGGCCAACTTTGATGAAGCCTTGTTTGTGACGTGCTTTCTGTATTGTGGTGAAGTTGAGTACTTTACAAGCAGACGATAATAATAACTTTTATCGTTTGACGACGTAACTCTCCATTATGTTAAAATTACGCTATTTGGGATCAAAAACACGCTTAAGCATCAAGTCGCGTTTTAGTACGAAATCAGATATCGATACTGTCCAAAAATACCCAACTGATCCTAAATATGTGGAAAGTGGAGATTCAGATACTAAGTTACCATTTTTCTTCAGTATTATGCCCAAAGATATGATATCTGTGGATGCAGTTTCAAAATTACACAGCTTGAAGTTAACAAACTTTCAGTTACCTCAACTAGCAAAATGGATGGATAAGAAAATAGCTAAGAAAGAATTGGAAGATCAGAGGTCTGTATAAACAGTACAATTGAATCAAAAAAAATTTTTGACTCTCTCTTCCATAGTTTTTTTGAGGAAAGACACAAAATTTTGGGGTCCAATTTGGCAAGTGCCCACTTTGTGGTTTCTAGAGGAGGAGCAATTAAATTTTTTGGACAAGATAAATGGATTAAGTTAGAAGGAAAAAAATACAACCTTCCAACAAAATTTGTACCTAATTTGTACCTAGAAGCTATTGATACAACAGGAATGAGGCTAATGTATGAGGGATTTGAAAACTTAAGTAATAACTGGTAGAATTATAAAAATAATATAGTGACTAATCTCTCTTATTTTCCAATTTTAAGGAAATTTGAATTACCTAAAATATTTAAAACTTCATGGTAACAAAAATATAAATGACTGGTGCTTGGATCGCCTAAATATATTCAAAGACTCTCTGGAAGTTTTAGAAATTGACCAATGCCCAAATGTCACTGAAAGGGGCCTAGCAATTCTGCATAGATTAAGGTAAATTATATTGTAGTGATCTAAAATATTTAACAATAAATTTGCTATTTTCAATATTTAGGAAATTAAAAACGTTAAAATTAGGTGATTTGAGTGGTGTACAGCACAAAGAGCTAACAGCAATTTTGCTGGAAGATAGCCTTCCTAACTGTAAAGTTGAAGGTATCAATTTAATTGAGGTTGAAAATCAATTAAGTATGCTGACTTCTGAAAAATTATAGAAAATATATATATTTATTATACCTGTATATAAATAAAATTAGGCATTTTAATAACTTCTTCACTGTTTTACCCAGATTTGAATTTTTAGAGCTTAAAAAATAATTTTCCAGAAAAGTTATTCAAATAACTTAAAGGCAAAAGTGACATAATTACCAAAAGTGTGTCAATCGGACCTATTTCTTAATGAATGTTATGAGCGAAATCAGGAGCGGTGATATAGGGTACGCAACTGCATGGGGGCGCATTTTTTCGAGGACTATAAAGTGAGTAAGTTTTATAGTTGGCGCCAAAAGTAGGTAAAGACTGGTTTAAATTTGATGTAGTTCAGTCTTTAAACACGAGTAGTTTATTTAAATGCATTAAGAGTTTTACGCTACTTCATTTTAACTTATTCTTCGAAGAATTATTTCATAACGCAGGGTACACGCCGGAGACTTTTTAGATTATCTAGTCGCATTACGAGATTTACTCTTTCTTTACTTTAAATTTTACTGCTTAGAATTAGCCCATAAAGCAGGATACAAGATGGACATGTTTTTACTCTATGTTACATTTCGATGTTGGAGAGCTTAATAAGGAGACGGGTTGTTTAAATTTAAAAGTAACATATAATGTGATATTCGCAGTGGCAGTGCCAGGATATTACTATGGGTAGGCTACTTAATTCTTTAATTTGCCCCCCCCTTTACATACACTAACTAAACAAACCGGTTTATTTTTAATAATTTACATAAGAAATGTACATGACTGTTTACATGTACTCGGAAGTTATTTTTTTTAAGTCGATGAGCATAACAATGCACATATGGGCAACATCCTCCAACAGCATTCTCCATTTTCGCTTACAATTGTTGCAAAAACACTTGCCAGGCAATGCCAGTTTCCACAAAGATAATTTAAACTCGTACCCTAGATTCGAATACTAAGAGCTTTCCCATTGACGGTTTTGTTTCGAAGCGTTTACCCTTTTCCGGCACTTAACCTCAGAAAAATCGGGCTCCATCGGTTGCGGTAAGAGTTCCAGCGGGAAGTGGTTAAACGCTATCGGCAACTAGTGAGAGAGTGATTTCGAATCTAGGGTACGAGTTTAAATTATCTTTGATTTCCACGCTTTATTTTATCCATGAACGTCAGAAAGTTCATGTTTTATCTTTATTTTGTAAATTGGGACCATTGAGTTGGGAATAATACTATCTAGAGACCCAGTTCAAATTTTCCCCATAGGCTTTAACACAGCATTAGTGAAGATAGGAACGAAAATCATGGGAGGGTTATCAACTACGACAAAAGCCACCTATGAGCGAAAAATTCAACTATTTAAATGAAAAATTCTTCGATGGCCCCTGCCGCCACCCATTAGCGACTTTGTGAGCTATTATAATTTTAACTTTTGAATTGAAGAGGGAAAGCGACGCGTTTTTAAGAAAAATTTTGAAAACGCGTTTTTTTAAATTAAAGTCATGTATATCTGAAAACTCTTTATTCACACAATAAAGGTTTCTTTTGTGAGTTCTTTACTATTTTTTCATAGATTTTGAGTGAAATTTTAAGCATAATGGGTAGGAAATGCGCAGTTTCGTCTTGCGAAAATAATGGCAGAAACAAAAAAGTTTCTTGGCATAAGTAGGAGCAGCACTAATATTCCAAAAAAAAAAATAGAAGACATTTTTATTCTAAATTATTCAAAATTACAATAAGGTTTCCAGGTAAAGTGAATCCTTTGTTGCAAAAATGGCTCAAAGCCATTGGAAGATCAGACTGGGTTCCAAACGCAACAGATGCAGTTTGCGGTGATCATTTTACAGAGGAAGACTTCAGGAAAAACACCACTTTAAAATGCTCACAAACACCGCAACACCTTCACTTTTCTTAAATACAAATTTTAGAGCTGGCATGGTACTATTTAAGAAGAAAATAAATTATTAGACCAATACTTAGATAACTTTTTACAGAAATGTACAGTAGAAAGAGGGGTGGCGGAGTGGTTAGCACTTTCGCCTCGCAGCAAGAAGAGTCATGTTCGATCCCAGCTAGTGGCCTTGGGTGAAAATTCGGAACCACTCCTTCTGCGTAAAGTTAGTAAGTTCTCTCCCCACTGGTTAAAGGGGTTTTCCCCCGAGATCTTCGGTTTCCCCTTCCCATAAAAACTTGCTGAGGTTAACGGTAATAGTTAGTGTATATTCTTTATTATTTATATTCATTATTTATTTATTTATATTCATTATTTATTTATTTATTTATATTCATTATTTATTTATTTATATTCATCATTTATTTATTTATATTCATTATTTATTTATTTATAATCATTATTTACTTATTTATAATCATTATTTATTTATTTATATTCATTATTATTTATTTATAATCATTATTTATTTATATTCATTATAATTTATTTGTATTAATTTTTTACATAATTTATTTTGTTTTAGTGCAATTTAATCTTTTATTAATTATTTCAAAATGAAATATGATTTACCAAGAAACTTCATTGTTTTGTTTTTTTAGATTTAAATTATAATAGTTCACAAAGTCGCTAATAGGTGGCGGCAGGGGCCATCGAAGAATTTTTCATTTAAATAGTTGCATTTTCCGCTCATAGGTGGCTTTTGTCGTAGTTGATAACCCTCCCATGATTTTCGTTCCTATCTTCACTAATGCTGTGTTAAAGCCTATGGGGAAAATTTGAACTGGGGCTCTAGATAGTATTATTCCCAACTCAATGATTGGGACTCGGAGAGTCGGAAAACCGCGCAATTTATCATCTGTTTAACGATGCAACACTTTTTGAAGTAGCTAGTTTAGCAACTACAACGAATCAAGGCTGCGTTTGAAATATATATATATAATAATACTATAATAATAATACTATGTTATGAACAGTTTTTGTTGGAATATAACATAGAAACCATTATACATAGCTTAAAAAAAATTGACATTAAGTTTTTAAACAACTTACTAGTGTCGCGTTCTCAGTGTCCAGAACTTTTACATTGTCTATTACTTAACTCTAGTCTAAGATGTAATAGAAAACGAAATACCTTCTATATTAGGTCAGGTGAATCAGATTTGACTAACCGCATCATGTCTGTATTTAACGAATGTGGAATCAGTAATGATATTTTTCATAATATATATATAGATATATAAATATAGAGAAAGGGGCGCCAAATCTTACACGGCGTGGGGGCGCTACTAACCCAAGCTCCGCCACTGAGCAAAATACAAGTGGGGACTCTGGGGAGGGGAGTATGCCTTGGGGAGGGAAGGAAGTTAAAACCAACAAATAACGCCTCGTAGTGAGGAACGGAGGAACTAAGTAGTACTCGTCCAAGGTTCCTAGAAACAAGTTGGCAAGCCAAAATATACCTCTCCTCGGAAGAATTGTCCCTAGTGGTATTAATTTCTCGAGACGACCGCAATTCAGAGTTATTTACTTAAAACGTAATCCCGGTTCAATCCCGGCCGGGTTTAAAATATTAATTTTAACTAAAATAATTGAGACGAAACCACGGAGTTTAATTCATTTATAATAATATAAACAAGTTCACCAAAATAAAAAATCGCCGTATCATAACCGTTCCTTTACTTCAATGTGATGTGTTTTGTTTCAGGGAAAACAGTAGCTCGGCGGTAAGACATCTGCTCAGTAACACAACAACCTGGGTTCGATTCTTCGTCATGATCGTATTTTACAATTAAATTATTAATTCATAAATTAGTTATAAAATTATAAATTTAATATAAACTTAGTTCATAAATATTTACAAGATTAAATCAACATAATTTCATTCGTAAAAAAACCAGATTAGGCCTTCATAAATTCATTCGTAAAGAATTCAAGACTTTATTACCTATTATGCTTACGATGAGTGTCTTATTTTCAGTAGCGGCGGTGGGCGTTAACGGAAAAAAAAACTCAACGCAATCGCAAATTTAACCGTTAACGCTTACCGTCACACGGTGGTTTTGCCAACCTTTAAACTGCTAAAACGGTTGTTCGACTGCGTACGCAGTGATTACCCTTTGCCCCGAAAATGCGAACGCGTTCGCAGGCCACACACACACACGCACACGCACACACACTGGATGTCGGACAAAAATACGTCCCTGTTCCTTTTTTTACAAGAATTTTACTTCACTATCGTAGCATTTGTAATGCTCGGTATCTAACGTACACATAGTGTTGCCAACAAAAATGTTTTTATTTTTAATGTTCCAAACTAATTAAAATAGGTCTCAGAATTTTTAAGACAAAGCTAAATATTTTATGTATTTAATCTATTCTAATTAAAAAATTAAACTTTGAAAATTTTCCCAAATAATGCTCTAATATTTACGACTGCTACGTGACTACGGAGGTGACAGACAAATACCGGTAAACGAAAAGGTCCCCCTAAATAGAAAGCGACAGCCAGTGACATCACTCGCGTCTGCGCAAGAGAAGGAAGGAAAGAACGAGCGTTTTCACCAGAGGAGCAACTTCTTTTTCGAATGCGCCCCCTTTGGTGTTTTTTTATTTTTCGTCGTTCTGTGGAGATGCTATCGCCATCTACCTACGATATAATACCATAGACTAAAAAAAGGCGACAATAAATAGTCTTTTATGTGGTCGATCTCGAGTCGAGCATTCATTAAACCTTTAGCATGATACGAAAGTACAGGGATTGTCACACTTTTGGTAATTATGTCACTTTATGTCACTTTTGTTAAAGGCTATGCACTCTTTTTAGAAACGTTTACTGGGCGCCACCATTATCGTACAGACAACCAACGAGCAAGCCCCCCCCCCCAAAACCGGTTTTTTCATCGCCCTCCCTTTAGACCAAAGACTATAGTCTTTGCTGTAGACTGTAAGGTAATGGCGGTCGATTGGGAAGGCGCGTTTAAGAGTCTATAACTTGGCCCTGTGTCATAATGTATGTATGTAAATAAAATATATTACCACTGGTACAATGCTTTATTTCAGTAAAACTAAGCCATACATAAGTGCGAAAACCTAGATTTAAATGGAAAAATGATAACCATAACAGGGCGATGGGGATTTTTTCATGGGCAGGCGAAACGTTCTCAAGGACGAAGTAAAAATAAAAAAAAAAGGGTTACATAGTATACCAAAAGTTTATAATATTTTTCCATAAGTATGATACTTCCTATTCAAAATGTTTACTGAGAGTGTCCTTTCGGTTTGCATTTCGCACAGCCTGTGATAGTGCACCCCTATAAGCCAATGTTTTATCTGATGACCTCACAATAGCTCTGTGAATAGCTCACAGTAAAATATTACAGAAAGTGACATACTTATGGTGTGTCATTATAGACTTCTGATACAAGTCACTGGTACAAATTAATGCGTTACCAACTAACTGTAGCCGCCCTTTTTCTCGCTTTAATTCCGCTTTCCAGCTCTTGGCGTACTTTCTTGTCCGTTGTCCGCTTCATGTAAAAATGAATGATGGCGATTCTCCATGACTCAGGCAAAACTCCCAAAATGGTGTAAATATTCTTGAAAGGGAACGGGGCGCTGACGTATCTCATTTTCGGTTCAGCCGAGAGAACAGCGTGCTCCAAGTCTTGTAGAAGAATTTTGAAGGTGTCCTTGTGCGTTCTTTTCTCTCTCCTCGAGGCGACTCGTACCTGCTCTTTGCACCATTCGAAATATGATTTGTAATAGTCCCTATTCTCCTGGCTCATGGAGTCCCACATCTCTTCCGAATTTTGTTTGTACGACTAAACAAAAAAGAAAAAAAAAATTGCCTTAATGCAAAATCTTTTGCAGCGATGACCAGATTTAAGGACATACCTGAAGTAAACTATAAGAGAGAGAAAGATCTCCGGGTTGTATAACGGAAACGAGGATGTTAAATTTCTCCATTTCGTAGCGAAGACTTCTACAAAACCCTTCCAGCGCAAATTTACAAGCGCTGTACAGAGACAACTGTGGGAAGGCGATGCGGCCATTGATTCCCGTAAAAGTAATCACGCGTCCTTTGAGGTAAACATGATTAGAGCCGAGGTTCTAATAACCATAATTACGTCGTACCATTGCACGGTTTTAGAAGCGGCAGGAAGTGTTTCGTAACTCTAATGGTACCAAGCAGCGTCACATTGACTTGTCTCTCGCATTGACCCATGGTATACCAGTCGAAATCACCGTAAAGTTTAGCTCCAGCATTATTTATCAAGCAGTAAAGACCTAAAATTATAAGCCATAGCAATTCGTTAGATTTAATTTAATTAGGCATTAAACAATTTCAATCATGTTTGAAACCTTCGGATCCTATAGGCAACCTCTGTCTCACAAATTCGGCCGCTCTCTGTACTTCTTGGTCGTCGGCAACGTCAATCGGAACTATGGTCAGTTTAGCGGACGTTCGACCTTTCAACCTCCGAGCTCCTTCTCCATCGGGAAAGTGGCAACCCGCGAAGACGTTGAAACCCAGTCGGTCCAATTTCTTGGCGCATTCGTAGCCAACCCCGTGATCACATCCAGTAATGAAAATGGCCTTTCCCTTCGGATCCTTTGGTTTTTTCTTGTTGCTAAAAATGATTTTCAACGCGACTAAGGATAGGAAAATGACAAATGCCACAGCGGGAATGTTCTTCAACGTCAGGGTGCTAAAATTAATTTTGGTTGGGCAGTCTTTCTTAGCCGTTGTCTTCATTTTTAATACACACGTTGGTAACCAAAACGTCTTGGTTGATATAAATTTTGTATAATAACTGTGAGATATCGGGGCTCACGCCTATCGTTTGCTTTTTTCTAGTCATTTAATCTTCGATTTGAACAATCGGTATGTGATAAACCTTACAGAGACACACTGAGTTCTATTGTGATGCCCGAAGAATTGATAAGATAATGATTTGTTCGTAATCAAATGAAAATGTTTCGAATTGGCGATTAAAGCTCGGATTATAATGCAATGTTTTCAAATATTATTTATTACATTCATATTCTATAGAGCCTACTTACAATTGATAATATGTACTTGAATCTTTAGGGGGATATGATTACTTTACATGACGGTATGTGTTTATAAATGAAGCGTATGTTCTATGTACCTCATATTGGGTTAATGAAGAAAGGGGTGAATGAGGTCCATATAAATTTTAGTATCGGATACCACAAAATAAGGTTTTTCATAGTTAGTGGCGTAGCCAGGATTTTGGTTTCGGTGGGGGAGAGGGGAATTTAAAAAATTAAAAATGTACATAAAACCATACGTTTGGGGGTGCCTCCTGTGTTCCCCTAATAACTTCACCTCTGATTTCAGCATCTTCCAAATTTGTTTCAGCCAGAAAACGGGTTTCCAAAAACAAAAATTTAACTTTTGATTATAAATTTGGGATTTGTAGTATAATTTTAATCATTAGCGCCGGGAATTACCCTAAGGGGTGGAGCCCACCTGTGATTTTTGGAAAATTAAAATTTGTGCCTTTGCCCTACTATACCTAAAATTGGTTTAAATGTCATCTAACTTTACTTTTACACGAAACTGAAAATTCCGTTTATCCTTGATAAATATGTAGTTAAAAAATGTGCCCCACCTTGGCCTCATATACGTTTTAAGGCTGGTGATGTAATTCAGTACTTATCATAGAGGGGATCCGGGAGTCCACGGTTGTATCACTGATTAGAATTTTAACTAAGGAAAATTTCATGATTTGGCGTCCCGAAACGTCTTTGATTCCAAAAGCTCAAAATTTTTAATATTTAGAAAACCAATAGACCAAAGCTCACTAAATAAATAATCTTTCGGCGAGACAAGTATAGATATTTAATACGTTATCTTCTGAATGACAGAAATTTTGAAGTCTTGTTCTTCCAGTCACTCGATTCCAATTAAGTAGATTTGAAGGTCGATCCAGGCCGAAGCGGTAATAAGATAATAGGCCTTTCTATAAATTAAAGTGGCCTTATTGTTTACTGTTTTTTTTTTCTCACTTCTACAATGCTTCTCCAGCTCTCCCACTAAAGAAAGCTAATGGATTCATCCATAGGTTTGATTGCACAATATCAAGAACGAGTACAATTTTTTTAAAAACCATCTTATATTTTAACAAAAAGAAACTTTTATCGATACATAGCGTGGGTCTTACAGAAAGTGTCACTTAAGTTTGTTTTTGTTCCTTCGGTTATGAGCACGGCCAGCGGGTTTATCATGGTTTAATGATATTTCTTTAGTAGACGATACCAAAAGTAAATGAACCGAAGTTATCAGACTGCTATACTCTCCATGTTGGAGGCGTTTTCCTTATGAAGTTAGATTTTGATCTAGAATTTGAAATTTTGCGCGCTCCTAGGAAATATGCTTTTTTACTCTATTTTTTCATCATTTTCATCAGTAAAACGCCCTCCGATTCTGAGCGCAATTTCGATAACTGCGGTTCATTTACTTCTGACGATTCCAAATGCGAGTCACATGATATTAATGAGACGTAGTACGATCCGGAAATCAACAACGAAAATTAAAATAATAATTTTTTTTAATACCCATTAGTGGCGTAGTCCTGTAATCCCAAGCATCTGGGAGGCAGAGAATGTCAATGGCCGTGTGAGGACGACCACCAATCTCCCAACGGGTGGTTGTTATACTCCCGCCACGGGTGTCACCATGGACATTGTATTTTAAGGACGAGAGTCTAGCGGCGGCCTCCGTTAGAATCTATTGCGTTAAACGACTTAAACTCAAGGGGAGTCGGTAGTAAACAAAAAAGATGGAGGCGGCATTTGCTAGTAATTTTGGCGGAATCATCTTGTTTAATTATTAATGTAGCAGGTGTAAAAATGCAAATTAGTTTTGGCTAAGTTTATCATTTGAATAAAAAATAACAAAATTTACCTGTAATATGGTTGTTCCACATGCACATGAGAACGAATTTTGGTCACTGACTTGTTATTTCTACAAGAGGTACTTAATAAAAGGTAGCTGTCATTAGCTATTTTTTTTTGGTTTTATTTTTATTAAATTTCATTACTGTTAGATTCTTTATCTAATCTAAGCATTAGCTTAAACATGGCCGTGGATTGTTTACAAATGATTCCCCGTGCGCGACGTAGATGCGCAGAATATAAAACCAATCTAGAACGACGAAATATTCATCACTTTCTCGTCCCTGTAATACAATGTCCATGGTGTAACACATATCTTTCCCCTAATTAACCAGTTTACCGAATGAACGGACTACAATGTTGTCCCCAGGGCCGTCACCAGCAGAAAAAATTAGGTAGGGCCATGGTAGGGCACATTTTGAGGTCTATAGTAACCGAGCTCGCTCCGCGGCTACACAGAGTAAAGACGACTTTTATTAGTATTAACGATAACTGAATTCATACGTCGTGTATTTTCTCTATAAAAACGCAAATTAGCAATGACACTTTAAATTACAATATTTTAATTTTCCTATATGTACAATAATTATACAATCAGTTTTCGAGATAGATAGATCAATCGTTTTATTAGTTTAATTATAAACCAACGACTACCGGGCTACCTTTCACGAGCTGCACTTACTCTGATCCCGGGAACTAGGCTATGCCTGAATTTCGCTAATTCTCCGGTAGAAGTCGGAGCTCTGCTGATATATTACTACATATGCCTAGGCGGTTATACGGGCCTGATTCTCGGATCGTACTTTCGATCGTATATCATACCGACCGCCGAAATATCGTACAAATACGATCCAGATCGTACATCTGGCAACTCTGGAAGAGGGAATGGGGGTTATATGCGTCACAGTGTTCAGCGATATCTAGATACACGATATCTAGATACGGATCTAGCTACGTTTTTAGGTACTTTTTTTTAGGTACAAGATATTATTGTGGGTAAAAGATACTAACTTTTTTCAGGCGAACACAGATATATAAAAATCTCTTACACATACCTTTTTTTCCGTATATGTTTGCAAAGAATGTATCTTATGTATCTAAATTATTGCCCTTTGGTATCTATCTTTTTTTGAGGGGCTATATCTGCGACGTTCCTTATCTGTATCTTTCTTGTTTTGGTAGTTATATTTTAATACATCGATAAAAAGATATACCAGGTACAAAGAGTGAAAACGAACGTAATTATGTTTTTAGTTTGAAAAAGCATTATCTGGATTACTATCAGGCATCTCTTCGGGGGAATGCCTACCTCCCCGGCGTTAAGAGCTTGCCAATGGACATCACACACACGTTTGTCTGGTAAAAACCACCCTGAGCCAAGTTACCTTCCCCCGAGGAAACGTTTCTGAGAGAAACACTGAGCATTATTAACGTTTGTAGCCCAAGAGTCAGACTCAGGGGTGGACAGGCGCCTTTTTCGTGAAGTGGGTACTGTAGGCTTGCGGGCCCCCCAAAAATCACTTTTCAAGTGGTCCCCAGTCGAACTAAAGGGTAATTTGGGTCGATGCCCCGTGAGATAACGCTCACCAGCCCACCGGCCCAATCCACCCCTGGTCCGACTTTAGAAGAAACACCTACTCTTAACATGACGGACATCGTCGTTTGCCGTCATAAATGTAATTTAATTAGTATTTCCATATGTAACATAATTACTCATAAGTAATATAATATCTCCATTGAAAAATATTCAATGGGACCTTGTTTCACGCGGAACATACATTGAGCGGACACAAAAATGCAAAAACGCTTATAATCCTTGCGCTATTGAAAAGGTTACCATGGAAATGAAATCATGTGATCGCGAGGCACGAGCTAAACTTGACATGGGCTGCTATGGGCAAAGCCAGAAACGAGCGAGGAATTCTCACTAACTTCCGTTTCCCATCAGTAAAGTTGATGACGCGTATTTCGTCACGGAGTTGTAAGTGACGTAATTTACGTCATATCCCGTGAACAAGGTTTCATTAACGAAAATGCTTTTATGGCATACTTATGAGTGATTATGTTACATATGGTATTTCGCATAAATGTGTCGGTACTATTAATACGGAAAGTATGGTGACTAACGCTGAGTTCAGTGTTTCTCCATCTTTCCGCTACTATCCTATATTAAAGGAAGACGACGAAGCAGTCGACGATATGACGTAGGGGAAGTAAGGTCGGCGCTAGGGCATGGCGACAAAGGCGACTGCCTAGAGCGCCGCACTCAGCGGCACTTATTGGGGGCCAGCATAAATCCGTCAAGGGGGGTGGCCGAAGTCTTGACCCGGAACCCCCCTGGTCTACGCCACTTGCCCGCACTTAGCGACATGTTTTGGGATCCCGCAGTTAGCTGGGGTTTTTGGTTTCCCCCGTACTTAGCGACATGTTTTGGGATCCCGCAGTTTGCGACACTTATTAGTATCCCACACCCTATCCTTCTTGCCCGCACTTAGCGGCAGTTTTTGTTTCCCCCCGTACTTAGCAACACTTATTGGTATCCCGCACTTGGCGGCGGTGTTTGGTTCCCCCCGTACTTAGCGACATGTTTTGGGATCCCGCAGTTAGCGACACTTATTGGTATGCCGCACTTAGCAGCGGTTTTTGGTTCCCCCCGTACTTAGCGACATGTTTTGGGATCCCGCAGTTTGCGACACTTATTGGCATCCCGCACTTAGCTGGGGTTTTTGGTTTCCCCCGTACTTAGCGACAGGTTTTGGTATCCCGCAGTTTGCGACACTTATTGGTATCCCGCACTTAGCTGGGGTTTTTGGTTTCCCCCGTACTTAGCGACATGTTTTGGGATCCCGCAGTTTGCGACACTTATTGGCATCCCGCACTTAGCTGGGGTTTTTGGTTTCCCCCGTACTTAGCGACAGGTTTTGGTATCCCGCAGTTTGCGACACTTATTGGTATCCCGCACTTAGCTGGGGTTTTTGGTTTCCCCCGTACTTAGCGACATGTTTTGGGATCCCGCAGTTTGCGACACTTATTGGCATCCCGCACTTAGCTGGGGTTTTTGGTTTCCCCCGTACTTAGCGACAAGTTTTGGTATCCCGCAGTTTGCGACACTTATTGGTATCCCGCAGTTTGCGACACTTATTGGTATCCCGCACTTAGCAGGGGTTTTTGGTTCCCCCCGTACTTAGCGACATGTTTTGGGATCCCGCAGTTTGCGACACTTATTGGCATCCCGCACTTAGCTGGGGTTTTTGGTTTCCCCCGTACTTAGCGACAGGTTTTGGTATCCCGCAGTTTGCGACACTTATTGGCATCCCGCACTTAGCTGGGGTTTTTGGTTTCCCCCGTACTTAGCGACAGGTTTTGGTATCCCGCAGTTTGCGACACTTATTGGCATCCCGCAGTTTGCGACACTTATTGGTATCCCGCACTTAGCAGGGGTTTTTGGTTCCCCCCGTACTTAACGACATGTTTTGGGATCCCGCAGTTTGCGACACTTATTGGTATGCCGCACTTAGCAGCGGTTTTTGGTTCCCCCCGTACTTAGCGACATGTTTTGGGATCCCGCAGTTTGCGACACTTATTGGCATCCCGCACTTAGCTGGGGTTTTTGGTTTCCCCCGTACTTAGCGACAGGTTTTGGTATCCCGCAGTTTGCGACACTTATTGGTATCCCGCACTTAGCTGGGGTTTTTGGTTTCCCCCGTACTTAGCGACATGTTTTGGGATCCCGCAGTTTGCGACACTTATTGGCATCCCGCACTTAGCTGGGGTTTTTGGTTTCCCCCGTACTTAGCGACAGGTTTTGGTATCCCGCAGTTTGCGACACTTATTGGTATCCCGCACTTAGCTGGGGTTTTTGGTTTCCCCCGTACTTAGCGACATGTTTTGGGATCCCGCAGTTTGCGACACTTATTGGCATCCCGCACTTAGCTGGGGTTTTTGGTTTCCCCCGTACTTAGCGACAAGTTTTGGTATCCCGCAGTTTGCGACACTTATTGGTATCCCGCAGTTTGCGACACTTATTGGTATCCCGCACTTAGCAGGGGTTTTTGGTTCCCCCCGTACTTAGCGACATGTTTTGGGATCCCGCAGTTTGCGACACTTATTGGCATCCCGCACTTAGCTGGGGTTTTTGGTTTCCCCCGTACTTAGCGACAGGTTTTGGTATCCCGCAGTTTGCGACACTTATTGGCATCCCGCACTTAGCTGGGGTTTTTGGTTTCCCCCGTACTTAGCGACAGGTTTTGGTATCCCGCAGTTTGCGACACTTATTGGCATCCCGCAGTTTGCGACACTTATTGGTATCCCGCACTTAGCAGGGGTTTTTGGTTCCCCCCGTACTTAACGACATGTTTTGGGATCCCGCAGTTTGCGACACTTATTGGTATGCCGCACTTAGCAGCGGTTTTTGGTTCCCCCCGTACTTAGCGACATGTTTTGGGATCCCGCAGTTTGCGACACTTATTGGCATCCCGCACTTAGCTGGGGTTTTTGGTTTCCCCCGTACTTAGCGACAGGTTTTGGTATCCCGCAGTTTGCGACACTTATTGGCATCCCGCACTTAGCTGGGGTTTTTGGTTTCCCCCGTACTTAGCGACAGGTTTTGGTATCCCGCAGTTTGCGACACTTATTGGTATCCCGCACTTAGCTGGGGTTTTTGGTTTCCCCCGTACTTAGCGACATGTTTTGGGATCCCGCAGTTTGCGACACTTATTGGCATCCCGCACTTAGCTGGGGTTTTTGGTTTCCCCCGTACTTAGCGACAGGTTTTGGTATCCCGCAGTTTGCGACACTTATTGGTATCCCGCACTTAGCTGGGGTTTTTGGTTTCCCCCGTACTTAGCGACATGTTTTGGGATCCCGCAGTTTGCGACACTTATTGGCATCCCGCACTTAGCTGGGGTTTTTGGTTTCCCCCGTACTTAGCGACAGGTTTTGGTATCCCGCAGTTTGCGACACTTATTGGTATCCCGCAGTTTGCGACACTTATTGGTATCCCGCACTTAGCAGGGGTTTTTGGTTCCCCCCGTACTTAGCGACATGTTTTGGGATCCCGCAGTTTGCGACACTTATTGGCATCCCGCACTTAGCTGGGGTTTTTGGTTTCCCCCGTACTTAGCGACAGGTTTTGGTATCCCGCAGTTTGCGACACTTATTGGTATCCCGCACTTAGCTGGGGTTTTTGGTTTCCCCCGTACTTAGCGACATGTTTTGGGATCCCGCAGTTTGCGACACTTATTGGCATCCCGCACTTAGCTGGGGTTTTTGGTTTCCCCCGTACTTAGCGACAGGTTTTGGTATCCCGCAGTTTGCGACACTTATTGGTATCCCGCACTTAGCAGGGGTTTTTGGTTCCCCCCGTACTTAGCGACATATTTTGGGATCCCGCAGTTTGCGACACTTATTGGCATCCCGCACTTAGCTGGGGTTTTTGGTTTCCCCCGTACTTAGCGACAGGTTTTGGTATCCCGCAGTTTGCGACACTTATTGGTATCCCGCACTTAGCTGGGGTTTTTGGTTTCCCCCGTACTTAGCGACATGTTTTGGGATCCCGCAGTTTGCGACACTTATTGGCATCCCGCACTTAGCTGGGGTTTTTGGTTTCCCCCGTACTTAGCGACAGGTTTTGGTATCCCGCAGTTTGCGACACTTATTGGTATCCCGCACTTAGCTGGGGTTTTTGGTTTCCCCCGTACTTAGCGACATGTTTTGGGATCCCGCAGTTAGCGACACTTATTGGTGCACCCCCTCTTTTTTCCTTCAAATGCGTTGAGAGAAGGGGCCCCTTCTCACTACTTAGGGCCCCGCACTCTCTAATTCCGGGCCTGAGGGGGGAAGTTGGTCGCAAATTCTCCACCCACTGGCTTTCTGAATCTACCTATCGGTCGATTTAACGTCTTGAGTTAGCTTTGTTGATATTTATTCTATGCCTGCTCTTCTTTGAAATGTTCTGTTAAATTTCGTGTCGCTACTCACAGGCCCGCACTGGCCCGGGCGGCTAACCGGCGATCGCCGGTCAGATCGGGGCCAACTCAAATTGGGGGCCAAATAGGAAAAACTTGGAATTAATGGGTAATGGGGCCAACACGACTGCGTAGCCGGTGGGGCCAACTACTAGCCAGTCCGGCCCTGGCTACTCACAGTACATAGGAATCGTTTTGTATATCTAAACTGTACCTATTATCTAGATACAGAAATTTTTACCTTTAGATAAAATGATTTTTTACTGGGTACTATATTTTAAGTTAATAGGTCTTCGAGGAAATATCCGATACGCGAATCTAACTCTCGAATACGTATGAGAAGATAAACAGTGTAGCACGTATAGATAATTATAGCTGAACTAGATAAAAGTATCTTGCCACTAACAATCAACAGATACGCTAGATACTTTAACCTTAGGTACAAATATATTTTACCTAGTATCTTTTATCTTTTACCTAGATACCAAACCGCTGAACCCTGATGCGTCATCAAAATTCGAAATTTTCTCCAGCGCGCCTCCAAGTGAGGCGTTTTAGAACGTATGTCTACGAGCGAGTAAGTCGAAGAGAGAAAATTGCGCCAGGCGATAGACCAAATATAGGCTAACGTTTCTTGTCCGTAGCCAGAAAAATTTCGTTAAGGGGGCAGTAGCTTTTTGTGAGGGGGTACATTTTTTTCTTTACCTAATTTCGAAAATTAGCATAAGTGGCGCCGTGAAATGTTTTGGCTTTCTGAAGCAGACCATTCTACCATCTCATTATTCCATGATTCTACAACTGGTATTTTATTAAGAAATAGTTACCTATAATTAACGATAATAATCAAATCAGCTAGGCTAAACCCATAGAAATCTCATAGGTAACTAGAATGCTGCCGCCTACGGCCGAGCTTGTCGCCAGTTCGTTTTGAACCTTCAGCCAATGAGAGGCCGTAGAGTGGTTTCGCCAAGGAGGATAATAATCCTCCTTGATTCTGCTACTATAGTGGGAGATAGGTAACGTCATTCTATCTGGTGACATTAAATTATTGCCAGAACCACTCTTTGAGCTCTGATTGGCTGAGATCTGGCTATCGTCTGCCACGGCGTTTGGTCCATTTGCCAGTTACACGGCAGCATTCTAGTTACCTATGAGATTTCTATGGCTAAACCTTAGACAAAGACAAGTGGTCCAAAAGGAAAATTTCAACGAATAGAAGTTTAAAAAACTAATAAAGATGAAGGGGCATATAATATTCTTTGAAGGGGATTAAATTGAGGGGGCAGGTGGGGGCAAATAAAAATTTCATTTGAGGGGGCAACATTTATTTTAGAGGGGGCATCGCCCCGAATGCTACGGTCCTGAGTGGCGTATACAGAAAAAACTCAAGGGGCGGCGCTAAAAGACATCTTGAGCTATGGGTGTAATAACAAATCATCAAGTCACATGCAAAGTTTAAGCGTCAAGGGGGGGGGGGCGCCCCCATGTGTATCCGCCACTGCATTGTTAATATTTTTTACTTCTTCGACCGTGTTTAAAGGTAATGTAAACCTCGTACCCTAGATTCGAATTCTGGGAGCTTTCTGATTAATGGTTTTGTAACAAAGCCTTTACCCACTTCCGACTAGGGACCTCCGAAAAATAGGCCTCCATTTGTCGCTGCCATAGTCCTATCACGGCCAACTTCGATGACGTGCTTTCGCGTGAACAAAACGTCATCAAAGTCGGCTGTGGTCTTATCTATAGTTGGTTACCATGGTAACAAACGAGCAAATTTTTCGGAAATCCATCAGGAAGTGGGCAAACGCTTCTGACTACGCGCGAGACAGTTATTTCAAATCTAGAGTGCTAGACTTATATTATCATTGGTGTCACCATAAACCATATGTGTATGATGTCACGATGTTCATTTTAGATAATCATCATGCTAAAGTTACTGAACGCGGCCACAGTCGTTGCGTTGTCGTTTGGTCGGAAGACGGAAGACTGCTTCTGCTATATTTTAGTAATGGCCGAGATGTTCTACAACGTGTTTGTTGGATCGGAAACTGGATTACTAAAAGGTTTCAATATTTCTATTTAAATTAAGTTATATTTTATGATTGTTCTGGTTTTATTTAATTATCTCTCAAACATGTTTTGTCTTGAAATATTTTGAGTTTCGTTTCGAAAAACCGTTTTATTCCTTTTTTAACCAAGGCTTAAAGTTTAAACTCATGTTTTATTTCTAGGCGTGAATACTGTAAAAAAAACATATACAAACCTAAATCCTACGAAAAATCTTTCTAAGAAAAATGAAATCACATGTTTATGTTGGGGTGACGAAGAAGAAAGAGAAGTAAGGAGTCATAAACTATTAATTGTGGTGTATCTAATTAAATGCTATATTTAATAGATCTATGCTGGGCAACGAGATCAAACTGTTAAGATTTACGATACAAAAACTCAAAGTTTCATTGACAAGATTGATGTTTCTTACTCTGAAGGACCACTTAAAGGGCTAGCTATTAATAACGGAGATTTGATTACTTGTACTGAGTCGGGAGGCTTAGCATATTGGGCAAAAGAAAATCAGAAAGTAGGTGTGAACAGCTGATCTCATTATGTCATGGCTATAAGAAAAACTTTAAAAAAAATAGTTGTACATAAATGTGGGCACAAATGTGTGTAAAATGAGGCAAAATCCTGAAAAGCCAAGCGTAATCGCAATAGGAGGAAAAGAAAATGACCTGAAGGTTCTAGATTTACAAACCCCTGATACAACAATTTTCAGGGCCAAAAATGTAATTTCTCATTAATAGCCAATCTAAAGACAATAAACTAAATGCTAAAAATATGTTTCTAGGTGAAGAATGATTTTTTAGATCTACGAGTGCCAGTGTGGGTGTGTGATATGCAGTTTCTTCCAAAAAGTGATAAAATAGTGACTGTAACGGGACACCACCAAGTAATTTAATTCGCACATTCCATATAGCTTAAACCAATTTAATTCTTATTTCATTTGATAGATAAGGCTGTATGATCCTAGTATTAAACAAAGGAGGCCAGTTATTGACATGGAATTTGATGAATACCCAATTTTAAGTCTTTCGTTAACTCCCAGAGAAAAGTAAATGGACTCATTTTAATGCTTAATCCAACTATTGCTAAATTTTTGCATTTCAGTCAATATATTGTAGGAAATTCACGAGGCAGAATGGCTTTAATTGACCTCCGAAGGAAAGCTGTTGTTCATGTTTATAAAGGTTTTGCAGGAAGCATACGATGGGTTCAGTGTCACCCAACCCTGCCTATAGTAGCTTCTTGCGGGCTGGATAGATTTCTAAGGATCCATGATCTCAATTCGCGCAAACTTTTAAACAAAGTAATGTATTATAATTCTTTAACACTTATTTTTAAGTAATTAATTTTTTCCCTAGATTTACATAAAATCCCGACTAAATTGTTTGTTATTGCGTCAAAATTTTGATGTAAAAGAAGAAACTTTAGTGTCGCAGGAAAATTCAACCGAAAACATTGACCCAGTTGAGGACAATGATGAAATTTGGGATCAGATTAGCATGGCTAGTGATGAAGAAGCGGAAGTATCAAAGCAGGGAACCAAAAAGAGAAAATCTACAAGATTTGGTACGTAAATAGCGTAATATGTACTAACATACATACAGTACTAATTTATATCCATATTATTCAAAGATAAAAGAAAAAAAGCAAAAATGAGTGATTGAAACAAATTTTTGCCTATTCTTTATATATATATTATATGTACATTAACATAATGGTTTCATCATTGAATGAAATTAAAATTTAAACTGGTTTTATAGAATATTTGTATTAATTTTCAGTCGTACATTATTTTAGTTTTGGTAGTGGTCTTAGATTAATTTTATAATTTTTGTTGTAACTTAAATGTGGGTAATTTCCTATCAAAAAACCACAATGTGGCCATAAGGAAAGACAGGGGTCTCGGTAAAGATTCATCAAACATCATTTGTTGGGCTTCTGCCAGAGAAACTTCAACCACTTCAATAAATTCCCCTTCATCTTCACAACCCCCACCTGGCCCCTTTTTCATATCATCTGTAACTTCAGCGTAAAACAGTGTTTGCAAGGAGCCTGTTAAACCAACTCCTGAACTGTAATCATAACAAATGGCTTCTGCTATTACTACTCCACAAAAAAAGAAAATCATGACCTACCAATATGATGTAACTTTTTCAATCAAGTTAAGAGGAACATCGTAGCCACATTCTTCTATAATTTCTTCCTTGGCTACTTCTACCAAAGATAAGTCTTTATCGACAATTCCTGCGCATAACTCCATAGTTAAACCAATGCTACCAGGATATTTTGAAGTATCTATAGTATCATCAATTATTTCTGCTCGGTTAACATATACAGCTGTTGGCAGACAAAAAAATAAGACAAGTGGATATTACGTGATAGAAATATATTTTACCTGGTCTAAATTGTTTTACAAAAACTAGTTTCTTTCTAGTTGAATTGTATATAACAATTGCCACACTAAAAGTCAAGCACAATTAATAAAATCCATCAAAATTTACGTTTTTTGTTCGTAATACCTGTCATGAACTTTCATTAAATCCCAATCTCTTAACTTCCCATTCTGAAATTCAATTCAGAAATAAAAAGTACAGGGGTTGGTTGCAATCCTTGTTGATGAGAAAACAGTAACCCTTGGTACTAGGTAAATTTACCTGCTTAAATGTCATACGAGATGGTTTTGCATACAATGAATCTTCACAAGTAGTGAGTTTTACGTCTGTTATTTTGCACTCCATATTAAACAACGCGAAATTGAACTAAATGAGTAAATATTAACTATTAAAAAGAAATAAAACTTCCTTGAACCTCGATTTTCGCCGACACGAAAACCAAAAGTCCAAAACCTTTCAAAAATCGTCTGTAAGTTCTAAAACAATTCTAACGATGGCGCTGACAACTCAATCGCTGACACTGATCACAAAATTCACAATATGCATTATTCACGTGAATTTCAAATACGACGAATCGAAAATATGCACGTCGTCGTTTCTGTATATACCCTTAACTATATTGTTTTCAAATAATAAACTAAATAGCAAACCAATTGTTTAAAAAAAATTATATTTCAAACTATTTTTGGCCTTATATACTGAATAAACGTACTATTTTGTAGGAAAAGCTATTTCATGTCTTGGTTACAATACTGGCGGATCAAACATTACCCAGAACGCATTTAGTTCCGTAAGAGCTCAGCTCTGGCATGGTTCCTGCTGCCACCTAGGAGCAGCAAACACACAAGAAGAGCGCAGGTAGCTTTTTGACACCAAAACAGTTCTATAACACACTTCATGCAGCACCATCTGGAGGTTGCAAAATCAGTATATTTTAGTTATTGAATGATACAGGTTCAAATATTTGCAATAAAAGGATTTAAAACGTATATATTATTCGTGACCGAAAACTATCGCTCCGCCCCTTTCGTTCGCCATTGAAAGCTAGATAGGTTGCGGCTAAAGCAGACGCTATTAGTTTTCCCCATCGTTATTCGTAAATTGGTCTTTATAAATAATGATACTTGCATTTTTTTAATATAATTTTTGCATCGATTGCTTATATTTTGATAAGATTATTTAAGAAAAAGATTTATTATGATTTTTTAATTTGTCTGTAGCAGACGTTAGATCATAGGTACCACCTCGGAGTTGCTAGAGCAGTTACGCCACCTATACTCGTTTTAGTCGCGAATAAATTGTGTATTATTACATTTATTTACGTAAAATGTTTTTAATTTTTTCTTTTTAAAAGTGTGAAACTTACTTTAGTTTCAATAGTTAAAAGAAATTTAAGTTTAAGCCTACAAACTCTAAAGGTCGCGTGCTATTTCTTCTCCCATTTAGTTGACGATTATTAAAGCAGATGGCGCTATATATTTTAAATTCGAAACATATAGTAAATCTAATAAGGCTTAAAAGCGTTACTCACAATAAATATTTACCTGGTGAATACGGATATCAAAAACGATATACTAGTTTTACAACCTCCAGATGACGCTACATGCGGATATTAGAGCGTGGCCATTCTGAAACTTAGAAGGAGCACATTTTGTTTCGAGGTTCTCAGGGACCTCAATATGTTCTCGCCGTTACATATTAAGGATAAGGGAATAAAAGTTCGGGAGTACAATGTTCTCTCTTTTTCTTGAGCTTCTTTTTTTCTTTTTAATTTCCGGCCTTGAGATGGCCTGACGATCGGGGAGCCCCTCTAGTCCCTCCCCTTCCTTATACCGAAACGGCCAGGCGAAGAAAAGCCTCGCTAGATATCGAAATCCGGCCAAATTTCGTGATCGGAACGGAAGGTGGCGCTCCGACAGCTACCGTGATAAGAGCCGTTCCCTTCGACAGCACCAAGTACTTTTCAGCGATGGAAAAGCGAGGCTGTTCTCCTCTCCACCTATTCCGGCCACTTCACTTTATCCCGTCTCACCCACACCGCTACTATTTTAAGTCGAGAAGATTAGAGCTATGGCCCTCCAAGGCTTTTCGCGTCGTACTTCAAAATGTTTGCTAAAAGAGACCTACCCTCGATTGCCTATCGGTGTATCACCACAACGAAATATAGCCACCTCAGCATCTGCCTCCTTGTAACAAATTTACAACAGCGTAACCAAGAACAGTGTTGAGCTCACTTGGTGACACGCTCATATTACATCAACTAGTCTAGCCAAAAGTAAATGACCCGAAGTTATCAGACTGCTATACTCCCCATGTTGGAGGCGTTTTCCTTATGAAGTTACATTTTGACCTCGAATTTGAAATTTTGCGTGCTCCTAGGCCAAAAAAAGTTTTTGGTTTATACCATTTTTTATACATAGAAATAGGTATACCCACAATTCCCAAGTGCAATTTATCGCGTCAAAAGACGGGGATGGAAATTAGTTTTTATTTTCTCATCGTTTCCATAAGGAAAATGCCCTCCGATTCTGAGCGCTATTTCGATAACTTCGGCTCATTTACTTCTGGTCTAGCGTAATCTTTGTTAGAATCAAAAGTATATAAATAGTTTTACCAAAGAAATATTCATCATCTCACTATCCTGCTAAAACCTAGCGTAGTTACGGGCACAACAGGGAGTAAAAAATGGTGAAGATGTGATTCACCTGCTACCAGAAGTATATAATGTTTCTTACGAGAGAAGTATTAATCTTTCTATCCTGCTAATGTTATTTGTTTGAAACATGTACCCCTCGCAGCCTTCCGATGATATTTCAAAATACCTTTGGCGAAATCACATACTAACTTACGTAAATGGTTAAAATATGGTTTTTATGTCGATACTTTTCTCGTAATAGTTAGACGTCTGATTAGAATGTAAACCAAACAGAAATATATACGTCGAACAATATCATTTACACTTTGTTGTAATATTTTTTATAATTATTGAAACTGTCATTAATCAAGTCACCCCCTCCAAATAAAATGATTAAAATTCGCTAAAAATAGACAACAAATACAGTATTTTTTTAGAAATATCCAGTAGATTAAAACGTCGGCGGAGTTTGGTGGCGGGGTAGAATCAGTATTCGCTAGGGTTTCCCCCTTCTTTGGCAACGTATTCAGCGTTTTTCTATTTAATACTGGGAATTTGAAGAGACTGGGGAGAAATGAGCGACGGAGTAACGACTCTGGTTCTCAGCGCCCGCGGCGATTCAGGCCACATCGAAATTGAAGAATGGATAGCGAAATAAGGCCCTCAATCTCGCCCTTACTCACAATCCCGCTCCTCCCGAAAATGAGCGGATAAAAATCCCTTTAAGAATTATTATTAAAAACGGGATTGCAATAAAACGCGCAGGGAAGCTCCGAGGAAGAGATTGATGAAGGGAAATGCGAACAGAAAATGGGGAAAAACCAGCTCGAGTAAGTTGAAAAATAATAAATTCTGCGAAATAACGAAATCTATTTACCAAACCTGCCGAAATCTATCGCTATACGGTCTCTTTCGGTGATCCTCGAAAACGTGAGAAGTGGAGTATCAGTGGACGTTATTAGCTGTCGAAGAGTTAGTTACTTAGGGCTACCGAAGATGGTGCACGTGAAGTGTCACCTTAGTCGAATCAAGCAGTGTTGCCAATGTGTGAAATTAAAATTCTCATTGCTGGATCGTAAATTTCCCATGAATTCCCACACTCCTATTTAGCCCCGCCCCCAACGAAAACCAACGGAAAGTATGCCATAATTTTATAAAAATTTGGAAAAAGAACTTTTTAAAATTAAATTTGATTGAAATTACAATGTTTAAACATTTTGGTTGTTAGGCCTATACATTGTTTGATTGAAGTATTGGGGGGCGCCTCCGTTATATTATTTCTAAAATTCCAAGATTCACGAAAACACACAGCTCTAGATAATTTTGAGCTTTCTATTTATAGTCGAATTTAAAGTTGGCAAGCCAAAATATACCTCTCCTCGGAAGAATTGTCCCTAGTGGTATTAAAGATATCTCCACAATTCAGAGTTATTTACTAAAAACGTAATCCCGGTTCAATTCCGCCCGGTATAAAATTTTAATTTTAATTAAAATAATTGAGACGAAACAACCGAGTTTAATTTATTCAAAATAATATAAATTAAGTAGTTACAACAGTGAGTTAGACGTACTAAAACAATGCACAATAGAATTTAACCCTATTTACAGTTATATTTATCAGTTAAATATAATATAAGCAAATTTTAATGAAAGAAATATCTACAGAGGGTATTTGTATTTTTCTCGCTTACGAAATACTTGCCGCATCTTTAACGCTCATTTTATTTCAACACTCGCCCTTGATGAAGATACCGTAGAATAGCTATATTCGACATCTGGTAGTGGACGACTCGTAGACTTCCTGTTGACGTTGTGACACATACCGCATGAAAAAGACCAATACCGTCCAATTTCCAATATCTCGCACACCCAGGAAATCAACGACTGCATTAGGAATCGTAGATGTCCAAATATCCACACCAATAAAAAATGTATTAACAAGAAGCGAAAAACTTACCATTCACAAAGCACAGAAAGCCACTTGACTAAACGACAGCTCGTATATCAATAAATGACCGTTGACGGAATAGTTAGGGCCCTTTATAAATAAAAACAAACGAACCCAATTGATGAACTGCATTAAATCCGTCGAGAAAACGTTTAAAATAAATTACGAAATAAAACCAGACCAACATAAGTGTAAGAGCACAATGTATACAACTCGAAATTTTCTAAATAAATGAACTATTAAGCTTGAAACCTAAATACGCTAAACACACAATAGATAAAAATAAACGACTGAAAAAACGAAATAAATTACCAAAAACTAACTAGGTGAACCACCCACGGGTTCTACTCTTTAACCATCTTATCTGCTGACTGCGCTAAAACAAGATTTGACCTTTAAATTTTCATACGTAAAACATTTAGACTTTAAAAACTATTAATATACTCTTCCGCTTAAGCTGAGCTTATAATTTTCTATGAACCGTAGCATGTATCGGTGGTTCTGTGGTAGAACACTCGCCTGTCATGCAAGAGGGATACCCGATGCGATCGCAAATTGATACTAAGACGAATACCGTAAACAATTGGTGGAAACCCTGCCATTTGGACGTTGAGACGTTTATCTTAACCCTCAGCACTCGGTCCGTCCCAAAAGTCATTAAGAAGAAGTTGAAGAGAAAACACCCATACATACAAAACGCATACACAACAAGCTCATCCGCCATAACACATACTCAACATTCCCGCACTACACAAACATTACAAAAAACAAACTTTCCAATAAAACTGAGTTGAAACCGTCGCAAAGGTGAGCGTTAACGAAAAGAACAACCGCACCCAACCCAACCGCATGTTCATCCGTTAACGCTCACCGTCACACGGTGGTTTTGACTCCCTTTAAACTGCAAACACGGTTTTTGACTTTGCCCCGGTAACGCGCTCGCAGCACACAGACAGACAGATACGGTGATTGTAAAACCCCTCCTAGAGGACATAGTCCCCTCGGAGAGGTAAAAACCTAGGATAAATGAAAATTCCCACAAAATCAACGTTTTTTAAAAATATTTACATTTTCCCCACAGAGCCAAAACGTACCCCAAAAATTCCCAAAATATGGAAAATTTCCCCCAGTTTGGCAACACTGGAATCAAGGCCAACTTGAAGACCGTCGTCATTCGCGAAATAATTTTCAACGAAAAAGATTTTTGGGGTAACGTACGACTCAGAAAGACGAAAAAACAGTTAGACTAGACTAAAATACTCAAAATGAAAACAGGTCGCGTGAGAATACAATAGAATTTCTCTGCTTTGCGTCGCGTGCATTTTTAAAAACACCAAAATATATACCAGAATTTGAACAACTGGTTAAGACAGCGGAGCATTTAACCCGTTATACCTCGATAATAGTCCAATTTTATTTTATTTTCCACTGGAGCTTTTAATACCGGGAAAACTTACCAAAAACAATGAAATATAATGCGAAAGCTGCTGTCATAGAACCTGTGGGGAAAACGCGTACTATGTTTTAGTCTGTTCGCTATAAAGCACATTCTACCTAAGAAAATATAGAATAGGTATAGAAACTGAAAGTCTCGTTAAAACCATCTAGATGTTGGAAAGCTTTTGTTTTGGGGTGATAAACTTTAGATTTACCTACATAATATTGATGGTGGAGTGGTTAGCACTTTCGCCTCGCCTCAAGAGGAGCCGGGTTCGATCCCAGCTTGTGGCACTGGGCGAAAACTCGGAACAACTCCTTCCGCGTTAAGGGGTTTTCCCCCGAGCTCTTCGGTTTCCCCTTCCATAAAAACTTGTAGAGGTTAACGGTAATAGTTAGTGTAGGGAGCTGTTGGCTCGCGTGGCATGCAGGGCTTTCCACCACCCTCCTACGCATCGTAACCCGGCCACCTGACTTAATGGCTTTAAAAGTCGCTTGATGACTTAGGCCTATGGTGGTGCCTTGGATATTAGCCTAGCTGATTATTATTATATTGCCGAATGTTTGTAGTCCTAACATATCCGGATATTAAATTTTTATTCCTCTCTCTATTTTCTTCGCTTCCACACTCCTACAGGTTTCTCTACATGTTTTCTAGCGTAGGTTTCATTTCTCTTTTGGTCTTTCTTAATTAGTCGCGTTTTATATCTTTCTAGATTTCTCTAACTCCTGGAGTGAAGAACATTTCTACTGGTCAAATTAATTTGTTTCACCCAATATACGTTTCAACGTCCATTTAACAGTATACCCGCGAACTACAAAGGACACAAAATAAAAGAACGCCACTTTGACGCTAGGAAAACTAATTACATTTGTCCGCGATCTTGATCAAATAAAAATCTTTTTCTCTTCTACTAGATTAGATTAGGAGTTTGGGGATGCAACTGAGATCTTGGAACAGAAACGGCATCGCAGGCCGAGAAACGACGAGAAACAAATTCTGGGACGAAGACGCATTTCCGTAACGAGAGACTTTTCGATTTTCATTTAACCATAAGTGTATAATATTTTTACATAAGTGTAACACTTCCTATTCTTCACGCGCAACATTTTTACTGAGAGTTATTCGCAAGACAAACTGCATTACGGGTTTCGGCACTTTTTGTGTCCGCTTGCTAACGCGTCACGCGTAGCCTTTGGCAGCGCCTCGTTAGGGGGAGATTTTCCTCTCGCGATGACGCCACTCCTTTACTAGCTCTCAGTAAAATATTCCGCAAAGAGACAAACTTATGGAACTATATTACAGACTTATGATTTAACCTATACGGGGGTACAGTCCGACACTAGACGATCCATATACGAATTGGTCTGTCACTCGATGTAGTGAAGTTCCCGAATGTCTTTAGAGATTGAAGTCCGTTCTACGCGTTTACTACGGAAAGGTCCAAAGATAGTCACTTCGAATAACAGCGGATCGAAATCGAGCAGTGCCAGTCTAAAAGAGCCTTTTCTACGATTCTTCACCCTACATAGTAAAAGAGCAAAGTACGGAGAGGGAGGGGGAGGATGAAACGGCGAGAATGCCCCGGGGGAAAGGGTCCTTTGGCGAGGAGTCGGGCGACAGTAGTACTAAACATTTTCTTCCGCGATACGGGCATTAGGAGGATGCGCGAGAGGGAGAGAGGCCTAATGAAATACGTGTTTAGGCCTAATTGGAAATTCAATTTAGGCGGGGGAGTGGAACCGAGGAAGGGGAGCCGCTGAGTGGTTTTACCGCAGAGACACGAGAAAAGAGGGAGACGTAAAAATAGGCCTCGACAAGATTTTAGACCTCGTCGTTTAACCCCGGCGGTGCTGTCGACGTGGAAGGAGAGCGGCTGGAGGAGCGTGCTAGCGAGGAGTATAATGTCTAGAGATCGCGTCCGTGATTCACGAAGTTAGCGAGCGGGATCATCCGGCTATAATTTCAAAAAGAGCGCCAACTGGTGGGCGGAATAGTTTATGAAAGAGGACGAAAAGCGAGGGAGAGAAACGCCAGGGACACCGTGTCATCGCTCATTGCCCCTGAGGCCGCCACTGACTAACTGGAGAAAGGCAACCATACGCCCAGCTCGCTTCTGCTCGTCATTTGTTAAACTAGAAAACGACGCGAGAGAGAGAAAAGAGTCGCGAAAAATTCGTAGGCAGATAAGATTAAGAAGCTCAAATCCTGGAGACCAGAGGACAAAAGCCCTCGAGTCTCCGGCGTTTGCGAAGTACGCGTCTCCGTATTATATAGGAACCCGGACCTCTTTTATACAACGCGTCATAAGGTGGTTTTGTTTCGCCTGTCGGAGGACTAAAAGTGCAAACTTTTTACCCTAAAACCTTTTATACGCCCGTTCTCGGGGTAAGATTTACTCTGTCTCGAATTTTGTTCGCTTGTTACAGAGCTCTAAGGTTACACTTTTTACTCCTCCTAGCTTTGTCGTCTGCTTATATAGAGAATTCGTCTGATTAAATTTCGTTTCACGAAAACATGACGGGATTTGAACCTCTTCACGCGTGGAAAGCTTTTAATAACGAAATCAAATTGTTTAGTGCTATTTAATATCTTTAAAAGTTGCTTGATGACATAGACCTAAGGTAGTGCCCCGGGTATTAACCTAGCTGATTATTTTTATTATTAAATAAATGAGAAAAATGAGCCACATATTGATGACCTCACCACCGGCCGCCATCTTAAAACAAAACTACGGCTGCTACGGCTAATAAATAACCTTTAACCATTAATACTCCCTTCTTACTCCAACTCGTTTTTTCCGTCAAGACAGAATTCGAGTAAAATGACGACCCAGAACAGGCGAAAACAAAACCACCTATAGATAAATTATATTATTAGTTTTTTTAAGTTGAGTGATGCGACGTCTGTTGTTAGTTTCTATAGGCTTTCAAGGTTATTAGTAAATTAGTATTTAGTTAAAATATTAAATATTTTAGGAATTATTAAGAATAAGAGCTTTGAACCGTTATGAAAATGACTTGATACCATGTCCAAATTTGGATCCATTTGGAATCCAATTCTGTTTGGATGAAATATTTTTTTCAAATCGGATTAAGTTAAATTCGTACGCTGTAATTGGATTTAATATAACCCATTTGGTATCTCAATTTTAATCGAAAGTCGAATTTGGATCTGGACAATTTTAGTACCAAATTTGATTCCCCATTTTCGCGTAGAAAGACTCTTTTTTAAAATTATATTCAGTTAAAATACTAAGTACTTATTATGTATAGGAATTATTATCCATAGTTATTTATGAAAGGCAATTAAGTTTAAACCAACGAACAAGTTAAAGCATAAGTCTATAATATTGTTCCATACGTTTGTCACTTTGGGGAATATTTTACTTATTAGTGGTCGAAGAGTTTTTTTTTAAGCTGGGCAGAGGGGAATGAGGGGTTTCATTTCCGGTCACCCTGGCAAACCCAAATTGACGGCGGTGAAAATGACGCCCCCTATATTCTTCGGACATTAACTGGCTCGGGGTCAACCGAGGAAAAAAGAAAAAGGGGTGAAAAGCAGCCCCCCCCCCTTTCGGAGGCATCGGTCAACGGGGCGGAAGACGAAAGATGGAAGTCCGCTCTCTAAGGTGACACATTTGAGAAAATAAAAGAGAAATCACCGCCGAAGTTTCAAAGAGAAGATGGAAAAAATGTCAGGGTGAAAAATGCCGACCTAACCAGATTTCTTCCCCACTGCTTTATAGTGCGCGGATTAACTTTGAAGCCCTTTTCTCAGAAATCCTAAGCCTAATGTCCAAAAAAATCTCAAGCTGACAGACTAAAAGCCCGCGAAACCGCTAAAAAACTGACCGTAAACCGAAAGAGTCACGACTTTGCGATTTTATTAACCTTATCCTGTCATTAATATAATATTAAGCGCTACCACAAGTAAATAATATATATCTTACGAGATAAGTATCCAACTAGGCTATTAAAATGAAACGCGTAACTTCGTAGATTCGAGGCAGCATGTAATGGAGGTTATTTTCCCTCCAAACATTCTTCTACGCGGTATAGCTACATTCCTATCGATTCAAATTTGAATTCTGGAAAAGAGTGATGGTGTAAGAGAGAAGGTTGTCCCCTGTCACTAAACGTCGCACGACACCTCTCAAGTTCCAGTTCAATGTCACGACTTTCACCTTCAGACAGACACAGCCAACGAATTATTTCAGTCAAAGTGAATTTTATAGTGAAGAATAGTTTTATGGTTATAATTACTTAAAGAATAGAAAATTCAATCTAAAAGTATTGTTGTTCTATAAATAAATATTGAAACTACTCAAAACTATTTCAAATATTTTTAAATGTATTTTCAGTGATATTAAATTGATTAAAAATCGTTGAATAAACATTATTTATGACATATTTCACCGAATACTTTACCGAAAAACGATTACTGGAACATATCTTCTGAAATATTTGGTCACTTATTTAAGACGTTACTGGTTCTCTATCTCTCGCTCGCCGCAAGTCGACGATAAAGCTTGGGATACCAATATATCTTTTCTTTAGCCCCCCGCGCTTTACCCCTTATTTGACCTTTGACCTAGAACGCCACTGCAGCGCCAGTCTAAACTTCGTTATTCGCCTCCTTTTTTTCTCCCCCGTTCCGACTGCCGAGGCAGCCCCTATCGGGAAACGTGAGAGCTAGCGAAATTCCTCCATCGAGCCCTCCCTCCCTCCTTCGGAGGATCGATTCCGGGTTTGGCCCCACGCCGTCTGAAGTGACCGACTCTTTCCCCGCAGAGTCTCTTCCCCGCCACGCCAGACTCTACAACGGCTCGTAGTCGGAATAAATACCCGGGCATTTCCTCTCCCGGGCTTTGCGCGCCAAAACATTTTACAACTAAGCCTTGCCCTGTAGGAATTTTCTCTCCCACTCCTTAATATCCCCTTTCGCTCTCTCTTCCCCGTTTCACGTCCAACTATACTCCGGAACGCACCACTGTCTTAGTAATGGTTGTCGCGGATAGATACGTTAAGAAGTCGCAAAAAGGAGAATTCTTAATACACGCGGGAAATGAAGAGTCTCGAAAAGAAAACGCGTTTTAGCGGTTGCCACTAAGAAATATTTAGTTTTTTATAAGGTGGAACCATTTCGAGTCTACGGTGTAACACCGCACACTTGAAACTATCTAAAATATGTTCGGTTTAAATTGGTAGTTAGGGGTTTCATATCTTTACGGGGATAAACTTGTAAGTGGGCCGCGCCCTGTTCACCGAGACCTTTAGGTGAGCCCAACCATCAGGCGCAGTATATCAAAAATAGACCTTATCTTCCATCCAATTTACTTTGAAGAGAAAAAGAGTTACAAGACAATATAAGAATTAGGTTTACGTTTAAGCGCGGAGCGTTTGAAGAGTTTTTTTTTTATATAAACAGGGAAAACAGTATTAACTAATAGTTAACTTATATTAACCGGAGTTCATTGAGTATTCAACAGCCGTTTCATCGTAGACAAACATATGCAGAAGTGCCGCGTCGTGTAAATTTCACCGTTGCAATTTTCTGTGACGATAAAATTTGATTTAAAATCCACACTTTACCTATAGCCGAGGGGCCGGTCACTTCCATTTTGGGTGCGTCTTAATCATAGTAAAATGATTAAATCAGGGTAATCAAGATTAGAAAATCTAATCAAGATTAGAAAATCTAATCAAGATTAGAAAATCTAATCAAGATTAGAAAATCTAATCAAGATTAGAAAATCTAATCAAGATTAGAAAATCTAATCAAGATTAGAAAATCTAATCAAGATTAGAAAATCTAATCAAGATTAGAAAATCTAATCAAGATTAGAAAATCTAATCAAGATTAGAAAATCTAATCAAGATTAGAAAATCTAATCAAGATTAGAAAATCTAATCAAGATTAGAAAATCTAATCAAGATTAGAAAATCTAATCAAGATTAGAAAATCTAATCAAGATTAGAAAATCTAATCAAGATTAGAAAATCTAATCAAGATTAGAAAATCTAATCAAGATTAGAAAATCTAATCAAGATTAGAAAATCTAATCAAGATTAGAAAATCTAATCAAGATTAGAAAATCTAATCAAGATTAGAAAATCTAATCAAGATTAGAAAATCTAATCAAGATTAGAAAATCTAATCAAGATTAGAAAATCTAATCAAGATTAGAAAATCTAATCAAGATTAGAAAATCTAATCAAGATTAGAAAATCTAATCAAGATTAGAAAATCTAATCAAGATTAGAAAATCTAATCAAGATTAGAAAATCTAATCAAGATTAGAAAATCTAATCAAGATTAGAAAATCTAATCAAGATTAGAAAATCTAATCTAGATTAGAAAACCTAATCTAGATTAGAAAATCTAATCTAGATTAGAAAATCTAATCTAGATTAGAAAATCTAATCACAATTTAAACGAAATTTAATTATTCTAATCATGATCTAATCTTTTTAATCAGATTCAAAATGGCTCCTGTGGCTTTTTTAGCAGATAAATTCTGACTATCAGACGACCAAATCCGATTTACTCTCTTTACACCTCTTTTTCAGAAGGAGTAAAGAGAGTAGCCCTAATACTCCGGAACAAGCGAACAGTTTAAGGGCCGGAGTAATTCTCATCCCCGCAATAGGCGAATAAAACGTTTTAGGGAAAAAGAGTACACTTCTAGTCCGAGAACAGGCGAAAAAACACCACCTATTGTAAACTGTTAAATCCGTATGCTTATCCAAGATTTATCTGGTAAAATAGCCACATGTGGCAGCAATTTGGAAAAAAATGATTTTACCCCGACTCGAACCACAGAATTGGCGTAAAATGACGACATAGTGTTACTCTTCTTACCCTACTCCGAAATCACAGAATAACAAGCGTATCCGTAGCTCCGTTCAAAGTTGTGTACTCCTATCTAGATGAACATCATGAACTCATATCATTATGAATGTAAACCGATTTTCGCGTCTCGTTACTACACCCGCCATAAGTGTATATAAACATAAGTATGGCACAGAAGGAATTTGGTTAATGATAGTCTGTCGTCGAGTGATTGCGAAATAGGAAATTTCAGAACAGGAAACTCGTCCCTTCCTACTCTTTCCGTTGGCAAAATAGTTGGTTAGTTTGATGGCGAGAAATACGAGCGTACACTCGTTTAGGTTTGAATTTCGAAAATAACTAACTTCTGAAAAGGAGCCAGTGTTGATAATAGTTATTTTTATCTTCCGATTCAATAATTCATCATTATTTCCCAAAAGTAAGCGTTATTTACACTTTTGAAAGCATTTCAATTATCAATAGGCCTTGGCTGGTCCGTCTAAAAGGCTGCCGGCGGGACCGTCGGTGATTTTCCAGGCTTCCCACAAATACTAGGAGCAGTTCGCAAAGAGTTGTCAGTCCGTCGGTACGTAATGGTTCAAGGCTGATTTTCATTAGGGCAAAAACGCTACAGCGGTGAGCGTCAATGTAAAAATATTGTATTAGGCCTAATGGTAATTTTTCGCGTTGACGTTCACCGTCGTGGCGTTTTTGCCTTAAGACTGGTTTTCACTAGGACCAAAATGGCACGACGGCGAGCTTCGACGCGTAAAATTTGTATTAGGCCTAACGGGGATTTTTTGCGTCGACGTTTACCGCTGTGGCGTTTTTGCCCAAGTGAAAACCAGCCTTTAGTGAAACACAGCATTTACGTTGTTATTGGCGAAACAAACTATCATTAAAAAAATTGCATTAGGTCATACCAGGAAACTATAGAGGTATACACTTGGAATGTCTAAGGTTCCATTGGGACGGTGATACGAAAGCGAGTCGAGAAAAAGGCGGGGCTTAACTACGTCAAGTGTAAGACGTAACATGACATTTCAAATTCATAGAGTAATGGCACTGTGACGTTCTAGTACGTCACCAATGCTCTTTCCTATAGATAAAAAATGTGCGACCAAAATGGCGGCCATGGCCAAAGCTACGGAGTGCTACTACTCTATTGGCTCGAGGTTTGACGCGAAAAGAATGCGTCGTCATGGTAACAAATAGTCGATCTTTCCGCGCAAAAAAGGGTTATAAAACAATGGATTTAAAAACCTCAATTTGTTATGGTACTTAATATTTTGAAGTAATTATAATGTTCTTCGCGAAAGAAGTGTAGTGATACCTAATTTCAGGTATTTGTATGGTTATAAAAGAGATAATCAGGTAAGCTAATAATATAATAACCATGACTAGGCTTAATGACGAGTTTTCGTCGAATAGTTCTTTTTATAAAGTAACGTGGCCTTCTTGTTGAAATGTTGCTCTTACGTCACAGTCTCTTACTTTGACAAGCCTACGAGCGCGCGCTACAGTCGCGAGGAATATAGCTTTTTCTAGAGCGCGTGCAAATCGCTCGTGCGAGGAATACACTAATAAAGCTGGGTCTTGTGACGTAAGAGCAACATTTTAACAAGTTGGGCAAGACCACTTTTTATTTTATAAAATCAACTATTAGGGTAGCGAGGCGCGAGAGTTTTTCTCGTGAGTTTTCCCGCTTTAAGACACGCCCATTTCTACGAGCTTCATCACGGCCGTAAAAATCTTCCTTAGACATTCCAAGTGTATACCTATATAGTTTCCTGGTCATACTTATGTACATTATGTTATCAAGTTTCATAAGGAAATACACTGGTAAAAGAAAACCATTGAAGAAGTACAGTAAGCGCGTGATCAATATTTGTTTTAATACTATCGGTAAGACCGAGGGCTAAAATACGCCGAACCCTAGAAACAATTTGAGCCAAGAACACGCGAAAGCAAATCTCAATTATTCCAAATCCGCGCTCTCATCGCCAATCCGAAGGTGGAAAAAAGACTTTGCCAAAGATACCGTAATAGTCTACCTTAAAGGCTAAGCCTACTTAAAGAAAGAAGAGTCGGGACGAACTGTCGATGTTGTAGCTACTAAGAATGGAGTTATAATTCTACTTCCGACGGTTTCCGAGAAGCTGGGCTATTTTGTTCGGGCTAATTAGAGGCGGAAGGAAAAGCGGAACTCCTGAGGGCCAAATCAATGGAACCCTAGACCCTGCTTTTTGGACAATAATGCCCGCCGGGGTATTAAACTAGCGAGCGCAGTCATTTCTTAAGTCAGAGCTCGGGAAATACTAGTAAGCAAATACGAGGAAAACAAGACAATTTCGCCACTGAGCCCCGCAGCGTTTAATGAACGGGATAAAAGTAGCTCGATAATAACGTCACAAGAGTACCTCTGAAGAATGTAAGAGTATATACGATGTAACATAAGCTCCGTAGAAAATGGAAATCTGTCATTTTTAGCCACAAATCCCGTAAGGATTGTATGTATTGGGTCCACGTACAGTGTAGCAGATTCCGATGCCGCCGTATTCCACATAAAGCTCCAAGAATTAGGCTTAGAAGGGCCAGAGATAACATAATGGAAAGGAAATATCACGTCCTTGGTAGCCCGTTATGAATTTTGGAAATCGTGGGCTCACAATTTAGCCATTTGCTCATTGAAGTGCTTTTTAGCGATATTCGACTTTAAATCTTCATCCTTTTTAAAATTAAGACCGACTTGGTTGAAAATTATATGTTTAGTTAGTACTGATCATTACGGAACTACGCTTTCGGCTGCGATAAAAAAATTGAATTTAAGTGAGAATTGAATTTCGGACCAATTGATACAAGCGCCATCTAACTCGCTCGCGTTCCTTATTTCCAAAACCCGGTAACTCGAAATATTCCGTTTGTCTAAAAATTTATTTAAATTAACCCGTTCAAGTTTCGCTACCTTATTTCCAAAACCAGTAAGTAACTCGAAAAATTCAGTTTGTCTAAAATTTAATTTGAATTAACGTTACCTTATTTCCAAAAACAAGTAACTCGAAAAATTCGGTTTGTCTAAAAATTAATTTAAATTAAAGTGTTTGCGTTTCGCTATCTTACTTCCAAAACCAGGTAACTAGTAAATTCTTTTTGATAAAATTCCTCTTGGGTTTATTAAGTTAATGTACAAGATAATTGAAAATTTCTTCAAAATCAAAATTAATATTGAAAATATATTTAAAACATCGGGGGGAATCGGGGGGAATCGGGGGGATTGTGTGTACTTAAATGTCCTTGACATCTTGTTTATCTTGGCTTCCGAGTCGAAACGTATCGCGTTTAACGCGAAGGGTATAATGCTAGATTTCGCTTTTGGTATACACAGTTTAAACTCCCCTCGATTTTTTTATACGTGAACGTCTGGAATTTCAATTTTAAGAAATCGATAAGCGGAACGTAAAAGTACTCGGTAAAATATTTAATTTCCTACAGCTATTTAAAATTCAATCGTCTAGATCTTAAAGTTTCATTAAAGTTAAAACTATCAACACTAAATACAAAAGCCCTTTGGTTTATAAAATAAATAATATAAAAACCCAAGACAACGCCTTAGGTCAATGTTATCCAGCGACTTGGTGGGATTGAAACTATGAAAAAGACGTCTTATCAGGAAATTATACGTTGGAATGTCAAAGGATCCATTGCCATCGTGTTGGGTCGAATGCAAGATTTAACGCGTATTATCAAATTCATTGGCTGGTCGCCTTCGCTAAGTAGCCTAACGAAAAATGTTCACTCTAAAAAAAACATACGAGAAAATGGGCTTTAGAAACTCAGATTTCTTCTGCCGTTCTTGAATAATTTATAATATTATTCACTAAATTGTGGTAGTTCTCCATAAATTCACGTATTTAAATGGTTAAAAAAGAGCAAATGAGGTTCGTCAACTATTATTTTTAGCTAGTTCTTATTCTCGAAACGGCATAGAGCTAAGTGTAAGAAAACTTCGGTGTGTAAGCCCCACCAGTTTCTACGACAATCATAGGACATCCCCGTCATTCCCAATGTATAAATATATCATTTCCCGTTCTTACTAAACTCCGAGATAGATGGCGCATCATAGCAAAGAAAGTTAATAGCTAAGAAACGCCCAAACGTTATTGGGTATCTTCGTTTAATTAACACGCACTCGGCGATACGGGAGACTTGGGCTCAAAACGGGGAGAGAATGTTGGCGGAAACTTGATTATTTGAGAAAGGTGAGGCGAAACCCAGCTCGCTGTATCGGGGAGCTTCTTAAGGTTAATTTCTCATTCCACATCATTTAACGAAATACAAGGCGTAGATAGTTACGGTACTCAGTGACGAAAGGAAACGGACCCAACCGTAGTATCTTATCGTAAAAACGCGATGGTAGTTGTCAGCGTTGGGTTAAGTTACGCGAACCTACGTTCCTAGTTGCCGGTAGATGTGGGAACGGGAGAGCGAGGAGAATATTATCGGACGCCAGGGAGAATCGGGGAGGCAGTCGTAAACTAAGCATCATAAAGGGGTGAAGCCCACCAGACCAGCATCACTCGCCCTAAAACTGGCGAAAGATATAAAATACGCGCCACTAGCCTACAGAGAGAAGTAGGAGGCGGAGAGATCTCGTCAAAGCGTTCCGCAGCTCCGACTTTAGCACCGGGATCTTAAAAGAATAAAGAATGAATAACCAAGAGGCAGTATTAAAGACGCACCCTGGTGATGAGAGATAGAACCCGCGAGTGCCTTCCAAAATGACCTTATAATTTTTTTTTAAATTGATGGGAGCTGCGCGGGGACTTATTTGAATTCGTTATAAGAAAGGGTTACTTCGAAATAATTTTTTAAAAATAAAAAATAATTTTCTACCTCATTGAATTCTAAACTATAGCATTAAAATGGATATGTTAAAAATAAGGTGTGAGGCTATGCTTGAGTTATCATTGGAAATATATAAAAGCCGTCTTTTACACGGGGAACAAGAGGTTCTATTTTCTAAAAAATACTCAGTTATAAGATAAAGTGTCGAAAAATATTGCTTATACGCGGTAGACCAGATTAAAAACCACATAAAATATAAAATTATAAAAAAAAATCGCAAAGGTACGCCTAAGAAATATAAATTGTTTTGAAAAATTTAAAAGTTAAATTAATGCACTTTTGAATCGTAAGAGTTGAAACAATTTTAAGGCTTAATTATAAAATTTCTTTACTTTTTGGCCACCAAAACGAAATTAATTCAAATTAATTATTAGCATTTCTGACAAATCTCCTTTCCTAAACACAAGCTGTATGCTTAGCTAGGAGGGGTCATATGCTAAATATTATTTTTGAAAATTACTAATGAGTATGAGTGGTATGCAAATTAAAAGTAATGGTATTCTAAAATATTGTCGTAAAAGGTTCCGAAACAAGAAACCTCGCAATTAAAACTAAGAACAGTACGCATAATGGAATCTCTATTCGAATGAAATGTACCTTTCACATTACGGGTTTTGTTATTTTCCGAAAGCCAAGCAAGAATTTACACTTCCTTATAAAAAGCAAGAACGGTATACAAAAAGCCTATCGATCGGATTCGAAACAGTTACCTCATCCGTTTCTCACGAAAAGCGAACAATTCCTAAGACCCCTTAATTTTTTACAGACTTCAGCCTATTGAAAAGTTTCTTTTTATTTATGGAATCGTGAAAAAACCATTATACCTTCCATTCCCGTTTCTGTAGGACTTCTTATTAAGTCGTAAAGAACAACTTTTTTAACGAAATTCCAAACGAATGCTAGTTCCGCGAGACCGTTCAAAGATTCAATCGCTTTCGTGTATTACATTTGAAATCGAAGTCCATTCCCAATGACTAAGCTTCGGTGAAAACTTTCGGTTTATTTTATGATCTACGAGGTTTGGTCGGAAACTAGGGGTCAGTTAAACGTCACGAAGAGAAGGGGGCTGTTTTGGCGGACTGTGGCCGAGAGAAAAGCGGCTTCTGCCGTCCGAGTAATTTACGATCCTTCTTCGGCGCGCTGTTCTTTTTCCTCTGGCTGGCGGTCTTCATCCTTCCTCTTAAGGCCAGCATCGACGCGGATCATATGCAATAAAGGGTCGCCGCTCGCTTCTGTTTTTTTACCCCACACCATCCCCCTTACTCTCGTTTTTCTTACAGTTAGCCGAGTAGCTGAGCCGAGAGTATGTGGTAGCGCGGATCGAGAAACTAATGACTTAATCAATAATTTTTCTCCGCCCACCACCTCGACCTTACTTCAAACAGCCTTCGTTCTTCTCTGGAGCTTAAGAAGCCTCTTTTCTTTCGCCTATAAACTACATTCGAACGATCGGATCGTTCTTTTACATCAGAAAGACGCGAAACATACTCCGAAGGCTTTGGTAAATACATTAGTTATATCATTAAAATGGAGATCAGTCTTCGACGTAAGAGATCGCCGTGGACTCTCAGGAACCCGAAGGGCATGATGAAATGAAACCAGGTCTTTGGCTTTTCGAACGGTATATAAATAGGCATGGATCACGTCATCAAACTAACCGAATTAGCTTCCTGTCATAAAAACTATTTGGTTTGGCTAATAAGACGCGTTGTTTAACATTGGCATATATCGCGGTGTACCGAGGTAACGGATAGGACTCGGTTTTTTTTCGGGTGTTAGCCTACGAGGCAAGGTAAAATGCGTTTCGGGGCATCCCCGAAGGTACGTTCTTGATAGGGGTCGTTTTCGGTCCCCGAAGGAACCCTTCCTCAAAGTAAATATTGGCTCATTTGCTTGGAGTAGACCCCCCTTTACTTAAATGTCCGTGGGCTAAAGGAACTTACTCTTCAAAAATAGTTTGAGATCGTTGTACAATTCAAGTTTGCTTCATTATTCTAGTAAAGTTACACGACATAACCAATGATTAAATTAAAAGCAGACGTATCTCATAAATACAAATATTAATTATCATAACCCCGAGCGGCAGCTCACTCCAATGATTATTAGGACACCCTCGTATGATTAAATCATGATTAGATTAGATTCAAATTAAATCTGGAGCATTGGTTGTACAAAGATTAAAAATGTTTAAATCACGATTAAATTTTTAATCATGTTTATTAGAAACCCTATAACAAAGTGATCTGCCCTTCGCATAACCCATAAAATTAAAATAACTACGTTTTCGCGATCGAAAACTATCGCTACGACCTCTTTCGGTTGCCATCGGCAACTAGATAGGTAGCGTATTAACAGACGCTATTAGCAACCAGTAGCGTAAGCAATTATAATGGGATTATTCACGCGTATAAAAGGGATACAATGAGTTAAATAGAAGCTATAAAAGGTTAATATTGTCCGTTTAAATTTTTTTGCTTTTCCTGCATGGTAACACAAAGCAATTACGATATCCAAATTTCGGAATTTGGGTTTAAGGTCAAACCTCACTTATTATCGCGCTATATTGATTGTTAGATTCAAAGTATCTAACCAGAGTGTTGAAATTGTAATAAATAATATTAACTTAATTAATATCCATTAGGCGCGTAAATGATCACTGAAATGGGAATTTAAATACTTTTTATAAAATAGTTACGGGTATAAATAAGAATAGTGCACCGAACGGAATAATTTATTAACTATTTAACAAATTAAAATAAATCCTATCCATTTGCATCTCGCGTTCTTATAAAAATAGATTTAAATAATAACAATACGTTTTGAGTTGGATCGCCAATTTTAGATTTATTAAAGCAATAAATAGAGGTTTAATTAAAAAATTGCTCTGAACAAATTTGAGAATACTTATATCCTAATATCCCAATTGTAATTAAAAAAAACTTTTCTAGCAACAACCGATCTATAAACGACAAAATCATTAAAGAAATTGTAATATTGAAAATATGAAAAAAATGTAACCTAACTTGGTTAAATAGCTTCTTAGCGCAGGTTTTAATTAAATCTTAGCGAACGGGTCGCGTAAAAATTAATGCGACGGAAGGTCGGCAGGTATCCCCGTCGATAAGGTGGTGGTGGGGGGGGGGGGAGGTTAAGCCGGTCTGTTGCCAGCTTTTCAAACATGGTTAGCTCTCTTACGACGGAGAAGGGAGGGGGATAAAACAGGGTAACCATAGTAACAGCATCGTTGTCGGCCATTAACTGGCATTATAGAGAGGCTGGCTTGTCTCTCAGCGTCTTGCCCCCGCCTGTTTACTCTGTATTATGTAACTACCGAGTGAAAAGAGCCCGACGCCTCCCGGTTGACATTTGGCGCCGCGGATCGTAATTAATATCGCGAACACCTACCATTACCCCTCTGCTCGCCCGTAGCGTAGCATAGCGCTAACACGGCATGCCTAAAAATAGTGCGAGCTAGAGGTGTGCAAATACCATTTTTTGGGGATCGAATCGAATATCAAATAATTTTTTCAAAGCACGGCAAATACCAAATCGAATATTTATAACGTCAAATAATTTGGTCGAATATTTTTAGGGCAAAAATTTAGACCAGTTAACTGATCAAATACCAAATAGTATTTCGAATATCAAGTTATTCGACGTATTTGGTTTTCAAATAGCCAAATAGTTTGCATATTTGTCAAAAAGTAATTGAAATCACTGTTCGTTTTACTTGAAAATAGTAAAATATTAAACCAAATACAGTATAGCCTAGAACAAAGTTCCCTGGGCGAACCTGGTAAATCAGTGGTATAATGACGGGCCCGTCCTAAAAGATGGTATTTAAAATTTTAATTTTACTTAGCCTTCTCTAAGGCTCTTAATAAAAACACTGAAGGGGGTCCATTGTCTCAGGCTGCAGGCGAGCCCAGAATTTTATATTACGCCACTGTGGTAAACTCTAACTTACCATTCAAATTATTCTAATTGTTGTACAAAATGTCTTTATTTTCAACCTTCCTTCGAACAATTTTTTCGATTTGATCAAATTGAGTTAATCGTAACCTACAAAAATATAGTGCATATCATCTTATCAATTATCATGCATATTTTAAATGGGTACCATGACAAAATAATAATAATAATTAACTAGGTACCACTCCAGGACCAAGTCTTCTAGCGACTTTTAACCTTTAGTAACTACTAACTACAATTAAAATCAAAGGACATGCTACATACTTCATAGTTTGCAAACACTTAAATATATGTAAAACGCGCGGGAGCAGATCTTTTGTTACAAATTAAAAAATTGCATTTATATTATTTTAAATCAATAATTATTAATTTAGTTAACTCAAAAATTCTAAACAGAAAAATCCATAAAGTTACTTACTTCAACTTTCCTCCCGGTTTTTAGTTTTGTTTTGGACTTGGTTTACGTTTTAGACTCAATTTTAGTTTTACTTTGCTATTCTAGAAAATTCCATAACAAAAGAGAACACGCGAGTAATCTAGCCAATAGGCGCTAGAATACACAGCTTCTGCCTTTCGCTAAGAAGTTTTAATACAAACTGTATGGATAACGGACGTGCAAGCTACTCTTTATATGGTCCTTGGCGCTGCGGCCTAAAGAGAGGTGCCAGAAATAAAGACTATAGTTCGGAAATTTCACTACGCTCTCCTGGGATGGCCTTGAACTTCAACAAATTAGAAAAAGACCCGCGGTTATTCGACCAGTTTGCAAACTATTTGAAAATACCAAATACTTTTTCCCTATCTTTTCGAATATTCGACTATTTGAGCAAAAAATTCGATTATTCGCGAACTTTTCCAAGCGCTATTCGATTCGACGAATCGAATATTCGATTTGGTATTCGATCGAATTATTTGGTCTGACCAAATATTTTGCACACCCCTAGTGCGAGCATAAAAACGGAAAGGAACTTTCCCTCCTACTACATGTTTGTTAAAAAGCAGCTCTTTTCAAAAAGAGCTTTGTTACTTAATATCATTTACAAGCCCCACCTCGATGCTCGAAATAAATCAATTAATAAACAATAACAAACCCTAAATTAATTAGTGGTTTCTTTTCGTCTGTTTTCGGACTAAAAGTGTACTCTTTTTACCGTAAAACGTTTAATTCGTCTGTTCCAGGGATGATAATTACTCTTCCCCATAAACTGTTCGCTTGTGCCGGAGTATTAGGGCTACTCTTTTTACTCCTTCTGAAAAGAAGGTATAAAGGAGTAAATCGGATTTGGTCGTCTGCTAGCCAGAATTTATCCGCTAAAAAGACCACAGGCAGCCATTTTGGGAAAAGGTTTTTACTCGGACTCAAACTATTCGCCACCAGATAATCGGAGTAAAATGACGTCATAGACTTACTCGTCTTACCCTACTCCGAAATCCCGGAACAAGTGAAAAGAAACCACCTACTAATAACAGGGGTAAAAGTGTATCCTACCTTTCAAACCACAAGTTGAAGGTCATTCGTCGTAATCGGTTATCTGACACTTCTAAGACACGGATGATTAATAAGGAAAGCCAATTGAAGAAGATAGAAGAGGTATAGAAAGTATAGCTTCCACGATGCGTATAACTGTCTCAACGATTGAAAGCTATTGCTTCTGGTAATAAAATTTCAATAGATGAGGCTTTTGTCCTACAGTTACCGAAAGTAAGTTGCCCTATAATATACCGAGAGGAAATTTCTCTTCCTCCAATTTCATTTGGTGGCAAAGTTTGTAAAATTTTACGCGCTAGATAATCAGATATGGTGCTAGGTTTTATTCAACTGACTCTTACAATTTATAACCAATTCGTTGATAGGTACCACCAAAAACAAAGTCAGTAGTGACCGGGGTCTATTCGTAAAACAGATAGAAGGGAATATAGGGACGATTGTCAAAAATGACCTTACTTACCTTGAAGGAAGAATCCACAATCAACCTTATCTTTCCTTCATGTCGAATACAAAAAGATTAAGGAACCTGTAGAATAGGATAAGCAGTACGTAGAGGTCGGCGTTTGAATAAGAAGTTATACGATTGTTTATATTTATCCATAACCGAGAATTATTCAGAAATATTCGAAAAAAATGATTAATTTTGCATGTTAAATCGTTTTTTAATCGTATAATTTATTCGTATAAATCAAATAATACTAATTTTAATTATTAATTTAAATTTTTGCGGTTAATTTATTTGTTCCGCCGACCTCTAGCAGTACGTGGTAAAAACCATAGAATATAAATGTTGGTTAAGAATAATTGCGCTGTCACTTCTCAAAGTAACCTTATTATTGAAGATTGAAAACGAAAATGAATTTTTAACTCTACTTGCTGAAGTCTAATGTTTGTATATAGAGTTTTTTTACGATAACATTTTTTTTTCTTATTTACTGTAAATAAAGTAACCAATATTTTGGTCACAGATTCAGTGTTTCTAATCTCCAATAGTCCTACTATTTACTTTATAATTTAATTCAAAATTCATTAGGTTGACCAAGTTGCTGGGGGAATAGGCGTATTTCACGAAAGATAGCAATTTTTGGGAAGTCTTCTGCCTTGCTTCCAACTTTCTCGTATCAGCTATACCTTTTGTTGTTTGACGCTCGGGGCGGGGGGACACACACCATTGAAAAAAAGTAAAAAAACTAAAATATTTGTACGTATGACCATACGTTTCGGGGGGGGGGGCTTACCCCTTTCACCCCCCCCGGCTACGCTACTGCATTAAGTATTCTAGCTCGTAGAATTGTTCTACTCTGTTATAACTGTAGAATTTTTCTACTCCCTAAGCAATTAGTTTGTTTTTAATTTATATTCCTTTGTAACTATTATTCTGGTACCAGGCTTAACATCGCGTTAGCAATATATAATTGTCACGTTCGTCATTTTCTTCCTTCTATTGTTAAATCAATGATTTGTTTACCGTAATTTAAAGATCCTCGTCTTTTCTCTATTTCATTAGACCTATTATTAATTAGGCATTCAAGAAATTCTAATTGTTTTGTCAACGAATGTGAGAGAGTTTTTTAAGGAAAGGGGAATTCGAAGAACTCGCGGGAAAACCCCTTTAACCAGTGGGGAGAGAACTTGCAAACTCTACGCGGAAGACGTTGTTCCGAGGTTTCACCCAGTATCACAAGCTGGGATCAAACCTGGTTCCTATTGCTTGGTTAATTCAATATACTTTACTGATATTGAAGTCAAACTTCAACACTTATCTTACATTACAGGGCTCTTGTTACGACCTTTTCGGACGAAATTTTCCTTAACGTCACAATACAGACAGCTGCAGTTTTGGTTTTGGTTGCAGTTCCACAATAGAGTTGATATTTAAATTCATACTCGGAATCGGGAATTGTTGAAGCAAAGGCAAACGCATTTTTAAAAACAGTTCGATAATTGAAAATAATAACCTAAAAGTCCGATTTCCAAAATTTGAGAAGATCTCTAAGAAAATATTGACAACAATTATTCAATAAAAATTCGCGTTTTTTTATTACCAGGATGACGCCAACATTTCTTGTATTATTTTGGAACAATCGTAAAAATATTACCACGTGAGCTATGACGTACTTTTAATGATCGTACCTTTAATTAGACAACAGGCATGTAAGAGGTGGTTGACATTGTGTAGCGAGCTGGTGACGTCACTTGAAAATTGGTTTCTTGATTTGAGACATTGGAGATCAAAAATAGGTCTAAACATTTTTCTACTGTAAGTTTTCTCGCATATATTTGGCGTCGTTTTAATAATCCCCCATCTCCAGAGAAATAAGTCGAGCGGGGAAATATAAGTTTCAGAGACCACCCCTCCATCGTACAGTATATCGCTTAAAGAAAAAAGCTAAAACATTTTCTACTCGGATAAGTTCATGAATATGAATGAGCCAAAGGACTCCTAATAATTCACCCCCCCCCCCAGGATACTGCCTTTCCCAGCCTCCTTCACTTTTTTGGTGGAAAAATAATAAAAAATATGCAAAAGAAAAGGCGTTGCAGTCTGAGTCTACGGATCCATAAAGAGCTAGAAATTGACTTGTTTAATATTCTTAACGAATATCTCGGAAAATATTATTCTACTCCGGGAAAAGAAAGTTGGGAAAAAATACACTCCACAATGTTTCTTGATGGTCAAATTAACAAATTAAAAAAAAATTGAGGTCGCTGTTAAACAACGATAAGAATAAGTCGTAAGCTAATGTAAAACGCAACTTCTTAAACTTCAGTTCCTTTACTACGCCTTTCGTAATTCTCGCAGTTACAGCGTCGAGCACTCAACGATTGAATAAATATATTTTGTATTTGAGGATTTCATGTATTTATTTTCTTTTACTTTTTTTTGTACAAGTGTCACAATTTTTCAGTTTGTGTTTTTTTATATTAATATACATACAGTATTCATTTTAGATATTTTTCTGGTTTTTAAATATTTATTTTCTTATTGTTTTTTTTTCATTATACGAAGTCTATAGAAGATTAGTTTTAGAAACAAATCCGAGGAACCAATTATATTGGATATTTATAGTATATAAAGTTGGCTATTTTTTCGCAACGTGGTAAAATTATCCGCACAAGATAATTTCCGTTTCTCTGCACTTTCTCACCCAGGAACTATTTAGCGTAAAAACTGAAACTTTTTTTCTGACAATTTGGCGTTTTTACGTCTCGGTAAAAATAGAGATAAAACGAAATTAAACGAAAAAGAAAAATATACAAGTAAATTTCATCTTTTATATCTTTCTTCGGACTAAAACCATCGGCATATTTATCTCTAAGTATGTATGAGACAAATCCATCTAATTATATCTCGGAGACTAGAAAGATTGTCCAATAATACAAATAGGGAAGCTTCCATTTTCCCCTTTTTTTACCGGATGAGAGTGCCTCGTCCCATCGGGTTTGGTCCAAACGCGGGTTTGGGTAGGTCGGGGTTTGGGAATTAAAAAATATTCTCGAGAGATTAAGGACAATGTTTTTCCAACAATGTTTATATTGAGCTGATGTACGTTGGTTTCCCCGAACACTAAACATTTCTTCGATTAATTAAGTCCCTTGAAAATATAAAAATATGGTTAATCTTACTGGATATTTGATGCTTTTCCTCGAATAGTGCAGTCGAGGGTTTATTCCGTGGGGTCAGTAGAAATCTAGCAGTCGACAGCAAAGGAGACCGGTACAACAGACGTCATCTTCGGACGTTCTTAGTCGGCCATTTCCCCAGTGTTGTTGGATATGATGGTGGTGTCTTCCCGACCTTCCGTTAGAGGTCGTTCTAGGCTGGTGATCGATAAAGGCACTGGTAGCCCCGTTTCCGGTCGCGCCTGGACTGCGTTGTTGCCCATTGCCATTGGGAACTCTGGCTGGAGCGGATCGGCTGCGTTTAGTTGACCCCCCTACCGATAATTTAACAAAATCTCGTTGAGTTAAGCCTCGAAGAGACGTGGCATAATAGCTTAGAGCGTACCTTGAACTTTCTTCCTCTTCCCTTTCCGCCCTCTGCCCTCCGCGGTTAAATCATCACATTCGGATTCTTGGCTGGAAGATGATAACGGCGTTCCTTCGCTGTCCCTCAAGATGCTTTCGTATCCCGAGCTGGTTCCCGAGCACTGTTGACCCTTCATCCCTTTCATCAAGGGTTCCTTTCCATCCCGAAGGTCACCGCTGTTAACGCTACTGTCGCTACCATGTCCACTGCTCGAATGGTGAGTTAAACGAGCCTTGGTGATCAAGGAATAAGGCGATGGTAACCCGGACGAAGAGGACGCCACCGTTCCCGATCTCTTTCTGACAGATTGATCACCGACCATCAGAGGCGTTTTGCAGTGAGGCGTTTCGCAGCCGTCTCTGTCTCCGCATAGGGTCTCTTTCTCGTCGCAAGAGGTCACTGGTGAAGAAGAGCTTCTGAAGGAAAATACTTTCGCTTTAGTTTTGGCATAAATGCGATAAAATACGAAAGAAAAGTAAATTTCAATGTGAACCGAAACAAAATACTACATTTAAAACACTACCTGGCGAGTATCTTCGACTTTTGAGCCTTCTTATGCTCCTTGGCGTCTCCGTTGGCCCCGGAACAACAGTTTCCGTTTTGACCGCAGTTGCCGGAATTAATGGCCACCTTTCTCTGTTGCTTTTCAGTCTTAGGCGAATGTTTACTGGACCCGTTGGATGGTATCGTTGACTGTTTGCTCTTGGAAGACCTTCCACCAATGGCTTTCATGGAGTTGCAGCACATGGTAGGAGCACCCGTAGAGCTACTCGTAGGACTACTCCTGGTAGGAATCCAAGCCGGACTACAGGCTCCGTAGGGTGTACCCAACACCTGTTGCTGACGACTTGGTGACCCGTTCGGGGTCGACCTAGAACTCATCTTGGGACTGCCTTTAGGGGATTTGTGATGTTTAGAAGACGAGCTATCCTTCGATTTGCTCGTTTTCTCGGAGGAGATAGTAGCGCCACTTCCGCTTCGACCGAGAAGCCTTAAACAACATTTCGTTAAGTATTTCCAGTGTTTACGAAAACGAAGGGTTTGAAACATACCTGGATAATCTAGATACTTTGGCGGTTGGCGATTGACCCGGAGTCAAGATTGGCACATTTTGTTTTTCATACTGGAATGGCGTACCGTATTCCATTTGATAATTTATAGTTTGTTCCTGATGTGGCACCGTTACTGGCTTTTCGTCAGATTCTAACGAACAAGCGCCGCTTCCAGGAGACCGTTGCGGTTTGCTCGTGGGTGAGCTGACCATTCGAACCGTGGAACTCGGACTGTTGACCAAAGCGGGAGGTTGAGTGATTTGAGTCATGGACGGATGTTTGTTTAAATGAGGATTCGAAGCTCCATCCGGATGCCGCAAGGACGTGATGTAGCTTCGCCTCTTCCTTTCGTCCAAAGAGTTCCGTTTACTTCCGGTCCCTGAACTGGTTCCGTCACTTCCCGCTTCCCCTCCCGTATCGGATACGTTTCCAGACAGATTCCTTCGCGGCGATAAAGGTTTTATAAAATTAGGCTCCAAGCAATCATTCGTCGGTGCATTGATACAAGCGTACCTGCAAGAACCTACAGTTTTTAATTTCTCTGGTGGTTGAGAGATCGAGGAAGACCTTTGGTACGCGGCGTATTCAACCTTGGGAACCGCGTAGCAGCTCGGGTTGGCTATCACTTGTCTTTTGGCCGATGGGATTCGAGAGCTAGAACTCAGTAAAGATGTCGACGGAGATTTGGCTTGCAAAGCTTGTTCCAAGAAAGACGTAGTGTTGTACAGTTTATTGTAAAACGCTTCTAGCTTTAAGCCATTCATCGGTTTGATATTGAACTTGTAGTCGCACCTTAATGGAATTGTTAAAATTAGTTTAAATTTCTTTAGAAAGTAAATTAAAACAAAAACGACTAACCTATCGAAATCTAGTTCGGCTGGTTCGCTATGGATACTGGTAACATCTTCCACCATTTCGTCTAAGCTCGAGTCTCGACTACCGAATAGCATATCCGACATCGTAAGCCTTGCGGTTCTTGATGGAAGACCAGTGTTTAGTTTGGAAGCAGAGTTGGCTTTGCACATGGTTATATCGTCACTCGCCCTGTCCGAAAATTTGGTCCCCTCGGCTGCGGCTAGCGAGATTTCCCTCAACCTAGCTATTCGCTCCAATTTCTGGGACAAGACGTCGCTCCTGAAGCTCGAATGAACGCTGGACGTTTCGTCAGGGTCCGTCAATCTTATGGCAGCCGCGAACGAGGCCGGATCCCTTGATATTGGCAACAACACGTTATTGGCAATTGATGACAAAGAACCGCGTCAAACTAGTCAAGTTATTCGAGTACCTCAATTTTCCGATGGTGCTAGGACCTCTTATATATTTCCTCCACGACCTCGGCGTGTCATCGGGGACGCTCATGGTATCCAAATCAACGCTGACTGATCGGGAATCGGTAAAAGACGACGCTAAGTTGAGACCTTCACGGCTCAGTATCCTGAGGGGATGCTCGTCGCTGCCTTCCAAGCTTTCTTGGTCCACCTCGGGAAGGGGATTTTCGGAGGCGGCGCTAGTAACGTCATCTAACATCCAACAGGCTGCCATAATGTCCTCCTCGTTAACTTGGAGGCAAGAATCTTGCATTTGGACGGGTTCTTCGGGGTCCATCACCTCGATCGTCTCGGGAGGCTGATCGTCGTCCTCGTCACTGTCAGCGTACTCCAGAATAACCTAAGTGCCGTCAGTAAATAAACCCTCGTGTATTTCACCATTCATATTTAAAATTATTGAATGAATGACAGAAGGTTTCTCGTTAGTACCGTAAGCGACGTTACTGTCAATATTAGTGTCATATTTTACGGTAAAAGGATAGACTATTTTTAGAGGAACCTAGATATAAGACGAGAGCTACTTTGAAAGCGACCTTATTTCGAAAGGACAGCGAGAGAGGAAGAAGCGCGGATAGGTCGTCCATCATTTCCTTCTCTATATCTTCCAGTTGACAGTCAGTCCCGATAATGAAGCGATGCATTATTTATACGCTAGGGTCAGACGACAAATCAGTCTCGCGAGGCTTCTTGAAGCATCAACCAGACGAGACGACTGCCAACCATTAGGCGCGTCTTCTTTTTTCAACCCACTTTCCCGCCCCCAAAAAGAAATGATACACAAACCCCCCCTGACTTGGAAATAGCGCCTTACGAAACCCAATTTTGAAAAAGTGAATTTGTCAGAAATTACTATCAGTACTTGACAGATAACGCAAAAATGATTATTTTTACCTGCCGGGTTTTCGACAAAGTTTCCTCTAGTTCCTCCAAAGTGCCCTGGAACTCTTCGTCCTTGTTGTTTATAAACTCCCGATCGTCTTCGTCGTCGATATCATTGGCCATGTTACCCATTTCATTATCACCGTCGTCAATATCTGCCGAAGTGCTGGCGGAATCGGCGTTATCATCGCTATCAACACCGGTCACCAATTCACCTTCTTCGGCGTTTGGTATCTGTTTGTTGGGACCCTCTTTGGCCCCCGATAGTTGAGCAGCCGCTCTCCGTTTGGCTTCTTCCTTGGCCCTGCGCAGGGAGGAGCTAGTCCTGTGGCTTCTTTCACCGTGCGATGCGAACGAAGGTCGCCGATGATAATCCGTTTGACCTTCAACTAAAATTCCGCCCGAACCGGGACCGGCCACGGGACCCCGAGGAAAGTCGATCCAAACCTCCTTCATTCGTTCTTGTTTACTCTGGGCGTGTTTCGAGTGCTCCTCGACCCATTTCAAGATCATATCCTGCTTATGATCGTCCATATATCCGTAATTGACAGCCGGTCCGTCCACCCACTGTTCCTTCTGTAGCTGATGCAACGTCCTCGAATCGAAACGCGGTTTGCAAAACCTAGGACCGTCGATCCACAGTTCATCGCTTTGAACTTTGGGATCTTTCTGAGGAGCCACCGCGTCTTTCGGCTTGGGCGCCACCGAACCCTGTCCACTCGCGACTCCCGTTTTGGAGCTTTGCGTTCTTTTGGCCCCGCTTTTACGGGGCGTCCCGGTCGCCGAATTAGTTTGACCGGCTGTTGAGGTTTTGGTTTGTCCCGCCGCTTCGCTTTGAACCAACTGAGTGCGGCTGCCGCTGGCTTGTCGGATCGCACCGGCGCTGGGGCCGTGTTTCGACAAGGCACTTTTGCTCGCCGCGTTGGAAGAGTGACCGGACACCGTTTGGGTCTCATTCGCGGCACTGTTACCCTGTTGTGAATCCGCGGAAACTTTAGGAACCTGATCGGTGTTGGAAGGCGTGGAGTTTGATTTGGCACCTTTATTCGTAGTGGCAGAGTTGTTGGACGAGTTCTGATTGGTTAAATCACGCAAGAGCGGCGGTGGCCCTTCATTGTCCGTCAAGTCCCTTTCCGGTAAGGGTAAGCCGGCTGCGCCCACGTAAATTACCGTGTCACAAGACTGTTCGCTACTGGAGGTATAATCGGGATCACTACTGCCAGACTTGACACCGTCGTCACTCACCGCGTGCGAACGAATGAAGGGTCGACATAATTTATCGTCAGCCGTGTCCGTCGTTCCCACTCCCATGTACTGTTAAACAGACGACAAATTACCCACGTGATTTAGAGTAAAATTTACTGAGAAACTCGGAACTTACTTTGAGTTTCTTGCGTCTCATTCTGTGTACTCTGGAGGCCAGCTGGATAGTTGATAGAGACTCGGCGTAGTGACTGGGGTGTGAAGAGACGTGCGCGATCATGGCCGCCCTGCACGTTAAACTACCCAGAGCTTCCCTCATGATTTGAGTGACTTTACTATCCCTGCGTGTAATTATATTAACTTAGCAAAGTAGTATTTGGAAATCACGCCATCTAGTATATTTGACTCAACGCACTTGCAAGGAACGTGTTTTTGACCATTGAAAAGAGCTAAAATGACATTTCCAAGAGCGGATAATGTCAAACACTGCCCACCAGCTCCACCTTCTCTCGGTTTGGCCTGCTTTTCGCAACTTCCGAGATCGAATAAATGAAGGCGGCTTCGACCTCCAGCCACTGTCGAAGAAAACGAAACAAACTCTTTAATTATTTTTTTCTCGCGACGAATTTCTTTTAGCACTCTCAGACCATTCTATTTAGGAAATAAGAGAGCGTAAAATGAAATCGTCATGACTTTATTTTGGCTCTAACAATTGTAAGTCTAATCGCCAACGTTGTCGTAAATAGGAACGCTGACTTTCATATATGTCAGTAAATGTAAGAAAAATATATTCGACAGTACGATTTAAAGGAATATTGTTACGACTACGAAATACTCACCTCCGCCTTTTCCTCCCTTTTCTACTCGATACTGATAGACGTGAAGAGTGAACAGGAAATGCGAATTTCGACTGTCTTCGTCTGTTTCAGCTACGCGTCAAAAATAAATTTCACAATTTAATAAACCGACCCATACATTTTATTCGTAAAAAGTGTATTTTTCATCGTGTATTTTTTTAGCGTTGAGCCAGTTAGATGTACGTTATATGAATAAAATGTCGTATGGTTATTTTCTTCGATCGGAATTTAGGTGGAGGACGGGAGGGGGTGATTCCAAAGTGAAACAGAGCGCGTTACACGCTCAAAAGAAGGGAGGGATGCTACATAGAATACGGAATGAAATTCGATTCCCCGCCCCCACCGTCCCGTGGCTCTTAGAAAAGGCAGCGACAGAGAGACGGAGAGCAAAAAGAAATAAATGGGCATTGTCTGTCGAAAATGGTGCGCGGGAAAAACGAGCGAAGGAGTTGAAGCTGGATGATTCGGCGGCGCGTGGGACGCCGGCTACGGTAGAAACTCCAAAGTGCCCATTCTCTAATAATGGCCAGTTTTCCCTGGGCTCGGGGCTAGAGGGACGCGTCCCCGTCACCCTACTGGACAGTACGGACGGAATAAAGATGGTACGGTAAAGACTATCCTCGTGCGAACAACATCGCGAGTGTCAGGTAGACGGAATGACGCGTCGACTACGGCAACTCCGAGGCCTTTCCTCGTCTAATTTGCCCGTCAGGATCAGCTGTCACGCGCAACTGTTGCTGTCTCTCATTCGCCGCCGGGACAGACAACGTCACGTTTATGGCGCGAAAGCTCGTTCCAGGCACGGCCTTGCTGCCGCCCGTTTATCTAATATCGTTACCCCCTTTCGTTCGCTTCTCCGCAAATCTTGAGAGACGAAGACAAAAAAAAAAGAGGCAGAGAGATAAGACTACGAAAGAAAGCGATATTGGACGAATGACGAAATTAGGCCTTCTCCGAAAATGGCCCAGCATCTGTTGACAATGCTTCGAGACATCGGCCCCCCTCTCGCGCTATAATCTTAAAATACCCCCAACCGTCTCAAAGTCCCCCTTTTTTTACGATTCCACGGTCCGTGTCGACTTCCCTCAAGTTTGTTCGCATCAGGCGAAATAAAAAAAATAAAATCAATCGCCTTAACTTCCCGTCCTAATAATAATGGAACGTTTGATAAAAGTACTACATCTATGATATCTACGTAACAGTTATAAATAGTTTTTAGATAATATCAAAATCTATATCGTGGCCGTAATCACCTAATGGGAACCGCTCTATTTTCCCCTTTCATAAAAAAAAGCCTAAATAAAAGTTATTTCTTTTTCTTGATTCCGAGGAAAGTCTTAATAATATCTGGCAGAGAGAAAACTCAAAGAAGCGAACGCGGCAAAAACGAAGAATGGAAGACGGAGAAGAAGAGAAGCAACTTGTTCTTGTTTCGCCCGCGGCGGCGGCGGCACGAAGCGCGTTAGTTCCGACTCGTTGGACTAACTCTAATGGAAAATACTTTTATTTCGATTGTAAATTGTACTAGATTACCCGTTCTTACAGCTTCGTGGGTCTCCCTTCTCCCCTCGCCAATGGCCCTCTTTTGTCCAGCCGCCAACCCGGAACGCGCCTAAGTACCAAAGATCTATTCGGGAAGCTGCCCGACAAATTGACCAAGGACGCGGAAATGCCGAGAGAAAAAGAAACTATTAAAGAAGTAGAAGGAATAGTTATGGACGGCCAACTCGGACAACAAGTTCTATACAAAAAAGAAAAGGATTCTGATTGGGTTGGCCGCTAAAGATTTTGTTTCTCCTTTTTTTTACGCTTCTGCGTAATCGTCTTTTTTCCGCGTGTTCCGTAAGTGAGCGACAAGTACGCTACGAGGGATGCGGGCGAGGAACGCGTTGTCTCCTTACCAATGCTCCGAGCGGCCAGCGCCGCGTCCAGTAGGAAAGCGGCCTTTTCGGCCGTGGGCGCCCTGAGCTCGCTGTGATTCATCAGTCGAGTGCCAAAGATCGGATCGTCCCGCAGGTAAATTGCCGGAGATGGACCGCTTCCTTCCGTTCCTGCAGCGCCAGAGAGAAAAGAAACATTAACGAGCCGCCTCGGATTTCATCGCTGTTGTTATTTTTTTCGTTACGGAGAGGTTAAAAAGGTGCTTGTTATTTTTCATATAAAAAATACGCTCTTTAAATTGCTCTGATTTTAAAACTAAAGCTGAAAGGCGGTAGGTCTATAATGATATTACTATATAGACATTATAGCGGAAGTGGGGTGCATGGCGGAGTGGTTAGCACTTTCGCCTCGCAGCAAGAGGAGCCGGGTTCGATCCCAACTTGTGGCACTGGTAGATAACTCGGAACAACTCCTTCCGCGTAGAGTTTGCAAGTTTTCTCCCCACTGGTTAAAGGGGTTTTTCCCCGAGTTCTTCGGCTTAACCTTACCATAAAAACATCTTTAGGTTAACGGTAATAGTTAGTGTAGGGGGCTGTTGGCTCACGTGGCATGAAGGGCTTGCATTGTAACCCGGCCACCTGAATTAATGGCTTTAAAAGTCACTAGATGACTTAGGCCTAGGAACAGGTGATGCATGGGTATTAGCTTAGCTGATTAGTTTATAATGCATATCTTATGAGAGAAGTAGTCATTTAGTCTATTAAATATGTACCTTCGCAGGCTTGAGGCGATTTTCAATGGGAGGCAATTTCTCGCCAAATCGCGGATGTGTACGAGGCATCACGACTGAATATTTACCGTGGGTATAACTCCGCTAAATTATGTAAAACGTAAATTATGGCGTATAACTTTCACGTCGCAGCGAGGGAGAACGGGTTCGATCACAGCTTGTGGCACTGGGTGAAAACTCGAAAGAATGCCTTCTGCGTTGAGTTTTCAAGTTATCTCCCCATTGGTTATAGGGGTTTACCCCCGAGATCTTCGATTTCCCCTTCTCATAAAAACTTGTAGCTCTAGGTGAACGATAAGTAAGTGTAGGGTGTTTGTTGACTCGCGTAGCACCACCACCAATATTAAGGCATTAAAAGTCGCTAGATAATTTGAGCCTAAGATATTATATTTACATATGTAAAAGCCATATTTTTTGGGATGTAGGGGTACTTGTTTCAAAAACAGCCTAGGGATATTTATTTTTCGATGTAATAGCTTTAGTTAATCGTTATATGGCGTATTTCACTCCACATTATGTATTTTTTATTTGAATATTTAACCGGAGCATGCACCGTCGTATTAAGCGAATGCAAACATGATGGTAGTAGGGTCAAGAGAGTAAATCGGTATTAAATTCAAAGAATATATTTACCAGATGCGATATCCGAAAGCAGATCCCGTAGATTTTCGTTCTTGCCCGTAATCTCCACCGCCGAAACCCGAACCGAGAACCTGGCACCTGTCCTTTGTTTATGCTCGTTGATAAGCCGAAACAACCAGCACAGGGAACACGGAATCACCCCTAACTCCTGCGGAGACGACCAACCGCCCGTCATCGTATACGTCTTTCCTGAAACGAAAACCATTACCAAAATCAGAACATGATTAAGTAATATTAGAAAAATGTATAATATATCTTCGTAGAGCCGTAAATATAATATTATTATTTTAATAGAACCTAATACTTAATATTTAAGCCACTAGATGGCAGCCTCGGTGTTAGCGATCTTCATCTTGGAGGAATAAAGCAGACATACAGGAGTAACTGATCATTGGGGAGTTTGGATCTATTTTTGACTGGAGCCATCTGGGAGTACGATGCCCCCCTTTCTTCTTAGTCCTCTTTTCCGAATACAGATGTCGCCAGCCGAAAATGAACCCGACTCAAAGAGCTAAACGGGGAGCCATTCCGTTACTCCCGTATGTCTGCTTATCCTTCCCAGTCTGAATCACTGACGGAAACATTTATTTTCAAAAACTTCAGTTGGCGTCGGTTTTTTTTAGCAGAAAGACGCGGAGATATAAAGAAAAAAAAGAATGAAAGGCGAGCGACGATTTTGAAAGATACATAACCATCAATAAGGTGTTATAAAAGGTAAACACCGGGGTCCCTCGAAACGTATAATAGACGAGGCGGCGAGGCAGTCCAACTGGGCCGAAGCGAAAGAAAAAGTGAAACATAGCTCGCCATTTTCCAGTTTTACGTCTCCTCGAATATAACGGGGGACTCGAATAGGCGAAAGTGAAAAAGGGACGGACTGAGACGGGGAGAAAAGGGAAGAAAATGTCCAGCCATAAAATAACGGATGAAGCTTTGCATTTCATCACGGGAAGCCCCTCACCCAGGCGCTCGAGGAAACCTCGCCAGCGGCAGAAGCAACGTGATAATGCGTCCTAACACAATCTCCGTAGATATATACGGGCGGAATAGAGTGCGGAGAGAGAAAGAAAGAAGACAAAGCGAGCCCAACAGAAAAATGTGACAACACGAGAAGTCCATTTTGAAAAGTCTCGCAGCTTGGCCTTAAATGTGAGAGTGGCTCCACCTGCCGAGGAAAGCCAGAAGCGAGCCTTCTTTCCGAGCTACCGAAAGATGAGGGAGATGAAAGCTCGGGACGATGGCGTATACGCTAGGCCGGAGAAGGAGGGGGAGAATTTTTATAATTTAAAAGCGGAAGACTCGGTTTAAAGGAAAAAAAAATACCAAAGTCAGTTGGACAAAAAATTTACTTAAAGGGTTAGCTGGTATTACGAGCGAAGCGCGGGTGATGGGTTAAGTCTAAAAGTAAGACTCGGAACGATTGCCACGGGTTGTTTCCGCCGTTTTTACTTTATTTTTGCCTTGCTTTTTTTCTCTGACTTTCGGAAAAGGGGGTGACCAACATTCCCCCATCTCTCTCTTTTTTTGGAAATTTCTTGTTACGTCAGGAGAAGAGTCTGCTTGGAAACTTTTAAGTGGTCGTAGTTCGTTTTATCGTTCCGAGAAGAAGTTTGCGGGAGTCGAGCGAAAGGAATCGTCGGAAAACAGCGACGCTACATTTATCTCGATCAAATATAACTTCGAACTGTTTTTATTGGAAACCATTAGCGCCGAACACGTTTAGTTTCATTGGTTTTCTTTCCTTCGGTCATTTAGGACAAGAGAGGAGAAAATACTGCCGAGTGTTTCCCAAATTATGACGAGAGGAAGAGAGCCAAATATTTTAACCCCGTTATCGTCGAAGTTTTACCGCCGAAAACAAATATTAAAAAAGCGTTCGGGTACCTAGTTTGGAGTGTCCGTATACGAAGAGACAACCGTCATTTCCGTTGACAACAGCTTGGATGACGTCCGTTAAAGAACTGGAACACACCTCCGTCTGGAATTGCCAACAGAAACCGTTTCGATATATATAATAAAAGCTTCTTTATCGCGTTTACTAAGTCTGAGAAATATCAATTTAATTCTAAGCAAAATCAACATTAAATAAAAAAATTACATTATAATATTAAAAATTATTAACGTTTCAGTAAATGTTTGCTTAAGCCAACTTTCGAATCTTCAACGAACCTGCGTGTCATCCTGAGAAAAGATGGCGTCGAACGCGAACATTTTGGGTGCCGAAACTCCAACCCTCCGGTCGGCAGGGGTATTGAGGCCGCAGGCAGATGGATCGAAGACGGACAGTTGTTTCTTGCGTTGGTCAACGTTCAAGAACGACGATGAGGTGGACTGGTCAGTCGAGGAATCATCTGAATCGGTTCGACCGTGACAAATACGCAGCATTACTTTCACCTAAAAATTAACGAGACATTTCACTAACATTGGAAATAATATGGTTAGGCTTAAGACCGAACTAGGCAACTCGACCAACTGAGTTTCTTTCCCAAAATCAATACAAACCTATTTAGCGAAATCGGGGGAAAGCCCCTAGTCTGATTCAAGCTACCTCACATCTTGCCAGTCCCCAGAAACCCAGAACCGAGTCTATACCGTTAGACTCCCATCCATCCCTCCGGTACTTTCTCCTCTCGGAGAACAAACAGAACGCCAAGACGGGCACGTGACAAGTGACATTCAAAACCCGAAAGAAAAGTCGACAAAAACGTCAAAAAAAGTTTCCAGAGACCCCCCCCCCCCCACAACCCTCGGACGCGTGCCTTCGACGGTGGAAGAGAGAAAAAACTATTTCAGAAAACGTACGTCGCCGAGGATAGAGGGGATATCCCCGTTCTAAGATTGAAAATAATGTCTAGCTAATACCGACGGAATGACTGTCGCCCTATACTATACCTATAGAAAGAACTGAATTTTCGGGAAAGGCAGATCAACTTTCTACGGGTCAAATATAAGGTCTACGTGTTAGGTCTATCGGTTTTTTTTATATACCCCGCGAAATATGTCAAGGGTCACCCTCTTCTGGTGTTATATAAGGAGGGAAGTCGCGGTAATGCAGGCTTAACGAGGCCGAGCTTTCCTCCCCTTCCGTAGTCTCTCTCTCTGCTCACATCCAGTCAATGGGTGACATGTGAAGGCAAGACACGAAATTCGAACCTGTCTTAAAACCTTCCCTGACACGCTTGCCTCTTTTCATGTACGAAGGAGGGAGTTTAAAAGCTTCGAATTACGCCTATTTAAAAGAAAAAATCACATTACGTAGTTGGTGGTCCTTTTCGACCTTATTTTGCTATGGCTTAATATGATTCTATATATTTTAAAGTTTGTCTATACAGCAAAATTTTAAGGAGTTGTAGGGGGCGAGATGAGAAATTTTTTCCCCATTTTCCTACGATGAGTTTAAAGAGCGCCAAAAGCTTCAAAGTGCGGCCTACTAGCCCCTGGAAGTAGACTGCAACAAGCGCAAAACCAAACAGCAGGGATTTTAAATACTGTTTAAGTTTACTTTTTTACGCTGGTTACCTCGATTTGTTTACAAAGTTCCTTTTTACCCATGACACGAACCCGCACCTTAATGTTCGCATTTCCCTGCTGCTTGGTTTTGCGCTTGTACCAAAAAAATACTTAAATAAATAAGTACTCATTTTCTTAAATCGCTAATGTTTTAATCTAAAAACATCTACCTTCACAACAGGGGCGTAGGAACCAGGAGGGTATCCCAAGCAATTTGCTGGGGGAACTAATAAAATTCCCCTCTCACTTTATGCTCGGTTGAAAATTAAAATTTGTGAAATAAAGGTAGAAACGGCTTAAGCTGCGGTCCTTAATAATATTCTATTGTTTTTTTATCAAAATAAACTTGAAACTTAATAAAATATCTTCTATTTTTCTGTTAATTATCAATTTAAATTCACCTACAAAATTTACAATTGCAAAAAATACAAAGTTTGGTTCGTTTTTGGGTTTAATTTTTTATCTTATCGCCGGGAGACTGCACCCCCCAGACCCCAGACCCCAGACCGTTGGGTTTTAACTGCTTTGCCCCCAACTTCTCAAACGTTCCTACGCCACTGCTTCACAAACTTACCCTAATTTCTCAAATTAAGTTTATGGTTGAAAAAATTGTGTGGGGCAAATTTCTGTAAATAATGATTACTATAGTGATGCTATTTCATGGGAAATATATGGTTTATAAATAAGTTATAAGATATGTGGAATAATAGAACAGCCGTGTGGTGGAAACTGTCTCGAGCATACGAAGGTTCATGTTTCATTGTCCGAGATGGATACTTATATAGTAAGAGAATATTTAGTGTACTTTTAGTATTTATGAAAGTGAAAAAGAATCGATACTCGGTACGAGAGGACAAGAACCTCTGATCTAATTAGGTCAACTTCCGGATAAGTCATAAGGGCAACTTCCGCGGATAGAAAGAATTCGGACACGACCTTTTAGCCCTGGTCCATTGGCGGCGGAACCAATTTCACGACGTAGACTTTCGCTATCGAGCGACTCCGGACGAGCTGCCACGACTGTAATTAGGCCCATCCACTCTTAATTGTAAATAAATCACGACCAAAAGGGAGAGCGCAATAATTAGCGGGAGCGTTCTCCGAGGGTGTTAGAAAGGAACGCTTATCAGTTGACAGTCCAGTCAAAGGCAGTCGCGAAGGCCGTCGACCATCGCTCGCGGCGCTATAGTGGGTGCGACTTCAGTCTCTAGATACGAAATGACATTAATCGACAGTCTCGCGTTATGGCTATTAAGTCAAGTCGCCGCAGTCCGCTGGAATCAGTCCCCGCAAAACTCGATACCGATCATCATAGCCAGCCAGAGATGGCCAGACATTTTTCACGGAAAACGCGCCACTATCCTCCAATAATCGGTCTAAGAGAAAGTTGTCAACGAGGGTACTATTTTCAAAGTAAATTATCACTACCGACGCGTATTCGTAGGCAATTATCTCTCGGACCAAGCGAATAGGTCTTAATTATTATCTGTCCCCCAGTCGTTTGAAACTTTAACGATAAGGGGTCATAACGCGCGATCGATCTGGCAAAGCGATAACAATTAGTCCTAACATCGCCTAGATGTATTTTAGGCGCGGAGTCAAGCAACAGTGTCCGAGTATACGGCTTATTTAGCTCGGAAACCTTGTCTGAAATGTGTCCGATATATCTATCGATGATCGGGGCGCTCTAAGCAAAGCGGGGATCCCTAGATTTGTTAATAGATTTTTAACGAACCAATTACGAAAACGTATGTTTCGAAGGCGATTTAGTCTTTCCCGCAGTTCCGCCTCTTCCGAATCCGCGTGATCGCGCATTCGATTATCCAAATCCCGAGCTAATAACCCGTTTTCCCGATTCATAAAGCGAACTCGCTAATCGCTGACGTAAATACGAAGCTGCTATTCGACCAAGATTACCTTCGCGGAAATTTATATTGCCAATTATTAATGATTCTTTATTTTCATAAAATATATCTTCTATATCAACATTAATTTATTAAAGTGGTCAATTTAGTCGAAATCAGAACGATTCGGAGCTACCAAAGATTCATTATTTTTAGCTGGTAAATGTAAAAGAATAATTTATAATAGGGACGCTAATATATACAAATTTTACAATATCGCGTATTTAGAGGAGTTAATATTATTCAAACCTCTCGAAATTTTAATATTTAAGAAGCCTTTCGAAAGAATAAAACTTTTATAAGATTCGAAAGGTACGAGAATAGCCGATTGAAATACCTTCATATTTTACAAAAGAATCGAAATTATCCGAGGAAACAAAAACCAAAAAAAAGGGAACGAAATAAGTATCATTGGTATTCATCTCGATTCGAGTTCATTGGGCTTATTAAAAATTTCCGTTGACACGTTGTAAATCCCCGGCCGTTTTCTTCCCGAATTCGGAATAACAAAACGTAATCCAACAGCAGTCGCAATTTCAATTGAAAGCGAGGTCCTTTTAGAAAGTCGCCTGTCGGTAGCTTTCATCTTCTCCGTGGAAAAGGGTGAAAGGAACATCGAGCCTGTCCAAGCGGCAGCTGTGAATGGCAAACCCCATTTCGAGAGGACACGCTCGCTCTGCCTCTTTTCGAAAAGAAGACACTCGGCGAAGGGCAGATTGGACGCTACTTAGTGCCAAGATGGTCATTCGCGAAGCTTCGGAAGCCGAGAGCGCCACTGATTAACGGTTCATTTCGATCAGCGCGCTTAAAATTCTCCTTACTACAATAAGGAGCCTCCTATAATCAGGCTAATCTCCCTACAGCTCTTCTACATCATGTTCTCGGGGCTTAGGCCTCGGCGCACTTTCAACTATGACGATAGCTTTTACGACTCACGCGGCTTGGAACTCGACTTGTTCTCAGTAAGACCTAGAGATCGGTAAAGTCTCCGAGACTGCGTAGCTGACTTCGATTTGGCTCCAAGGGTTCGGTCAAAACTGGAGTTCCTATAGCTATAGCCTCGAACGTAAATGGGTCGGAGTTAAAAATAAAATGTTTTCTCCGCGAAGGAATGCAACTTGTCTATCGAACTAAAGCAGCCACGTACAGTTTACAGTTTACGGGACACGGCTGGACTAACAAAGGATAAATAACTAACGCTGGTCAAAATATAAATATTACTCCTGGTGGGTAGCTTCTCCTTGAACCAAACAAAAACACAACATTTTCCTAAAAATAAAACTAGCAAGTTGTTTATTCGCTAACAATACTAAAAATATCCGTATTACACGATAAAATTTATGACTTTGGTATCCACAGTGTAGCCGCGTAACGTTAATTTTACTATTCATTTATTCGCCACAATAAACATTATTTTTAGAGCGCGGAATTGGTTTCTAGCTCTTTGGAATTCTAGCCACAGAAACACGCGAATCGTAACGTTTTATAACGACGAACGGGTTGTATATAGCTAGCTATAGTAGGATCTTAACTTATATTCCAGAAGCAATTTGCGAGGGCATAAATTCCTCGGAAAAGCCCCACTTTCTCTCCAATTTTATTGGAAAATGAAACAAACGCAAAAAATGGCTTTCGCGATAAAAGCTAGGTTTGTAACGTATAGTACCGCGTATTAAAGCTAGCCGTAAACCGCGATTCCGTAACGGATCGTGCTTAGTCTTCCGTATCATATCAGTCTGACAAAAGTGAAAGAATTACGTCGAACTCGGAGCCATTTCTTTCGGTTTGTACTCTAACGAAAACGATTTTGAAATTTATCGTAGCAAACAAACTAGAGCGAGGTTTCTCTCATTTTCAGTCCGCAACTTAACCCCCCCCCCCCGGCCTCTTTCGATGGACACAAAATATATATCGGATTTCGGATAAATAACGGGATTCTATTTTGGTGCTCGCTGCCGGCAGAGAAAGAGAAATGCGATACGGGAGATTGGGCCGTGAAAAGTTACAGCGCCAAATAAAGAGGATAAAAAAACTAAATATTTTGGCAGATTCGAAATATCGTTCTTTTCTGGCGTGATAGGGTATTATTTAAGGCGAACGGGTAGCGTCGAAACTGCGCGTTCGCTTCGGAGAAACCAGCTCACGTTCGTTTGAGGCTCATTTATCACGTTTTTCCCGACGTCACTAAGAGTCTACACCCACTTTTTATTAAACCTATCAACTCCGAAAATAAAACGTATCGAACTCCGTCGGACCCTGTTGTTTTCCAGTTAATTCTCGAAGAACGTTTGAGCCTGGAAACAAATTTAAAAACGACCACTCAAACGAACCTCAGATGTATCATGCGGACAAACTAAGCGTTTGAAAGCATTGACTGTATTTAAAATTACTCTGTTTTAACCATTAGATGAGAGCGTACATTTTCGGAGTTCAAAAGCGAGAAAGTTGAGTCATCGCGGAAATAAATTGAACTTTGCGTATTTTCACTCTCGTTGTTTCAGACCATCAGAACACGACATTATTCGATTATAAATTAGTAACGCAAGCGTGTAGACCCGTTATCTCTCCCAATCTCCCAAGGTAACTTCATTTAAGAGGTTTTTAATCTGAAATCTAAATATCATTCGTTTCGTAGACTTCGGCAACTAGAAAAAATAAGGGTCATTAATTACGGGCCTAAAACAAACGAGGATAAGACGCCGCAAATATCGGACACTTATATTTAACTAAACAAAATGCAGAGTGTTTCTAAGTTTAATCAGACTGAGAGGCACTTAGCATTCGCAAAAACCAAAGGGCCTAGTCTATCCTCAGGGCCCGCATTAAACGAAAGAGTGGCGCGAGAGGGCTCCTCGCTCGAACTGAATTCCGTGGTCCGGAGTTAATCCGGGTGAGTTAGCCCCCACTTAGTTCCCCGGGATTGCCCGAAAAGGAAGAAGAGAGGATAAAACGGACGAAGAAAAGACCGGGTCAGCACCTTTTTTTTCGGGGAATGGCCACTCTTTCTTTTCCTGTAGCAAAAGGAATGAACAAATCAGATTATAGTAGATGGGGGCGCCGGAGTTAGGGATAAAGGGTGGGGGGAGGGTGCCTTTTTGCGCTTTTACCGCTTTCCGGGTGACTCGGGCCACAGTTACGCCCGGAAGATAAAAGAGATTGTAGATGCCCTAAGCAGCCGAAACCGATACTTACAAACGGTACGAGGAGGCGCGGACTATACCCTCTTAGAGCCTTCAAAATGAAGCTCGAGGTGGCCGTCAAAGCCCGTCGTAGTTGGCCCGAGGCGGGAAATGGATGGAGAGAATTATTTCGATTCCGTTAGCTCCAGTTGGCTTAAGAAAACTAGCTAGAGAAAAAGAAAATGGCGGCCGATGCTTAGACGCGCGCGACAACGAGAGCCAGTCGAGGGGAAATTGGCGAGATGTAATAGAGTGAAAACAGAATCGCTTACTTAACTTTCTCGGACGACGATAAATCATCGGCATGACCCCCTTCATTTGACACCACCGTCGTGGTAAAAAGAAAGTCAACCCGACCATCCCGGGACATTGAAAGGTCTCATTGTAACACGGAAACCTTTTAGGCCTGACCGAAACGAACTAGATAAGTTTTAGAGAAACAAAATTGATATCGACCCCGAGCGTAATACGACATACCTAACCATTACGCTATGATTTTACAAAAAAAAGCATTCATAAAAAGAGCAAAGCGGGTATTCAACTCTTTTCGAATATACATTTTTACTCAATGGCTCTATTTAGCGTGGAATCAGCGAAGCGGGGGAAATAACAAGGGACAATCTACATATAGGAGAGAGATGGATCTTTACCCCCGGCGGCGTATCCAATATTTTTCTCCTCCAGAGTATACGCGGCAAACGGGGCTCGACTTCATGGTCGTAGAAGAAAAGAAAGAGATCAGCGGGCAACGGCTTCGGATTTTTTGGAGCCGCGCTATTGAGTTTAAGGACGAAATTAAATCGATTTTCTTTCCTCTCTCCTCTCTGCCATTTCCTCTCGGCAAGTGGATAGAACGTAAAGAATGCTGGCCGACTAGCGAGGCCTAAAAACGAAAAATCCAGTTTGCAAAACTGGGTAAAAAGGGAGACGAAGCTAGGGTGACTTTCTCTTTCCTCGGTTATATCGAAGTTAGTGGTCCATGTCCAATTCCATTCAACTACGCTTATTCAAAAGTCAAAACGCCTCGAGCGTTCCAGAAGAAATAGCTCTCCTCTCTAGCCGCGTTTCCCCCTCAGGCTCATTCAATCCTAGCAAAACTTTCGAACGAAATTCCCTCAATATTTTAGACCGGATAAATCACTGCGGATCTCCTTTTTATGTACTGGGATTTCGGTCGCGCTCTGTACTTTATACTCTCACTCCAGGGTTGAGGGCTCAAACGGCATCGATATCGGATCCCACCAGAAGGTGAAGTCTACGCGGGCGGAGTTAGCCGCGGATACGTCGTCCGCTACGTCGGATCACGACGTATAAAAAGGGGAAAAATACACTATACCATGAGTCAAGTGTTTCGAAAGTGGCGCGCTTCGGGGACTTGGAAAAACAAAAAAGCGGTTCTGCCCTCGCGGGATTGGGGATCACCAGAAAGCGCGGAAAACAATATAAGCCGAATATTGGATCTCCCTCGAGATGGAGAATAGAAAAGCGCGCGTACCTCGCCTGTATGTAAAAAGTACATTCGTTTATATGTGAAAGGCATCGGAAAACAAAACATTTCATTTAGGGGCGTCCCTACTTTACCCTTCTGGAGAAGATAAAGAGCCATCTTCGACGGTGTGTAGTCTATTGTTGCATTTGCGTCTCTGGTATTACACTATAGCGTCTGATTGAAGGGGCAAGGGCCGAGGGTCGCGTTTTCTAAACTTTTCGTATTCATTCGTTCTTGACAAACAATCACGCGGAGTACGACGCCAGCCAGTGGAACCATGCCAGAGGATTGAGGTGGATCTATCTACAGGAATGTTATTAAGTTCGAAAGAGGTTTTCCATCTGGGAACGAAATTAAATTTACTTTTTATCTCTTTTTTTACTATAAATAAATACTATACGGGCGTAGTACCGCGGATGCAATCTATGGGTTGAGATGGATAAATCATGATTTTATTTACGCTAAAGGATTTTTCCTTCAATTTAGATCTCATCGATAGAAACAAATAACTGTATACAAATTATTATACATAGAACACAATCTCTAAAGATAAGATTATTATTTTTCTATTATCAGAGGTATATAACGTACCTCTTGAAGATAAGTTTCCGCTCCCTATACCCCTAATATTATTCGCTTGAAGACATGTTCTTTAGCAGCGGCATTTTCAAAATAAGTTTGGTCTTATATTGACCATATTTAATTATAAAACTATTCTCTTACATGGTTAAAAAAAAAGTAATTATGCATACGCGGTAAATTTTCAGTCGTGTGATTCCGTGGTTTGACGGAAAATTAATGCCCATAGAAACAGACAAGACCAGAGAGGGGGGGAAGCCGGTACAAATTAACAGGGCTCGCAATAAATAACAAAAGCAAAGAATTCCAATGTTTTCTATCTCTCAATAGATTACAATATATTACACTTTTAAAGCCTAGATGGATAATTTCTCTAAGAAATGAATTATTTACACCTGTTATTGTCAATCCTATCAGATTAGTGATATTGAATCAAATTACTAGCCGTAAATTTACTATATCCATCAGAGCATGAAGTCAACGTAAACATCTTTCTCAGATACGAATAATTTCCGCCTATTACAACTAAATGTAAGATAGGTTCCAGCGCCATCTACGTAGCGAAAAGACTTCACCGAAAGGAGAATGCGAAAAAGGAAAATCCTAAGCTGTTTCGATCCGAACATAAGGAAGTTATCTAGCAACTTCCGACCGCACGCGTACGTTTCCTTTTTGAAAGATTATCTCGTAAAAAAAGAAAGAAAGAACGAAGGGAAAACAAATTCGCAATCTGTCTTCGCCGACGAAATCACCCGCCAGCCCGATGGAAGAAAGCGAAAAAACTCCGCAAAAAAGGCAAACCCGATAAAGTTTTTTCCAGAGGAAAATCAGCCAAAATAGCGAGAGCAATAATAAACTGAAATGTTGTTGGCCATCCAATTTAATTATGTCGAAGTTGCGGGTGGAGAGGAAAAAATAAAGGAAAAGGGTGTAAACCGCCCTCTATCGTCGAGTGTGGGAGGGAGACAGACGCGATTCTTAACTATAGGAAATAACGCTAGAGGGAGCTCAAAAACGCGAGATATAAGGAGATGGATAGAGAATACAGAAGCAAACGCGTTCTCAACTTTTTTTTTATTTGAAGCAAGACGGAAAACTGCAGGTTCGAGTAAAAAATAAACGTCAATTACGGGGCCTCGGGGTGCGAAAAACACCCGCTCCATCTATGGTTAAACTTTGAAGTGAAAAAAAACTTTTTTGGCGCCTTTTTTTTATATTTCGGGGGGGGGGGGGGAGCAAGTGTAAGGAAGGTGGGTACGCGGGAAGAGGGAGGGTGAGAATGTGCCGTAATCAATTTAAAGAGCGAGTTTGACTTTCTTGGAGGAGTTTCAGCGATGACAGCGCCGCCTGGCGAGATGGATGAGATGGAAGAGGCCGAGCTAAGAGTCCCCCTCATTTATCTTTGGAGCACGCGAGCTGCTTCCCAAAACTTATACAAGCACGTGCCCTCGACTCCTCGCGCGCGCGCGCTCGGTAACGCGGCATACCCTGAGAAACGGACGATCAAAAAATTTCGCCGATATGTTGGAAGGGATGGGAGGGGGGGGGACTCGAGAAATAAGGGGGTACCTAGAAGCGGATAGCGTTGGGAGGGAGAGAAAATGGGCCCGCGATTTCATCCTATTAAAACCCAGAAAGAAATTGATGCGATTAAAATTCGCTGGGTTTAAGGGGTTATATGTATATATATTTCCTAATTTATAAAAACTTTGATCCAATAACTAAATTGATGGCGAATTTTTCATTGGGGAAGGGGGTTTGGCGTGTTTGGCGAATACGGTAATTAGAATATATAAGAAAAAAAGTGACCTTTCCGAGGCCCGTGGCGTCTTTGATCCTGCCCGATCCTCGTAGCAGGGCGGGTGGCGCCGGAGGCGGAGAACTCTTAACGATCTCGGAAAAGTTGGTTCGAAAAGGCAACGGTTCGGGATCGGAACCAGAATGGTGGCGGCGGCGTTTCTTCGAAGACAAGTTCAGCCTTTGAGCGGCTCTGCAAAAACAAAAAATTGACAAAACATTAATTTTTGAAATTAATAACTACTTAATAAGTATGCCGCGTGATTATTAAATATCAAGTTAACACAATAACCAATAATAATAATAATCAGCGAGGCTAATACCCAAGGCACCACCTTAGACCCAAGTCATCAAGCGACTTATAATGACCTTAAGCAGGTGGCCGGGTTACAATGCGTAGGCGGGTGGTAGCTAGCCCTTCATGCCACGCGAGCCAACAGCTCCCTACACTAACTATAACCGTTAACCTCGACAAGTTTTTATGGGAAGGGGAAACCGAAGAGCTCGCGGGAAAACCCCTTTAACCAGTGGGGAGATAACTTGCAAACTCTACGCGGAAGGAGTAGTTCCGAGTTTTCACCCAGTGCCCCAAGCTGGGATCGAACCTGGCTCCTCTTGCTTCGAGGCGAAAGCGCTAACCACTCCGCCACCCCACACAAATTAAAATGGATTACAAAAACAGCAATTCAAAAAGGCTTCGCCATATTTTCGTGAAAAGAGAGTTCCCAAACCCCTCTTACATCTTTGATTAGGCGCTATGAGGTACAACAGAAATGTTGCGTACAAATTTGGTTAGGAAAAGGCGTGGAATGGGGTAAGTGGGAAGTACGATATTGATGAATATATATTCAAATGAGAAGCAGTCGTCTAATGCTCGAGTAAACCCAAATTCGAGTCTTTAAACATTCCGATAATACAGACTGCCGGGTCAAACTGAAAACGGTGCTAAAATACGCGTATGCCATTTAAATAACTATTACACGTAGATTCGACGAGTCGCTCAACGAAGAAACACTCGGCTCAACTGGAGGGAATGTAGGTAAGTGGCGCCTTCGACGACTAGCTGCGGCATTAAAAGCGTTTCAATTCCCCGAACAGTATGCCGAGCGGAGAGAGACAGGATGAAACTTCTAACTTCTTGACACGTCTATTGACCTCGCGGCTCACGGGCAACACGCTCTCTCTCTCTCTCTCCCTCTCCATGTCTCTCTCTCTCCTATCCTCTCATAATTGAGAATCGTGTTAGAAGGATCTTGTTCCAACTTTAATTCCAGTCACTCAAAATCTCACTCGCACCAGGCGCCCTCCGACGGTGGAGGTAGGAAGCGACAAGACGGAGGGGCGGCTGCAAACTGGAAGCCCTTTGCCAAACGAAAACTCGTAATTGTTTAATTTGAGACATGTGTCGAGCGCGCTCCCGTAGCCTCCTGCTGGGCGACTACCCCCCCGGTCTCCCATTTGGCAAGCCGAGGCTTCATACGGGAAGGAGTTAGGCCGTTGCCTCCAAAAATCGTTGTTCATTAAGTTTAAAGGGATTTAATTCCCGTTCCGTTCGCTATCATGTTTCTCAGTTTTTTTAAAACGAATCAGATAAAATCGTACCATTCTAGTGGCATTATATATTTAGTCTTATATTACATTATATAATATTTTATTTTATTGGAAAATGAGGTTGGCTTTAGAAAACGAGAGGGGGGGGGGGTATAAATCGTGATTTTTGACACTTCCTCCAGATTGTCGGTGCTGTCTCCGGCTCTCTTTGTTGTCCAGTCACCCTACTTTCTATTAATAGTTTCGTTATTTCGAGTTTGAAATTCGAAAGCGAAGCGCGACCGAAACAGATATCAAGTTATAAAATTCAATTTTCATTTCGTTTCGGACGAAACTATTCATTAGATTCATTCGAATTGGAAAAGTTATTTAATCCGCTATTATTATATATATGTAAGAAAATCGCGGCCAAATAATTAAAAACAGGTTTCCAAAATTATTCGTCTCGAATGACAAACGAAAAATTCAAAATTCTAAAGCGAATTTGAAAGTTACGGTTGCGATTTAAATTTACAATTGAACGCCTCAAATTAATACAATTTCAATAATGACATTCGAGTTGTTGAAAAGTTGAATATCTATATAATATCACATACTAATATCCGACTCTATGGCAAAATCCTGCTAGGATGACCGAACGTAGACCAAAATAGGCTAAGCGCCTGTAGAAGTGCTTTACTCACAGTACGCAAGTGTTTTGGGTGAAGGTGAATTACTGAAAAATCAGCAATATCAAGACATATTGAAGTTTTTTTTAAAACATTATTTTAATGGATTTTAATAATAATTAATTTATTTTTACATCATTATGTTGAGACGGACATCAAGGGGATAGGAAAAACATTTTGGAAACGAATGATATACTAGGCTGATTGGGGGGGGGGGGGGGAGAAGGAGCTTACTTTTAGAGCATGAAGGCGAATGGGAGCAACGCTAAAACTCTTCTCAAATAAATACATTCTTGAAAATACAACGAGATGAATAGTATACGACGCTAGTTTCAAGATTAAGTAAACTTAACATCGTCAAAAATGTCAGAAACATTTACGGAACGCAATTTTCAAGTCTCTAAAACGATATTACATCGACACTTTAAAGAATTTTGTACAAAATGGGCTGTAAATGGGGTCAAATCCATTACGATAGCCTCCACGAAACCAACCCTTACGGCACGAGATAGAAGGGCTCGAGAAAATTAGACCATTTTCAACGTCCGATCAATGATTGTGAAGGAAAAAGAGAGCGGTATATATTGAATGACTATCAGAATAATATACGTCACGATTTCCAAGATAGTCGCCGCCACCGGATGTTTTGAAAACGAAATGGCGTTTTTGCAGATAGAGGGGACAAAAGGGCGGTCAACGGAGTCGCAAAAAGAGACGGGGGGAAGAGGGAGGAAATGTGTTTTTCCGTGTAAGGTCTATTTAACAATAATTTCCGTCGTAATGGAATTCAGGTTGCGACTCGCTCTTCTTATCTCGACCCGTCGCCCATTTAGTCCACCCACTCGCCCACCCCTCGCCCATACCATCGCCCACGCCATGACAAACGCATGAACGACCAGGTTCTGCACTTTTCTAGAGAACGTTACCGTATGTTTTTTTATTTTTATTGGAGTGGAATTCTCACTTACAAACAATTGTTAAGTGGCTTATGAGTTTCTCTAGTTTGTCCGGCATTCGATATGACGTAGATTTATTTAACTAATATCAGAAGTATACAATATATCGTGCGAAGTATTCATCTACATATCCTCTTAATACAAAAAAATATGTTTAAATACTATTTAATCGGATAAATATGGTTTATCAAAAATACAGTTTATCCAAAATATGCTTTATCAAAAATATGGTTGATTAAAAATATGGTTTATCAAAAATATGTTTTATTAAAAATATGGTTTATCAAAAATTATGGTTTATCAAAAATTATGGTTTATCAAAAATATGATTTATCAATAGGTAAAATGTTTGAGAAGAAAATACTATTTAATCGGAAATATATTTTTTATCAATAGGTAAAATGTTTGGGAAGAAAATACTATTTAATCGGAAAATAGGGTTTATCAATAGGTAAAATGTTTGGGAAGAAAATACTATTTAATCGGAAAAATAGGGTTTATCAATAGGTAAAATGTTTGGGAAGAAAATACTATTTAATCGGAAATATATGGTTTATCAATAGATAAAATGTTTGGGAAGAAAATACTATTTAATCGGAAATATATGGTTTATCAATAGGTAAAATGTTTGGGAAAAAATACTATTTAATCGGAAATATATGGTTTATCAATAGGTAAAATGTTTGGGAAGAAAATACTATTTAATTGTAAATATATAGTTTATCAATAGGTAAAATGTTTGGGAAGGAAATACGATTTAATCGGAATATATGGTTTATCAATAGGTAAAATGTTTGGGAAGAAAATACTATTTAATCGAAAAAATAGGGTTTATCAATAGGTAAAATGTTTGGGAAGAAAATACTATTTAATCGGAAAAATAGGGTTTATCAATAGGTAAAATGTTTGGGAAGAAAATACTATTTAATCGGAAAAATACTAGTTAATCGGGAAAAAATGGTTTATCAAGCTCTAGGTAAATTTTTACATTTTACATATTACATATTACACATGCACGATTTGTCGGAAATTCGAGCGCAACTATCTACGTCGAGCCTACGCTAAACTGGCTAATTTTACGCACTTTGCTCGGGGATATATTGCAGGATCTCCAAGAATTGTAAATATATAGTTTATCAATAGGTAAAATGTTTGGGAAGGAAATACTATTTAATCGGAATATATGGTTTATCAATAGGTAAAATGTTTGGGAAGAAAATACTATTTAATCGAAAAAATAGGGTTTATCAATAGGTAAAATGTTTGGGAAGAAAATACTATTTAATCGGAAAAATAGGGTTTATCAATAGGTAAAATGTTTGGGAAGAAAATACTATTTAATCGGAAAAATACTAGTTAATCGGGAAAAAATGGTTTATCAAGCTCTAGGTAATTTTTACATTTTACATATTACATATTACACATGCACGATTTGTCGGAAATTCGAGCGCAACTATCTACGTCGAGCCTACGCTAAACTGGCTAATTTTACGCTCTTTGCTCGGGGATATATTGCAGGATCTCCAAGAATTGTAAATATATAGTTTATAAATAGGTAAAATGTTTGGGAAGGAAATACTATTTAATCGGAATATATGGTTTATCAATAGGTAAAATGTTTGGGAAGAAAATACTATTTAATCGGAAAAATAGGGTTTATCAATAGGTAAAATGTTTGGGAAGAAAATACTATTTAATCGGAAAAATACTAGTTAATCGGGAAAAAATGGTTTATCAAGCTCTAGGTAATTTTTACATTTTACATATTACATATTACACATGCACGATTTGGCGGAAATTCGAGCGCAACTATCTACGTCGAGCCTACGCTAAACTGGCTAATTTTACGCTCTTTGCTCGGGGATATATTGCAGGATCTCCAAGAATTGTAAATATATAGTTTATCAATAGGTAAAATGTTTGGGAAGGAAATACTATTTAATCGGAATATATGGTTTATCAATAGGTAAAATGTTTGGGAAGAAAATACTATTTAATCGGAAAAATAGGGTTTATCAATAGGTGCCATGTTGGCTCGGTAAAGTTGGCACCCCCTATTTTTCTTTACTCGAATTAACCATCTTATATTATGGCACCCAATATGCACCATAACGCACCATCAAAGACACGTTACGCACCCCCTGGGAACCGAAGGAAATTTACAATATAAAAGGGGTGCCAACTTTATCTCAACACCCCCACTTCAACTTTTGTGGAAAAGACATGCACCAATCAATCGCACCCATTACGCACCATTATGCACCATTATCAGCGTTTTTCGCACCGTATTGGTTTTAGATTTATTCAAATATTACAGTGGGGGTGCCAGATTTACTTCAGCACCCCCATATACCTAGCGCCCTATAAAGATGACCAATCAATCGCACCCATTACGCACCATTATGCACCGTACGCTTTTAATTACGCACCATACTAGTTCATGAATTACGTTCATTTTTAATTTTAGGATTATTTAAATATAAATTGGAACTGTGGGGGTGCCAGATTTACTTCAGCACCCCCATATACCTAGCGCCCTATAAAGATGACCAATCAATCGCACCCATTACGCACCATTATGCACCGTACGCTTTTAATTACGCACCATACTAGTTCATGAATTACGTTCATTTTTAATTTTAGGATTATTTAAATATAAATTGGAACTGTGGGGGTGCCAGATTTACTTCAGCACCCCCATATACCTAGCGCCCTATAAAGATGACCAATCAATCGCACCCATTACGCACCATTATGCACCGTACGCTTTTAATTACGCACCATACTAGTTCATGAATTACGTTCATTTTTAATTTTAGGATTATTTAAATATAAATTGGAACTGTGGGGGTGCCAGATTTACTTCAGCACCCCCATATACCTAGCGCCCTATAAAGATGACCAATCAATCGCACCCATTACGCACCATTATGCACCGTACGCTTTTAATTACGCACCATACTAGTTCATGAATTACGTTCATTTTTAATTTTAGGATTATTTAAATATAAATTGGAACTGTGGGGGTGCCAGATTTACTTCAGCACCCCCATATATCTAGCGCCCTATAAAGATGACCAATCAATCGCACCCATTACGCACCATTATGCACCGTACGCTTTTAATTACGCACCATACTAGTTCATGAATTACGTTCATTTTTAATTTTAGGATTATTTAAATATAAATTGGAACTGTGGGGGTGCCAGATTTACTTCAGCACCCCCATATATCTAGCGCCCTATAAAGATGACCAATCAATCGCACCCATTACGCACCATTATGCACCGTACGCTTTTAATTACGCACCATACTAGTTCATGAATTACGTTCATTTTTAATTTTAGGATTATTTAAATATAAATTGGAACTGTGGGGGTGCCAGATTTACTTCAGCACCCCCATATATCTAGCGCCCTATAAAGATGACCAATCAATCGCACCCATTACGCACCATTATGCACCGTACGCTTTTAATTACGCACCATACTAGTTCATGAATTACGTTCATTTTTAATTTTAGGATTATTTAAATATAAATTGGAACTGTGGGGGTGCCAGATTTACTTCAGCACCCCCATATATCTAGCGCCCTATAAAGATGACCAATCAATCGCACCCATTACGCACCATTATGCACCGTACGCTTTTAATTACGCACCATACTAGTTCATGAATTACGTTCATTTTTAATTTTAGGATTATTTAAATATAAATTGGAACTGTGGGGGTGCCAGATTTACTTCAGCACCCCCATATATCTAGCGCCCTATAAAGATGACCAATCAATCGCACCCATTACGCACCATTATGCACCGTACGCTTTTAATTACGCACCATACTAGTTCATGAATTACGTTCATTTTTAATTTTAGGATTATTTAAATATAAATTGGAACTGTGGGGGTGCCAGATTTACTTCAGCACCCCCATATATCTAGCGCCCTATAAAGATGACCAATCAATCGCACCCATTACGCACCATTATGCACCGTACGCTTTTAATTACGCACCATACTAGTTCATGAATTACGTTCATTTTTAATTTTAGGATTATTTAAATATAAATTGGAACTGTGGGGGTGCCAGATTTACTTCAGCACCCCCATATATCTAGCGCCCTATAAAGATGACCAATCAATCGCACCCATTACGCACCATTATGCACCGTACGCTTTTAATTACGCACCATACTAGTTCATGAATTACGTTCATTTTTAATTTTAGGATTATTTAAATATAAATTGGAACTGTGGGGGTGCCAGATTTACTTCAGCACCCCCATATATCTAGCGCCCTATAAAGATGACCAATCAATCGCACCCATTACGCACCATTATGCACCGTACGCTTTTAATTACGCACCATACTAGTTCATGAATTACGTTCATTTTTAATTTTAGGATTATTTAAATATAAATTGGAACTGTGGGGGTGCCAGATTTACTTCAGCACCCCCATATATCTAGCGCCCTATAAAGATGACCAATCAATCGCACCCATTACGCACCATTATGCACCGTACGCTTTTAATTACGCACCATACTAGTTCATGAATTACGTTCATTTTTAATTTTAGGATTATTTAAATATAAATTGGAACTGTGGGGGTGCCAGATTTACTTCAGCACCCCCATATATCTAGCGCCCTATAAAGATGACCAATCAATCGCACCCATTACGCACCATTATGCACCGTACGCTTTTAATTACGCACCATACTAGTTCATGAATTACGTTCATTTTTAATTTTAGGATTATTTAAATATAAATTGGAACTGTGGGGGTGCCAGATTTACTTCAGCACCCCCATATATCTAGCGCCCTATAAAGATGACCAATCAATCGCACCCATTACGCACCATTATGCACCGTACGCTTTTAATTACGCACCATACTAGTTCATGAATTACGTTCATTTTTAATTTTAGGATTATTTAAATATAAATTGGAACTGTGGGGGTGCCAGATTTACTTCAGCACCCCCATATATCTAGCGCCCTATAAAGATGACCAATCAATCGCACCCATTACGCACCATTATGCACCGTACGCTTTTAATTACGCACCATACTAGTTCATGAATTACGTTCATTTTTAATTTTAGGATTATTTAAATATAAATTGGAACTGTGGGGGTGCCAGATTTACTTCAGCACCCCCATATATCTAGCGCCCTATAAAGATGACCAATCAATCGCACCCATTACGCACCATTATGCACCGTACGCTTTTAATTACGCACCATACTAGTTCATGAATTACGTTCATTTTTAATTTTAGGATTATTTAAATATAAATTGGAACTGTGGGGGTGCCAGATTTACTTCAGCACCCCCATATATCTAGCGCCCTATAAAGATGACCAATCAATCGCACCCATTACGCACCATTATGCACCGTACGCTTTTAATTACGCACCATACTAGTTCATGAATTACGTTCATTTTTAATTTTAGGATTATTTAAATATAAATTGGAACTGTGGGGGTGCCAGATTTACTTCAGCACCCCCATATATCTAGCGCCCTATAAAGATGACCAATCAATCGCACCCATTACGCACCATTATGCACCGTACGCTTTTAATTACGCACCATACTAGTTCATGAATTACGTTCATTTTTAATTTTAGGATTATTTAAATATAAATTGGAACTGTGGGGGTGCCAGATTTACTTCAGCACCCCCATATATCTAGCGCCCTATAAAGATGACCAATCAATCGCACCCATTACGCACCATTATGCACCGTACGCTTTTAATTACGCACCATACTAGTTCATGAATTACGTTCATTTTTAATTTTAGGATTATTTAAATATAAATTGGAACTGTGGGGGTGCCAGATTTACTTCAGCACCCCCATATATCTAGCGCCCTATAAAGATGACCAATCAATCGCACCCATTACGCACCATTATGCACCGTACGCTTTTAATTACGCACCATACTAGTTCATGAATTACGTTCATTTTTAATTTTAGGATTATTTAAATATAAATTGGAACTGTGGGGGTGCCAGATTTACTTCAGCACCCCCATATATCTAGCGCCCTATAAAGATGACCAATCAATCGCACCCATTACGCACCATTATGCACCGTACGCTTTTAATTACGCACCATACTAGTTCATGAATTACGTTCATTTTTAATTTTAGGATTATTTAAATATAAATTGGAACTGTGGGGGTGCCAGATTTACTTCAGCACCCCCATATATCTAGCGCCCTATAAAGATGACCAATCAATCGCACCCATTACGCACCATTATGCACCGTACGCTTTTAATTACGCACCATACTAGTTCATGAATTACGTTCATTTTTAATTTTAGGATTATTTAAATATAAATTGGAACTGTGGGGGTGCCAGATTTACTTCAGCACCCCCATATATCTAGCGCCCTATAAAGATGACCAATCAATCGCACCCATTACGCACCATTATGCACCGTACGCTTTTAATTACGCACCATACTAGTTCATGAATTACGTTCATTTTTAATTTTAGGATTATTTAAATATAAATTGGAACTGTGGGGGTGCCAGATTTACTTCAGCACCCCCATATATCTAGCGCCCTATAAAGATGACCAATCAATCGCACCCATTACGCACCATTATGCACCGTACGCTTTTAATTACGCACCATACTAGTTCATGAATTACGTTCATTTTTAATTTTAGGATTATTTAAATATAAATTGGAACTGTGGGGGTGCCAGATTTACTTCAGCACCCCCATATATCTAGCGCCCTATAAAGATGACCAATCAATCGCACCCATTACGCACCATTATGCACCGTACGCTTTTAATTACGCACCATACTAGTTCATGAATTACGTTCATTTTTAATTTTAGGATTATTTAAATATAAATTGGAACTGTGGGGGTGCCAGATTTACTTCAGCACCCCCATATATCTAGCGCCCTATAAAGATGACCAATCAATCGCACCCATTACGCACCATTATGCACCGTACGCTTTTAATTACGCACCATACTAGTTCATGAATTACGTTCATTTTTAATTTTAGGATTATTTAAATATAAATTGGAACTGTGGGGGTGCCAGATTTACTTCAGCACCCCCATATATCTAGCGCCCTATAAAGATGACCAATCAATCGCACCCATTACGCACCATTATGCACCGTACGCTTTTAATTACGCACCATACTAGTTCATGAATTACGTTCATTTTTAATTTTAGGATTATTTAAATATAAATTGGAACTGTGGGGGTGCCAGATTTACTTCAGCACCCCCATATATCTAGCGCCCTATAAAGATGACCAATCAATCGCACCCATTACGCACCATTATGCACCGTACGCTTTTAATTACGCACCATACTAGTTCATGAATTACGTTCATTTTTAATTTTAGGATTATTTAAATATAAATTGGAACTGTGGGGGTGCCAGATTTACTTCAGCACCCCCATATATCTAGCGCCCTATAAAGATGACCAATCAATCGCACCCATTACGCACCATTATGCACCGTACGCTTTTAATTACGCACCATACTAGTTCATGAATTACGTTCATTTTTAATTTTAGGATTATTTAAATATAAATTGGAACTGTGGGGGTGCCAGATTTACTTCAGCACCCCCATATATCTAGCGCCCTATAAAGATGACCAATCAATCGCACCCATTACGCACCATTATGCACCGTACGCTTTTAATTACGCACCATACTAGTTCATGAATTACGTTCATTTTTAATTTTAGGATTATTTAAATATAAATTGGAACTGTGGGGGTGCCAGATTTACTTCAGCACCCCCATATATCTAGCGCCCTATAAAGATGACCAATCAATCGCACCCATTACGCACCATTATGCACCGTACGCTTTTAATTACGCACCATACTAGTTCATGAATTACGTTCATTTTTAATTTTAGGATTATTTAAATATAAATTGGAACTGTGGGGGTGCCAGATTTACTTCAGCACCCCCATATATCTAGCGCCCTATAAAGATGACCAATCAATCGCACCCATTACGCACCATTATGCACCGTACGCTTTTAATTACGCACCATACTAGTTCATGAATTACGTTCATTTTTAATTTTAGGATTATTTAAATATAAATTGGAACTGTGGGGGTGCCAGATTTACTTCAGCACCCCCATATATCTAGCGCCCTATAAAGATGACCAATCAATCGCACCCATTACGCACCATTATGCACCGTACGCTTTTAATTACGCACCATACTAGTTCATGAATTACGTTCATTTTTAATTTTAGGATTATTTAAATATAAATTGGAACTGTGGGGGTGCCAGATTTACTTCAGCACCCCCATATATCTAGCGCCCTATAAAGATGACCAATCAATCGCACCCATTACGCACCATTATGCACCGTACGCTTTTAATTACGCACCATACTAGTTCATGAATTACGTTCATTTTTAATTTTAGGATTATTTAAATATAAATTGGAACTGTGGGGGTGCCAGATTTACTTCAGCACCCCCATATATCTAGCGCCCTATAAAGATGACCAATCAATCGCACCCATTACGCACCATTATGCACCGTACGCTTTTAATTACGCACCATACTAGTTCATGAATTACGTTCATTTTTAATTTTAGGATTATTTAAATATAAATTGGAACTGTGGGGGTGCCAGATTTACTTCAGCACCCCCATATATCTAGCGCCCTATAAAGATGACCAATCAATCGCACCCATTACGCACCATTATGCACCGTACGCTTTTAATTACGCACCATACTAGTTCATGAATTACGTTCATTTTTAATTTTAGGATTATTTAAATATAAATTGGAACTGTGGGGGTGCCAGATTTACTTCAGCACCCCCATATATCTAGCGCCCTATAAAGATGACCAATCAATCGCACCCATTACGCACCATTATGCACCGTACGCTTTTAATTACGCACCATACTAGTTCATGAATTACGTTCATTTTTAATTTTAGGATTATTTAAATATAAATTGGAACTGTGGGGGTGCCAGATTTACTTCAGCACCCCCATATATCTAGCGCCCTATAAAGATGACCAATCAATCGCACCCATTACGCACCATTATGCACCGTACGCTTTTAATTACGCACCATACTAGTTCATGAATTACGTTCATTTTTAATTTTAGGATTATTTAAATATAAATTGGAACTGTGGGGGTGCCAGATTTACTTCAGCACCCCCATATATCTAGCGCCCTATAAAGATGACCAATCAATCGCACCCATTACGCACCATTATGCACCGTACGCTTTTAATTACGCACCATACTAGTTCATGAATTACGTTCATTTTTAATTTTAGGATTATTTAAATATAAATTGGAACTGTGGGGGTGCCAGATTTACTTCAGCACCCCCATATATCTAGCGCCCTATAAAGATGACCAATCAATCGCACGCCGTGGATCTTTTGTATTCGTTAGATAGTTGTAAAAGTTGTTGTAGTTAGGTATTGTTTCCTGCTAACTAATCATACTAGTTTTGTCCCGCTGGAGTTGGGCAAAGGGGGGAATTTTCGGCCCCCAAATGGAAACCAACGACGCGTAATCTAAAATGAGATTTTTCTTCAACAACTCATTGGAACTGCTTTATTTTCCCAAGAAGCGCGCATTCCTCGCTTTTCATTACAACAGAGTTTCCGAAAGTTACACCGGATAACCAGGGAGTGGCCGCAGGGGGAGAGGCGACGACTTCGGGAGACACTCCCGCAAAGAGGAAATTTATTTGGGTAGCGTCGCCAACCTGTAAGACAATTATCGTTTTGTAGGATAATTTGACATTCCCTACAACGTACGATACCATTTGAAGTGTCCCACGTTAACTTTAAGCTTTCGATGTGCATCTAATATTACGGCCTTGGCCGACTTGTTAATTTTAGGATTATTTAATAATAAAGGAGGTCAAAAATTTTTACGTTTAGTTTTTTAATAATATTGAATAACTCAAAAATAACGAAAACAAAGTTTCTAAACTTTTGACAATTATATGGCTGGGGGCAAAGGGCTTTTCGCGCCCTAATAATATTTAGAACCTCAGAAATACCCTTTTCACTATCTCCGCTTCTTCTAAGAAGTGACTTTGCTTACTTTGTATCAAAAGTAAAATTTTTCCTGTTGGGATTCTTGAAAGTTGGTAGACATAGTTTGAGTCGTTCTTTATTTAATTGGGGTAAGGTTAAGGCAAACTATTGTTGGATTTAACGTGCGCATCCGACTTAACACTTCAACGAGTTTTTTTGCGCGAATATAATTTGGCATCTTGTTTTTCACAAGTTGGCCCATTACCAAAGAAATCTATGAAGTATTTAAAGGTTTTGTTTCTTATCTCCAAAAATTGAAACCCAAAGCTTCTCACGTGCTCTTGCTAATTAGAGTTGCTCCGGTTTTTTGGTACGTAACGCAATACAATTTACGGAGGAAAGACTGTTTCCCCGATTTCGTGTATACGTGATATCGGCTCCATGGAAACAGTAAAGAGGGATTTTTTTTTGGTCTTCTAGGAAAAGTTCATGTGGACGGTAGGTAGGGTCCATAGTTGTACATTTATTCTTTCGACGTGAAATTTTAAAACAGGCTAGTTGGAATAGACATGATCTCAGAGAAGGTTTAATTACTTCCCAGTCTAGTAGTTTTGAATTTTATATTTTAAGCTTAAAATAAGTGTGAAACCAAAATGGCTCCCAAAGCTAGAACGAAAGAAGACACAGAAAATATCTTACGTGCTTTATCAAAATTTAAAGAAAAAATATATCATCATAATAGCGTTACAGGAAAATCGTTTAAAGTATGGCAAGATGTAAGTGCCGAATTGGACAGCCATATGACGGGATTGGCGTTGTATACTTACGTTATGAAAAACATCAAGGAAAACAACATTCAAGTGTGTAAAGCTCTAGGCATTGATTTAACGAGTGATGAAGACAGAAGTGGAAGTTCGTCTCCAATATCTAACCGCAGTTCTCAAGAAAGCGAAACTCCGAGTGAAACCTCTGAAAAGTCCGATAATTCGAATACGGCTCGTTTTGTTTTATCAATTAAACCCGAAGACTATAAGTTAATGGCACCGGAAGAAACTACTTTTAGATGTCGAGAGAAATCTAAATTACGAAAACATCGTAAGTACGTGGTTTTTAAACCCCGAGTGTGGGCAGACATCGTGCAAAATTATTTTTTCGAGAAAACCAAATTTCCCTGCACCTTAAGTTTCAAATGTGCACGAATCCATACTAGAAGTGATGTCTATGCAAAAATCCTGGGTCGCTGTTCGGACTGCCAGGCGACGTTTTTTGGATACGTCAAAGATGAGCCAAACCCGGTTTATGGTATGGACATCGAATGTGTTTTGCGGGGAAAATTTAATTCGTCCCATGAAGGATTAAAAAGGAATTTATCAGGAGATAGAAGAAAAGAAATGGTGGAAAAAATGACAGAAAAGAGTTTAACACCAGGTATGATTCGAATGGAGATGGCAAGTGATAAAATGAGTTTCGGAGATATCGAACCGTGTATTTTCCCTTCGGCGGAAGTGCTTAAAGTCGCTAAATATCAGCACTTAAAGGCCCTTAAGCTGGACGATGATCCTTTCACGGCAGTTTGCAAGATGATGAGTATATCAATATTTCAAGGTGTAATTAGAGACTTAGGTTATTTTAAATTCCGAGCCATCTACTGGACCCATACGCAATTACATGTTTACAAGGCCTATTGCGAAAACAATTTAGAGAACTGTAAAATATCAATAGACGCAACTGGCTCAGTTGTGAAAAAATTACAGCGACCTAGTGGTAAAAGTGGCCATATATTTCTTTACGAAGCAACCGTGAACGACTTAATCAATAAGAAACAATTTGCAGTGACTCAAATGCTTTCTGAGGCACATGATGCAACGTCAATTTATCTTTGGTTGCAAATGTGGATAAACTCGGGTGCCATAAGACCGAAAGAATGTGTATCGGATATGTCTTTAGCTCTACTTCATGCCGTATGCAGGGCCTTTGCTAATTGCACGTCCCTTTCGGATTACATATCGCGTTGTGGGGACATTTTAATATCAAAGAAGATCGATGTTCTTTTACCAGAGTCTTTCATTAGATGTGATGTTGCTCATACAATGAAATTAATTGCCAGTTGGCCTAGTTTAAAAACGGAAAAAGTAAGAACCAGAAGGTTTTTTCTACACGCTATGGGTCAAATTATCCAAACTGAAACTCTTGAAGATTTAGAAAATTTTCTTCGAGCTATTTTGATAGTTTCACTTAGCGAGACAGAAGGGCAAAGCCTTAAGACCGGAAATAACACAAAATGCGAACTTAGAAAGTCATGGCTTCAAGGAAAAATATCGGGCATTCAATCTGAAAGCGTTGAGGTCTTAGCCGTGTCAGTACCTGAAAATTTGAACGTCGAACATGAGGAGAGCACAAAGAGATCGCCTTTCGAAGATTTTATCTCTCAAATTATTCACGCGTGTGAGCAAGAAGTTTTTAACTCGGAATTTCCAGAAAATAATCCCGAGGAAGAAGGTAACCGGGGTAACCAACAACTAGTTCCTCATTTGAAAAAAGACTTGATGAAATTGGCAAAACTTTTACCACTTTGGACCAGCCTAATGCGACCTGTTTTTAAACTAGGAAGTACAGTGGCTACCAGTGCCGGAGTTGAAAGTAGCTTTAATGATTTGAAACATCGAGTTTTTAAAAACCACCAACTCCCCCTTAGTATCGATGAGTTTTTGTCGATTCATATCAAATCCTTGGTTGGGAGAATGAACTTAATTGAATCAAATACGCAATCTCAGAAAAAAAGCATCATGGTCATTTCTCCACAAACTAACGGTGAGTAAATAATTTTATGTATAGCATTTATTCACTATGTTTCTACATGCATGTATTAATTTATACCATGAATGTAGAACCGCATTAGGTAGGTCTAGTTTTTATGACGTCGCTCACGAGCGGCAGCTACAAACGTTTTAACAAGCAGATTTTTAGTTTTCTTTGAGTCCAAAAAGTTGCAATATTTATTCTTACGATCAAACGAAAATAATTTTTAATAATATTAATAGTGCATTTTATTATAAATAATATGTAAGATTTTTCGTATTAGTAGAGGTAATATTCTAAGAGTAGCAAGTAAATTTCTTTATCGGTTAAAATACGAAAAACGGGGATTTTTCGTAGAACCAGATACGCTTGTGAAAATGTTTAAGCCTATCCGAGACGCAGATGACAGCAAAGATATTTCAGATCGATATTCTTGGTAGAAATGAATACATTCATGGTTTCTAGAATCAATTGAGAAATTATGTAACAACTGAGAATATTTTGGAAAGTTATCTTAAATAATACACTTATTTACCAAATTCCATGTCTGTTATTATAAACGTCATGTTATTTAGTATGATTTAGAACTTAATTTTAAAAAAATGAACTATTTCAAATATGGGGCTGTTCACAAATTACGTAACGCAAAAAAAAACCGTTTTCGACATCTCCCTCCCCCTTGTAACAGAGAGTAACTAAAGGACAGACCCCACCCCCTAAATTACGTCACAAATACTCGACACCCCCCATTATAATAACACCATTAATCTCAAAAATATAAAATTTCTTTCAAAATTAAGTAAATTTCGGTATTATTCTGCCCCTAGAAAGATAATTTGTAGCGTTTTTATTTTTAATTGATCCTTCATATAAATATATTTCACTTATGTAACACTAGATGGTAGTCCGGGACTTCCGCTAAGATTTCACTATTGGGTCTTGCGGATAAAATGGTCTGTTATTGTCTAGGGGATTTTGTTGTAAGCTTAGTTTAGATTAAGGGAATCGAATGCGTTGCCAAATTACTTATTTTATTATCTTTGCTTAAATGGCCAATCGACCAAGTTATAGTAAGAATGGAAAAATCAACCCATTGATAGTGATAGTAATTTAATTTATACCAGAATCCATGTAAGGATGATAAATTCGAAAACTAAGCTTTGTGAATATATTATAACTGAACGGTAATTAAAAGTGCCCTCTCGGTACACTTGTAAAGGGGTTTTCCCCGAGTGCTTCGGTTTCCCCTTTCCATCAAAACTTGCAGAGGTTTTAAAGCGATAGTTAGTGTAGAGACGCTAGCGGTTATCTGTGGCAGGGCTAGCCACAACCATCCCACGCGGTTTAAATTTCCCCCGCATCGCTGTTAAAAGGGCCTCAGGCCTGTTGCGATGCAGGTAATAAGCAGTAGATTATTATTATTATTATTATTATTATAGTATATCAAATTATAGGCTGTCAGTGATAATATGAAATTGGCTTAGTCGGAAAATTATTTAACTATCAAGAGGGTTGCTTATAAATTGAACTTAAGACATTGACATTAAATTTTAACTTTAAATATTAAGATACCGATTTTAAATCGAATTTAGGAAATAAAATGTACGATACGATTAGGTGGCTGTTGGAGTCCATTGAGAAAGATGAGCTTGATGAAAGTGCAGTCACGGCTTATGAGCTTGATGAAAGTGCAGTAAATAAGTACCGTACACGTTACCCGGTAGCGGCGCATGGTGGGTTATCTTGCCTCTTTTTGCTATCGTGAGCTCAACGCCTCTTTTCTTACATAATCGGGGAGCTCATGGAACGCAGCATCATTACCGGTCCGCACTTTATTATTTTTTTCGTTTTTAATTTTTTTCTTGTTATCAAAAAGGTTTTAAGACTAATTTTTAACTTTAGGTCTCTCTTTTCTGTTACCACTCTGTTACCACTTTTTCTTCCCGCGCACCATAGTTTTTTATTCATCCGTTTGTGGGTCATCTTTATGGTCCCTTTTCTAGGAAAGCGCCAATTCGAAACGTAGTGACTAAGTGGTCATAAAACACAAATTATAAGATTTTATTTTTGGCAACGCATTCGGTTTTGGGAAATGCGTAAATGTTTTTATATGGCCTAAGAAAAATGCAACCATATGTCGGGGTGGTAAGAAATTGGATATCTGACCAGCAGATTCCAATCGTTAGAAGCGGACCTCCCTCGTGGTTGAGCGGGAATCTGGGGGGGGGGGGATCCTAACCCTCGAACCCTAACAAACAATTTTAAAATTTAAATTGGGAGATATCGAAATAGATAATGCTTAGGAATAATATACGCTGCAACTCACACTATTATATATGATAAAACAAGTTAAAATAATTGATAATTTAAATTCCTATGCTAATTTATGATATGTGACGTAACAGTTCAGTGAACCCTCCCCCTGCCACATTTAGTAACGCTTGAACAAACCCCCCTCCCCCTTATCGATTTAGGTAATTTGTGAACAGCCCCTATTCCCAAAATAAATACTTAGACGTTCCATGCCTCTCTTTATTTCAAATACGGAAGTATATATATTTATATTAAATCATTAGAACATTCAGATGAACAAATTATTCAAACAGAGGAATCTCCTGATGGTAGTTTCCCTGAAGATGTCTCCGATAAAATTTGTCACTTTTGCCAGGTAATACCAAAAAACTGTCAAGATTTTAGTTCTTTATAAACATATTTAGATGAAACCGTTAGCTTTTAATTAGTAATTACAAACGAATTAGTGTTATAATTTTTGTTAACTACCGTTTTGTATTTGATTCAAACTTATGTATTTGAAGGTCCAATTAGCCTTATGAATTAGCCTTTGGAACTGATGTAATACTGTAGCGAATCAGAGTCTTTCGCGAAAAGTAGTCGCGATACAGATGCTCGGGAATTTTAGAATAGTCTTTAAATTTAAGCAATATAAGTTATTTAACTACTTGTGAAAGATATTATTTAAAACGGATGAATCGTAAGAATAATGTCTGAAAGATATTAAACAGTTTTCCCAAGGCAAAAGCATTATTTGTTACTATTTTATTCTCTATTATACGATTAAACTCTCTAAGCTCAATTTTCACCGCCTCTGATTAGCTACAGAATTATTAAAGCAGTTTAAAATTTTTCAGCTACCTTATTTTATGCTCTGATTAGGCGTAAAGCTAATTTATCGTTACTATGTTCCGAGCTATATTTTCTCCAATTAAATTTATTTTTTGCCTTAAAATAAACAAAATATTTCATTTATTTAGAAAACTTCAACAGAAACGTTTCTTGTACGGTTTAATAACCCAACGTCTTCAGATCAAAATGCTTATAGTTGGAGTTGCAAAAATCACCTGGAAATTATTTCTCGTAAAATCATTTAATTGATAAATAAACAGTGTTGTAGTCGAGAAAAGCATTGTTAGCTTAATGTACCACTTTAGAGAAACGATCATTACAGTGGTAAAATTGGCATATATGACAAAAACTGGTGTATATAAAAAATATAAAAAAATTGTTAATATATATCTCCCCACTATAGAGTTTTAACTACCTCAGTAGCGCTTTGTTAGCTTCGGGACTTTGTTTTAGGACTACACCACTGTAAATAATTTTACTTTAGTTTTAAATTTTTATGATTTTAATATTTAGCCGATACTAGTTCCTCATCTACAACAAAATGCATCGCTTGTATTCGGGGAGACTTCCCATCAAGTGCCCACAAGTGTACCATATGCAATGTATGTTTAAAAAATAATGTAATTACAACGCAATAACTAATATAATATATTTATGAAAACGCTAGATAAATGTTCATATCCTTCCTGGATGTTCTCTCTTCGTCGAAGGAGAAGAAGAAGGATACGGCGAAAAACGTATCTGTTGCAATTGCGCCCCGAAGGCGCCCCAACAGAAAGAAGCGATAAAAGAGTCTACTTCATTTGAAAACTGGCGAAACCAAGGCACTAGTCCCAAAAAACGACCACGAAAATCCTATCTAAATAAACTATCTGAACTTTCCAGAATTGACTTTTCCTCAAAACAGAACGCACTGCCTATAGGTCTCTTAAAAAATGCTAATTCGTTATCTCTGCAACCAATCAAAATTCAAAAACTTAAATATTCACTTACCAACACTTGCGCGTTTGATAGTATTATTCAAGCTCTGTGCGTAGGCTATTGCGATTCCGCCGAGGTTAAAAACGTAGTGGATGATCCAAACACGGACACACCGATATTTATACTAGTTGAACGAATGATGCGTGTTGGAATTAAACTAAATATTTACAGACAAAGAGCAGTAATTTTGAAAGATCTTTTCGAAAACGAAACTTCGCCCTTCAATATAATTATTGTAAAATGCGAATCATCAGCAGTGGAACTTTTAAGAAAAATAAATTTAGGACCATGCCTTAAAGAAAGTAGTAAATGCGATTGCAATTCCGAAACAAGAGACATATTGAAGAATTTCGTCACAATAGATTGTTCACCAACAGCTATTGACCAAATGGAAGAGTTAGTTCAAACGTATTTGTCAACGGAAATATTTGTGGAATGCTACCTTTGCAAGGGCATTAAGAAAATAACACAATCTTTCCCAGATTTTCATTTCTTTATAGAATTGACAGATATTACGTCAAGAATGGATTGTGAAACCAGCGTGGTATTAAAACTTTCAAACATACCAAAATCAATTAAGTTAAATAGCAAGACCTACTTTTGTCGAGCCGTAGTATCTTTTCAGGGATTGAATTCACCTGGTATTATTGGCCATTACGTGTGTTACGGGCTACGTCCAAACGACAAGTGGGAAAAGTACGACGATTTGGCAAAGACCAGTATAGAGGTTTCAGATAACACACAAGTTTACCCTCATATAGTATATTTCTCAATATAAAGGAGAAGAATCGTTAAAAGTTGAATAAAACCGCCTATATTAGTGATAAAAACTCTTTTGGCATTTAAGTATTTTTTGTTGCTACCATTTATTCTTATATTCTAATATAAAACTACTCCGATATATTTGTTTAAAATATTTTTATACCTTTATATGCTCTACGCAATTGAATTAATTCCATCAGTATAAATATTTCTTTACCTTAATTATTTTGAATTAAAAGGTAAAATACTCGACATAACGGAAAAATAAGCGACAAAATGTAAAATTTAAAATAGTGCATAGAATGTCTCGAACATATCTAAAATATAAACGCAGTTTTTATTACACACTAAAAGTTAAGATAAATACACCATACCTAAAATTCTATGTCTTTATTTTGGATTTCTTTCTCTTTGTAATAAAAATATTTGCAAAAAGTTCAGTTGACCTAATTTCTAGGGTGCTAAGTAAATCTGGCACCTCCACTGTAATATTTGAATAAATCTGAAACCAGTATGGTGCGTAATTAAAAGCGTACGGTGCATAATGGTGCGTAATGGGTGCGATTGATTGGTCATCTTTATAGGGCGCTAGGTATATGGGGGTGCTGAAGTAAATCTGGCACCCCCACAGTTCCAATTTATATTTAAATAATCCTAAAATTAAAAATGAACGTAATTCATGAACTAGTATGGTGCGTAATTAAAAGCGTACGGTGCATAATGGTGCGTAATGGGTGCGATTGATTGGTCATCTTTATAGGGCGCTAGGTATATGGAGGTGCTGAAGTAAATCTGGCACCCCCACAGTTCCAATTTATATTTAAATAATCCTAAAATTAAAAATGAACGTAATTCATGAACTAGTATGGTGCGTAATTAAAAGCGTACGGTGCATAATGGTGCGTAATGGGTGCGATTGATTGGTCATCTTTATAGGGCGCTAGGTATATGGAGGTGCTGAAGTAAATCTGGCACCCCCACAGTTCCAATTTATATTTAAATAATCCTAAAATTAAAAATGAACGTAATTCATGAACTAGTATGGTGCGTAATTAAAAGCGTACGGTGCATAATGGTGCGTAATGGGTGCGATTGATTGGTCATCTTTATAGGGCGCTAGGTATATGGAGGTGCTGAAGTAAATCTGGCACCCCCACAGTTCCAATTTATATTTAAATAATCCTAAAATTAAAAATGAACGTAATTCATGAACTAGTATGGTGCGTAATTAAAAGCGTACGGTGCATAATGGTGCGTAATGGGTGCGATTGATTGGTCATCTTTATAGGGCGCTAGGTATATGGAGGTGCTGAAGTAAATCTGGCACCCCCACAGTTCCAATTTATATTTAAATAATCCTAAAATTAAAAATGAACGTAATTCATGAACTAGTATGGTGCGTAATTAAAAGCGTACGGTGCATAATGGTGCGTAATGGGTGCGATTGATTGGTCATCTTTATAGGGCGCTAGGTATATGGAGGTGCTGAAGTAAATCTGGCACCCCCACAGTTCCAATTTATATTTAAATAATCCTAAAATTAAAAATGAACGTAATTCATGAACTAGTATGGTGCGTAATTAAAAGCGTACGGTGCATAATGGTGCGTAATGGGTGCGATTGATTGGTCATCTTTATAGGGCGCTAGGTATATGGAGGTGCTGAAGTAAATCTGGCACCCCCACAGTTCCAATTTATATTTAAATAATCCTAAAATTAAAAATGAACGTAATTCATGAACTAGTATGGTGCGTAATTAAAAGCGTACGGTGCATAATGGTGCGTAATGGGTGCGATTGATTGGTCATCTTTATAGGGCGCTAGGTATATGGAGGTGCTGAAGTAAATCTGGCACCCCCACAGTTCCAATTTATATTTAAATAATCCTAAAATTAAAAATGAACGTAATTCATGAACTAGTATGGTGCGTAATTAAAAGCGTACGGTGCATAATGGTGCGTAATGGGTGCGATTGATTGGTCATCTTTATAGGGCGCTAGGTATATGGGGGTGCTGAAGTAAATCTGGCACCCCCACAGTTCCAATTTATATTTAAATAATCCTAAAATTAAAAATGAACGTAATTCATGAACTAGTATGGTGCGTAATTAAAAGCGTACGGTGCATAATGGTGCGTAATGGGTGCGATTGATTGGTCATCTTTATAGGGCGCTAGGTATATGGGGGTGCTGAAGTAAATCTGGCACCCCCACAGTTCCAATTTATATTTAAATAATCCTAAAATTAAAAATGAACGTAATTCATGAACTAGTATGGTGCGTAATTAAAAGCGTACGGTGCATAATGGTGCGTAATGGGTGCGATTGATTGGTCATCTTTATAGGGCGCTAGGTATATGGGGGTGCTGAAGTAAATCTGGCACCCCCACAGTTCCAATTTATATTTAAATAATCCTAAAATTAAAAATGAACGTAATTCATGAACTAGTATGGTGCGTAATTAAAAGCGTACGGTGCATAATGGTGCGTAATGGGTGCGATTGATTGGTCATCTTTATAGGGCGCTAGGTATATGGGGGTGCTGAAGTAAATCTGGCACCCCCACAGTTCCAATTTATATTTAAATAATCCTAAAATTAAAAATGAACGTAATTCATGAACTAGTATGGTGCGTAATTAAAAGCGTACGGTGCATAATGGTGCGTAATGGGTGCGATTGATTGGTCATCTTTATAGGGCGCTAGGTATATGGGGGTGCTGAAGTAAATCTGGCACCCCCACAGTTCCAATTTATATTTAAATAATCCTAAAATTAAAAATGAACGTAATTCATGAACTAGTATGGTGCGTAATTAAAAGCGTACGGTGCATAATGGTGCGTAATGGGTGCGATTGATTGGTCATCTTTATAGGGCGCTAGGTATATGGGGGTGCTGAAGTAAATCTGGCACCCCCACAGTTCCAATTTATATTTAAATAATCCTAAAATTAAAAATGAACGTAATTCATGAACTAGTATGGTGCGTAATTAAAAGCGTACGGTGCATAATGGTGCGTAATGGGTGCGATTGATTGGTCATCTTTATAGGGCGCTAGATATATGGGGGTGCTGAAGTAAATCTGGCACCCCCACAGTTCCAATTTATATTTAAATAATCCTAAAATTAAAAATGAACGTAATTCATGAACTAGTATGGTGCGTAATTAAAAGCGTACGGTGCATAATGGTGCGTAATGGGTGCGATTGATTGGTCATCTTTATAGGGCGCTAGGTATATGGGGGTGCTGAAGTAAATCTGGCACCCCCACAGTTCCAATTTATATTTAAATAATCCTAAAATTAAAAATGAACGTAATTCATGAACTAGTATGGTGCGTAATTAAAAGCGTACGGTGCATAATGGTGCGTAATGGGTGCGATTGATTGGTCATCTTTATAGGGCGCTAGGTATATGGGGGTGCTGAAGTAAATCTGGCACCCCCACAGTTCCAATTTATATTTAAATAATCCTAAAATTAAAAATGAACGTAATTCATGAACTAGTATGGTGCGTAATTAAAAGCGTACGGTGCATAATGGTGCGTAATGGGTGCGATTGATTGGTCATCTTTATAGGGCGCTAGGTATATGGGGGTGCTGAAGTAAATCTGGCACCCCCACAGTTCCAATTTATATTTAAATAATCCTAAAATTAAAAATGAACGTAATTCATGAACTAGTATGGTGCGTAATTAAAAGCGTACGGTGCATAATGGTGCGTAATGGGTGCGATTGATTGGTCATCTTTATAGGGCGCTAGGTATATGGGGGTGCTGAAGTAAATCTGGCACCCCCACAGTTCCAATTTATATTTAAATAATCCTAAAATTAAAAATGAACGTAATTCATGAACTAGTATGGTGCGTAATTAAAAGCGTACGGTGCATAATGGTGCGTAATGGGTGCGATTGATTGGTCATCTTTATAGGGCGCTAGGTATATGGGGGTGCTGAAGTAAATCTGGCACCCCCACTGTAATATTTGAATAAATCTAAAACCAATACGGTGCGAAAAACGCTGATAATGGTGCATAATGGTGCGTAATGGGTGCGATTGATTGGTGCATGTCTTTTCCACAAAAGTTGAAGTGGGGGTGTTGAGATAAAGTTGGCACCCCTTTTATATTGTAAATTTCCTTCGGTTCCCAGGGGGTGCGTAACGTGTCTTTGATGGTGCGTTATGGTGCATATTGGGTGCCATAATATAAGATGGTTAATTCGAGTAAAGAAAAATAGGGGGTGCCAACTTTACCGAGCCTAAAAGGTTTGGGAAGAAAATACTATTTAATCGGAAAAATACTAGTTAATCGGGAAAAAATGGTTTATCAAGCTCTAGGTAATTTTTACATTTTACATATTACATATTACACATGCACGATTTGGCGGAAATTCGAGCGCAACTATCTACGTCGAGCCTACGCTAAACTGGCTAATTTTACGCTCTTTGCTCGGGGATATATTGCAGGATCTCCAAGAATTGGAAGCAATTATAGGTTCGCCCACATTTAAACAAGATCAATAGCGTAGGTAGCAACAACTAGATAATAATATTATATCGAAATAAAGCTAAGATTTTATTATACTAGAAATCAAAGCAAAGGCTAGAGAAGTCAGACCGTCGTATTTCGTTGCTCTTGGTAACACGTACCATTGATTTCTAGTGGTAACTCCCGTTCTATTCACGTGGGAAGGGAGCAATGGCGTAGGGAAGTTAGAGAGGTTCGAGAGAGCCAGGAAACTCAAACATTGGATTCCCCTGGAGGGATCGCTTGCAAAAGTTTTCAAAAAGTCAAAAAAGTAAAAGATTTTAGTTATTTTTATCTTTAGATACATTTCATATAATAATTAACTCAAAGAATAGAAAAGTAAATTTCAGGTGTAATTTGATGCGATGCCAATGTTTATTTCCTGGATCTAACCACTTAAAAAAAAACTTAATACATTTTTTCTGAACTGACATTGTTAGTTTTTAGTTTTCTTGTAAGGGGTTCATTTTGGCTTTAAAACCTTAAATACCTTTAACTACGTCGAACCGACTAAGATAACAGGTGGTTTCTTTTCGCCTGTTCTCGGACTAAAAGTGTACTCTTTTTACCCTAAAACTTTTTATTCGCCTGTTCCGGGGATGATTATTACTCCGCCCCATAAACTATTCGCCTGTTCCGGAGTATTAGGGCTACTCTTTTTACTCCTTCTGAAAAGAAGGTATAAAGGAGTAAATCGGATTTGGTCGTCTGCTAGCCAGAATTTATCTGCTAAAATGGCCACAGGCAGCCATTTTAGAAAACATTTTTACTCCGACTCAAACTATTCGCCACCTCAGAATCGGAGTAAAATGACTCTTCTTACTCTACTCCGAAATCCCGGAACAAGCAAAAAGAAACCACCTAATGGAGGGGGCAATTCCATTAGACGCCCTTCCTAGCGAAATATTTAAAAGTGGCATTGCCCCGGAACCTACGCCTCGCAGAATGAAGTGTAGTAAACACGCGAAGAAGAAATAAATTTGAGAAAGACGTTGGAGTGCGAACGCGATGGGCCTTGTCCGATCAATGGGCGAACGGGAAGGCCCCGCCACCCTAGGGGCTCTCCCTGGCATCTGCTTCTGACAAGTGCCGCCACCTTCTTACCATTGAATAAAGCGAGAGGCATTGTTACATTAGCGGGGCGCGAGAGGGCGGTGGCCGTCTCGCTGGGAGGTACATAGGCGGCGTGCCTATACAACGAAAGGACACTTCTTGGCTCTGGGTGAAAAATGAAGCTGACCCAATTAAAGGGATTCAATTAAATTAGCCAGAAAATTAACGAAGTGCCGTCTCACTCGGCGATTAAAGTATAATTACTAACTTCGGAATTCTCCGTAGAGGGAAAAACTCACCCTTACACGAAGTCTCGGGGGTAAAATCGGCCATGGCCTCTAACGCTACTGCCGTCACTCCAAAACATTCAGAGACGCAACATCTTCCGCCGAGGATAGTGTCCACGTATACACGTTACGAAAGAGAAGTGCTCGGCTGAAAAGACCTTCTTTTCGGATATGTAGGAATATACTGCGCGGGTTATTGATGACCAAACAATCGAGATTCTGTTTAATCGAGAGAAAAGTGACTAACCCCTTTAATCGAGCGAGAAATACAAGTCAACCCCCCGGGAAAATGTGGTAACATAAAATTGTTACTGAAACGTATGGTTGTATGTACAATTTTTATTTTTTTTATTTGTTTCCATTGCGTGCCCCCCCCCCCCCCCCTGAAATCAAATCGTGGTTACGGTGCACTCTGAAAAATATTGGGTTGATTTTGACCCAAATTGGGTTGTTTTCCCCATTGTTGGGTCAGTAATTAACCAAACAAAATATTGGGTGGTTTTCGTTTTCACCCAAAATGGGTTATTTTAATAACTATATTTTGGGTTAAATTTATAAGTTACCCAAAATATGGTTAATATATGACTCAATTTTGGGTTATGAATTAACAATTAATTTGGTTTATAAATTTGATCACAGTGGAAAGAATATCGTAGGGCCTTGGCAATTTGCAATAAATTTAAACAAAGGAGCTCATTACGTTCTTCCGCTGAAATATCAACACAACATAATAAATAGTAAATTAAATTAAAAATATTCTATACCTTTAGAATCAAAAATTAAGAATCCTTTCAAGCACTCATGGAAACGATGCAAGAATGGCGCAAAAATTTCATTTACAGTCTTCCAAAGACTACAAGTTCGAAGGACACATTTTCGATGCTCATATCGTCTTTGGCGCGTGGGAACTTTAAATTTGATAGTATGACTCAATTTTGGGTTGCTATTATATTATCTTAAAAACAACCCAATTTTGTCTAACCCAAATTTTGCGTTTCAAGATTTTCAACTACATTTGGGTTATTTTTTCCTCAAAAAGTAGTTAAAAATGAAATAACCAAAATCATTTAACCCAACGTTTTTAAGAGTGCTGTATATTCCAACGTCATAAGTAAAAATCTAATTTGTAAGGTTAAAGTTGATAAAGGGCGCGCATTTTTTCTTTCTGGAGGCGCGTGCGAAATTGAACGAGCCCTTCTATATTGAAATATTAAACAGCGCGCGCTTTAAAATATAACGCTTTTACCAGTATGTCCTGACTTTCTGTATTACTACTTTTAGGCAAATCGCTGAACAAGTTTTATTTAAGCGTCTATTCCCCCCTTTCTCTTGATTCTCTTCAATAAGAGCACTTTCAATTATCTCATTTGGAATAAGAAGTCAATTAACATATTTCCCCCGTTATTGTCAACAAAGGTAAAAACAAAAAGCGATTTGAATATTAATGATGCCCGCTGACGCCAAAAAGCACAACAGAAATAAACACCAAATTCCACGTTACTTCGTTATTTTCGTCGTTATATCTGAAGGCCATTTATAAAACGTTCCGCGATTCGTTATTGAGCTGGCGTAGTCAATTTGCGAATATATGCCCCGAGAGTACATTATTAATTACACTGGCACATTTAAAAGGCTATTAATTAAGGGAATTATAGGATGATGTTTTTCTCTTGCTTTTTCTTTTGGTTTGATTTCTTTCTTTATTAACTTTATGTTATTTATAAATTCGAATTTTTATGTATTATTTATATTCATTCGCTGGTTTATTAATCATTTACTATACGTTTTATTGTTGAATATGAAATAATCTCAAGTTATTCTAGCCACGCACAAGCAACTATTGCTTATGTGGCACCGGGATTTGATGAAGTGTTGTTAATTTCCCGAAAATAAAAAGCGGAAATATTTGCGCAAATTGGAAAAATAAAAATTTAAATATTAATTACTTTTAAGAGTTTTTAATTTTTTATCATTTTATCGATATATAAAGTTTAATATAAGTAAACATACTACAAAACAATAATAGCGTTACATTGTTAATCAGTTTAAACTAGTCAAGAGGTTTAGTTTTACTTTTAGATTCGAAAAAATGAGGCGAACATGTCGCTTTATTTAAATTTGCAAACCCTATATTGAACTATAATCGTGGAATGAAAACTTTTTTTATTTTTTTCGGAAAGATACGGAACATTTTCCGGGAAAATGGCTTTGTTCATTTTCTGCGAAGAATTTTACAACTAAAGCTTGGTTTCTACCAGCGCGCGTCAAAAAGCGACACTCAGCTTTGAAACATGCAAATGTTCTTACGCGCGACAAACAATTAACATTATGACGCGCTCTTACGCGCGGTGGTCGAAACCAAGCTTTACAGTTACACTAATTTGATGTAATAAAAAAACTTGAAAAAATGTTTGTAATATTGATAGCATCAATAAATTAATAATATCAATTAAAAGACGGTTAGAAAAATGAAAAAGTGAAATGGCGAATAAACTTGGGCTACCGCACGTTACGCCTATATGTAAGGAACCTCAAAAAGGTATCGCCAGAAAACACAATCTTAAAAAGGTATTAGGACGAGGAAAGAGCCGATTTCCTCGGTAGACTCTAAGAAGGTGCGGAAGAAGACGGGAAATATCCCCCCTCAGGCTTACTTTCTTCCGCAACACCAAAATACAAAAGAAAAAGAAAAGTAGCGGAGCTTATGGACACAACACTCGGACTGTAGCCCGGCCAAACCGCGGCTCCCCATTCGGCCCAGTTGGTCAAGACAGAGCCAACTTCCTTTCCACCGTCTCTGCCAGTTTCCTTCCGTCTTGCCGAAATCTCGACTCTGTCTGGGACGAAAATCTGGCTTATTCCGAACACGGCGAAGCCGGATTACGTACCCGCGAGTAGACCCGGGAAAAGTCCTACCTATGTTGAAAACGAGCCTGGACGATAGCTTCTTAAGGCTTAGCCAACTGCCTCAAGCACCTCGCGGCTATAATGGAGTCTCCTTTCCTCAACTGATAGTTGGCAGAAAGGCCGCGTTCGAGTATAGTCAGGTTTCCCTTCTTCGCGAAGAAACGCGGGAGATAGCGATATCGGATTGGGAATAACTAGAAGCGCGGTTTCTGATTCGAATAGAAAAATTGGGAAAAGCCTCGGGAAATGTCTTTAACTTCTTTCTCTCCCCAACCGCGCCCTCCTCCCTGTTTTCCAACGTCGCACGCGGTCATTTTCTCCCCGCGCCCGATCATTCCGGCTACTTATACAGCGACACATCTCTCAATTCGCTCTCCTTGGCTCTCTTCCTTATTCCATATTTGGATTTTGTCGGGCCCTCCTTCGGCGCTGCCACGGAGGGCGCCGCGTAAGACGCGTCGATATTTGGCACCCGTAAAGTCATTTCTCCCGGAATATTAAAAGGGCCACCCGCCAAGGCGTGCCGACAGACCTGGAAATATAGTAAGGCACCCCCATTTCAAGGAATTTCACTTTTGCACTGGAGATTGCTGGTCCAGTGCGATGGTGGATGGACGAGGGTTGCTTTAACTTGGCCAACCTAGAAACAGTATACCAAGTACACGGCACGGTGTAAGAAATAGTTCCCAGTTTTGGTTTATTTTCAACTTTTAAAGGCGTCATATACGGGCTGTACGATTTTAGCGTGGCAAAAACGTAATATCCTGTTTGGTGGGTTGGAATCAAACGCTGCTTTACTTTGTGGTTTCGAGTAAAATTTAAATTTATTCTTGTCGTCGGCGCGTTTGTACCCTGGTAAAAAACAGCCAACAACGCAAAAGCAGAAGTTAATAATAAATCGTTTTTCTTGTAGCAACCTTTTGAGGAACTGTGTATCACGGACGTGCATATTTGAAAAAAGGTTAAAAAAAAGCAGGTAGAGAAATTGAAATTTTCCATTTTCTAAGCGCGTGCGCGATACAAAATATTCAAGACACAATAGGTGGTTTTTTTTCACCTGTTTTGGGTTTTTTGAGCAGGTTAAAAAGTGTAGCCATATGACGTCATTTTACTTCAATTCTGTCTTGACGAAAAAAACGAGTTGGAGTAAGAAGGGAGTAGTTAAAGTTATAAAAAGCTTGCCCGTCATGTTTTCGTGAAACGAAATTTAAGCAGACGACTAAGCTAGATTACTCCCTCTACACCTCCTTTCGAGGGGGAGTAAAAAGTGTAACCTTAGAGCTCTGGAACAAGCGAACAAAATTCGCGACAGGGTAAATCTTACCCCGAGAACAGGCGAATAAAACGTCTTAGGGTAAAAAGTTTACACGGACAAGCGAAAAAAAAAACACCCTATATCAAAAATTCGTTCGTTAATACGTTCTACTGGTTTTCAACGTAACTAGCAACGATCCCCCTAACTTCCGTTAAATCTGGCGGCAGAAATGTCAAATTCGTTGTTCCACCTGCAATTGGAAATCTATTCTCTCTATTACGTCAGAAAATATTTCAGAGGAGCAGACGACGTTTGGATATACTTTTTCAAGGCCAACAAAGACTATTACGCCCATAATGGTCAATCCGTTAAATGAGTTCTTGGTTGTAAACAAGTATTGGTGGAATAGGAGGTTCAAGTTCAAGTTCAAGTTTATTTGATATTTCACTTTGGCTTTTACAATGGTTGTAGGGCTAAGTCTTTTGGTTGACTTGTGAGCCCTTTTTGCGTGTTATATATCATTTCTTTCGAATTCTTAATTATTAACAATAACTTTGATAACAGTTTTAAATAAATTAACAGTTAGAGCGGAATAAAAATAAAAACATAGTAAATAAACAAAAAAATTATCAGAAAATACAATGTAATAATATAACAGGTAAGATATATTCCTCCAAATTGTCTTTATTACGCAGTTGAGAGGAAAAGTATTGGCCATCGAGGAACGTTTGATTCGAACGCGACCCGAATATAAGATGCAAATAGGAAGGTGTGCAATATTATGGAAAGGAAGAGAAGAAAAAAAATCAGTATTTCTGTGGGTGGTGCAGTGACGGGGCGGAAGAAAGCGAACTCGCCGTGGGCTACAGAAAACAGTCTTAGGAGCTTAGCCGCTAACAGGCATTCTCCCGCAGAAATATCTACGCATTAAAAGAGAATGGCTCTATTATATAGTTTCAGCTTTCTTTCCACTCTCCTTTTTTTGTTTTTTAGGAGAGGGGGGGGGGGGAGAAAAAGGAAGAGTCTGCGTTTGGCAGTTGACGCCTTTGGCGGCGACTTCCCTCCGTAGCTTCTACACGATAACTATACACTCTACGAACGCGATAGACTTAAATTTCCGGAGGCTGGCGAAGCGATCTGAAAAAGCGCCGAGGTAAACAACTTGTTTTCGTTCTCTTTTCCGATAATGTTTTGCCGAAGAAATAAAAGGAGAAATGGATATCTGGCGCGAATGTTTATGACTGGTTGAATAATACAGAATCAGCCGTATATATAGCCTAAGAAAGGAAGAGGCGCTTTTACGGGGAAAGCTACCGCTATACATAATGGCTAGTAATCATACTCAGAGGAAACGGATTTCGACGAGAAAGGGATTGAACCATGTTTCTTTATTTGGAACTGCCATCTTTCTTTATTACACTTCGTAAGTCGAATCGTCGGCTGCATCTTTTATTTTGTCCAAGGTAGGACTCGTGAAGTCTACAAGTTGAGCTTTCACGCGGGCTTTTTATTGTGTCGATAAAATTAAAATATTGATATTTTTATTTTAAAATTTTTGCTTTTGGAGGATGAAGATTAACTATTTAGGATATTAGGATCGTTGTTTATGATCGTTTTGCGTGGGATATAACTGAAATGTTTTAAATTCTTGAATCGGTTAGGGTGAGAGAAAAGCCAAATGTTTTAAAATCTGGAATCGGTTCGGGTGGGAGAAAAACCAAATATTTTAAATTCTTGAATCGTTCCGGGTGGGAGAAAGCCCAAATATTTAAAAATCTTGAATAGATTTGGATGGGCTAGGACCACTACTATTTAGATTTCAAGATCACTTTGGGTAGGTGAGGACCCAACTATATCTGATTGTAGGATAGCTTTGGGCAGGTGAGGACACAAATATTTCTGAATCTAGGATATCTTTGGGTAGGTGAGGACCCAAATATTTCTGAATCTAGGATAGCTATGGGTAGCTGAAGGAAAACTAAGATTCAAAACCTTAATATACTTCTGTAAGTTGGCATAACCCATTGTTTACCCGAATACGTTGGTTTCTACGACAATATAGACATTTTAAATTAAATTTGCTCTACGTAAAGATGTCTAAGGTAAAACGCTGGGAGATCCCGAATAAATATAATCATACTAATAAGGAGGCAGATTACGAAATGATTAAAGCTAAACCTCAGCGCAATTGCGGGATCACGGTAAGCCCTTGTTCTCTGGCTTTATTACCAGAGGATTACATATAGGTTGAGATGGAAAAATAGAAAAGACTAGTATGAAATATCGCCGCAGTCTTCTTCTTAATTCCGGAAAATCTCCGCCGAGTGGAAAGAATCGTTACAGAAATGTTAAAAGAAAATCTTCTTTAATCCCCGGATCTGGGATGAAATTGGGATAAAAATAAACATTTTCCGAAACGAAACTCGCGGTAGAGAGAATAGATCCAGCACGGGCCAGCTCCCTTTTTGGTTGTAGTCATCTAATCCTTTTACATCTCGGAAACTAGAGCATTCAGCTCGAACGTATAAAATGAGAACAGCGTATAGACCTATTACCTCGATACCTGCTAAAAATACGAGATTTATCAGTAGCAGACTTAAACGGGTTGAATCTTTCTAAGTAAAGGAATGAAGAGCTATAATAATCCAAAATCGTCAATTCGACGAGATAAGCCACGCGTAAATATATCAAATCATTCATTGGTGAATTGGATTATTAGAATTTGTAATATCAAAAATATTTCCGGGTGAACGAAGGATATGCGGCCGAAAATATAGCCTCTGTTTTTCATGATTACTCAAATATATATTTTGCAAAGGGAAAATATTCTTCAAGTTATCACGAATTATCTTGGTAATATATGAAATTAGATTGATTAGAAGCTAATTAGAAAAGGATACTTTAAATCGTAAGATAATTAAATAGTTTTTATTCCATAGTGACAACAAATTTGAATCGAACCCTCAAACCATCTACCATCAAGGCTTTTCTAGAGTGTGCCAAAAAAGCGGTTAGACCGGGTTCTTCTCTATAGAGCAGTATTTTCTTAAGCTTTGAACCGTCGGAGGGAAATGCAGGGAGGGAGAGAGAGAGAGAGAGAGCGAGTACTATCCTGCAGATATTGATAAATGACGTTGAACGTAGATAGCTAACATTTGAACGATATCGTTTATTATAGAGGAGGAGGAGGATGAAGAGGAGGATGAAGAAAAGAGAAAAACTTTTTATTGAGCGATAAGGCGTTACGCTTACATGATTTCTTTGGCTTTGGGGAAGAGTTAATCTGCGGCGGATGGGCTTTTTAGAGCGTGCGATTGTTAGACTCCCAGATATATATAGTACGTCCCTTCCTTTTCTCCCCGAGATTCTGAGAATCCATTTTTGTACGCGACGTCAAAATGTCGTTACCCTCCGATAGTCATAAAGAATTACGTTGTAACGAGAAGGTTCTAACTGCCTTTCGAAAAAGGTACACTTTACGAATTATTTTTGACGCCATATTTCGCACGGCTCGATTTCGCACCACGAAGCGTCAAACGATATATTATTTATGGTAAGGAAGGACGTGAAATTATTTAAATTTTACAAGTCTTTTAGTATGGTCTATATTTGGGAGGCACGTTTTCGCTGAAATATAAAGTCCAAAAAAATCCCAAAGGACGAAGTAAAGAACACTACATTTCACGGATAGGAAAAAGGGAGACGGAGAATGAAAGAAGAGTTTCTCCGAAATGAAAAGGTGAAGAAGCGGATACTCTTTAAACTAGATCCATCGACACAGACGGAACGTGCGCGGTATCTCTTCAATTTTTTAAAGTCTCACCGAGGGAGGGTAAGATGGACAATCCGCGTACATTCAAAGTGACGCGGAACTAACACAAACCACACTCTGGCGCAATTGCAACACACTCTATACTTTCTATTTTACTTTGGCAGGTAACATCTGGCTGAAATTCTTCTACCCAATTGATAGAACCGAACTGAGGAGAAATCGTTTCTATTATTGAAAAGCCACCGGGAAAGGAAACGTCTATCTTTCAGTATCACGCAGACTTCACTCTTTATCCGCGTACGGTTCGAACTGTCAGTTGAGGCCCGGGTTGGGAACTGTAGGGAGTTGGCTGACACGTCACCGTGACGTCGTTCAGCTGGCGGATGTTTTCCCGGCCGAAGAGAGAGAAAAAGGGAGCATCGGGGGAGAAACCGAAGCCATAGGAGTCGATTTCCGGTCGAGGGCCGACTTTTGGCAGCGCCCCGCTTTCCTATCCGGGGCCGTCTTCGACCAACTCGCGGCTCTCTCTTTTTTCTGACTTTTGTATCTCGTCCCCAGGGCGGGTTTTATCTATCCGAGAAGAAGAAGCGTTTGACAGGCGGTTTGTACTCTCTTACATTTTACTTTCCCGTGGCGTCCTCTACGAATCTAAGGTTGAATTGATCACGAGTCAGCTCTCGCCTCCGTTCGCTCCCAGTAGGCGCGCGGATATCTACTTTTTTTCTCTTCCGTGGCTTTGGTCTCCGCAGACATTCCGCGCGACCCGGGTGCTCCTTCATTCCGAGGACGGAAGAATCCGATAGCCAGCGTCGCTTCGATATTCGCTCCATTAACCTAGGACACGTGTACCTCTTCTGGAAGGGAGGAGCGACTCCAGGGGGGCAATGTATTCTTCCGTTATGAACTTCTCGCGCCAGTTGCCACGTTTGACCGATCGAACAAACGGCCGCTGCAGTTTATCGTGGAAAGATAGTAGATGTGTAGAAGATATTTACCATTAAAATCGCGGATATAAACAGTAGCGTCCTAATTAATGTTTGGTGTCAAGCACTGGGACCTAAGGCTCCGATTTTTACGAGCATCATTTTGCCACTCTTCGAAATAGTAGAAAACCTAACATTGTAATACTTTGCGTTAGTTGTCGATGGAGGTGAAAAATGGGCTCCGAAATCACGCAGCACCTAGGGGACTAAAGTGCTACAAACGCCTCAACGCGTCCTTGTCAAGCACTGTCAATTCCACAACGGATTCATCAATGTATTTACAAAACATTGGTTTTTCTTAATATATTAATATTTTATGAATTTCAAATAAATATGAGAAAATATTAAATTTTAAATATCGAAGGCGGACCGCCAAGTTTACGAGGTCAGACAACAAAAAATAAATATCAAGTAATATATGCTATAAGTCAAGTGATGGAGAGAGGGGAGGAGATTTTTCACCTAAAAGCGTATAATCCCGAAAATGTAGTCTCCGTTTAACATTTCGGCAGCGTATGATTGACGTTTTTATAAAGAGATCCATCATCGGTGCCTCGAGTCTTTCTCCTTTCTGTCTCGCGCACGCAGCCCCCCCCCCTCCCCTCCCCCCTCCCTCCGTCCGCGCCTATTTTAAGGACCAAAAAGAGATCTCCGAGACAGCTATAAGCGTATATTGAGGCTCGAAAGGGTGAAAAGACTCTCGTATCTTCATATAATATAATTCTCGGGCAAGGCTTAAGACTTCGTAGAGGCGTCAAAAAGCGCCAATAGATCCTGGTCGTCCAAAACTTTTCCCGGGAGTTGAAGGGCACCAAATTTGCAGTTTAGACAGGTGTAAAGAAAAACGTCACCGGACTTTGCAAAGAGTTCCAGAAAAGACGGAGGAGGGCCGGTATTGAAAACCGGAATTGGTAAAAACCAAAATTATTCCGGAAATTTTGACCACCTTACTTCCGGATTCTCACCCCGAAATAGAAAATCGAAAATTCATTTTTAGCCAAATATCCAAAATAGAAAGATAGCATTTGAGCCTTTACTGAAAAGCTAAATTTCAATTTCTTTAACGGTTCCACTAAAGTACTCTTAAAACTAAAATTCAAAATTTGTTACTTCTTTGTAGGTTAAAATGGCTTAAAAACTAAAATTCAAAATATTATTTTGATCATCAGAAGTTTTTTAAACATTACTTTACGATCTAGGTCAATAGGCTTTAAATCTAAAATTCAAAAATTATACGTGATCGATAAAAAAATCTATTAGTTTAAACATTATTTCTCCGTAGGCTAAAATGGCTTTAAAACTGAAATTTAAAATATTCTTTGATCAACCAAAATATATATATATATATATATATATATATATATATATATATATATATATATATATATATATATATATATATATATATATTTCAAACATTCAGCGAGGTGCAAAACGCCTATAAACAAAAGCATTGGAAATCAAACCCTTTAATAAGGGGAGCCCTATCTTCCCCTTCTTGGAGACGATGTCTATTGGATAGAGTGGCTGAGCCATTAGCCAAATCGGACATTGATGCATTACTGGAAGCGCCACTTGAAAAGGACTATCATTAAGTATAAATGACACAATGAAGGGCTCCGTTATAGAGACGGAGGCGGCAGCTTTCCTTTTTCTGGACACGGCGGGCGGCGAACCATTTTTGGTGGCGCGGGATTCTTACGGAAGTTATTGATTGAAAGACGTTTGCCCCTACAACGTCGATATTTATAAAGGGGAATTGAGCGTTACTATATCTAACTAGTTAAGAACGGAGCCTCGACTCAATATGTAGCGTGTTCCTTTCTTGTTTGCCGTATATAGCGAGGATGCCGCTTGTTTGTGTGGCCGGGTGATTAGCTGTTCGAATCGCGTCCTAATGACCAGAGTCGCCTCTAGTTAAACATTACGTATGGGGGGATCGGAATTTAACAATAATTTGATTAAACTTATAAACGACTTAAAAATACTTTAGGTTTTAACCTGCAAAGGAGTAGAAGACTGCAACGACTTTAGAAGGGTTCCAATGACCGGAAGAAGTTTCAAACCAGAGACGATAAATACGAACCTAAAAATCGATTCCCAAACAATTCTAAAAGAAAACTGGCTAATTAATAATTTTTTTAATAATTACCGACTCAATAGAAAATGTTTGAATCGATAGATGGAGGGGGTTAAAGAGAGGAAGAATTAGAGGCGATTTATCAGCGAAGGAATGGAACGGGTGAAGTTGTTGGCGAGGGGCGAGTGTAAGAAGAAAAGAGCGTGCATCGGCGGATCGCTTTTAAAGCGGTCGCTAGTTTGATTTATCGTTTCGCAAAAGGGACCTTGTATTTTGCCATGATCGATGGAAACGCGTCACCCTTTTTTCTCCGCCGCTCTCTCTCCGTAGATATATAGAGAGAGCGGGAATTCGGCTCGTTAATGACATTGTTCCCCGAATTTTATTATTAGTAAACGATTCCACTAGCGTTATTACGATGAAAAAAAAGCACCCAGAGAGAGTTAAGTGGGGAGAGGCGCTCTCCATTTTTTCTCCAAATTTTCCATATTCTTCTCCAGCCATAAAAACTATTCTTTTCATTTTCGCTTTCAAAATTTCATTTTTCTTCCATTCTTATTTATCGCGCGTCAAAGGGATCATCAATTAAAAGTAAATCGACTGGGGTCCTATTGAAGGTTTTTCACCGAGGCTTTATTTGTGGATAATGCGTCGTTTCAGTTTGACTTCGCGTAAGACTACTTTTTCTATGATGTATTATACATAGTCTATTCCTCCGTCGTAGCTTTCACGTGTATGGTAATACGAGAACAATAAATATTTAGTATTATTAAGAACTTTGGTTTCAGTACACTTATTCAAATATATAATTTTTACTAACGGTAATTCTTAAAATATTGAAAATTTTCAGATCGTACCCCAATTATTATTATTATTATTATTTGTAACAAGCGTGTATTAACTTGCTGAAACTCCATGTATTGTTTTAAAACACATTAAACACTCTTTTCATTTCATTTAATTTCATTATTATAACGAAAACTATTTGAGAATAAATTTGGTATAATACACGAACAAGGAACGGCTTGACGTAACCAGGATTTTCGTTGCATTATCTTTTATTAGAATATTTGGCAGTTTCTGTATATGGACGACTTTTACCACCGGTCATGAGTGTTAAATCGTCATTAAACCTACTATTGACCTTCTCTTTCCAATTGTCAATATAGAATAGTTTGTATTTATTTATAATAATAATATAATAATCAGTTAGGCTAATACCCAAGGCACCACCTTAGATACAAGTCATCTAGCGACTATTAATGCCTTTAAACAGGTGGCCAGGTTACAATCCGTAGGAAGGTCGTGGCCAGCCCTTCATGACACCGTATCAAATAATAGAATCGCGTATCAATTTTCTTAATCAAGAAAATACTCACTATATGACTCGGTATGATTGATAGTATTATATTCAATTTTAATGCTCCAACTAAATTTGACATTTACTTTAAATTTACCGTAACAGGCAAGTGTAAAGGAGAAAATTAAAAAATTTACTATATTTTTCTTAAAGTCGAAAAATAAACATTTGGGAGAGGAAATATCAGTTATACGTTCTTAGTGAAATTAAAAGGAACTGTATTACACCTTTACTTATTGCATCGTCCGTCTATAATATAAAAAATAAACCTAAAATATATATATACAAAGTAAAATGCATTTCTATAAAGTAAATTTTGATATTTATTCCCACTGCTTTGAAAAATAAGAAAAAAGGGGTTAATAGTTTTTCGATCAATAAGAAAGGAATCCATGGATGGTAGCGCGCGATTATTTATCCTAAGAGCATTCATCCAACTCAGTAATGGTCGCTGGCTCTGGCTGTCTACGGCACTCACAACTGAAGAAGAATCGAAATATATCGTGAGAGATATTTTAAACTAAAAGCAAACGGAGGAGCTCCGAAGAAAAATATACAAAAAAAAAACGGTGAGACTCGATTTCGAAGAATGAGGTTTCGAGACCAACCAAAAAATCGCCCTTGGAAAAAAAAATAAATAACGCGGGTTCCAAACCTCGAAAGAGAATCAAACCTATAGTTTATCAAAGAGTTAACTCCGCGCCAGTCATAAACAGACTCTACCCCTTTAAACACGTTTGGAGGAATTATTCCGTAATTGTCTCTTATTCATAGGAAAACTCGCAAGCAGACATCGAGAAAAAAATATTTTTTTTATCCTGTCTCTCTCTCTCTCTCTCTCTCTCTCTTCTTACAAGGAAAGGCATTTTACTTTCATTTCCTCTCGGAAGAATACAGAAATATAAAAAAATAAGGCGGGGGAAGCCAGCGAGTGGCGGGAGGAGGTTGGGATAGAATGCAAAAGCAATCCAAATTCCGTAAAAGATGTTGGTCGCAGCTGGTCCGCGTTATTATTGTGGCGCATCCTAAGCAATAAAAATATACGAGAAATACGAGAGAGGAAAAAAACTGGGGTTGAAAAAAAAACACCAAAAGAGAGAAGTTTTCACGTTTTTTCATAAGCTTTGGTCAAAGAATACGAAACTGGATCAAAGCCAGCGTGGGAAAAAACATCAGAATGCCAAACTCGTATGTATGGAAAAATCACGCTTCAAAAGTGTTTTCGCTTACAACAAATCTATAGAATGGTATTTATTTTGAAAACACCCGAGTTTATAGTATTAAAAATTAAATCATTACAGACTATGGTTAAATATCTGTCTCATTATAATTTACTGATAAGCGAGGTTGAGAACCAATTGTTTAAAATGCTTACAAACATTGACCCGAACTCATTGACCTTTCTCTATTTTTTATTACCTTTTGAAGTCATAAACTACCGATTTTAAATATTTTTCATTCGTGAAGAACTATTTTACAAATAAAATATGGAATTGCAATTTTGATCTAAAATTCCTTTTAGTGTAATTTGGAAAATAGACTTTTTAGGCTTTCGAAAGTTTTCTGGCAACTACATTTATCCACGTAGAGCCTAATGGTATCGTAACATTCTCAATAAGTAACCCTAAAAAGAACCATATCCAGAAGAAAGAAAAATCTGAAGGTAGCTCGGTTCTCCAACCGCGTAAAACCGAAAATACAACCCTTGCTAAAAATAGCGAAGAAAAACAATAGTCAGAAGCCATCGTAACAAACAAAACGCTGAGCAATCGGCGCGATGTAAAGCCAAGACCCGGAAATGGGAAAAGTCCAAGCTTGTACCGCGGAGAAGATATTGCAGTCAATTCTTTCGCTTGGCCGCCGATACAATGAAAGCGAACAAGTAAAGAGAGAATGGGAGGTATCGCGAGCGGAAGAGCTTCTTTTAGCTTTACGGGAAATAGCTGTAAAGAAAAAACTAAGCTCTACACTCGCTAGTAAAAAAACAAGCCCATTAAAGTCGTTAGGTCTAAAAATTTCCAGTACACTAGAGTGAGCATCCAGCATTGAAAACTAGAGCCGCAAATACTCCGATCACGTACGTTCTGGTGAAAAAAAGCTGGAGTCGCGGGCGCGCGGAGAGCAAAGGCACCGAGAAAATTGAATGAACAGAGTTGGAGCACCCTCAAACGATTGATAACAAAAGCTGGCGTGGTAGAAAAAGGAGGAAGTCTAGTCTCTGTAGAGTCAATGGTGGTCTTAGTCAAGGCGTCCGTCGAACGAGGGAATACGCCGACTTTACCCTCACGCCGCTACTTCCGGGAACTGTCTCGCTAGACTGTCAGTTTTCTTTCTCCTTTGGGGCCTCGTGGGAGGGTTGCTGGGATGCGGTTCATAGGATGGAAATTAAATCAAGCTTGCATAGTTAGCATTTTCAGTCCGGGCGAGCGAACGAAAGCGAGAGAGAGAAGGCTTATTCCGCGGAGCACAAACCGAACCCAGCCAAAGAATGGGACTAGCCTCCGGGCCAAGGCACGTCTCCCCCTCTCTCTCTCTCTGGCAGCCAGCACACTGTTCCATTCGCGGCCTCGTAGTACTTTCCAAGATTCGATTTACGGTTTGATCAAGCAATTTCTGAAGCAAAGGCATTTCGGGGAACAACCATAAATGTTCAAAATTGTCCATCGAGTCTTTAGAACTTTTATTTAAAATCTCAAATTTAATTCATTCTACGTCAAGCCTCTTGGTTAAATTGAGAGTAAATCACTATACTATCTGTAATCTTGTGGGTGAACTTTTATAAGTTACTATCAATAACCGCATCGCTATCTACCAGGTTTAAAAATAATTTTTAGGACGGTAAATTTCGCAACTACACTCATAAAAAAGGTATTAAAGGGTGTTATTTTGGTTTTATTAATACCATTTATGGTAGTATTAAGGGGTAAAGAGGTGTATCATTATTTTTTAATTTCAGAAATAAACCCAAACCGCGACTTTTAATATAATATACCTTTTTTCATTGTATTAAGTTGAAAATCATGCAAAATTAAATATGTTAACTCCATAAAAAATAACCAATATTGACATTAACTTTTTACCTTATTTAAATATATAATAATCAGGTAGGTTAATACCCAAGGCACCACGATAGACCCACGTCATCTAGCGATTTATAATGCCTTTAATAGGTGGCCGGATTCAAGCCCTTAATGCCACGCGAGCCAACATCTCACTACACTAACTTTTACCGTTAAACTCTACAAGTTTGATGGAAAAGGGAAACCAGAGAACTCGGGGGAAAACCCCTTTAACCAGTGTGTAGAGAACTTGCAAACTCATCGCCGAAGGAGTGGTTCCGAGTTTTAACTTACATTGTAAGTGCTACAAAATGGAATCGAACCCGGCTTCTCTCGCCGGGAGGGGAAAGTTCTAACCACTCCGCCACCTCACCATAACTGAGATATTATAATATTTATAACTTAAAATAATTTTCGGGGTTAGATTCATTGTTTTATTTAATAACATTTAGTAATTCATGTTTAAGGTTTTTAGAACAAAAGATTGTTTAAAGATCAAGAAAAGCAGAGAGGTTATGATTTAAGTTAATCATACAAAAAATGTAGTTTCCATATTTATAAAATTACACCTATTGGTGTTCAAAACATAACTTAAACGGTGTTACATAAGTCTAAAAGCCGGGAGTTAAAAAATAATTTAAAGGGTTTTTATTTATAACTTAAAACTTGTAACCTTACAGGTGTAATTTAGTAAATTAAGGGGTGTCAAAAATCCCTCAATAAGGTGTATTTTAACCCAATTAATGGTGTAATTTAACTTTCGAAATGGTTTATTTTCCATGTAAAGGGTGTAACGGTAACCCTTTACGAGTGTATTTGTATCCACAAAAAGGTGTCCGATTTGTGACGTTTGAACTCTACTTTAAAGGTCCAACACCCTTTTTTAAGAGTGTAAGAGGTCATGGTGGTCAGGTTGAGGTGTGACGTCAAAGTAACATCCTCATCCGCTTTTTCGCCGAACCACGCATGCGTCGAATAATATTGAAATTCGCTAACAGCATCTCTACTGTTTAGCCAAACACTCCGAAGGTATTTATTACGATCCTATGCCCAACAATCTTCAAAGCGAATATCATCCTACCATTGTAGTTCAGCAACATTTTGGTCTATATATAGTTTTAATGAACAGGTGTTAAAGTCCGCAATCAGGAAACGCGTCAACAGGGTTGATAACTCTCGAGAAGTCGCGCTTTACACGCTAAAGGACGCGTTGATATGTATAATAAATGAAGGAAGGATCGGCTTTCCAATTCGAGGGCGGGCGAGAGGACATCGCTCTCGCTCTGTCGCGATGCTGTTAAATATTTCCGTAGGTAAAGAGGTCGAGAGAAAAGGTCGCCGTCACTACAAACGGTAAACAGGACGGAAAACCACTTCCAAGTCGCGTACGAAAACGTGGCTATCACCATCTTCAGACTCTTCTCTGGGGTATCCCGTTTATACACCTATTTCCCGATGCGCGAAATCAGTTAATCAAGTTGGTCGCCATTTTGGGTGCCACATCATCCTTCGCTAGATAAAATTAAAATTAAAAGCAAAGTCCGCTCGCGCCATCCCTTGATGAATTCCATCGAGAACCGCCACCAGCGAACTCTAACCGACTCCCAATCTAACTCGACAGTTCGCGCTAAGACTAGGGTTGGGTAAATTTAACGTACCATCTCTAGGAGTAGCGCCAAAGGATTGATTCGAGTGTCGGGTGATTGGTGTGCCGCAACTCGAGAGAAAGAGAGCGAGTGGCGGAATCCCCGCAACTTTCGGCTCGAGAGTTGAACAAATAATGAGGAGCTTCGAGGAAAAGTCCGTTTTATTAATGCTCGCGCGGAAAAGTCCAAAAAAGGGAGAACAGCGAATCTGGTTCCTTAAAACCATTTCGTTTTGGTCTAGTATAGATTGCCACGGTCGCTTTTAACGAAAAAGACACGCGGTCTTTGAAGAAGAGATCGGCCGTTGATGCCTTTGAATTCTGCCGAGGCGAAGGAACTCGCTTCCGGAAATAAAAGGGAGAAAATTGTATGTACGAATTCCTAATAAGGGTTGTTAAGGAGTTCCCAATTGGGAGCCGCGCACTTTTTGAACGAACATCGTTTCTTCATTTATTTCGGAAAAGTTTCTCTCGTCGATTATAAATTTAAGTTTAAAGGAGTTAAACCATCTATCGCCTTTAAAAAAATACAATTTTTTTTGCTGATGGCACGCTGATGAGATTCGAGCGTATGATATATTTATCACGCTGTTAAAAACGGGGCCAAATCTTATAAAGGGAAAAAGACAGACCGTTATGAGAACTACGAAACTGCCATTAAAAAATAATGGTCGGAAAAAGTGTATGAAGGATAACTTCAAACGCACTCGGATTTCATTTCAGATCGTAACTCCAATATTAGATCAAGAAACAGGATTTTCTCCAAGGTTGCGGACAAGCGGCAAACAAAGATTTTTAGTGAGGGAGCCGCGTAAAAACAAGCCATAGCGAAAGGAAAACGCTATAAATCAAAAGAAAATTTAACGGAATAGAGAGAGAGAGAGAAACGAAAGGTTATCAAGAAAAATGGCACCTGCTACTCGCGTTTCCGCTAAATCCCTCCGCCGTTCCTCCCGCCATCTACCGGCCATCCTTTATAGTAGCCGAAGTGGGCTGGGATGATCTATTTGGTCACGAATAAAGTGGAGAGAGAATCAGCCAGAGATGGCGCTGGGCGATAAAAATCAAAATCAGATCGCATCAGGTGGGGGCGTATTTTTCATCCTCCCAGCGACGCTCCATTACGAGTGCGCCGATGATGGAGGCTTAAAAAGGGATCTGGAAACCAAAAGAAGGGGCCGACGCCGATACCTTTAATCCCTCAGCTGTATAGGAGTGCGAACGGAGGGGCCCCCAAAATACCGGTTCGGTGGTCTAAAGTCACACCCGCCACCAAACCGCTTGTTCCTACGATGGCTCCCCTCGTACCTATATCACCAGAGTCACCTAACAGTTCGCCTTAAAAACGGGGAATGCGTACGGCGGGAGCGACTAGATTTCAACCTATTCCCGCCTTTGATCCAACTGTCTGATAAGTCCGACATCTTCGACGTTGTAGAAGAAGGTTTAAGCCGTCTGGGATAGGGAAGAGTACCGTGGCAAGGGCGGAGCGCGTGCTTCTAGAAGAGGAATCGTGGCCCTGGAAAATTGGGTTTATATACTCCCTGAATTCAAAAATCGTATTGCCGCACATCAGAGCAATAAAACGCTTGGTGGATCAGCCAACAATACGAGACCCGCCAAATCTGATTCGTCTCCGCCCCCCTCCAAAAAAAGCTTGACGTCTAAGTTCCCCTCTACTCCGCTTTTTGAGAAATGGGCTCTGGCACCGTTTTGCTAGCTCCCTCGGCTACGCTGAAAGGGAAGAACTAGAAACGACATCCCGATGAGAACTAACGCGAATCCGGACGTATACTGGAGAGGTTTGTTTTTATTACGTCAATTTATAAGTGTTCGGAATATTAGAGTAAAAATGGTTGAAGCGTAGTCATCTAAAGTTGATACGTAAACATTGTAACGCGCCTTCGCCATAAATCGCTTTATTGGTTTTGGTTTTTTATGAAATTGCTTAAAATAAAATAAAGGCTTAGTGGATTATTTTGAAGGATCTTTCTTTTTTTTCGCCAAGCGGGAGGTCTGTAGCGATGTCAACGACAGCAATTTTAAACTGCACACACCGAATAAAATCTCTTTGTTAGATAGAAAAAGTATAACGCCTCCCGAAAAATATCAAATTGCATCCGTGTATATTACATTCTTTACATCTGAAACCGAATATCTAAAAGACGAGTAATAAAATACCCGCAGAAACGCAAAAAAACCTCGAAAATGAAACGTTTTACAAAATGTATTTCGCGTAAAATATTGAAAACGGAACCACCTCTTGTAAAAGATTAATTAAAAACTTCGCAACGCTAATCTTTAAGCGATGAAAGAGGCAGGGGCAACGCGTTCGTCAAGATATTTCAACCCTTTCACCTTCTCCCTGATCAATGGGAGCAAAACCACCAGCAAGAAATACCCGAGAAACAAGAAGAATTAACGCGTTTTAATTATAACGTTAATCTTCTTATTTCCGATTGGATGCGGAGGGTGACCCTTTTTGCTGGAATAATAAGCAGCCCAGAGAATAAAAGTCAGAGAGTTGGGCCAAAAGCGACTTCAAGCGGAAGTAATTCAACACGCCAGCGGCACGGGTACCCTTAAAATTACATTAAGACGAAACAAAGTCTCGGCCCTTTAAGAAAACGCGATAATAAAAGCGGGTCCACACTAATTAACTGATTTCTTCCGCCGCTTCTCCGGCGGATGCCCGCGACAACGGCAACACCGAAAAGAGAGAACACACGGACGAGCAACAAATGCTGCCTTGGGAATCCGGATCTCTCGTTCCCGCAGTTACAAAAATAATATTTCTGCTTCTGGGAAGAGGAGAGGGAAGGAGGCCAGAGAATCCTTTGTTCTTCGTCTTCCTCTCCGGCTTCCGAGATAAGACGCGCTGGGAAGAAGAAGCGGCTAGGGAGCGGAGGGGGGCCGTATCGTCCCTAGGTCTCCGTGAAAGCAACTTACAAGATGCGAAAGCCCCCGTCCGTTATCGTAACCTCGGTGGCACGGACGGTATCAAAAACCTGTTGCTATTTTTAAGACCTTCCTAATCTTTCGCCAGCCGAGAGTCCGGGAAAAGGAGGCCCCTCGTCATTAGCGTACCAAATTTATCTTTTCGTAATAACTTTTCTAGTAGGATAGCGGGAGCCAGGATCGCCCAGAATCTCAGACGGAAGAAGCGCGGTTCGAGATTAACCTCCGTTTTACGTTTCCGCGGACTTTACCCCGTCCCCTTTTCTAACTTTCGATTTGGTCGCTGAGAGAATGGGAGGCGCTGTCATCATCGCTATTGCTAAAGGTTAGTGTCATCCCCCTTTCTACTACGGACGCCATTTTGAGAAAATATTTCGCGAAATGTGGGTGTGGAAAGAATGGGGACTTCAAAATGACGTTCTGTCCTCGGTTCTTTCCGTTCGTATTAACGAGGAGCATTCATCTCTTTTCCTTTATAAGAAACTTGACGAGCCCAATAGGCCTAAGGGTCACGAAAAAACTTAAAATGAGACAAAATACCGAAGGAAAAGTTCAAATTGCGAAGCTTAGCACCTGGAAGAGTATATTTTGCCCATAAAAATGAAATCAGGGTTTCCCCGCAACGCTACTTTTGGGTACTTGACCCGGGGAAAATTTGAGGTGGGTTAAAAACACTACGTATAAAATATAAAATGTTAAAAAGAGTGTCAAATACTCCCCCGGGACAGAAATGGCGAAGAAAAACCGAAAATTCCTTTGTGTCAAAAACTTGACACCCAGAAGACCCGGTTAATTAGCTAAGTGCGGTTCAGACGGTATATTGTCTTTTGAAGAAATTTGACTTTCCGACGTAAACGCGACAGCAAATTAACCCCCAATTTTCCTCCAGGTCTTCGTATCACGCTGCCAACTTCGGTGACTATAAGCGCGTCTTTTAGCCCTAATGCGGGCAGCGGTGTGACTTATTGAGAAACAAAGAGCTCGGAGCGCTGAGAAGAAACGCACCACCCGACGAGCTAAGGCGAAAAGACTTTCAAGGAGACAGGAAGCGAGCCTAGACGCGCCGAGTGTAGGGTTTGAAAGCGACCACGCGTCCTCCTTATTAGAAGTTTGGATTTATTGTTAGGATATTATAAGAGCCTCCGCGGATGGGCCGTGCTGAAGCGGGGAGATGGGCCAATCTTTCAAAGAAAAGAGGAGAGGGCTAGAGTAATGAGCGGAAGAGAGAAAAAGAAAATTTCTGATTAATTTGCTTCATTAAGGGGAATTTCGCGAACCACCTTTATCATTGCGTCTGCCATCCCAACACGCAAAACCAGCCTCATCGATTAGTTGCTATTTGAGAAAACCTGATTGTCGTTACAATAGGCGAAACTATAAAGTGAGATCGCTACTCTACTGGAAAGAGAAGCTCGAGCATTTTCGCACTCGCTTCTTGAAAGAAAAAATGTGCACGCGACGAAACTATCGATATTCACTGTATTTTATAGAAAGACCTATTCACGAGTCAATTAGTCAAGCGAGTCATATTTTTTACTTCCCCATCGACCTAATAGTTTCACCTATTCCGTTACATCTAGGAGCAACACACACAAGGAGAACGCAGCTAGCCTTTAAACACTCTAACGCAGTGTTGTGTACAAATTTCTTTGGACGAACCTTTACGCTGAATGTTTTACTTTTGACGGGTTGCGTTCTCCTTGTGTGGGGTGCTGTGTTTGTTGCTCCTAGGTTACATTCTGTTTGCGAAATATTTGGTCCTAATGAAATTAATTTTACAGATGGAAACAACGTTTCTGGAAAAAACCAACGCTAATTGGATAATTGATACGTATTCGAACCAGTTCGGGATTAAACTTCAAATTTAAAACCTAGTAAATTAATAAATTGAAATATAACGAAACAATTTAACGAAATCAAAGGATTCCTTACAGGGATATTTTCAAACAACACAAAGCAACTTCCCGGAAGTTTTAAACAGGACGCGTGGGGAAATAGGCATCAAAAATATATACGCGTAAATAACGTATACGGAAAATTAATTAACAAACATTCTTTCAAGGGGTATTAATTCGGAACATTCTTTGGGAAAACAAAGCGGATCTGGTTGCGCGGAGAAACGGGGTAAAAGGAGCGACATCCATTAGGTATCATGTAAAATATAATCGACACGGAAGAGAAAGGAGAGATATGGGAGTAACGGCCAGAGAGAGAGCGAAAGTAGAGGGAATGTCATTTTGCGCATTCTGACTTTCTCTTAGACCCGAGGCCCAGTCGACAACGTAGTCGGAAACGGAACGTAGGGTTCAGTCTGCGCCATCTCGACGTACCCCTTCGGCAACGATGACCTTAAAAGTTAGGACTATGACGGCTCAACTCTACGGAGGGAGAGAAAAAATTACGCGCGTTCGGGTTTTATAAGAAACGGGCTAAAGGAGAGGGGGCTCCTTCTCCGCTACCGTTTGGCACGTGCCCCGAATGAACAAATGGAACCATCCATCACAAATGACGCGAAAGTTGGTTGCAAAGGGGGGAGGGGGCCCGGTGGAGGTAGGATACGCGAAATCTTTGACGCGGAGCGCGGCCTTAAGACGCGAAAGAGCGAGGAGAACCAACCAAGCCGAGGGAGAAAAAGTCTGATAGGTTTTCTTATAAGATAAAGTTGCCAGCACGAAGAATGAGAGTCGACGCGGCCGAGACTATTCAAACGGAAAGAGACGCCTTTTGTAACTTCTTTTCAGGCCTCTGTCCGTTATATATATATATATATATATATATATATATATATATATATATATATATATCTATACTAGGGCTTTCGACTAAAGAGCTATATTATAGCGATCCCTCCATTTTTAAAGGTTAGATTCCAGAGGATAAGTTGATACCGGGTGCTGAAAATGGCGGAGGAAAAGGAGTGCAGTTTCCCAAAACCCGCGACTCTCACCCGATGAATAACGAGAGGAATCGCCCTATTCGAATCTATCCGAACGGAAATATCGTCGAAATCGGGCGCTGGTGGCGGCTATACCGTGTATAAACGCGCCATCGAAGAAAAGATTTCTTTCCATTTTTCGGAATAAAATGTAATTTTGCGGGATGTCGCGTGCCCCTTCCTTATTTTCCGTAACAGAGGTTCGGTACCACTCAACGATAAATTCATTATAATAATTTTATTTCTATTGAAATTCTATCAAGCGCGTTTGAAAAAGCGATGGTTCTTTTTAAGAAGCATTCAGATTACGATTTGGCGAGAATTGTTGACTTCTCCCTGAACAGCGGTGTATTGCTAGTCAAATACTTCTACAGGAGTTTGTAGATCAAAAATAGACATTAATAGTTGATTTAATAAAATAAAAAGTCGTCTTGTCCAACTTGTTAAAATGTTGCTGTTACGTCCCAAGGCCCAGCTTTATTAGTATATTCTTCGCACGAGCGATTTGCACGCGCGTTAGAAAAACCTGTATTCCTCTGGCTACTGTAGCGCGCGCTCGTAGACTTGTAAAAGTAAAGGCTAGTTCCCACTTGGCGAATTTTCGAGACGAATAAAATTTTCGCGCAACGAAAAAAGACGCCTTTTTTCGGTCGCTGGGGAAGCGGTTCTCACTTTAGCGCGAAAATTTAAAAACGCTGAAAACAAATCGTGCGGGTTTTTAGTAATGTTTTAGGCCTAACATAAAACATCAGTTCAAAATGAACCAAATGGATGTTCCTGTTGATAATTTCAATAAATAAACGATTCTATTCGTGAGATAATTACCTTTACTTAAGTATCTTGGTCAAGTTGGCTGAGCCGCTTTTCTAAAGACCTAGGCTTAATAAGTGACGGACGGGAGCGGAATAGATCGAGGGAACGCGTTTTCTGATTGGCTGAAGCTTTTTATCGCCAAGGTGTGGACGTCAAAAAAAAAACACACATTCGCTAGATACCGCGGAGACGCGACTTTAGCGGCGAATTTGAAAAAAATCGCAAATTTTATTCGCGAGCGTCAATTTTCAGCGCGAAAATTGTTTTTTTCGCTAAGTGGGAACTAGGCTTAAGAGCAACATTTTAACAAGAAGTTCACGTTACTATATAAAAAGAACTATTGAAATAGGTGCTTCCATAAAATAAAACAATATAAATATTAAAAGTATAAAATGTTTATCTCCGCGTCACGAGCTTAAGCTTTTTAGTACTTTATTGGCACACACGTTTCGCACGTGGGCTTCAAATTTCAAAATCTTTACCAACTCCAGCGCGTGTTCTCTATCTTCAATAACTAAAGCTAGTGACGTAGGAAAAATATTTACACGTGACCTCTCGTATTTTAGAGAAACACCTATTAATATTGTAGATTAAGATTATCAAATGATAATCATTGAAAAATAACACCGTAAAAATTCAAAAGTTAATATTTTATCAATTTCATTTTCTTGTCGTTTTTCCAATTACAACCGTCGTATCCAATAAGAAATAAAACTCATAACGGAATAATTTGCATCCAACATTTAAGAGTACAGAATGATCAGAAAATTCATAAGGTCTTGTAACGTAAACAGCGAAGCGAGAATGACCGCTGCGGAGAAAATGGGAGCTGGGAAAGAGGGTCGAGATAATGCACCCCATTTTCTCCCCGGGGAGGGGGGGGGGAGGGAATCAATAAAGATCCATACATGCGCGGAAGAAGATGCGCGCTCCATCATATCACGAGGCGCGTTGTCGAAGAATATTTGCCCTCCGGTGCTTTATCTCATTCGAAATATCATATTAAATTAAAACCCGATGCATTTTCCAAGAAGATCCTACGTCGAAAGCGCCCCCAGAGTATATTAAATTCGCTATTTCTAGAAGATATAAACTTGAAGAATATTAATTTTCCTTCAATATTTCAACATTCATTAGATAAATAAGAAGCGATTTATAATTGAGGGGATAGTGAAAAGTAAAATAAATTAAAATTTAATGAAAACTAATATTATAGTAAAATCTGTTTAGTCCTAAACCGATTGCCTACCTTTCTTAAAACCGTAGGCTTTGAAAACATGGAGGGAGGTTTGTGCGATATTTTTTGCTTATTGGTAGTTAATATACTTGATTCTTGAATATTTTGGATGTACTAAACTCTTTAAACCGTTATGCCTATTTCATAAAAAGTCATAACTGATTAAATACAATCCTTAATTGCTTGTTTTTAATCTAGAAATTGATAATATTATGTAATATTATAAATTCTCAGAATCTCTGTATAGCGTAGCCAGGCGGTAGGCAAGGTATGATATGACCTACCATGGATTTTAAAAGTGGCCCCTCAAATACTGCCAAGGGAGCTCAATTAATTTAAAATGAGCGAATATTTTTAACTTTTGAATTCCCTAAGATTTTATTTCAATTAGCATTGAAGTTGTAATTTTTGAGTATTTTCCATATTATGTCAGCTTTAAGAAATAAAAAGGGTCCCTAAAATTTTGCTAAGGGCCTAACCCAAAAACCCTAGCGCCAATACTGCAAAATCTCACTAATTTCCTTTACTTAAACACCCATTTAACATATCCTTAACTGTTCAATATAATTTAAAGAGTGGGAAATTTTTTAAAGAAAAATAAAATTGTGAAATTTGGTTACGGAAGAGACGTGCAAAATTGTCCAAATCAATCATATCGTCGGGAGCAGTGTGGAGGGCTTTCCCGGGATTCCGATAAACCATAACAAATGACCCCTTGTCTGGACATATCACGTTTTATATAATCGAACGACAAGATTTCGAAATTAAGACAAATTCGCAATATATACTGAATGAAATCGACTTCTATCACCATAAATCAAATGAAAAATAAGCGGAAGACGCGAAAGAAACCGCGCCCAAAGACACGGATCAGGGTACAGTCTGTTGGCCATCGAACTTTGTCAGGTGGCTATACGCTTTAAGGTTAACACTGACGGCGGAATCTAAATGGGCGAGACTCGTCTAGCTGGAATCGAGGAATCAATGACGAAAAGGGAGAAAACGAAGTTAAGATTCGAAACGCCTCGCTAGGCGCGTATACCCGGAAATGAGGAATAGCGAGGGGAACGCCCCCTAACGTGGGAATCGAATAAAAGTATATACGAAACGGTTATTCCATCTTTAAATATAGGAAATGGCCGGTTCACTACAACGACAAACTATAATGAGGCTAATTTTCGTCCGCTAGAAATGGTGTTGGGCGCCTAAATCAATTTGGGTTTCAATAGGGAGGTCCCTGGTCAAATATTGGTGGTGGCTGGCCGTGCCTATTTAAGCGACCAAAGCCTTGACAGTTTGCTCTCGCACGATTTCCCGATATTGACAGAATCCAGGGCTCCCGAGGCTTAGCTCGATCTTTTGCCCCTCCCCGCCGCGCTCTATATAAGCGAAACACACCGAGAATGACATAAGCCGCGCCACCACCTTCAAAGCGGGTAATTAAAGACGTTAGGACGCTCATTAGCCAAATTGTTTCAGAATTCAATATAACGCTAATTATAGGTATAGGAGCGCTCTATGATCCTCCGCTCGCTTTACTCCCAAAGATTCCAGCGCTCTCACGCCTGATTTACGGCAAGCAGACGACGACGTAGTATGAAACCGCTGGTTTGGTTTATCGAGGTTGCCAGATACGTACGCGCGTAGAAAACGGATTACGTACACCGCGAAAATGAAATGACAAATAGTCTTTTAAAAGTTATTAGTACGGAATACCGACAAACCAGATCAATTCAGATGGGGCTTACCTTACGACGGACATTAATTTCATTGGTTTTCCCACCCTTAAGAGCTCAACATTATAATTTATCGCTTCGTTTAAATTACTGCCTCCTACGACGATATAGAACCATTCAATCTTCCAATTAAGTCTGCTAATATTTCACTTCATACACCTTTGAATATAAATGGTTAATGGAAAATTAAAAAGATTGTACGCCCATATTTTGGTTTTGAATAAACGACTTTAGAGTGCTTTATTTCTGACCGTAATTTTTGTTTTTTTTTTATCTATTGGATTTATCCACCGAATAAAATCCGTGGTTAAAACTAATTTTTTTATTTAAAAAAATTGAGAAATTAATTAGAAATATTGAAAAAACTAAAACTTAACCTTCACTTTTTGTCGCAAGTAATGAGAGCTAGATATAAGCAATTAGGGGATCTTAAAATTCATTTTGCGCGGGAAAATACGCTGCCATGTTAGGGTATAAATGCAGGCAAATAAGTCTGCTATACCTCACAATATAAAGGTACTGTCACTCACAAAAACGTAATTTTGAAATCGGGCAATTTGAGCAATGATGGCTAGATATAAGCAATTTGAGCATTTTTATTAATGGTTTTAACCAGATTAAGCCACCGGTTACAACCAGTTTAAAAAAAAAAGAGTGTTTAAATTTAAAAAAGCCGGTTTTTTGCCAACCCTGCCGTTAAATGTCCATGTTTTTGTTGTGTTTAATTAAAATTATTCTTAATGTTTTCATAAATCAAAATGTATTACCTTAAATGTTTTAAATTAAAGGCATGTTTACACTATCCAAAATTCTAGCCAAAATATATACACATTATGTTGGGCATACTAACGAATTAATTGACCAAGTTTTAAAATAAGGTCGGTTTTTATTTTATTTTATTTAAATCTATTGTAATTAACATAAACATATTTTTTATTGAAAAATAAATGATAAAACTAATATGAAGTAATGTTATGAATTATCTAAAATTGACATATGATGTAGTGGATATAGTTCTATTAAGATTTACCCCGTCTAAATTGTAATAACTATTAACAAATTTAAAATTTGAAGCCTCAATAATGTTCATATGAAAATAACGTCCTTAAGAATTTTAATAAAATTGATACCAAGATATTTTGTACATTAAAAGGTATGTAGCAGTATTGCTCAAGCTTCAAATTTTACAGATCAACATTTTAAGAGGGTGATCCACTAATTATGGCTATTTTCAGATGTTAGTTTATTGTCGATATAAACAAGGTTGACATCACTATTTTGAAGCTTCTCGTCACTTTTTTCAAGGTGGGGATCGACATTTACTACGGATTAACCAGTTACTTTTGCTTATTGATATTATTGAGTTTTTGTTAGTTGTAGAAGATCTCTAAAAGAGGGCACGTAAAATTTTGCTGTACTCTCCAGATGAACATTAGTTTGAGAGGCTATGAGAATGAGACGCTTTGAGAATGAGAGGTTGTGGGAATGAGAGGTTGTGGGAATGAGAGGTTGTGGGAATGAGAGGTTGTGTGAATGAGAGGTTGTGGGAATGAGAGGTTGTGGGAATGAGAGGTTGTGGGAATGAGAGGTTGTGGGAATGAGAGGTTGTGGGAATGAGAGGTTGTGAGAATGAGAGGTTGTGGGAATCAGAGATTGTGAGAATCAAAGATTGTGAGAATCAGAGATTGTGAGAATCAGAGGCTTCGAAAATGAGAGACTGTGAGAATGAGAGGCTGTGAGAATGAGAGGCTGTGAGAATGAGATGTTGTGAGAATGAGAGACTGATAATGAGAGACTGAGAGAATGAGAAGCTTTGAGAAAGAGAGACTGTGAGAATGAGAGGCATTGAGAATGAGAGGTTGTGAGAATGAGAGACTGATAATGAGAGACTGAGAGAATGAGAAGCTATGAGAAAGAGAGGCTGTGAGAATGAGAGGCTGTGAGAATGAGAGGTTGTGAGAATGAGAGGTTGTGAGAATGAGAGGTTGTGAGAATGAGAGACTGATAATGAGAGACTGAGAGAATGAGAAGCTTTGAGAAAGAGAGGCTGTGAGAATGAGAGGCATTGAGAATGAGAGGTTGTGAGAATGAGAGGTTGTGAGAATGAGAGGTTGTGAGAATGAGAGACTGTGAGAATGAGAAGCTTAGAGAAAGAGAGACTGTGAGAATGAGAGGCATTGAGAATGAGAGGTTGTGATAATGAGAGACTGATAATGAGAGAATGTGAGAATGAGAAGCTTTGAGAAAGAGAGGCTGTGAGAATGAGAGGCTGTGAGAATGAGAGGTTGTGAGAATGAGAGGTTGTGAGAATGAGAGGTTGTGAGAATGAGAGGTTGTGAGAATGAGAGGTTGTGAGAATGAGAGGTTGTGAGAATGAGAGGTTGTGAGAATGAGAGGTTGTGAGAATGAGAGGTTGTGAGAATGAGAGGTTGTGAGAATGAGAGGTTGTGAGAATGAGAGGTTGTGAGAATGAGAGGTTGTGAGAATGAGAGGTTGTGAGAATGAGAGGTTGTGATAATGAGAGACTGATAATGAGAGACTGTGAGAATGAGAAGCTTTGAGAAAGAGAGGCTGTGAGAATGAGAGGCTGTGAGAATGAGAGGTTGTGAGAATGAGAGGTTGTGAGAATGAGAGGTTGTGAGAATGAGAGGTTGTGAGAATGAGAGGTTGTGAGAATGAGAGGTTGTGAGAATGAGAGGTTGTGATAATGAGAGACTGATAATGAGAGACTGTGAGAATGAGAAGCTTTGAGAAAGAGAGGCTGTGAGAATGAGAGGCTGTGAGAATGAGAGGTTGTGAGAATGAGAGGTTGTGAGAATGAGAGGTTGTGAGAATGAGAGACTAATAATGAGAGACTGTGAGAATGAGAAGCTTTGAGAAAGAGAGACTGTGAGAATGAGAGGCATTGAGAATGAGAGGTTGTGAGAATGAGAGACAGATAATGAGAGACTGAGAGAATGAGAAGCTTTGAGAAAGAGAGGCTGTGAGAATGAGAGGCATTGAGAATGAGAGGTTGTGAGAATGAGAGGTTGTGAGAATGAGAGGTTGTGAGAATGAGAGACTAATAATGAGAGACTGTGAGAATGAGAAGCTTTGAGAAAGAGAGGCTGTGAGAATGAGAGGCTGTGAGAATGAGAGGTTGTGAGAATGAGAGGTTGTGAGAATGAGAGGTTGTGATAATGAGAGACTGATAATGAGAGACTGTGAGAATGAGAAGCTTTGAGAAAGAGAGGCTGTGAGAATGAGAGGCTGTGAGAATGAGAGGTTGTGAGAATGAGAGGTTGTGAGAATGAGAGGTTGTGAGAATGAGAGACTAATAATGAGAGACTGTGAGAATGAGAAGCTTTGAGAAAGAGAGACTGTGAGAATGAGAGGCATTGAGAATGAGAGGTTGTGAGAATGAGAGACAGATAATGAGAGACTGAGAGAATGAGAAGCTTTGAGAAAGAGAGGCTGTGAGAATGAGAGGCATTGAGAATGAGAGGTTGTGAGAATGAGAGGTTGTGAGAATGAGAGGTTGTGAGAATGAGAGGTTGTGAGAATGAGAGACTAATAATGAGAGACTGTGAGAATGAGAAGCTTTGAGAAAGAGAGGCTGTGAGAATGAGAGGCTGTGAGAATGAGAGACTGTGAGAATGAGAGACTGTGAGAATAAGAGGCTGTGAGAATAAGAGGCTGTGAGGATAAGATGCTGTGAGAATGAGATGATGTGAGAATGAGATGCTGTGAGAATGAGAGGTTGTAATAATGAGAGGCTTTGAGAATGAAAGGATTTGAGATTGAGAGACTGTGAGAATGAGAGGCTGTGAGAATGAGATGCTGTGAGAATGAGAGGCTGTGAGAATAAGAGGCTGTGAGAGTGAGAGGTTGTGAGAATTATAAGTTTTAAGTTAAAAAAGTCTGTATTAACTTCAAGTTAAATCATCAATCCACATACTGTTTGTTTTTCAGTCCGCCGTTTGGTGTATAAAAGCTCTGACAGACTTAATTATCCAACTATCATTTTTAATTTAATTTAAAATATTTATATGAATTCCTCAATATAGAAATAAGCGTCGGAAATTGGTATCTATACAGAAGAACACTTAATTTTCCCAAGGCTAAATTTTCGTGCGAAAAACAGGTACCGTCAACATAATCTTAATTTAGTCATAACACGGTTGCGGGGTGAAGGCGTATCAGGCGTCCACCAGAAAAACAAAGTCATTTGACTTATTTTCGTATAGATTTGGCGCGGGGTGTCATTTATAACCTCGGTTCCCATTTTTTCGGTCTTGTCTTTCCCCGGCTGATGAGAAAGATGCCCCGGAATAAATATTCTCCGAGATAGCGATACGCCACTTGGAAGCGTCGTCGAAGTTAAAGAGGCCTTCTTGAGGGACCAGGAAGATACGAGAGACCTGCAAAAGATGGGAATGTGGGCGGCGTGAGAGGAGCCTGGAAGTGGGACGTAGATGAGAGGCGTTTTTGGAATGAGGATGGTAGAGGTGGACAAAAAATGCCTTCGTCTCGAAACACCTTAAATTGACAAACGCTTCCAGAGACATTTTTCGACGGCCGTCCTAATTGCGCCACTGCCAATAGCGGAACCATCCTAAGTAGGCCTTTCTCTTTAGAAGACGCCATATTTGGTGGAGTTCTCACTTAAGATTAAGGTACGGAATTAAAAAAGGTTGTTTAATTATGAAATGAACCTTTCCTAGGACGGGCTATAAAGTCATTTTCGCTTTAAGTATTTGTAGCCTAATTCTATACACTATTATCAGTTTATCGAAAAACATAATACGAATTAATAATCACGGTAAAATTCAGTCCGAACGGGACCGGCAAACAAATACGAAATAATAATCTCCGTAAGCTTCAGTCCGAACGGGACCCGCAAACAAAAACTCTAATCGGCATAATATAAGCCATTACCGTTCCAAACACACTGTTTATACTTAAAACACCCCGACTCAGTATCACTTGAAATATGGTGTGCTAAACTGAAAAAAGAAGCGGGAACTCGCTCTCCCTTTGGCTTCCATTTCCTATGCCTCCCTCGGCGATATCTCTCTGTAGAACTATGCCCCGAACGCTCAACCAGGAGAGAGAGAGAGAGAGAGAAGAGTGACAAGAAGAAGCCCAAGAGTAGACGACTGACGGGAGAAAAGCGGGACTTTATCTTTGGCGTTCACCGAAAGAATTCCCTCCTCGCCACCGCCACCCGCTCTTGTAATAATTGGTCGTACCTCACGCGACCCGGGTCCCAAGTGGGCATTTTTACTGATGGAAACAGCAATTAAGACCCCCCTCGTTCTCTCTTCCGCCCATCCCGACTATACCTAACCCGGGGAAAATCCCCGGGTATCACAGTCAACCCTCCGCCCCTTTTTAAATTATTACCGACTCCCAGAATTTAAGAAGCGTAGATCGTATAGCTATGCCAATTTGGGGCTTTATTGAGCAGAAAAATCTCGAGGCCTACCTGCGATAATCCCATTAATTTCCAAGTGTTACACGCGTGATGCGCGGAGATAAAAGAGTTCCGTATGGGCCAGGTTTGCCCACTCTCTACGCGGCTTACAGTTTGTATACTAGTTCAGCGTGTTTTAAATATCTTAAATACTTGGTAAAAGGAACGGTAACTTTTCTTTTGATTTGAATGTCAGAGGAAAACACGCAACATATTTGCGAATGATTAAAACTTTCGTTGAAATTAAGGAACGCTTGCTCGCGCACTTTGTTGTCCTAACCAAGAATAAATCCATCTCAAAGTTCCTTGACCTATAAAAGAACAAAGGTCGTAGCGATCGAAATCACTTTAGCATCTGTAGAAACCTCGGTCAACCCAATCTTTTCCTTGTTTCGTCAGAAATAAGAACAAGCGAGTGTTTATAAACTCATCAGAAGCGAAACTCTGACCCACGGGGAAAATCGGGGAAAAAAATACGACAGCCCAAAAAAAAAAGAAAAACAAATAACAACACCCGAAAAAAAATAAAACAATGAAAAACATTTGTCTCCATTCTGCGTACATGCATCGGAGAACGAAAAGACAGCGAATGTCGTTATTCAACTCTACATTAGGCGTGACATCACCTATAAGGATCAACCGGAGAGGAAACCCGCGAGATTCCCGATGTAAAGTGACTCATCTTACACCATCAGCGTAAACCGTACCCGAACCAGCGGCTTTCCCTAAACCGTCAGGTTATTGATCGGCCATACGCTAAAGAAGAGTTACCAGGAAACATTGATTTTCCTTTCTTTCTACATCTTACATAAGGACTATTTTCCTTCGAGAATCAAAGGAGAAATTTCCCCATTACCATTCTTTCCCAGCTCGCTCCAACTATCTTATGGAGGGGAAAACCCCAAAAAAATAAACTTAGTTAAAAAAAATTTGAATCTCGTAAAAGCAATTAACCGAAGATCCAGCGTATCTTCATCCTTACGAAAGATTCAATTTCGGTACCGGTTTCAATAATGAAATTCATTCGCCTAATTGACTGCGAACGTTTTTTTAAATAAAAAAGACAAAAAGGTAACTTTTTCCACGTTAAAATTGCCTCGTAGAAGCTAAGGCTTAGGATCTTTTAACCATTTAGAACGAGCCCCAACGAAATTAAGATTAAAGCAAAGGAAACCTTGGGAGTATTATTTTTCGTACTAAATAGCGGTTCACTTTCGCTACATTAATTTTCAAAGGAGAGGGGAGGCTATTCTACAAAAGGTCCTATCGCTGTTTTTGTAGGGCATGGAAGCGGCCTTTGCTATTGTTTTAAAAAGACGCGGTAATCGAGTTAAGGTACGTTAAGGGATCTTAGACGGTTATTATCAACTCCGCGGGGTATAACATCAACTTTCTCCTTTTTTTTGATGCCTGGAAGCTGTCTTGGAAGATGCGGGTGCCGTTACATTGTTTGGACTTTTTTTTGTGTCGGGGTATTTTTGAAAAGAAAAGGGGTTCGCGTAATTTATGAAGTAAATTAAGCCAGGTATATATCCACTAATTGGTCTGCGTGGGCCAATTAAGATTGCGAACTAATTAATATTAATGGAATCTGTTAAGGGATTAACGCGTGAGAGCCAAAGAAACGGGTGACCATTATACGTATACATTGTTATTTTTAAATTGGATTGTGAGACTGTTTCTTATCCACCAAATTTTAACAGCTTTAATTTAAATAACAATAAAGATAGAATGTCTCCAGGTGGGACATTTAAAGGAAGAATCCCTTTTATAATTTGGTAATAGGAGCTAGGTTTTCAAGAATTTAAATTAAACTGTTGTATGAAATTCACGAAAATAGCTTACATCGATTTTATTTAGCCAAGTCCATGGTGATTTGATAATAGAATCAATAACATATATTTTATGAAACCGAAAAAGTTAGCATTTCTTAAATTCATAGATTTATTTTCATTTTCCCGTTATGTATGGTAAATTTACAAGATAAAATAGTAGGTTAGACGTAAATAATTTAGTTACAGTCCAGTTTAAACATTAATACTTAATCACACTTTACGGGTATAGTTTTTACGAGCTCTTACGCGCGCCAGCTTGCTGGTAATTTTTTTCGGACTGTTTTTTTTACTCGTGATAAAATTAATAATTATTCTAAAGTTAACGCTTACTGAAAGCTCGGTACAGTAGAGAAAACGCGGGATAAGGAAAGTCTGAATGCGTACAAAACACAAACGATTAGGAATCTATCGATCCCCTACTTCGGCGCGATTTCATCAAAATCTCGAGTAACGAGCGCTTGATTCCCCAGCTTAAAAAACACAAGCGCCAAGCGTGAAAATCCTTTCTTAGGTAACAATCATTCTCGAGGACAAGCCCGCCTGTAGAAGCTCTCCAAAAAGGAAAAGAGAAAGAAAGCGCTGCCATTTCTCACCTCTCCTCGGACAGCAGGAACTTCAAAAGGCTTTCCTGTTCCCAAGGGGTTAACCCTTGAACTTGAACCTCGGCGTGTCTGCGAGAAGAAGTTGACCTATGGCGATTCTTCTCGAGTGACCGATAGCCCGGAGGAAACTCCATCCTTTCTTTTCTTATACGTTTTTTCGCCTCCCACCGCGAATGGTCAGCGAAGAAGAAGAACGGCCGATATTTTCAGCAAACGACGGAGGCTGCCGAACCAAGCTAAAGATCAGTCTGCCGAGCGAGGGAAAACATCTTCTTCGCCGGACTTCCAGTCGTTCGGGGCCAAAAGCCAGAGAGAGATTGACTTTAGGAGCACTCCTTCCTCTTAACCTATAAGACGATCTCGTAAAGTCATACGAAGAGATGCTAAGAGTCGAGAAAGATCCAACGGGGGGCGAGGGATGCAAAAAATAAGGGGGGGGAGACACGTCACTGGGGCGTCGGCGGAGGAATAGGGGATGAAGCCGCGATGGAATATTCCGTTTAGCGGATCCGAGGAGCCGTCTCAACCTCTATCAAGAGCCGCTGGGCCGGCCCTAACACGACCGACTTTTAAAAAAATGATTAAGAGAACGAAGCTCGGATGAGGGCGAACGGAGGAGCGGGAGAAAAACTTTTCAATTATAAAGTAATTCTTAAGGGACTTCGCGAGATGAAGAAATAAGACTTTTCCCCCTCCCCTCAGCGTCGGAGCAACTTCCAGACGCGTCTGTTCGGCTTTGGCGAAGGCGCGGATAGAAACCCGGCTAGGCTATACGTTACGGATTGAAAAGTAGCTCCACCACTATTTATACATTTTATTAATGCAAAAGCTTTTAGAAGTTCTTATTTACCGGCAAAAGGGAGTAGCCGAGTCTTCTTAATGTTTAAAAGAAGAATGTTGAGGTGAAGCCTTTTTCAAAAAGAAAAATCGACCCGAGCTGGAAAATACGGCGAAATCCGCGCGCTGGGACTTTCTAGGGTTTTTTTTATAACTTTCTGTGTTTCTTTATACCGATCCGAGTTCGTTTTTCGCTGATGGCTGGGAAAATGAAAACAAATAGGCGACTCGGAACTGATGGTCGGAAAATTGCAATCTGTAGCGGAGAAATAAGTAATAAAATCAAGGATGTTCGAGACAGTAGAAGCTCGTAATATATTAAATATCGTATAAGTGGATAGTAACAAAGTCACGACGGAAGTTCTTAGACAAACTAACAACACGACCGGAATCTAATCATCTTGAAACTTTCAAATATAGCCAACGGGAATAAGCAAGGCGGAAAATAATTCATCTCGACTCTTCGGTACGTTTAAGTATTTATAGCGCCAGTCGAGAGCCGTCATATTCGCGTCCCTCCGCCAGGAACCCTCCACCCCGGAGTTAAATTCGCTTTTTCCGGGGCCGATCCTCACTCTGATAGGAACGCGGGGGAGGACTATAAAGAAAGGGTGGTCCAGATGGTTATAGATAGTCGTCAAAATGCAATCTACAACCGCGTTCCTACAGACGACCGCCAAGGTAACCCGACATTTGAGTTATTCCTTTCTTTAAGCCGGTACAGGCTTGGACGGAATAGTCAGTTGACGCTTGTTTCACAATAAAGTAATACCGTGCGACGGTCGAGGAGGAAGTTGTCAACAATCGAGCGAAACTTAGGCGACTTCGATATAAAGTACTGACAAATACAAGCGGGACCATCTCCGTTATCAAACTCTTCACGGATGATGACGAGAAGTACTCCGCGGCAAGATGGGCCTAAGGATACGCTTAGAGTCAGAAAATTACGCCGAGAGAGAGAGAGAGAGAGAGAGTGAGAGAGTGAGAGGAATGGGTATCGAGGACCGGCTGGTCGAGTTTTGTCCCGTAACAAGGACGCCCTCTGTTTACGCTCCCCGTAAACAAGAGTAGAGACTTAAGAAGCGGGGGACCCCAGTGGAGCAGTCCAGAGGAACAGTAAAACGTACGACGCGCTTTCCGGCGAGACTGGCAGGAGCGTCGGGGCACACGCCCTTTGACAAGATACACCTGGTACGACCGCCCGTTCCCCACCAATGGAACGGAGGAAGCCCACCACCAAAAAAATGTATGTTTTTTTTAATAGCGAGAGCTTTTGTTTCGTTGTGGGGGGATATACGACAGTAACGTCAAATTCGGAGCAAAAAAGCGACCTAAAATAGTTTTTTATACACGCGTGAAGAGGGGTAGGACTATAAGTCGCGAGCTTATTTAATCTGGAAAGCAAATACGTCGATGTAAAAATAGTTCTTCAAGACCCGCTGGGATATGAAAGAGTAGTTAGGCGAATAACGATTTTCTCCCCTTTTTGGAAATTTACGACGAATATTTGGTTTCCCAGAAACGTGGGTGGTACCGTTTTGTCCGGGTCACATTCTGGTTTTAATTCATTCAGTTTTGAAACTCTATAATTAACTTTAATTAAATTTCTTAAATAGAGCGGAATAATAAGACGATTAATTTGTATGACACTGTAAAATTCGTTGGAGCTGGGATTGAATTAATACTACATTACATTCAACTGTCTTTTCGTCGCCAACGAGCTGCGCCACGAAGCATCATTTGTTCGAATTATTGTGAAGGTCAAATGTAATTAAAAATACAACCTGTACCATGACGCAATTTATCGTTTAATGGTGAAACTAAATGGTAGCCTGAAAATTTAGATAATTGTCAGAGCTACAATAAACATCTTAATAATAATAATCAGCTAGGCTACTACTCAAAGCCCCACCACAATGTTAAGTCATCTATCGACTATTAATGCAATTATTCACGATTGAAAATTGCAACGTAGCAGTGGAAAAAATGCAAAAAAATTTTGGACAGACACACGCCATATATTTGGGACCAAAATTATATAACAAAACTGATAAAAATATAAAAAAATGTGTAACTTTAATACTATTTATGAAACTAATAACCGCATGGCTAATTAGTTTAGGAATCCAAAATTTAAATAATATGCTGAGAACGTAATTTAAGATGGGGCCAAATGGGAAGATACGCTTTATTCGTACTATTTGATTTGGTATAAAAGGTATCAATAAATTAAAAAAAACCAGGGGGACCAAGGGACAATGTCCCCTCCTAAATTCTCTACTATAGGGACAACCCCTGAAATATTGTGAATTTGTTTTTACAACCATTATGAAAAAGATAAATTTAACGATTAAAACTTTTAACAACAAAATAAAAGCGAATTCAAATTCAACTTGGTTCATTTGTCATTTATAAGGACTCATTCAGAGCGTAGTTAGAAGTTTCGCCCCTAGTGGCCAAGTTTCAAAATAACTATATGAAAGCAGACTATTATGAAGGCTCTACATTATAATTCTGGGTCTGCTTTCGATTTGTGATCCAATTGAAGTAAAATTTCCAAATATTTTTCCACATTTATAATATCATATACTGTGGAGCGCTTCGATCGCAATGTACCCCCCAAATTCAAAAACGTTCCTACGCCCCTGGACCGGGTTATATTACCCTTCATGCCACGTGAGCCAACAGCTCAATATCAATGACCTTTAAATCTTTCTTTAATTTAAATATTGAAATTGTTATCGATGATACCTCACGTATCCGAAAGTTCAATGTTGAATACATATTGTAAAAAACTAAATAAACAAAGTTAGATCGTTGTCTTTCCCAAAACCTTTTTATCGAATAATTAGTTCAATTTATATATTATTTCCTTTAAACACGACCTTCTCGAGTTACGCTTAATATCAACTTACATATAGATCATTTAATTTATAAAACGAAATACCCGTTTCAAAAATGAATTATATACGGCCGTATTTCTCATCTTGTTAAAAATATGCGCTGACAAATTGATACTGAAGTATTCGGTTTTTCGGATTATAAAGTTCAACGTTCTCCGCTACTCCACGAACCCGTTTCGAGCCGTCTTCTACGCCACGTGGTTTACGTACAGAGGTTACGGAATGACACCGAAATCCTAGCAAGCTAAAAAGACGAATGGCGTAGATTTTATAGCCCTTTCAAGGCTGATCCGGCGTGTACAGTGGGACGCGGAGATGAAAGGGTGCGTGTCGTGGATGAGGCAAGGCGAGCGGGTATTGGTAGGCGAGCGCGGATGCAGGTAACCCGAGAGGCAAGAAGGCAAACGAAGGAACCGGAGATGTTGAATGTAAGGGGAGATTCCCCTTTAATTGGACGCCCGTGTTCCCAAGATTAACGCTGCTGGCTGCGACGAAATTTATTTCTGCTCCGCCTCGTGACCGCTCTCCTTCGCTCCTTCGCTTATAAAACGGGCCTCGCAAACGTTAAAGAAGGCTATACGCTTCACAAAGGGCATTGCGAAAATGTGGAAAGGAAATTATCGGGCCGATTTCGAAAACTCCCGAGCTCTACTAAAGGCAAATGTAGCGGAACCGCGTCTCGCAAATCAACGTTTCCTTCGCGTAGGTTAAAATAACCTCTTTCCGGAATCCCGACGCTAAATAATGGCCGACATAAATAAGGGTTCGCCACATCGACAAAGATACGCGATGGAAAATGCCTACTCAACGTTATCCGCGCGTTAAGTGTAAAATATCTCGTTATCGATGGATATCCTTCGTACGGATTGTCTCCGAAATCAACAAGAGCTTTCGGGTGGCAACAAACAACGAGAAGGACGCGTCCGTAAGAGGTATCTTCCGTTCGGGAAACTCGAGGCTTCATCAGCTCGTTGACTCGTCCGAGATAAGTCCCCGAGATGGCTTCCTTTGTCGTTGGAAAATCCAGCCAGCTCTATATAGACGCGTTGTTGGAACGTCCCTTTCCGCGGTCTTAAGCCCTCCCTCCCTTTTATAAGACTCCTTTACACATTGTTGCTAATCTGGCGCGGAAATGAGGAGAAGGGAATGACGCCAACCGATAGCATCGCGCCTACGCTATAGGCGAGCCAGATACGGGTGGCGCCTAATGGAATTCATAACGGGAATATACGCGGAAAACGGCTGAGGATAAACGTTAAAGGGTAGGCTAGTTTCTAATAGTTCCAACGACAAAACGAAAAGGCAATTTCACCCGCTTAAAGACGCTGAACCGGCGCTCGGTTCGAGTTACGACGTTATATTAGGCGAAGCCCAGTCCGAGTTGGGCCATTCCCCCTCGTTGGTTCCGCGCGCGCAGGGCCCCCGCGTCCTCTATTACAATTACGGCCCCAATCCCTCCGAGTGTAAACAAACCCGAAAGTCCGCCTGGACAACGCTACCGCGCACGACCGGGATAAAATTAATCACGCGGGAATCTCAAAATACACCCGAGATAAATTTAATTACAATCGACTTACTTTTGATTAATATAAGAGAGGACGGAGGGGGCTGGTGGAAAATAGGACGAAAGGCGATAAACTAATTCCGCTTCCAATAACGCGCCCGTAATTAGCCAATGCAAATGAGAGAGTTCGTCTCGAATGCCGAGGATCGGACTCTGCTATAATACAAACTGTATATTCCTTTGGAAATCGAATCGCGTGCGTTTCTTGAGGTTTTGTCACCCTTGATATTTTAACGGATAGTCCGAGTAGGAAAACGTGCCGAAGGATCTTTGGCGTCCTAAGAGCAACGTGAATTAGGCATTATCATTCGGTTCGGTCTTTTCCTAATTGCCAATTACTTTTCATTGATTCATCTGGTCGGGAGTGAATCGAGTGGAGAAATAATACGTCGACAGCGTCCAACAAGCGCGGTATAACGGTATAAATCTTTACTCCGAATCGAATCGGATTTTAAAACAGTCGCGTCAGCGACGATTTCGCGGGTTCCAACAAGTTTTACCAGGAACCTAATCAAGCGAAACCTCTCTACCCACACTCTAAAATTCATAGCAACTTCTACCCGGTAAAAAAAGCCGTTTTTATTAAATTCCTGGGATGAAACTTCGTAACAAAGATCTCTCTCTCTCTACTTTTACAATTACGGGGCAAAAAAAAAGAGCCTTACGGATGAGAGTCAGGAACACCTCTCAGCTACTCCATTTCGTTCGAAATGGGAAAATTTGCATTTTCAGCGAGACAACAAGAAAACGGCGCAGCCGAGAGGAAGAAGAGTACGGCGACCGAGAGGAAATCGTCTCCTCAATCACGTTCTTCGAGAAAAGACGCTGCTAAAGAACCCCGGCAAAGAAAGAGAGGCAAAAACCTCAATTTTGACGTATACGGAACGACGCGATGGCTTCGTTCAAAGTCAACTTTAGCGCGGGAGCCGCGCGAGAGCGTGCAATCGGAAGATAGCTAGAAGAGAAAAGGATGACGCGAAGGGTCGGCCCTCAGTCGCTGGCTGCCTTACCCCGATACACGTGGTCGGCTTCCGTAATGACTTTCGGGTCGTGATCGGAATTCCGAAGCTCCGACGAGTTAAAGCCGAACGTAAATAAGGCTGAGAGCTTCGTTCTATCCAGGATAATATTGAACGGTTCGCGGACAGCCTAAAACCGTCGTGGCCCTCCCCCTCCCCTTCGCCCGGTCCCTTTTAGAAAACGCGACGAAAGACGGACAGGATTGGAGGGGGGCTTCAAATCTATACGGAATTGCTATTAAAGGTGTATATATATATTCCCCTTCCTTCCTAGCGCGGTTAAGTCCCGGTATTAGTTGGCGTTTAACTCGGAAGGTAAAAACAGGGTAAAGTCAACGTCCTCGGGAAACCACGTCGACTACACGTGGCTTTGAACCTCCCCGGAGGATAACGCTACTTAGAGGGTTATATTTTGCCAAAAGGACGGAGAGGTTCCAGACACGCGGTGTGTGTGTGGGGGGGGGGGGGGGCGTATACCTCCCCGGGCAGGGTATTTCCTTTTGAAAACCTCGGTTCGTTTAATGGCGAGGGTTTCAATTAAAGGTAATTGCGGGGGTAGCGGTTGATTGAAGAAATTGAATACGTGTTGGGCTTTAAGCGATCTTAAGGAATTAAGGCCTAGATAAACAGAGCGCAAGCCGCGTCCACGGCGCCGGCCACTTCTTACGAGATGGGGTTCAGGTAGCGGCTAGGCGCTCGCTACTTAATAAAATGAATTTAATTAGCTAACTGAAGTTACTAATCTTCGAGTGTTTTTTTTTGGCAGTCTGAAATCGAAGAGGCGAAACGTATATTAGGGCTCTTAGAAAATCGAATCCGATTCCCTTAAAACACTGAATTGACAAACGTGGTGAATTTCTAAGATTTAATTAAAGTGGTACTACTCGTACAAATTGAAAATATTATAATAATATATAAACGTACATTTATTATAAAGTAAAACTTTATATAACCTTAATTAATGAAAGGAAATGGTTTAAATATATATACCGTAACTTCTGAGATTAAATTAATTAATTATATTTCTATAATAGTTGATTTTATAAAATAAAAGTGGTTTTGCCCAACTTGCTAAAATGTTGCTCTTGCGTCACAAGACGCAGCTTTATTAGTATATTCTTCGCACGAGTGATTTGCGCGCGCATTCGAAAAAGCTATACTGCCGTGCAAAGCACAAAAGCTTTAACGACCAAAACCTAAATATGGAGAAAACCCGCGAAATTCAAACTTTCTTTACCTTAAGATACCCCAACTTACTTCTTTCAAGTTTATATAGTAGACTTGGATTTTTCAACTCAAATTATAATCTGGTACTAAACAATTTACAGGCCAAACGATATTTCAGAAATATAATTAAAACCATCTCTTAAAACGTGAGAAAAATGCGTTTTGATTTGACTTTTAAAGAAAATAAACACATTAATGCGTTTTTGGTTTGAAAATAATGCAAAAACCTAAAATAATGCGTTTTGCAACAAGTCATTTCTCTAAGAACAAAAATTTTAAATTCGAAAATTAGTTGAAAATTGAATTTACCGTATAAAATAAGGAGAAATAAAACCAAAATCTGTAAATCGAAAATTTGGTCGTTAATGCTTTTGTGCTTTGCACGGCAATATATTCCTCTGGCGACCGTAGCCCGCGCTCGTAGTCTTGTCAAAGTAAAATACTGTGACGTAAGAGCCACATTTAAACAAGAAGGCCACGTTACATTTTAAAACTATTACACGCTTGAAATATTGTAAACAAAAACTACACACGAATAAAATGTTGTATAAATATAATATTATGATATTATATTAAGTTTTGTTAATAAATATAATCAGACTTCAAAGCGTGACCGGTGCCAAAAAATCGATTTAAAGAAACCTAATCGATTTAGGCAGAAACAAAAAAAAATAATAAAAAGAGGAAACACCTTTTCATTTTACTCCATTCACGAGGTAGCCTGATTTTCTTCATCGAGCAAAAGATCGCTTTTTACGCCTAAATCACCAGACAGTTCAGCCGCAAGGGGGGTTTCCCTATTTCCATATCAGAACGAACAGTCTGGTGATCGCGCTCTCGAGAGCGCAGACGGCAGATATATACGTACAATCGAATGTCCATATACTGAAAGGCGAAGGAGGGGAGCTTTAAATGTGTGTTAGCCAGTTCATTAAACTGGTCCGGGGGTTTCTAAATCTTCCTCAACCGAGCGAAAGGGGAACACACACGAGCGAACGGGCAAACCTCAGCTACCGGTACCTCAAATCTCCATGTTATAGGGACAAGTAGTACGCGGCCTCGTATACGAGCGCGGAGAGGAACTTCGCCTAGTGTGTGTGTGTGTGTAGTTTTGCCAGGAACGCGCGCGCCAGCCTGGGAAATAGACTGTCAATATTTGCATATGGAAATATAGAACGGCCGCGCGCGCCATCTTGTGCCAGGAGCAGCGGCCGATTCTCATTAAAATAAGGGAATTCCGAGAGAGAAATCGGCTTTCGGGCTTTTCTCCCGTTTTCTCTTCAACGGCTCATCTTTTTCTTCTCGCACCATTCTCTCTCTCTGTCATCCTGCGCTCTTAAGGAGATAGTCATCCCTTCATTCGCAGCCCGCAAACACGCCACTCGCGTTGACTCATTTTTATGTAGTAGTTATGAAAAATATACCTAAGACGTTGTTCCAAAACTTAGATTGGTGGACCAGTTTAAGCCGGCAGCGTAAACACGGTTTTTCCAATATTGGATTTATAAGATTCACTTAGGTATTACGGTTAAACCTTGGATTAACAATAATAGTGGCTACCTGGATATATCACTTGGAAAAAACCTGACAAGCAAATGACGTTTGCGACAGCAGCGCCGCTTCGGCGAAGTTAACGGAGGATTTCCGAAACTCCCGTAACAGAACCCGTAAAAAACACTTAGGAAATGCACGCGGAAAGCTAGAGTAATATATCCAGGTAGGCACCACTATTGTTAATCCAAGCTTAAACCGTGTTTGGTGTACGTCGGTATGGTATTCGGATGGTATCTATAAATATCTAACTTCTAAAAATATTTCATAGTTTCCGACTTACAAAAGAATAAAAATTCTAAATATTCCCTTTCAGAACTAGCGAAATAGAGTTACAAATAAGTGTATTTAGCTTATAGTATAGCTCGTACGGTTGAAGACGACTCGTTCCAAGAATGGCGTCCAGGCTACGAAGGTAAAACCGAAGGATTATTTACACGACACAACTTTAGCTTTATCCACCTATTTATATAACGCGTGAAGGACGATCTAAGATGAATTTCAACGTTTCCTATCCAAAATAATGCCAAAAGAAATGAAGAAAAACGCTCGGATCCAGCCCTCTTGAAAATCCATTTCTTTATAACTGTCAACTTTAAACAAGGACTTATACGGGAGGACGCGGTACCGTTGATTTGTCCAAAACAATACCAAATCAGGGAGAGGGGACTCAAGGAGAGAGAGAGAGAGAGACCTGGAATTTTAAAAACCTCAATTACCGCAGACTGGCGGGCTCTCTTCCCCTCGGCTGGATTTTTCTCCAAAACTAGAGGAAGGTCTCAATCGACACCGAAGATACCACTCGGGACATCTCCAGGAGCGAAACGCGGTACCATAGACCCCCGCCATCGCGCGTCATAATCGAGTTAAGGATGATCGACTAACGGGTGAGGAAAGCAGACGGGGACTACGTCGTCACCTTCAGCGGCTTCACGCGCCAAAAGCGTTCGATGAAAGTCGAGGTCTCTTCTCTCATCGAGTTTGCGCCGGACGGATTCCCGCCATCCTTTGGAGGCCGAGCCCTACTGAAGGCTAGAAAACAGTCTCGACTATAGGTATAGCTTGTAATGCAATTATCTCTCGGTAGGTTTTATCCTAGGCTTAAAGAGGGATGGGAGCGCCAGTGACTTATCAAAGGCGAATCGGGCTGGAAGAGCCAAACGCTCCAGGGTCTAAAATTCCGCCACGCGTTTACGCATTCACTATTCAGGAGGTGAGGATTGCTGGGCTCACCACCGCGGACTCACGTTCTTCCTCTCCCTTTCTCGTCTCTAGTTGGATTAGATCCACGCGCAAACACGCGAGGTGATAACTAGCCTACCACCTACCGCGTAATTCGGACCTCACTGCGCGTTCGCTCTTACGAGCGGGAGACGGGGTACGGTTTAAAGCGGCGTAAGTCATCATATCGTTCGAAATACTGTCTGGTGAGAGCGCTAGACTGCTCCGGGAAGACCGCAATGTTTTCTTTCAAGTAAAGATATAAGCTTAGTCATAAAACATTAATATACGAGGAGCCACCCTTCGGAAACCCCAGCTCGCGTTTTTTAGGAGGAAACGCGCGGGGAGATTTTGGAAGATGGAGAGATTCGACACATCTTGGGGGAGATATTCCCGGTCAGTGATGGCGCGGTGCCGGCGTGGTAGGGATGTTGTGGCTAAACTCCAAACGTCTTTAATATAACTCCTCTCCCCCGTCTTTCCAATTGAGCAACTGTCAAAACGAATTACTACGAGAAAGGTATGCTAGTAATTCACGGGCTGTCGGTATAGATTCAACGTCAACTATATTCTCTTAACATCGGAAACTATTACGATACAATCACGATAAACAGAGCATTGATTAAACTGAATACCTGATGAGAATTTCGCCATCATCATCCTAAAATAGTAAGAACGAAAATGTAGAGCTCCAAATTACGCTAGGGAGTTGGTGCTGATATTAAAGAAACGGTGTATTTTCTAGGAAGATTAAAAATACAAGTGACGTCATTAAACTAATCGCGACTACGGTTCAAATTATGTCTTTACGCGAAAATGAAAAAAAAAACTAAGTCAAAATAAGTCTCAAAGGTCCTTGGAGAAATAAGTAAGGACAGAGTTCATCCTTTCATTTAGATACGGTGCTACGAGAGGAGGGGCGGGGCGGAAGAGTACCACGGAGAGACGCCAACTAACCTTATTAGCCTTGTTTTCAATTAGTGCCATTCTTCCGGCTTGGCGTCTAACAATAGAGAGAGGAAAGCCGTAGCCCCGAAATCCCGCAGGAAAAACCAAATGAAAAAGAGAGCGAAACCTATCTGAGCATATATAATAAACTCGGGCGCCTCAAATCAAGACGGCCTTAAACACCAGATCGCGGGAAGAATGGGTTCAAGGATGGGCGGAGGGTGACGGAAAAGGTCATAGTAGCTAATATTAGCTAAAGAGATCCGATTTGCGATTTCCCCTCCTACGCGAAACTTTCAACTTCTTTCCTTTCGTAGAGTGTGGAATGCGCCGAAGGTAAAATGTCCCGCTGATTAAGGTTTTCCAGGGGCAAATGTCACCCGTCCAGATTAATAAAGCGGCGAAACGAAGACGACAACCGCCTTTCGCCTATTTCTCTTTTTCCCCCATTTCTGGAGGTCTCATCCTTATTTACGAAACTAAGTCTCAGACATGGTTAAGATAAAGTTATTCACGTAATTTCCAGATGGAATATGTTCAAACTTTCTTTCCATTAATTTAAGAAATTCTGAATAAATAAATAATACATTTTAATTTATAAATTTAATTTAATAGGTGTTACTTTTAGAGGGTTAAGTACATAATTGGAGGTACAGTCCCGATCAAAAGTTTCTGGCCGTTTTCTCTTGGCAGCCATTTGGTTTCTATTTTAGGTAGAGAGCCAAATGAGGGCTTCTATCGCTATTTGGGGTTAAGCGAGAAATATCATGGTCTCGAGCGATATTATTTTAAACACTACTTTCACTCTTGCTTTGTTTAACTTAGGGTTAATTTTCATGTCACCACTATTTCTTCAATAACTTTACAACCACCAATCCGATTTGAAAAATTAAACCAGATTATGTTTCCATATATTATGACGCTTCGAACAAGCTTACGCACGACATATTTTATTTATTGTTTCATGACGTCATTTTGGAGGGGTTTGGCCATTTCCGGATTTTCTCGCGCCCTAATGGTGAAAGGGCATTAATTTTCACTGAATATTATTTTCGTGAGGGTTTTCTTTCATAGAAGCCTTCAAAATAGAAACAAAATGGCTGCCAAGAGAAAACGGCCAGAAACTTTTGATCGGGACTGTACAGACGTATTCCCGAAACGTATACGTAAAAATGGTTTTTTATTAAAAACAAAAACCACCTAGTTTAAAAACTACGGTCACAATGTTTAAAAAACACAAAAAAAAACATATTTTAGATAACGAGTTTCTCTATCTTAATTAAATTTATCTCTTTTTTATTAATAATATATTATATATTGTCGTTTTTATTTTTATTCTCCGGATTTTTATTATCGAGTTAAGCGTATTAAAAATATGTAAATGACATATCATCGGATTTGTTGTAGAAAAAGATGAAAACATTATTTTAGATAACGACCTAAGTTAATATATTTCTTTACTCAAACATTGTATAACATACCGTTATTGTTAACTTTCTAAATATTTTATACTCAAAAAACAAAATGAACTATTTTTACAAGTTATTATGATGTTTAATTATACAAATGTTATCATTTTTTTGTAAAAAAAACAATAAAAAGGGCTATAAGTCACTGATGACTTAGCCCTTGCAACACTAAAATTGTCACAAAAAATGATAAACAATAAACTTGAACTTGAACTCTAACTACCGTAAAACCACAAATTAAAAATATTATCGAAATTAAAAACCCGAATATTGAATCCTGAGAAAAAAATTGTTGTTTTATATTTTTACCCAATTTCACTATTTAAACATAAACCTATCTAGTTTAAAATTATAAAAATTGTATTGTTAAAAATATATTCTTAACTTTAAAACCAGCGTATTTAATCCTATTTATACCATCACATTTTCGCAAAGTATAAATAGTACTATTAAAAATATACTATTAAAGTTATAGCGTTAAAATGAAAGTACTTTCTCCGAGAAACGCGAAGAAAAGAAACATTAAAGAAGTAAGAAATTAAGGGCAGCGAAATTTTCTCGACTGAAAATCCCTTTGAAAATTCCAGTCCGAATAATAGCATCTCGTCCAACAGCGAAACAAAACCAGCGGCCACAGTCGAGTGCGCCTTATAAGATGAGCTAGATTAATTTAGAGTCCGAACCTTGTCGCTCGCGTGCCATTTCGAGTGTTAGTAGATGGGTCCAGAAAGGAGAAGGACCAAGTATACTGTCTTAAAACGGTATTCCGTCTTAACTTAAGAAGGAAGGCCGGGGAATCTTAATGAGAATCGTAGACTTACCATTTCAAGACAAACTTTCTAATCAAGGTATATAGGGCGCCAGCCAGAGGGAGAGAGATAGAAGAGTGCGGAGGGACGCGGAGAGGCTGACGAGGTGAGCGCTAGGAGGAGAAGGAACCTGCGGAAATAAAATGGAAAGGGAGAATCGGGGATCTGAGAACTCGGGAGCCAGCCGGGTTTAAAGCCTTCCAAACTGGCGATACTGCCAACCAAAACATAAACCTACTGGGGATTGAAATTACAGCTCATTAGTAACACCTTCTCGTCCGAAAAGATTAGAAAACGATCAGAGAGAGAGAGAGGGAGGGAAATCGCGTACAGAGAAAAAACGGGAGAAGAGGGAGTACGTGTAGCAGTGACGGAACGGGAGAATGTATTGGATTTTTACGAAAAAGAGGTTTCACGGAGAAGAAGACTCGGAAGATGAAACTGGCAGAATCTTAGTCGAGAGAGAAACCGGGTTTTACGATTTGAGAAATGCCTCGCCTTGGATTTCACGCCGCCACCCTCCTCCCGTCATCAGATAAATAAAAAAGATACCATCGGCATATTGAAGAGTTTATTTACGTTCGTAACAAGAAAAAAATGAATATACGTTCGGATGCGGGTCTTAAAACCTTTATATAAGAAAGAATGGATGTTTAGAAAATGAGAAAAATCCATAGAATAACTCAATTTCCTGGAATCGGGCAATCTTTGAAATTTAATATTTTTTGTTATAAGCAAATATTATTTTGGTCGCTAGGTAGTAAGACAAAATTCCAATGCCTAATTGGTAGTGAGGCATTGTCAAATACAAAAGATTATTCGTTCCGTTATAACGTATTTATCACTTAAATAGGTGAATCGGATATTTATTTATATTTATACAAATAACAATTATAATCAAACATAACTCAACGGGTTTATTAAATACAAATTTAATTAAAGGGGAACGGTCAAGCTTTAACCAGTTAGATAGCCCTATAGCCCATTAAAAACTAAAATTTATGGCGAAAACAGCATCAAAAATATTGAGTGGTTAATTTTTAATAAAATAAAGAAATTTCGGGAAATCGAAAAGCACGCGTCCGCCGCGACACCTGGTGAGAAGCGCGCGCTGCTGAAGACGCAAAAAATATGTTTTGCACACGCTGCGCGTTCCAGTTATAAGAGACTTAAGCCTAAATTGCGCGATTTTAAAAGTTAGGATAGTTCGCAAATCGCTCATACGGTTTTAGGGGCGCTGGCGGCAGCCCCTAAGATGGCGGTGAAAATTTAAACCCAAACACCTGGCGTTTTTTTCGTTTCAACTTTTTGGGCCAAAAGCTATTTTTTCAAGACAAAAAAGGTACGTGTTAGTATATTGAACGTCTTGTTAATCTTTTGATACGGAAGTAAGGCCATATTTGGAAAAGCTTGGCCGTTCCCCTTTAACGAAAATGTACCCCATAAAAGCGGATGGAAATATATCCGTGTAGATACTTTTGGGCGGGACTACAGGAAGATACGCATTGCATAACGGAAGCGAGTATACAGATAACTTGGTCAGAAACAACACACAACAGGAGAGAGAGGGAATGAGGAGTCGTTCGGGTAATTTTCCTTATTTGCACAGTCACGTGATGCAGCGGGAGAGGGGTCGCGATTGATGGATCCTTCTTTGGTTCTGATAGCACCTGGGTCGAAAGGTCAGGAGAGACACGTGACGAAGACGAATGATCCCGTACCGAGGTAAAAAGGATCCGAACGCGGGACGAAAAACCCCAGTCGCAGTAGACCAATCCTATACTAAAGCCTAGCCTAACTAGGCAGCGTGATAAAAGGCGAACGGGTAGGTATACTCCGCACTTACGTCTGACAAGAGTCCCGGTTGGAGATACCATACTGACTAAACTATAGGGAGGTATCGGAAAAACCTTATACGATTTGTGAGCCCCTAAATTCGGCGTAAGAAAAGTGGTAAGAAAATTGTTGAAGGAAGAGAGGCTTCCCTCCGAGAAGGGTGGGCGTTCTCATCTAGACAAAAGTTCATGATCTTAAGAAGCGGAGTAAACGGGGAAGGTGTTACTTTTGCCACCGTACGAGCGGGTTCGGGGAAGGGGGGCCAATTATTTCGAGAAGAGTGAAAGGAGCGGCCAGGGAAAGGGAGCTATAGGATGAAGAACAACACTGGAGATTGATCAATGGGATGGAGCGGAACCAACTCGCCTCCGAGATCAATGCCTAAATAAGATTCATCGCGTAAGAAGTTCCCGGCCCGTTCCGCCGTACACATCAGGGAATCTATAATCACTCTAACCTCCACCAAAAAAACGAAGGATTCCAAAAGAATGATCCCTTAAATAATGAAGAATCGCCGCGATGATAATATAAATTTGACGTAAAATCTAGCAAACTTCAACCGTATTTTTAAAAAAGAAACACGAGTAAACGATTATAGATAAGCATCTACATATACGGCGAAGGCCATTTCGCCGGGAATATCAGAAACTGTTTTTGCCGCTTTCGAAAAACAAAACACGATCCGCCGCGCTGGCGATCCTTATACGACCACATTTTCTAAAACGTAGCTTTATCCACTCCGTTAAAGTACCTGGCGTAGCACACCTTTAAAGTCTACTTCCGCGCCTTCTTCCGTATAAACTAAGGGGAGGCGGCGGGCTGGGTACGGGGGGTGAGGCGCTGGGAACGACCCTGCACCCTGTGATTTATTGTAAATTACACTGGTAACATTCGGTCCTTCCAGACTTTTACTTTGGAGAGAAAGAGGAGAGAGAGTGCTTGCCTTTAGAGACGGAACCTAACGGTTGCCATGGAGACAATCCTTCTCTCTCTCTCGCTCGTTTCCCTCATCATCTGGTACGTGGCTCCCTCTATATCCCAACGTGTTCCGCGGAAAACTGTCTCGTATAGAGGCGATCTCAGGTTGGCCGAATTTTCGATTACCGCGGCAAAGCCAAGAAAATGCGTGTACCAACTTAAATATTAACACAGGCGTATGCCAGTTTATTATACGATATTTTATTTCTTATCACTGTTATTTTTTTCTTCAGTTCAATATCGTATAAGTAAACCATCTCAATAACAAAAAAAGAGATAACAACCGCCTGAAAGTACACACCGGTGTTTAAAAAAAAAACTCGATTGAAAACGACTAGCTACTCCTCTTACGTACATCGTGGTAGCCGATTTACTCAATCATATTTTGGGGATTTCTTCCGGGGGTAGTTAAATTCAAATGTCGGTGTGTCGGTTTAATTATCTAATTTTAAAATAAAATATTGCGCGATATTTGCTAAATTTTAAAATGAAACATTGCGCAATGATTACCAAATTTGAAAACTGAATTATGCAATGGGCTTGTTATCTAATTGGAAAACTTAATTATGCAATGGGCTTGTTATCTAATTGGAAAACTAAATTATTCAATGGGCTTGTTCGGTATTTCATATTTTTATTCTCATTTTACAGATGGCATTTTTAAGTACTTTTGCAATTAGGTTTTTATAGCGGCTGCTAAATAAACAGATTTATTTGCCTCGACAACGAAATTAAATTTCACAAATGCATTTATAAGTAGAGCATTAACGCTCTCCATTTAAACGTTCTACCTAATAACTTAAAAAGATAAGCGAAATAGGTCTTATTGAACCATCGTACACCTCGCGGCATGTAAATTCCACGGTACATCTCAGCAAACATACACGCAATTGGAAAGCGAGGCAGGGAAAGATGGGGTTCGCGAAGAGAGGGGAAACTCCACGGATAAACCATTAATAAAGACTGAATAATAGTCCCAACGTAATAGCGTAGATGTCCCTATTTACCTTACCTTCGCGTCTCTATATACCTATAAGGGACGGGACGTAAGAGTAGATGAGTCGTCCACTCCATAACATCAATAGTCGAGTCGAAAATCAGCCTACGGGACGGAACGTAGCTGGATTAGGGGTAAAGTTTGCGGAGGAGACGATGGCGCCATCTTTCAGCCTGAACCGTAAGCCTCGGGCTCGACTCGTAATGGAGCGGGCTGTATCAAAGTTAGGCATCTTCTAATTCCTGAAGCAGCTCCGATCATTTACTCCGGGGGATAGGAAGGGGGGCCGCTTTGCTTCACAATAGATCAATGTCACAGTGTCAGGGCCGATTACTTCATTACCGAGAAGAGGGCGCCCACCTACCGTGGCCGACGGGTGGGCGGGGTGGGCGGGTATAACGGGGAAGAAGGGAGCGCGCGTCAACGGATGAATTAATCCCAAATTGTATAACGGCGGTTTATACCCTCCCAATAAGAGGGGGCAGCGAGGTAAGTAATAGATCTAAATACGCGGCGCCGGGAATATAAAAGGACGGAACACGAGGAAAAGGCTCTTCATAATGAAAAGGTAATTATCCCAGAACTAATAGGAAGGACGCGCTAGTTTCCTATTTATCTCGAGGCCAAAACCTTTCTCTTCCCGGCTTCGCGTCCACCGGAGTTATCGAACAGAGACACCGTGAAATTTTTAAAGTGCCCCCTTCCCCCAAAGCATTGTTTATCCAACTAATGTATAGATACGTGCCACAAGTTATAAGAATCAGGCAGGATTAACGCCCCGACACCGTCCTTAAAAGCTTTTTAAATTGCCTGGATTTGATATCACCACGATAGCGATAGTTAAATGCCAGAGCAAGGACGACGTTAAGAATACCGGCAAGATCCCAGGAAATACGATACCATTACTTAAAAACCATACATAAAATTAAACTGATTTTTATTAAAAAAATATTGATTTTATTTTATTTTAAATATGGCGTTCAAATTCAAATTTTAGTCTTCTTAAGTAGTATCAGGAAATAGGTATACACTTGGAATGTCTAAGGAAGATTTTTACGGCCGTGATGAAGCTCTTAGAAATGGGCGTGTCTTAAAGCGGGAAAACTAACTAGAAAAACTCTCGCGCCTCGCTACCCTAATTCGACGAAAACTCATCATTAAGCCTAGTCATGGTTATTATATTATAAGCATACCTGATTATCTCTTTTATAACCATACAAATACCTGAAATTAGGTATCGCTACACTTCTTTCATTATAATTACTTAAGTACGATAACAAATTGAGGTTTTTAAATCCATTATTTTATAAGCTTTTTTTTGCGTGGGAAGATTACCTATTTGTAACCATGACGACGCATTCTTTTCGCGTCAAACCTCGAGCCAATGAATTATAAATCTCGTGTTACGTCTTACACTTGTCGTAGTTATGCTCCGCCTTTTTCTCGACGCGCTTTCGTATCACCTTCCCAATGGAACCTTAGACATTCCAAGTGTATACCTCTTTAGTTTCCTGGTAGTATACAGAATCTACTTGAAAAAAAGGAAAATAATATCTGCGCTTTAATAAAATATCGATATTTATACCATGGATTTTAAATTTATTCTTGTATTATTCCAATTTTTAAGTTCAATTCGGTGTTATGTGAAGATTTTTAAAAACGAATGACACTCCAGTAGGCCAAAATTGGACCAAGTCCCTGTAAAATATTTATTTACTCTTTCTTATAAACGAATCCCCTTTACATTTTCCATCGTCAAAACATTTTTTGAAATAAAACAGTTGTTCAGTGAGAAGTAAAGTTAAAGGCGCTAATTAAATGAGAGTATAAGCTAGCCAATCCTTGGGTGAAAAAAATCGATAAAAACTTTGGCTTAGGGGCTTGGGAAAATTAGGATAGTGTTGGTTGCTAACATCAAAACTTTTCTACCCTAGAATTCAACCTTTTTTGGTACGCCCTTGCCCACCCTTCAAGTTAACCTGTCTAATAGCAACCACCTCGTTTACAACAGTAGTGAGTCAATTCCACACAATGGGACTCTCAAATACCTTGAGTATACTTTACTTAAAAAGTGGCCAAGAAGGAAGCGGATCTTCTTCCTTGACGGCAAATAAAGAAGCTACAAACGCTAATTTTAGGAGATGCTTTGTCCGTCATTTTTACTCTTTTGTCACGGCTTGGAAAGTACAAAAAGTGGCTCGAAAGATGAAAAGATCTCGTTAAAGATTTTTCACTGAACTTTTTTCTCTTCTTCTTCTTTTATTATACTAAGAAGCGGGCTTATTTTTTTGGCCTTCCAACCCAATTAAGGGCTGAAAAGAGCCTCCGAAAAAGGGCGGGACGGAAGAAAGGTCTGTATAATGACGAGGCATATAGACGCGTGCCGAGACTCCTGGGAAATCCGAAATGTTGGCGCATAATCGGAGTCAATCGACGAACCCCCGCTCTTTTAGACAATTTCTTTTAAAGCTTGATACGCCAGCTGATCTTACGCGATTTTCCTTCAGCTTAAAAAGACAAAAAACAATTTGGCAGCGGACGATTGCCAGTTGCACTCGCGAAGGTTAACTGGGGAAATTTGAATCGTACGCGAATTTAGCTGTCAAATCCACGCGTCACTCACCCTCCTGTAAGACTTTGTTGTATGGTGTATGCCTCATCGAATCCCAAAACACCCAATTGATCAAAGTTATAATAATAATAATAATAATAATTAGCTAGGCTAATACCCTAGGCACCACCACAGGCCCAAGTCAGCTTGCGACTTTTAATGCCTTATTTACTGGTGGCCGGGTTACAATGCGTTGAAGGGTGGTGGCAAGCCCTTCATGCCACGTGAGCTAGCCAACAGCTCCCTACACTAACTACCACCGTTAACCTCAGCAAGTTTTTATGTTCTCTCTTATTTTTAACATCTGAACACGTTAATTAATTAATAAATAAATTGATTTAATTTAATTTATCAAAGAATTTCGGTGGGTAAACGAATCGAGGTTTCTTAAATCCATTCTCTGGTGTTGAGCCTAAGGCGCTCATTATTGGTTGGATGACATCGGCATTTTTGCAAAATTAAATTGAAAGGTTATGCTAAAAATCAAACACTTTTACGTATTTAACCATAACCCACTAGTTTTCACGACTAAATACCCAAAGGCAATAAGGGCAATTTATTATTACATTTACGAATTCTTGAATATAATTATTAATATTAGTAAGTTTGTTTGAGCTATTCACGGCTACCTGCAACGCCGGTATCACAACCAATATATATCAACGGTCGTGCACATAATTGTATTTACAGTTATTTGTTACGTCTAGTCATACTTTGAAAGCATACAAGATTCCTTCGATCAGTGTCACTCTTATTTTTTACTTCTGCTGATCACACTTATTTGTTACTACTAGTCAGCCGTTGAGTGTCACACTTATTTTTTCTGGTTATACGACAAAGACTAGATCGATCAGTTTCATACTTATTTGTTACTTCTGATCACACTTATTTGTTACGTTGAGTGTGTCAGACTAATTACTTCTGGTCATACGCCGAAGACTAGGTCGATCAGTGTCATACTTTATTGTTACTTCTGGTCGTACGTTGAAAGCGCGGCGCACTCTGAACGGCCTTGAGAAACGCCAGAGGGAAACGGGCGCGTAGACCTCTATAAACACGCGGATTTACAATGTTGGAAATTGCGGGGGTCCGTATACGCTGCCCAAAAAACCTTACTTAGAATTAAAATTAAGGAACGTATTTGCAACTCTAGGTTATATGTAAACCACAGCTATACAAAAATATAACTTTCATGAAAATCGGACTTAAATTAAGGAACTGTATGTAGATTTTTAGGCGATAATATAAAACCACGAAAATTGGGGTCCCGTAAATTACCCTGAAAACTATACTTAAATTTAATATTTACTAATATAACCGAAGTTGTAGGTCCGCTGAATCCTAACCTATCCAATAATATTTTTTTAACGTTATCGAACTTAATTTTAAATAAAATATCTACCACATAAAGCGAAACCACCGAAAATAGTAAATTGGGCAAATGCGCAACATCTAGGGCTCCGATTTGAAAACCTTATGAAAGGCTATCAATGGCGATGTATGTACATTCGAACGAGATGTCATTGACTCTTCTAGCCCTAACCGTTGAAGAGCTATGCGTGACACGGCGGCATCGGCATCGACATCGGCTACACTGTACGTGAGACTAATACACACAAATCCTTAGGATTGTGTGTAAAAATACAACCGTAACCTTTTCGATAGTTTTCACGTCGCCACGTATCACTGTGCGAGGGTAAAAAAGGTAAATAGTTATTTTACGCCTTAAATATTCAAAAGGAAGTGTTGTGGAATTTTCTTTAGTCGGGCGTGTATAGTAAGAAGCGAGGTATTGGAGAGGGCCACGATCAAAGTATCGAAGTCAACACAATGAGGAAGGCGTCTCTAACACAATGGAGATGCGCCCGAAATTGGGGCTTTCAAGGCAAAGCACCGTCTCCCTTCCATCCATTCCGCCATAGGGCGCCTATAAACCCCGGTAGCGAGCGAGGGCGTGCGTCGTGGGACGATTTATTGAAAGATGTGTCAAAGGACACAAAAAATGCCCGTTCGGATTACAGTGACTTTAAGCGGCCGTCGTTTAGCTTCTTCTCGTCGAGATCGATAAATATGTTTCGACGTGTCAAACGACGGAGAATTTACATAAGAAGACTAGCGTACAGGGTCATTTGAGAACGTCGACATTCGCGGCTCGGGTGACGACGAACGGCCAAAAATATCTATCCTACACATCGGCTTATAGCACTACTGGCTTACGACTTATTGCGGATTTATATTTCTACAGGGTGTTTCAAGGGTTATGAGAACATTTTAAGGAGTTGTAGGGGGTGAGTTGAGAAGTATGCCTGTTTTTCCCCCCCCCCCATTTTCTTAAAATGAGTTAAACTTAAAAGAGCGCCAGAGAGCTTCCAAGTGTGGCCTACTAGCCCCTGGAAGTAGGCTGCAACAAGCGCAGAACCAAGCAGCAGGGACATTAAATACTGCTTAAGTTTACTTTTTACGCTGGTTACCTCGATTTGTTTACAAAGCCCTTTTTCACCTATCACACGAACCCAAACCTTAATGTTGGCATTTCCCTGCTGCTATCTATCTATCTATATTTATTTTCCTTTTGGGGTACAAATGCGTTTTATATCACGGAGGAAACCATTATACAATGGATTCGCAGGAATTTACAATTTTTAAAGCGAAGTAATAAAAACATAATAGTTCATCACTTAAAGTTGAAGGTAACCAGAAGCAGTATATATATAGGCCTAATACAATAACATATTTACAAAATTATTTACAAAAAGAGTTAAGGCTCTACACACATCCCAGCAATATACTACATTAGTTTTTATTTTTTAAACGTAAGCCACCCCATCGGCCGAGAATTCGTTTCGTCACCGCTGCTTGGTTTAGCGCTTGTTGCAGCCTACTTCCAGGGGCTAGTAGGCCACACTTTGAAGCTCTCTGGCGCTCTTTTAACTCATCGTAGGAAAGTCGGAAAAAAAACAGGCATACTTCTCAATCACCCCCTACAACTCCTTAAAAATTTTGCATAACCTTTTGAAACACCCTGTATAAGGGTCCTCAAAAATGTAGAAACGATACAGTAGCCCAGCAGCTCGTAAGACGAAATCGTGAAACACTCAAATCTGAAATATCGCCACTTATACATCCTTTACCCGATTTTTGTCCCTCCCCTTATATCCTCCATTGTGGGTGTGGGTACTGGGTAAAGTGGGTAGGTACATCGCGCGTCACGTTGGTTTGCCTTTTATTAATTAAAATCAAGCCAAGGAGAAAAAGAAAAAAACCTTGGAAGGATCCTCGACTAGAATATACCAAGTGCTCCGAAGAAAATCGATCGAAGCTCGCAGGCTGAGAAATCTTTTCACGGTACGCGCGTAGGGTTATAATACACTGTCTCGCTAGACAAGGACTATCTACCTTGGTTAAGGTAATTTTATCCCAACTATTTGGTAAACGTAGCCTGATACAGATACATTTCACTATAAAGCGACCGTCTAATGATAACCTGATCTAATCTATTGTGTTAGGATAAACTGAACGCGACTATAGAAAATTATATTACCTGAACTCAAAGAGAAATATTTATCTGTGCTATACAACTTTATTTAAAGAATTACCTCGTTTAACACACCGTATTAATTTCTAAGAAATATAATATTTTATTCACTAACAATAAGTTAACTGACCCATATCAAAACTATTTTTGGGAACGATTTGGGGTATATCAGGCTTAAAATAGATTCGGTATCTCCAAAGTAAATTTTAAAATCGGTAAATTATTAAAATAACATTAAAATTCTATTTAAAATTCGTAATGTTTAATTATAGCGTATAGCAAAAGACGTTACCCATGGGTGCGTTCAATAATTTCGTGGAAGTAAAAAGTGAATAAATGCTAGTTAGTGAATTTTAAAAACCAGTACTTCCACCGATCGTTTTAAGGAAACAAGCTTAACACGTGACAAGCTTAAGAGCGAATGATTTGACGAGGCAGGGGTCGCGAGAGGTCAAGTACCTCTTCTGATAATTTACAGGCGAAGTACGAATAGGATAGACGACGTCTCGCTGCGACGCTCGGGAGAAAATAAAAGCCACTAATCTGAAAATTTATCGGGTTTACTTTGGACCGTGGTCATGCTGCTAAGATACGCGCGCGCCCCGAAAAGGAGGAAAAGCTAAATATTTGACTGGCAGATTAGATTTGCCCCCCCCCCTCCTTACCCCCGACGAAACCCCCGTTAAAAGCTCAGAATCAACAAAAGATCTCTGTCGCCGCCAATAGAGAGAGAGGAGCTCTCAGTTTAATTATAATTGATTAACTCTAACTGGGATTAGATACGGGCAAAGTCACCTAAGAATAAATCCAATCTCCACGGATTATCAACGCGTATATTTACTCTCGGCTTTCCGCCAACATTGAAATTCCAAACGCGACGAAGCCAAAAATGGGAGGACCAAAAGCGCCATCTAGATTTGCTTCGTGTTTCCGGCATACTTCCTATTCCGAAGGGGGTGGAAAATTCTAAATATGGCTTCCTCGTTAAATATAGAACGAAGCGCGCGAAATTCGTTAGTAAATAATATCGTAATTCGATCCAAGATCATATCGGGAAAGAGAACTGCTTTGAAGAGATTTTGAAAGCTGTCGCTTAAAACAATGGTTGAAATTTGTTTAATATTCGACCAACGTCAAACAGTGTCAAAGTGCGGATTTGAATATTTCATTAAATACGCAATCCGTAGAAACAGAAGTAAATGAACCGAAGTTATTGAAATAGCGCTCATAATCGGAGGGCGTTTTCCTTATGAAAATCGAGTCAAATAAAAGCTCATTTCCATTCTCGTCATTTGACGCGATAAATTGCACTTGGGAATTGTTGGTATACCTATTTCTATGTATAAAAAATGGTTTCATGAAAACAAAAACGTTTTTTTTTTCGGCCTAGGAGCGCGTAAACTTTCAAATTCGAGGTAAAAATGTAACTTCATAAGGACAACGCCTCCAACATGGGGAGTATAGCAGTCTGATAACTTCGGTTAATTTACTTCTGGTAGAAATAGTAACGGTAATATTAAACCTAATTATCCAAAGTACAAATCCTTAGGTTTAAATAATTCCTACGATTATTAAGCTACTTAAATGATTAAATCATAATTTAAACGGATTTAAATTCTCTAGCTTTGGTTGTATGAAGATTAAATCGTTATTGGGAATGATTAAATTTTAACGGATTATTATTAGTGATTTGCTCCGCAACAAATTCTCTTATAACAGTTTACTGCACAGGACAAGAAAAATAAAAACACTCAATGTTCAATGAAGACACACTTCTCTGAATATTCGTCTTATATTTATCAGCAGTACAAAAGTGGCTATTTTAATATTTAAATATCCATTTAAGTTCTGCAGAACCGCTTTCGAGAGATATCACTATAAGTAACTATAACTAATTAGCATTATTATGACAGGTCCTATTCTCCCAATGATAATCTTTGAGTGGCCATCACACTAGCTAACATTATTTTTGCCAAGTTTCCGAAACTTTCGATAACCCAAACCCTCGCGACAGACTATCGTTAAGCGAAATATTTTAGTGTCATACTTATGTCTATTACGTTACTTACGCTTATACTATTGACAATAAAATTAGACTTAATTAGGCGCAGTACTAATCCACATATAACAGCGCAAAGAAAGCAAACTAAAAGGTCGCTCTGATAAACGGGTCAATGTCAAAGGCCAGCAACACTGTTCAAGTATATTATAATTCGTTCACCCCAAAAAGGGGGCTCAAACTCAATGACCCTCTCCTGTAAAACAAAATTTATGAAATTCCGGCCAAAGTGGCCCGACAACATTAATCTTATCCTAGCTTAATGTATCATTAAGCACCCTGCAACCGCTCGTCTTCCGAAATGAGAAAAACGCTAAAGAGGTAATTAATTTCGCGCGATGATTCCAGCAAAACTAATAACGAACGAAAAAATATATCCAAAAACTTTCGACGTAAAAACGCTGCTAGAAAAAAAATGCCATTAAGGAATCGACATTACGAGAAAAAAATCTTTAAAAAAAAATAAAAAGCGCTCGATGCTAGTTCAAAATTTACAAGCTAGCCTTTCATCGTTAGCTTTGGAAAGCCCAGAAGGCATCGCCTTTAAAGGCGGGGTGATGCTTATATCGAATACCGATTTGAGCACGTCGTCGGTTTCGACTCTACGGTCAACTAACGAGAGTGTAACTAAGCCTCTTTCTAGGCGATCACCCTTCAAAACCTCAAAAAGAAGTTAAATTCGAAAGATTGTTTTTTTAATTTTCGACTCTTCGCTCTTCTTTCCAAACATCGCGGATGGTAGATTAGCTCGCTTCCGCGTTAAAGTGAATCTTAATGCGAAGGCTCATCTGAATTAAATATTTAATGGCCCGTACCTTAACTCATGAATTCTTGATATCGCTCTCTTTTTAGGCAGTATGTAAAGAGGCGCCGTAAAAGCATTGTTAAAGCTTTAATTAAATGTATTAATAATCTGATGAAATTAAAAGAACTAAGGCGGGGAAATTTTCCTAAATACATTTTCTTAAAAGGAGAGTCTTTTAATTAGAAATTACGACGAGAATGGGTGGAGAAGGTTAATCGCCTTAGTTTCTTCCACGTCATTGTGTCTAATCTCCCTTATTAAAGTATATATTTGAGAAAAAAAGGCAGGGGTGTATTATGGGAGGAATAGGGTCTCTCTAGAATCTAAATAAGTTAGAAATTCTAAATGGTTCTTTTAAAATACCGAAATGCGCGTAAATATAGAAGAACGATTTAATAATTAATTGAAAATACAATCGTAAAGATGGATAAAATATTTCACTGAAACAAACTAAAATACACTTTTTTAATTTTATTAACCATTTTCTGGTGAATAGCTCTCAGTAAAACTTTTGCACGTGAAGAATTGGAAGTGTCACACTTATGGTAACATGTTTGTGTAAAAACTAACATTTAGTCCCGACAAAACACATAAATAATTTATACCCTTATAACTATTTTAAGCTTAACAAACCGTTCTCAAATACTCAAAGGCATTTCAAGTAGCTATAATCTCGACAATAGGTGATTATGAAAAAGAATTACGCGCAGAGGCTCACGGGAGTTGGTTATTTTTTGACAAAGCGTCGGCTGCTTAAATTCGCCTGCACCTACCGAGGCCCCGATCGTCCGCGTTTAGTTAAAAGCACCAACCATGGATTGATTGTTTGAAAAGTTAGTATTTTTCTAAAATTATTAAAAATACATAAAGTTAACAAATTTATTATATATTTTTTTTTATTTCTTATAGTTCTAGACCAAGTATTGATAAAGAAACAAGCCCAATTTTAGTTGACATTGTAAAGGCTGTAAAATAAATGACCACACTCATAATTAGGATTTAAATCTAGATTAAACCTGAAAATGAATTAAAATCAATTTGGATAGAATTTTAAAATATTTCATTTAATAAATCAATTACCTTAATTTAACGACTTTGCAAACTTCTCTCAAAACGAAAAACGAAAAATCCTTTCGATTGAACAATGATGAAATTATAGAAATCTCGCTAACCCTTGCCCAACTAGCCAGACGAATTTACTAAAAGGGCCAATTTTGATACTTTCAACTTGGTAGTACTTAACCAAATCACGTGACCACCGATATTTTTCATAATCACCTATTGTAGCAATTGGTATAAAAACCAAGTGTTCTTATCTCAAAGAAGCGAGAAATGGAAAGAGTCCTACCTGGCAAAGAACGAAGCGGCAGCCGATGGTTGCTGGGTGACGACGTAGTTGCTGCTGGCGCAGGGCGAGCTGAAGGACGTTCCTTGCAAGGCCGAAGCTTGCGAATAGCCGCTGAAGGAAAGCGAGTGCGGGAACGAAGTACTCGTGGGTAGTCCGGGAATGGAGGCCATGGTCGTGGCGGACATCGAAGCGCCAGCCACCCCAGCGCCGCTGCCATGTCCGACCGAAGTCAAGCTCAAGTTGGAAGAGTAGAAGCGAGAGCTGGAGGCATATCCGCTTCCGGACAATCCCGGTAATTGGTTGGACAGCGATTGCGTGCGAACGCCCAAAATTTGCGCGTCGTGGCTCGTTTGTCCTCCTGCGCTCGAGCCCGTCGACGAAGACGGACTCAGTCCGTTCGCCGAACTCCGCTCGTCGTTGTAATGTAGTCCTCGAGGTGAGACCATCGACGTTAGCGACGAAGTCAAAATCTAAACAGACAACAACAAAAAACATTTCAATTTCGATTGGTGTAAATTATAAGATATAAAACTCAATCCCCATCCGTGGTCTTAAGGCCGGACAGTGTTCCAGAAATACGACGTTTTAGAATATGGCGCATACCACTGGTGAATAGTGGTAATTAATAGTAAATATGGTAAATAATGGTAATTAAAAGTAAATATGGTAAATAATGGTAATTAATAGTAAATATGGTATATAGTGGTAATTAATAGTAAATATGGTAAATAATGGTAATTAAAAGTAAATATGGTAAATAATGGTAATTAATAGTAAATATGGTAAATAATGGTAATTAATAGTAAATATGGTAAATAATGGTAATTAATAGTAAATATGGTAAATAATGGTAATTAATGGTAAATAAGGTAAATAATGGTAATTAATGGTAAATATGGTAAATAATGGTAATTAATGGTAAATATGGTAAATAATGGTAATTAACGGTAAATATGGTAAATAATGGTAATTAACGGTAAATATGGTAAATAATGGTAATTAACGGTAAATATGGTAAATAAGGGTAAATAACGGTAAATATGGTAAATAATGGTAATTAACGGTAAATAATGATAAATAATGATAAATAATGGTAAATAATGGTAATTAACGGAAAATAATGGCAATTAACGGTAAAAAATGGTAATTAACGGTAAATAAAGGTAATTAACGATAAATAATGGTTACTAGTGGTTAAGGTTAACGAAAGTAATGAGTGTAGTGAGCTGTCAACTCGCGTTGCATGAAGGGCTTTCCACCACCCTCCTACGCATTGTAACCTGGCCCCCTGAATTAATTGCTTAAAAAAGTCGCTCGATGACTTAGTTCTAAGGTGGTGCCTTGGGTATTAGCTTAGCTGATTATTATTATTAACGTAAGGTACTAATGACTCACATATTGACTTGCATATTGTGTATAATAATTTAATATAATCTATAGCAACTTTAAGTTCTTAAACTTTATTTACATTTATTTCTAAAAACTCTCGAAGTTTGTTCTAAATCTAATAGTCCTAGTCTGAGTCTTCGAGAGACTTGCTGAGTCAAGCTAATGTCCTATTGAGCTAATGGCATTAAAAGTCGCTAGATGATTTAGGTCCATGGTGGTACCTTAGCTATTAAGCCTATCTGTTCCTAATTTTCTTTAATTTCAGTGTAAAATTTAATTCCAAATAATTCATGGAAATTTATAATTTACCATTATCTATAATTGCTTTTGTTTTTCATATATTGTATAATAACGTTATTAACCATTATTAACCACCCTGTTAAATACTATTTCTGAACGCATGCGTGGAAATCAAAACGTGGAGCCAAATATCATTTCGGAAATTACAATAGTTTGAACTATCTTTTCGAATCAACAAATCTAAGTTAAATAATAATTATTACACCGCTATAATAAATGTTAATTAACATATTTTTCTTGTAGTACGTGTATTGATTTTCTAAAAAGTACAAATAATTTTCTTCGCAGGCTAAGAAATTGTGGTGACATCTCGGGGGTTGATAAAAAATGGTTTGCTCTTAGCAGTAATGATTTAGGGTGATACTATATAAAGGATAGTTTTAAGTAATGCATGAAATAAGTTTTCTTTTAATTATAATTATAAAAATCAGCTAGGCTAATACCCAAGGCACCACCTTAGGCCTAAGTCATCAAGCGACTTTTAAAGCCTTTAATTCAGGTGGCCGGGTTACCACTCACTTAAGAAAAAGCATATGTCCCCAAATAAAAGACAATAGCTGAAGTCCGGTGGTATAAAGAAAATAAACCATACGATATAAAACCTTGATGACATTTTCAAGCTGAAAAAGTATCTTATTTTTTTGGCGACGCCTTTGACATTTCCTACAAACTACCCAAGACAACTCTCTTTTTTTTGCTTAAGCTTAATAACGGGTTGTTCAAGACAGGGAATAATTAGCGCGCGGTTAAGATAGAAGTTAAGAGAGGGGGTCTAGTTTGCACGATCTTAAGGCACGGTCAGGGCGTAGGTCTCGAACGACGATACACGCCCAATCTCAATCTTCCCATTGCAAATTCAAATAAAATAACTAAACACATTATTTCCACAAAAGGTATTAAAAACGGCGCCTGGTAGGAAACCGCCAAAGCGTTTAGCAGCGCCGGGGCCGAAGCCATAAAGAGGGCACTTTCACGATTTTCCGCCATAAAAAAACGCGTCCAGAAGAAGTGAGGCGGGAGGGGGTTCGCCGGGTAGAAAGGGGGGGGGGGTTGACGTTGACGTAATAAAGCTCCGGTAAACATTGGATCGGGTCCGACCCAAAACCCGCTTAAGGGCGCTACATGCATTATGCCGTTTATTTATGGGGTCATTTTTATGACATTTGCCCATTAGGTCTAATTGGGCCCTCCGACTCGTTAGAAGGGGAGGAAAAGGTACCGTTTTAGGGCGGCTGCTGGCTTTGAGGGGAATAGGCCGTATTTCGCGTGACAACTAGCACTAAGAAGACCCGTAACCTCGATCGCCTTCCCTTTCTCCCGGAAGTGGCCCGGACGATAGTGCGCCACCCGCCGCCGCCCGGATAAAAAGGCCGTTCGCATTCGAATCATACTTGTCTTAAAACTCCCCCGGGGTCCGCATTGAAGGCCCATCCCGATTATGGAGAGCTTTCGAATTTATGACAATTTTATGACGACTCGCTTGGGCAACCGCCCAGCCTTATGTTTCTTCTCTTTTCCTAAGGACACGCCGTTTGGTAAACATTGCGCGGAAGTTAAGAAAACTCTCCCTTTCTCTTCGTCACGCGAAATCGTGTGTGGAATAATATCCTATAATCACCAGACTTATGTTAAATTTAAATAGTTATTGATTAGTCTATAAATGCATGCTTGCTTAATAAATCAATTTTACTCAAAAAAGTTGTTATTTAGTTTAATAAATGCTAAGAACTAACAAGGAGAGTACCCGAGATGTTTATCCCCGATTTTTTTCAAACTCGGGGGTTGAATAGACCTTCATGTACCTTGAATAATAAGTCGCTAGATGACTTGGCCTAAGGTGGTGCCTTGGGTATTTAGCCTAGCTGATTATTATTATTATTATTATTATTATTATTATTAGTATTATTATTATTATTATTATTAGTATTATTATTATTATTAATATTATTAATATTATTATTATTATTATTATTATTATTATTATTATTGAAAGCTCCTAAAGAGAAAAGTTTCAATGGCTATTCGTTTTGCCATGGCAACCAAAAAAGTTTTTTTCACAACTCAAATTTAAACGTTCTCTACGTAAAATAGCATGGGAAAATCACGGATTGTATTTAATTGATTTTACCCAATTTTATCGAGTTTAATTTTTTGAAATGGCAATTACAATCCATGATTTTCCCATGAGTAACATAAATAAAAAAAAATGTTATTGACTCCTCTACGGGAATCAGATGTGTCTGATTCGTGACTTACTAGAGAACTATCTATCTAGGTCATTAAAATGACCTTCTCAGGCTCAAAGCAGCATCGTGGTACAAATTTTACATCGTGTATCTAACGATGTAATATGTTAAAAAAATCACTGGCTTGCCATTTTTTGTATTTGTAAATGTTTCAAGCGAATTCTAATTAGAAGATATATTATACACTTGGGTCCGAGTACAAGTCTGAACCAAAATTTCGTTTTGAAATATTTCGTCGTGTCGTACAATAGATTATAATAATTTCCAATTTATATAAAAACACTACTACATTATATTTTACAGGCATAAGTCAGGAGTCTAGCGTGACTGAACGTGAAATTGTCTGGCGAAACAGATCGAGTCGGATCACGCGAAATAATTAGAGGAGAGACACCGGCAGACAATTCCAACGCGGGGAGACAAAGAAGAAAGGTTACGACGAAATGGCGGAGGAGAAGAAAGCCCGCTCCGTCATAATAATAAAGATCTAAATTGTCTTAGCTAGAACTAATAAGGGAACTCTCTCAGTCGGCAGCGCGAAAGGCTCGCGAAATGAGAAAGAAACCTTAGCGAGGCACGTAGCAAATGTAATCAAGCTAAGGCCGCCAAAGCCCGACGCCGTTGAGCCTCTAACAGATTGCTCCCCATGCAAAACATACTCCTCGCTTCACTCGCTCCGAAAGACAACGAATAAATGAAACGCAAACTTCGCCCTCTCTCCCGCCTTTCAACGCGCTGTCCACTAACGACGAATCTCCGGGGTTGGTACACGCTCGGAATCTAATACACCGGGATCCGCTTATTAGAAAAACACAAAGAACAATATGGTATACGCGCTCCGACTAATGTTTATTAATTTAGCCCAAGACGCCGCGCATTTCCCCTCCCAAGTTCCCAATTTAATTAAATGAGATTGTTATTCGACACTAAAAAGATTGGTCAAAAAATAAACAGCAAACAGTTCAGATTAGTTTTACAAATTGAGATCTAGTAAAATACCTACGCGAAGGAATGCGTATAATTAAATTAGAAATTGGTTTCAGATTTTTTTATACGGAATGATTTCAACCAGGTTCGATAGATCTATTTTTCGAGAAAATGTTGAGCGTGGAAACCTCACGGAAAAACGGAAAGAAAAAGAAAGCTATCGGTTCGGGAAAGTAAAGAGGGATGAAGAATTGGAGGAGCGAAATCATCAGAGAAACTCTCGGCGTAAAAATCACGTTCGGTCAACTTAAAACACACTCTCAATCCTGTCTCTTTTCACTCCGCCGTTATCTATCTGCTCGGGAAATCCTTATTTCTTTTTTATAAATGTATATATATATATATATATATATATAGATGGTCAATATTGTCCGAAGAACTCAAGATGGTCAACAAGGGTGCTGGCGGCGTTCAACGACTATCATTTTTACCCCTTCCCCGCTCGCCAATGGACGATAAGGTGGTTCGCTAACTTCGGCTATAATTTATCTTCCAAAGACAAACAAACAAAAAAACCCTCTCGGCGTGCCGATAATGGATTTTCCAGACTCGCCGAACTTTTAACATTAAGATATTATATTATAGCCTTTGCACGCTTCTGGATGTATCATAGATACCTACTGCGTTACACCATTCCAATGGAAATCGATGATAAATGCTCATAGCATGGTTGATTATATTTAATTTTCATAAAGTTTTGAAAATTATTTAAAATATTATCAATTGGTTCTCTACCTCAACGGACTGTACGACCAATATCGCCCTAGTCTTTGGATCAATCTTAGGATCAGTCTCACTCTAGTCTTAAGACCAATTTTGACCTATTGTTAAGACCAATCTGGCCGTAGTCTTAAGAAAAATCTCACCCTAGTCTTAAGACCAATTTCGCTCTAGTCTTAAGAACTATCTCACCCTAGTCTTAAGACCAATTTCGCTCTAGTATTAATAAAATATCACTCTAGTCTTAATACAAATCTCGCTATAGTCTTAAAACCAATCTCGTACTAGTTAGTCTTAAGAACAAGCTCGTATACTGTTCTTAATACCAATCTCGTACTATTCTTAATACCAACCTCGTTCTATTTTTAATACCAATCTCGTACGATTCTCAATAAACAATCTCGTACTATTCTTAAGACAAGGTCTCGCACTAGTCTTAGTACCAATCTCTAACTAGTCTTAGCACCAATCTCGAACTAGTCTTAAGACCAGTCTCGTACTAGTCTCAATCTTCGGAGAAACGGTGGCTAACACCGTGCACGTATTTGCAATGGCAACTCCAAATCGAACGGTATACATAGCCTTTTTGTTCTGTAGTTACTGTTGTAAACCGCTTCGGTGGTTTCGATTGCGACATTAACTTTTGAGGATCAACTTGGTATCTATTCAAACTATTAGTATCCGGACAGAGCAAATCGAACCGCGTGTATACGGCTGATCTTACAGTAGATCCTTACAATAATTAACCCCATTACGAGCAGCCAGTGAAGCGCGGTCCCCCCCTTCGGATTCCTAGTTGACGTCACACACGAGACAGAAGCGACGTTGGGGCGCGGATCCGGATGGATCAGAAACGGGGCGATATTACCAAAACCCGATGTTCGACGCTCTACATACGTACGCGTACGGTACGGTAGATATAATACCAAGCGAAGAGCTTCTTAAAATGCCAATAGCATTGAATATCCGCGTGATACGGTTTCCAAATCTAATCTATTCAGCGATGGAGAATTAATGGGATATATTTGACGGAGAAGAGGTGGATTTTTTGTCCTTTTTTTTTCGACGAAGGGATCGGTGCTCTATGCCATCAATCAGGAAGCAGATGCGGGGAGAAAAAACAATGGCAAAAAATAATTCTCTATCCTTTCTATGGTAGCTCCCTTTGCTAAGAAATATTCAACCGTTTTTCTTTGACGAAAATAAAAATAAAAGAGACACAGAGAGGGAGAGAGAGAGAGAGAGAGCAGAGAAGTAATATAATCTGACTTTTTCTTTTATTTCTGAATATTACGGCCGTCTGCCGGCACCGGTATAAAATTTGCAATGCGAATTGCGAAAAGCTAAATTATTCCAGTTTATTTTTTTTTCTTTTACCGCTGGTTTTTCTCTTGTTTGTAAGCTCTCCCGATCGCTGGAGTAACGTTGAAGGATGTATATTTTTAGATAACTGTAATTGATTTTGAAATTGATGGATAACGGATAAGAACGCGAGAATTACATTCAATTTCGTAGAAATAGCTCCCAATTATGGCGAAACGTTTCCGTCTTTTTGTTTTACAAGCCTTCGAACACGGTTGATATTTATTTGATTTAAAATTACTTCTCTAACACGAATTTATTTCGAAATTATCCCGGTATAGAGTCGAATCCTTTTAGTAAGGAATCTATTTCTTACGGGAGGTGGAGGAGGATGTCTAAAATGCCAGCCAAAATAGTTTCCAATCAATTAAATTAGTAGAAAAGAACGCTTGTAAATTTTTATTCCGGGCCATTTGATTGCAATTAAAAATCAAGAATAGTGACAAAGGCTTAACGCGTAGAGAAAAAACCCCGAAGAGGAAGAAGAGAGGTGAATCTCGGGGGAACAGGACCAACTAAAAGATTGGGCACAATTCCCCGTTCCAGTCGGCCAACTTTTCCCAATTCGACTCTATTAACTCACGGTTAATTCAAAAAAGGCGCTCAGGAATTTGCCATAAGAGAGCGAGAGGGGCTGAGAGGACTTGTACATTTTTCGGGCACTCTCGTTCGCTCCTTTCAAAGGAGACCGAAATCGACCGACTGGAAATACATGCTTCGAGTCTTCCCTTCGTACGATCCATATACATCAGCTCAGGGACGGAACCGGCGGGTGGGACTGGGGGAGGGGACAAGAAGGCATTTTCTTCGGGACACAGACGTACACACGTATTCTCAGGAATTTTGACATTCTAAGGATAAATAAGTTTAAGCTTTCCGACACGCGAACCGACTACGATTTTTGCAGGTGCTTTATATGTTGGTGAATGACCACTACACTAACAATAACACGTATTTTGAGTTAAGAAAATAAGAATTTTGTTATTTATTAGGAAAATATAAGAATTGTGTTATTTATTAGGAAAATATAAGAATTGTGTTATTTATTAGGAAATATAAGAATTGTGATATTTATTAGGAAAATATAAGAATTGTGTTATTTATTAGGAAAATATAAGAATTGTGTTATTTATTAGGAAATATAAGAATTGTGTTATTTATTAGGAAAATATAAGAATTGTGTTATTTATTAGGAAAATATAGGAATTGTATTATTTATTAGGAAAATATAGGAATTGTGTTATTTATTAGGAAAATATAAGAATTGTGTTATGAATTAAGAAAATATAAGAATTGTCTTTTTAATTAAGAAAAAAAAACATGTACTTGCTACCACTTTTATTGTAACAAGAAATAGATTTTAATTAAAAAAGTTTCATTTTAGGCAGTAACTCTATTCATCAAATTATGCAAGTGAAGAAATTAAAATAATTATTTTAAATTTTAAATTTTCAAGAAATCGATTTTAAATAAAAAAAACTAGACTAATTTTGGTTATAAAATCTTATATGTAATAGGTGATTCCCAAAAAGATTGGTGATTACATGATTTGGTTATTTTCTGTCGAAGGGTTAAAGTATTTGAGCGCGTGCTTCTTTTTTAATTTTCAACGCGCGTGTAAAATCGCGCGAGCCACAATCAACTAATATATCAAGAGTACGCGCCCATATATATAACTCTTTCATACATGTATTTGTCGATATTATATTACAGAATCACCTATTGGTATCAGTTTTATTTTAGCCAATCATCAAATAGGTGTTTCTATAAAATAAAACAATAAAAATTAGAAGTACAAAATGTTTTTGTTAGAAGGCTGCCATGAGAGTGGAATCGCCAGTATTCTTTGTGTGAGCACGCCATCTATTTTAAAATATTTAAAGTTTCAATTTTTTTTAATAGAAGGCGCACTCCTGCGTGGATTAGTAGCGATTCCACTCTCATGGCAGCCTTCTAGCTAGTCCGTTTTCTTGAGATTACCGGATAGCGCAGTGGTTCTAGTTTCATTTCAATTTTTATGGCCACAGCTAAGTGACGTAGACAAAACTTTGTCACATGACCTATTGTACAGATGAAGAATTTTAAATTAATATTTTCAAGAAATCAAGATTTTCTATTCAAAAACAGGAAATTTTGAAGAAATTTTATCACGTAACAAACCAGGAATAAAATATTAACTCGCGAAATTAACAATAGGCGCGTACTAGTCCAAATTAAAGAAAACGGTACACCATTAACAAATACAGCGAATTCCGTCCTCCGTATAATTCATAAATACGAACACATACGTCAGAATGCGTATTGATAATAATTTAGTATTCGAAGCCTGGGGGCAGGATTTTAGCGGAAAAGGAGAGAAAGCGCGCGAATCGTGTAGGGCGGACCAGGACGGGAGGGCTACAAGGCGGAGGAGGGCTGCCCGTTTGGGGGATTGCTATATACTAATGATTAGGGCTTATTACCGTGGCTGGTTTTCTAAGTGATTTTAAGCGTGCGTACACAAGGATAAAAGCGTATTCGTGTAGCTTTGAATATTATATTAGGCCGAGTTTCTCCCCTCTCGCTCTCTTCGCGCTAACTAGCCATTTTCTTTCGCTTCTCGGAGTATGCTTAATTTCCCGACCGTAATTCTAACAGCGGGCGCCGTTCGCGCATTTAGAAAGTGCCGCCTCCGTAAATTGGTTCCGTAAATATTTTGTTCGGGTGTCGCAATTTGTTGAAGAGGTAAGGGCCTTAATTCTTTCTCTTCCTTCGAAGGGTCTGACTCTCCCAAAGGTGCACTACCCTTTCCATTAGACGTTACGGAGAACGTCGAAAGAGCGTAAACCACGTTTAAGGTCAAACTGCCACCAATCCTGATGTATACCAGTCAATATCAGGAAGTTTGAATGGAGCAATTAGGTAACGATAATTCTAAGATCCCGAGGCGACTAAAATTAAGAAGAGGGAAAAGCGCATTGCGGACGAAACAAAAATCAAATAAAACGGTTTAAATTCGCAATATAATTATAAGTGACTAAAATAAATAGAGTGATTCGTTTGATACATGAAAGAAGAGTCACGTTGTAAACGAAACCAAATTAATAATGAGGCGTCAAATGGTTTAAATTAGAAATGTGAATTTATAATTTAAATAAATTATATTGTGAACTTAATTGAAAAGAGTGAGAATCACATTGTGAACGAAAAACAATAATAAAAATGGTTTTAAACACAGCAAAGTAATTTAATAATTTAAATAAATTATATTGAGAATTTAAACCAATTTTATGTATTTTATTAATTTAAAATAGAGTGGTCTAACTTTTGAAGAAATAGTTGAGTGGCAGAGAATTATTTTCCGTAGTGAAAACCTGCTTTTAATATTCCTTTGAATAGTTCATAACGCGACTAAAACGTGGGCTTATCCAATAAGATATTATACGTGTATAAATAACTTCCTCAATTAATGCTCTTTCCACCGCGATGGCATAAACAACACATCTTTTCAATAGAGCAGCTCAATAACGAGATGGGGATATCGACGAGCAAGAAAAGGCTCTTAAGCAATCATCGCGCGCAAAGCTGATAAAGAGAGAGAGAGAGAGAGAGAGAGAGAGAGAGAGAGACAGAGAGAGACGCGCACACAATCCAATTCGCAAAAGATTGCCTTCCACCGCCACCTACGTATAATTGCATTAAATGGAAAACCGACAAAGTGGAGGAACGGATCCCGCTAATCGGAAACTCAGATAGCCAGACGGTGTAAGAATACTTATTGCAAAGCGGTTTACGGATTTTTTCCCCACCAATGATACTTTATTGTATTAGGGAATTTATTCAACATAAACGGAATTGATTTAAACACGACACCACTATCGACAATTCAATCTAAATAATATTTAAAATAAATGATGTTATTTGAACAGAATTAAACCAATTTTAACACCGATGAAACTTTTCAAAGGGGAAGCTCGAACGTCCAAAAGATTCTACAAATTTATTTCTAAAAATCGTTTTAAGTACCCTTTTTTAAAGTCAAACGTATAAGGAAAATAACAACCGTTCTATGGTAATTAATTTAATTTATTATTTTGTCGTAAATATACAGCTTTACCACCCAAAAATACTTACAAACCAAAACTCAAGTGATTCGATAAATTAACTTCTAAAAAATCATTACGCAAGTACCGGTTGCATATATAAAATAACGCAATTCAATTATAATTTAAATAATATTTAATGAAAATAAAATTGTTTTATTTTAGAATAAATAAACAATGTTAGCAAATACAAAAATTTGCAAACGCGAAACGCTTACATCTGAATGATTCTATAAATTAACTTCTAAAAAATCATTATGCAAGATTCTGTTATATTGTGAAAATATTTAAGGTAAACATCGTCTTAACTTTAAAGATTTTGACCGTAAGTTTTCTTGGTGGTACAAATAATGTCTAATATGGTACATACCTGTAAAATCCTCATTCGAATATTTATTGATTTATTATTATCTATAATGAAACTATTTTCACCCACTAACTTATTTCAAAAACTTGGATTTATAATATGGGTAGACGAAAATTAGGTCAAGCGCCTGTAGAAGTATCCCACACGCCGCACTTCGGTGTTGAGGGCAAAGCTGCCCACCAGGCGCACGTTCGCGTTCGGAATAGAAATGAAAAGGGAATTACAAGGCAAACAAAATCTGAGTTTCATTGAAAACGGGAGGGAGAGAATCAAACGTAGTAGTAGAATCTGTTGAAACCCGTAAAAGCCCTAACTTTATTTTAAAAATTCAGAAACTCTTTGAATAGGGATGCCTTTTCCTTTATGTAAGGGAGGAGGTAAAATGGCTTCGATATAATGGGAGCGTAGTTTCGAGTGAGGGCAACGACATTCAATATGCTAAAAGAAAACTTCGATATCTGGCGGAAAATAACAGGGTAATTTCGATGTAGTCATTGGCGAAGCGACGATAACCCAAATTTGAGATTTTTACTTTTGGCGTTTTCTTGGCGAATGGCGGTCGCTACAAATGCGGCCGTATGAAGTCGGGGCACGTAGCGAGTCGGCCATTCGAAGCCCTGAAGGACACTTGACTGGACAAGACTCGGCACTTGCCCGGAATTGCGCCCATTTATAGCGGCGTTTGATAGGGGCGACTAAAACGCTACCGCGCCTATACACAGATATATACATATACACCGACATATAAATCGTCACCGCGTTGCGAAGTGAAAGATGGGTGAAGGGGTGAAGTCGCCGTAAAGAGGACTAACCTCTCGTCTCGCCTTTGACACTGTTGCCCGGTTGTTCATAACGGCTCTATAGTTCTATTCAAGGTAATAAAGGCCAAGACATAAACAGCGAGGAAATAACCATTCCTAATCTCCCGAGCTTTTTATCGAAAAACTACTTGACCGCCCTCTAGCGACGGAAAAAGGGAACAGTACGACCATCACCCCCCAAAGCCTCTTATTTCCATATTCTTTATTACACGTTATTATTACTTAAAGATTTTTAGGGTTTCTACATAAATTCACGTTCTATTTTCGTACTGGCGGATTATTATACAATTCACAATATCGAAAAGTGATGTCACTGGAAAAAAAAATCGGATTCGAAAATAATTATAATATAATATATAATAATATATAATAATATATAATAATATATAATAATATATAATAATGTCAAATTATTAATAGTATTATTATGATAAATAATATATATATATAATATATTTCTGGCACTATTTTAAAATTATATTATTCTGACTTCAATAATAATTAATAATATATGAATAATAATTTAATTATTATAATTATTATAATTATTATTTATAAAATTATATGTTATTAATGCTATCGACTATAGAGCGCAATATTTAAAAAAAATTTGTTTTTAAAAAAAATTCGGAAACTCTAAAATGTTTAATAATAATAATAATTATTATTATTATTATTATTATTTCGCAAAGAAAAACCATTGCAAGCAACCACGGAGGCAAAACATTTACAGGGTGGTTAGAAAATGCTTTAAGCAATGATCAAATATTTTATGACCTTTAAAACTAAATATTCTAGAAACATCATTTTAAACGTTCTAAAATATTTTTAAACTTTTATTAAAGAGGTTATCACTAAAATATTAAGAGACAACCTTTTTTCGACATGAGATGCATAGCAAGTAATTGATGAAAACGGTACAGATAATATCATATAGTATTTCTCTTCATTAGTTTTGATCTAACTAATCAAGGTCGTTTGTAAGGGTAGGGCAAACATTGTGCGCTGTTTGTATTAGGTCCCAGTAACCTAACAAAAGATTAATAACTATATCCGAAGTACAATTGTCGGAGACTAAGAGCGACGAAATACAATGATTTTCTATCTTTTGGTATTGGTAGCAGCTTAGGTTTATTTCTAGTAAATCAGATTACGTATTACATATTGCATTCTACGACGCGCTCACTTGGCAGTCGAGAACGTTTTCGAGTTACTACGTCTGATTTCTCTTTTGCATCTCCTATAAGGTTTTACTGCTCCGCCTCTTAATCAAGGTGACTAAAATATTTTATGTTATATTATATATAATGTTTTGGTGACTCCTAAGATATTTCAAGATATTAAATATAACATACCTACTCCGTTCATAAAATATTTGTAAAATAATTTTCGGTTCAAAAATATTTCATAAAATATTAATGAAATAATTTTCAGTTCCAAAACATTTGATAAAATATTCATAAAATAATTTTCTGCTCCAAAACATTTCCTAAAATATTTCTTATTCATAAACCATTTTATAAAATATTATTTGTTCCTACAATATTTAAATTATCATTATTTTAATTATAAATGTATCAATAAAACACGATGCTGTGAATTTCCATGGTGGTCTGTTTTTCCCCTTAACGTGAATGTACATTGCGTGTTTTGGTCGAAAATGATGAGGCTCGAAGATTGGATAACATTAACAGGCTCGAAAATATCAGGTTATCGAAAAATTATCAGTTTGGAAAATTCGTCAAATTATCCACATATTCGCAAAGTCAAAATACCATAAAAATGTATCCCATAATTCGTAATTTGAATAAATATTAGTTTATATATAAAATTGCAATATACTAGGAAGAAAAGATATATATAACTTTTAAAAGCCAGAAAAAAATAATATTTCATCCCCTAATACCGAAAAATCCATAAAAAAAAGCTTTAATATAAACATGTGTAACGTGACCGCGAAGGAAGAAAACGTGATAAAAACTAAAGAACAAGATTAAATAACGATATAGCAAAAAGATAATAAAAAAATAAGAAATAAAAAAAACGAGAATAGAGTATACTTTTTATGGTTAGTAATAAATTCATTAACAGAAGAGAGAAAAACGTCTGGTCGTGCGAAACAGCGGAAGCTCGAGATTCTTTCCTTTCTCCCTGCCATCTTTCCTCTTCGCTTTTCGGAACTAATACTCTACGCAGTCTTCGGACCAAGAAGAGTTTTTCCAAGACGGTCCCCCACTCACTCTCGCTCTCACGGCGAAATTGGTTGTTGGTGTGCGAGCTCCTTTTTATCCTTTCTCTTAGACTTAGCCCCCTTTCGCCTCTATCGATTCGGGGAAAAGGGGCTCCTAAAAATCAAGAAGATTCCCTAATTCCGAGAAAGAAGAGAAAAAAGGCAAAAAAACCGTGGGGAATCGGGGAGAGCACGCGATGGAAGCGATAAAAAATTATTCTTCCACCAAATCACGAAGAAAACTTAGCATATTGGAAGAAAAAAGAATTCCTTTCTTATTAAGTAGATGCCTGACTCTTTCGTATATCGATTATCGTTAACCCAATTTATATTTAATTTTATATTCGTACGAGCAAAGACGCTAGTCGTCTCACGTTGAACTTAGATAAGAAATAAACTTGGTATATACATTAAGAATATTATAACAAAGACGTAAGATTACGGCATTTGTATATCCGCCTGTAACCCTTAGTACGTTTATGGCGTCGAGGTTATATACCATTGGTTTTAGGTAGAGAGATAGCGTTATCAAGTTGGACGATCGCTGACTCTAGTAGTCGATGATAAGAAACAAACTTCACCCTGACAACGCCTTTCACTAAAGCGTCCGGTGAAGGAAACGAGGACGCGATCCAAATCCGTAAAAAGCGTCATTTAGAGCGGTCATTTATAGGCGAAGGGATGACTTAGTTCCTAACTAGCACCATAACCCAGAAGAGAAAGAGAGAAACGAGGGCCTTGGCCGCCTCCAATAGCGAGACACCTCACTGGACTCAGATTGTAATCTCGATACCCGAGTCACGTAATATTTTTGATTGTGGGCGCGTGGAGAAACATCTTTCCAAATGGCTACGCATCCAGCGTGTTTTTCCTTTTAGCCGAGGCCTATTTCCGAGAGGGGGCCATTGTGGCAACGGGATACCGTCCGAGACACAAAGCGATAAAGGCCAGCGGGAAATAGAATGACCCCGAGACGATACAGTACGCGAGCCGCTATAAGAGACCCATACCGACGATACTCCGAGACGTTTTTAGACATCGAAAACTGGCCTAACTGACGTATAAATCACGCGATGATCCCGCTATCGCGCCCCTTTAGACTTTTATTTTACTTCTACCATCGAGAGACGGAAGCGGAATGCGCCGAAGAAGACCCCCAACCCCGGTGAACGGACGAATTCGAAAAGGGAAAAAAGACGTGATGCAACTGCTAAATTGTATATTTACGCTGGAAGCTAACGTGCTGGGCTCGAATCTTCCAACGTATAAAAGCTACGTTTTTCGGCGTAAAACGGGGAGGATGCGTTTTAGTACCAGCTTCTCGGCTATCGATTAGTTTGGGAGACCCGAAATGGCCGCGTTTTCTCATCCTTTTTATTAAATTTTGTAAATAAATCTGAATGAAAATATTCAAAAGAATTTTCAATAACGAATTTCTAGGAATATTATTTCCAATTTCTAGTTTATTTTGAGAAGAATAATAACAGTTTATTTAATAATCTCTTATGAAAATGATTTGATCCAAACTTTGGATTCCACTGGAATCAATACAAATCCAGTGTGAATCCAATTTTGTTTTGATCAAATGGGAATAAAATTGAATTTCATACATTGTAATTCAATCTAACAAATTTTGGATTGTAATTTCGGTCAAATTATTGATTAAAATTTCGGTAAAATTTTGGAATCAAATTTCATCCACCATTTTCATAACTCATCATACAACAGAGCGTTTATCCGATTTGATATGGAAGAGGCGAAGGTTTGTACGGAGTCTAATAATGTAAATACGAGTGTAAAACCTTAATCATATATTGTTTAAACCTGTAAGAAATCCATTGTTTACAGTGAAATCTTGATTGATTGCGCGTAAAAATTTTATTTATATTTAAATATTACGTAGGCTACCTTAGCTAATTACTAGAAATTATTAAACCAAATAAGTAAATGCTCTGATATCAGCTACTTTTCTAAATGTTTACTCGTCCCTGAACACCGAAGTGTGGCGGTTGAGACACTTCTACAGGTGGCTGATCTATTATTGACCTACCACACCTAACGTATATGACAGTGATAATGTACATTTCCAGATTCGTCATAATCCTTCAAATGGATTCTAAAATTATAATTCATTATTTACGCAAATAAAAGGTATAGATGGGGGTATAATGTTCGTAGCCCGCGGGTATAGTTCGAAACTATGCGGCGTAGCACAATGGAGAAGGGGGTTGAGGTGAGGTCCATTTATTGCGGAAGGCTTAAGGCGGAGAAATCCCTTTTCGACAAGCTTAACGTGGACGAGAGCAGCTCCATTCCTCGACGCCGCTCTCGTCCGAATTTCTACAATTCAATTCCGGAGCCCCCTTTTCGAGGTGAATTACCAGAAATTGCCCGCGGCCTTCCCTAAAATGTAGGTAAAGGAGGGAAAAGCTAAGGTAAGTTCGAAACCTAGATGGCGGCACGCTACGCAAACAGAATCGGCAGCGGCCCAACGCGGGATACGACGAAACCAAGATGGAAGGAAAGGGGTTCTATACGGAAATTGTGTCCAATTGGTTAATCCTCTTTCACGGCTGGCCGGCGTCATTTGATTGGTTTTCGGCGGCCGGAGAGAGAGAGAGAAAGGGTTCCTAGAGCGGCTCTCTTTGTGGGAATTCACCAGCTTTAAAAGGTGAAAGTTCCCCGAATTAACCCGTAGACAGCCGACCGTGGAAACTCCGGAGCTTATAGATTCCTCGCTTAACATCTCGTACGTTATAGATTCGCGATTGTCGTCTACGCTCTATCTCCGAGATCTCGTTACGTATATCGAAGGCAAAGTTCAAAGAGATCTTTCGCCGAAATAATTATACGAAATTTTCCTATTCTCGCCGTTACGCTGCAAACGCTTTTAAAGAAATCGTTATTTCAAACGGGTTGATGATAGGTCTGGTAGTTTAATAGATGCAAATTTAGAAAATAATTAAACGTTAATACATTCCATTTGCTTTTCATATTTTTAATATAATATCAACTAAGTAATTTACTGGTAATGGTATAATTTAAATATACCTATACTCAGTTTCAATCTTACTATTTCATCAAACTTTATAGTACAGATAATATAACGGAAACATATTACGCTTTTGTTGCGTTATATTTAAAAGTTAGATTAAACAATTACTGCATCGAAATATTCAAAATCATTGTAATCAGACAATAATGAAACGTCAACATGTATTTTAATAAAGAAATATTCAGCGCAACCTGTTTTATACTTCACCTGGAGTCACGAAATTAATCTTGGAAGGGTAGATATTGCTCGCAGACATAACAAATATTTATGATTTAAAATATTTATATCCATTAATATATTTATAAATTAAAGATTGGATTTTCCTAAGACGGTTAACTAGAAATGCTTGAATATATCTCGTATTGATTATCATCTTATTATACGCTCTTGGCAACTTTCAAAGAATAGTATTTCAATTTCGTTTGGTTGTTTGACCCCCCCCCCCCCCCCACCCGATATGGATCTAGGGGAGATAACTTTCAAACTCCACCAAGGAGTTGTTCCAAGCATATGGGTCTAAGCGGGAGATACCCAGCTCAAATCCCATCCGAAATAAAATCCCGGATTCACCCTTGGAAGTTGCAGAAGCATTGAATTGTATATTGATATAAAAATAAATTACAACATTACGAATCTATGACGAAGAATATTTTACGCAGTAAATTGAGCTCCTACGTGAGATCATTCGAGTAATAATTTTTATATACGACGTGCGTTATAACAAAAGCCAATAACCGTTGGACCCCCACGAACTGGGAGAAATACATGTCAAAAAATCGGGAAGGAAAGGAGAGACCCTATCCTGGGGATAAATTCCGGATTTCAACACCCTCTTTCTCGTTATAAAAAGAAGGAAAACTGATTTTTACGCGCGTATTTGGCAGAAACGCGTGCATCATGGCAAGCCTACTTTTACCCCTGGCCGCTATTTGTCGCTTATCAGACGTTGGCGCCCTCTAGTACCCAAAAAGAACGACGTTAATCTGCTACCGTAAAAACTCTTTTCCTAGTATGGGATACCTCTTCGAGCGCGCCTATTCCCCTTCAGCGGAGAACGAAAAACAAGAAAGGCACGTTGACAAACAATACCTTACGTCCACCCGTCTTCCAGAATCCAGAGTAAATGTAAATCAAGTATCGACGCGACAACTAATATTTATCCTTAGGAAAATAAATCATTTCGAGGCAATTTTGAAATACAATACCAACTTTTGTAGCTTTTAAATTTCCAGAAGTTTTTGTTACGCAAACTGAATACAATACAGTTACGGGTTAAGTATATAGATGGTATCTTACATTAAGAGTGAATATATTGCAGTTGGCAGTGGCGGAGTCAACTACAGCTACGACAACTTTACGCGCCAACTCATAACCTACAGCAGCGTGAAAAGGGGGTAGGTTGAAAAAGGAAAAGTAAAAACAGTAAAGAAAAGCAACAAAACGCGTTCTCGTCGGGGTAGTCGTAAAAACTTTACGTCGCAGTTTAAAGCGAGCTTGGTCTCTGGGTCGGGGCGAGCGCAAACGGGACGATACTGGATTTTTATAGGCTCTCTATTGTATATTTTAGCATCCACGGGGCCATTCAGCTCCACGGATCTTTCTCTCCTCAGTCTCTTTTTTTTAATACCAGTTCCCGGAAACATCTCCGTTCTTCACTCTTCTAAGCTCGCTTTCGTTATGACCAGGCCAGTTTATAAGCCTATAACTTTCAGCCAAGCACTATGATTCCTTTTCCCCTTCAGCCCCCGCCCTCTTCTGGGTTTCCCATTTTTTGACGAAATATCCTCGATTTTCCCCAATCCTTATCAAGAATAGATCGTAGAATCGTAACTTATATCCGCGGGAGAGTTTCGAAGCACTCGGCGAAAATGTTTATAGCGAGAATATGGGGTTAAAAGAAGAGAGTGTAAAAAAATAACGTTGGCCTATCGGAGATCGACGCCGTTGGCCGAGAGAATAAGATGGAAATGAAATGTACTAACGCTTAGAGGCTAGTACTCCTTTCACTCCGCTGCCGGGTACGGGTCGTACGCTTGCTACGGAAGTCCGATTTAGAATATTCTAGTCTCTCTTTTCTTTTTTTTCGGTAGAATATTTATGATTTACGAACGCGCCGATACGTTCCGTTGCCGCTTTATAAATAAGGAAAAATCAAGGCGATATTTATTCGACCTCTGTGCAAAATTTATTTTCCCCCGAGGTCCGAGGGATGAGAAATAGACCCGCTCTCCACGCTGGAGTAAGAAAGCGAATTAAATATTGAAAAACTTCGGCCGAAAACGATTTCTTACGTACCAGTATTCTCCAAAACCACGCAACTTTTCCATTGGACGTCCATAAGAAATTTAAGGTCCACGGTGGATAAGAAAAAAATATAAGTTAAATAAAAAGCCTGGACAGAATAACCTACAGGTTACGTACGTCGAAAATAAGTAAAATATGACACTACCCCTCTATCTTTGTAATTAATTTCAACCATGCCTCTTTACGTATAATGACATGTGGTTCTTAGATATGATGGATCGGGTAATTAAATACCGGCGCCGGAAGCGCGTAGTCTGATAGCGCAGACTGCTTAATAGACTTGATTCACTCAATACATATAGCGGTTGACATAAAGCTTCGCGGGAAAAGAAATCACTCTTTGAAGCTCTATTTAATTGGATCAAGTGGAGTTCGGCTAGAAACGAACTTATCAAATAGCGTCAAGGGCGCCTGGAAGATTTATTTTGAAGAGGGCGCCATTATCCGACATAGTGGATTATATCCCGAGCACGGGGGTGGCGAGAAAAACTGAAAAATTGGCCAAGTTCGGGGTAAAGCGGCGTTCGCAATTTCCTTTCAAGGGGGCTTCCGGCCATTTAAGTCATCATTCCTCTAAGGACTTCCGCCACATCATTTCCGATTCACCTTCGTATAAAAGATCGAGGCCGCGCGCCTCTGTAATCTTTTTAACCGTATAAGAAAAAATCAAACGATGGTCAAGCGTTGGTCACGGCGCGAGAACGGCCAGGCAGAGTTGGCCACGTCGTAAGTCACGCCGAATAAAGATAGCGATAAATCCTCCCGGCTAAGATACTTCCCCGAAATCCACCGCGTGATTTTTTTATCACTTTCTCGAGTGCCCCGCGTTGAAGTTGAAAAGCTGTCCACTTTATAACATTAACCTTAAAAAAGATTGGAACTTCAGATTTTGTAGAGCAAATTTTAGAAAAAGGATTGTTAATTACGTATCTGCGTGACGAGAAAAATATGAAGCTAATGGAGTAAAACTATTTGAACGTTGGGATTAAGAGAGTACAGAATCCGTGAAGCCACGGCCGATACCGATAAAAAAATGGACGACGTAGGCTTGGAAAACCAAATTGATTTTAAAAAAACAATAAAAAGTTTCTTGGATAATTTAAGATGTTCTTAAGAAAATTAACATATTTAATTATTAAAAAAAACTTATTTAGATGTTCAAAAATTAGGAAATGAGGTATGGTTCTTGAAAAGGCGCGAATAAGCCAAGCTAGGCTCAACGTTCGTAGAGAAAAATACTCTATTGATTGAGCTAGGCTAAGTCATCTAGTTACTTTTAATTAACACAGAAATCGCTTGCACAACGGCACAGAAAATATACTTCATAAAATAGCATTATGGATTCCAGAGTTGAGACTCGCAGGATGTAAGGGGTTCTAAAATAAAACTGTATTCCTTTGTATTGCAATATATCCTTAATCCAATCATTTCTATGCAATAATGCAAATAATATAATCTGCATAATTTTAACTTGGCTATTATACACCATAGTTGCAAAACATCCACCAATGACGTCAAATATGACGTAGTTACAAATTAAATCTATTACATCGGTGTCATATCTAATATATTTCAATTAAAAGATGTGGAAAATCTCACAGAAAATCATTTATAATGCTAAGCAAAAGATATAACCTCAGAGATGAAATTCCTTTGCATAAAATAGTGCGAAAAATAGGAGATAAAAGCTGGAATAGTTCACTTTTAAGCCTGTCTACGAATGGTCTGCTTCCGAAAAATACTAAGACGAATATATACCCTAGACTCGGAATGTTTTGGAAAATAAGATTGAAAGCCGTCGACGCTCTGGACTATTCAAATGGGATCTAACACGGCCGCCGTTATATGAGACAACCCGCTATTTAAGCTTCACGTTCTTAGACAACGAAGCTACAATAGCGCGTCTAGTTTCCCAAGTAGGTGCTTTATCCGGTCGGGAGTAGCCACGCACGCGTATACCTTGAGCCGAAGCGTAATGACTTCTCCGAAGTTTACATTTCCATATACTTTGTAGGAGCGCGCGCGCCTAAAGGGCTCAAAAGCGGCAGCTGCGCCTGTAAACGCTACTTGACCTTTTTGCTTCTCAAACCGCCTTAAGGAAAGCTCGTAACAAAGACGAACAAAGGCTTGGGTTAAAACTACAATTTTCGTGATTCTTAGTGTCCTTTTCCAGGAATAAAAGGCAGCCCTGTTCTCGGCACACGATCTCTTGATTGATAGAGTATATCCAAATTTAAACTTAACGCTGTTTTAGTGAATCTGCCGACTTTTCAACGTTTGTGACATATTTGACAAATAAATGTAAAAATCTATCGTCTACGGACTTTTATTTATCAAAAGAAATCAATCAGTATACCTATTCTTTATAGACAGCGTGATGGACCGATGGAAAGGAAATACACAAGCTGTAGCATTTTGTCGATATTATTGAAGCTTTTATACCAAATATTTCTTTATAGCTTTGGAAAATCTATGTTTGACTTTTTTACGTTTTCTGCGCATTAAGTTTGCCTTTGCTTAGAAAATATACAGAAAAACTATTATTAAATTGAAGACCATTTAATCTATTTGTATATCTAAATTAAAAAAATATTGTTTATACTTACTATACAATTTTGAAATGTTTCACCCTGTTGGACGATGATGGGAATATATTTAAAAAATACAAATAAGACATGTGGTCTTTGTATCCTGACGCAAAGTTTTTAATTTAAATTAAAAAAATATTGTTTATACTTAATATAGAATTTTGGAATGTTTCACCATGTTGGACGATGATGGGAATATATTTAAAAAATACAGATAAGACATGTGGTCTGGGTATCCTGACGCAAAGTTTTTAATTTAATGTATAATGTACACTTATATAGTTTGCTTCTGGTCATTCTTACATTTTTCATTTTGTGTTTATAGTATTTTACAATGGTTACTTAAAATACTCTCGTATTTTTGTTTGTACGCGCTAGTCCTGATAAAAGTTTCGTCCATGATATAAAAGAGATTTGAATTTGAACGGGTCAATGAATCCATTTATTCGTTGCGAGATTTAAACATAAAAGGATTCTTAGTCACTTTTAAGCCTGTCTACGAATGGTTTGCTTAAGACGAGTTTTTATTTTATGGTAAATTAAAAATAAAATAAAAATTGACTATAGAGTAATATCGGCGTGACGTATGTCGACGTCACCCATGCTTTTTCCTATAGATAAAAAACTGCCCTCAAAATGGCGGCCATAGCGATACTACTCTATAAGTAAATAGATGGTAGGCTAAGCCCACGCTAAAAACGTGTAGGGAAAGCTTGTAGCTGAGTGTAGACTTAAGGCCTTTTCACACGAGCCAACTTTTTGACCCAACTAGATGAGTCAACTTGAGTTGAGTCAACTAGTTGGTTCGTGTGAATAAAAGTTCGATGAGTTGATCCACCAAAAAAATACGCGAGTAAAAAATGGATCACTGATCCATTTTTGCTGACTCAGCATTTTGATTTGAAAAGTTGGCTCGTGTGAAAAGGCCTTTAGCTTTATTCTGTACAAACTTACAATCCTATAAGTTCCCCCATTCACGTTGTCAAGTGTGTTAGCTTAACCTGTCTTTCGTCACGTATTTAGCAGGCCCGTCTTAGGACCTTTTGGGGCCCTGGGCTAAAATATTTCTTAAAACCATTGCGATCCCCAACGGTCAGCCCAAAGAGTATAAAAACTACGTAACCTAGAGATATAATGACGGTCGAAAGCAGTAAAGGAAGTTGTAGCAACCGGGGGGGAAGGCACTCAGTGAATTTGCACTTCAAATTTCGGTACCGCAGCGCCACTACGACAGTTTTAAGTGGCAATCATTTTGATTTAGTTCAACATACTTGAAAATTCCTTAAGGACTTGGCTACCTTTAGGACTTGGCAACGTTAGAGAACAAACGCCTTATTCTTCACTTTTTGAAAATAAACACCGAAACAACGAATCCACAAATTCTAACTAAAAAAAATCACGAAACAGTAACCAATTACTGTCACTTTTTTGAATTGACAGATATTAGACAATTAAATATCCAAAATGCCAAATTTAGCACCTCCGCAACACCGTAACTGCCATTTTTCTCCGGTATTATTATTTATTGTACTAAAAACTGCCGTAATGGCGCTGCGGTACCGAAATTTGAAGTTCAAATTCACTGAGTGCCTCCCCCCCCCCGGTTGCTACAACTTCCTTTACTGCTTTCGACCGTCATTATATCTCTAGGTTACGTAGTTTTTATACTCTTTGGTCAGCCTGTGTATGTCCGTTGTCTAAATTCTACTACACAATAATCAAACCAAAACTTTTAATTTCAAAAGTATAACATAGGCCTACTGAAAATAAGATTTTTACTCGCTGTTTGGTTTTAGAAATTGTTGGTACCGTATGATACGCGATGTTACGATGAGTCAAATTACTTTAGACGTAACTAAAAGATACATAATAATAAATGAGCATTACTAATATTTAAGCTTATCCCTAGAGTAGAGGCTGTATGGCTGGCCTTTCCGGGGGCGCCGGGAGCCCATGCCTTAAGAAGGCTCTGGTAATAAAGATACATTTTATTGGTCTTATTGTTAACTTTTTAATCCAATTAAATGAACTCATACATTAATATAATTGTCCAATTATAAAAAACCAACAAGCAAACCAATATTTCAAAGAAATTACAGTAGATTTGTAAGAAATCGCGAGACGTTTCCAAGTAATAACTTCATCACAGCAGGCGGAAAAGAACGGATGCTGGTGTAGGAGAGGAGTCCCATAGTTGCCAGAATAACGAGGAAAAAAGAGGGGGAAAACACCGAGAAAAATTGGTGGAAAAAGCGAGAACGATTGAGCCAAACAAAGTTGCGAGCCTCCATAAGGAAGCTGCGGGCTGCCGTCCCCCGAGTGCCATTTTTAACGGCCCAGAATACGTCCCTCGTCGGCCATGATACAACTCCCCCCACCCCCCGCTTTCTCTTAACGCCAAAGGGGGGGGGGGGGGGTTGCTCAACCCTTACAGTCAACGCGGATTATTTTTCCCCATCTTTCTGTTTTTTTTTGGGTGGGGGGGGGGGGGTCTGTTCTGTTATTAAAGCCAACTGTCACCAGATATCGGACAGATCATCGCGGCGACGTCAAAGGAAGGTGGTTTGTCCTTCGCAGGAAGGAAAAATAAAATAATATTTCTAAGATAAGCTACGCTTTCTATCAACGTTTTCCTAACCATAAAAAATGTAAATATATTTTTTATGGAGAAAAAGTAAGGAGAGCCAACTCCGCCTTTAATGTATTCAAGGTTAATTTTTTCTTCTACTTCCTCTCCTGCATAAAGAATAACTTTTTCTTGTATAATATAATTCACGTGTTAAATATTTACTGTGAACCATTTCGAGAATTAACGTATCATATTGGACTTTGCACTAGCTTATTAGGCCTAAAACGTATTCTTTGCCACGACGTCATTTTGAGCGCCGAGATGTAAGACTGACGCGTGATAATTTGTGTATTTTTATCCCTAGAGGGGCTTATCTTTTTGAAATGACGTCAATTCAAAGTTACTCTACACATAGTAATCACACACTTATGGATCATATTTCTAATTTTATTATTTTAGTAATGAAGGCTACTATTGGAAATTTAAAAAGTATAGTAGCAGATTAAAAAAAACATAGCGCCATCTCTTTTTCTTACGGATAAAATAATTTTAGCAGAGCTACCAACCACTTTAAATTTTTTAAAAGCTAGAAAACATTTGTTTAAAATAAATCAGTACAACGAAATACGCGTCCATTTCCGCGAATATTCAAATTTATAAATGATTTTAAATTATATTAAAACCTAAACTGTAAAAAATATCAATTTTTATAGGGGTTAAAAAAAGAGCGACGGAACCGTTAAACAATTGTAATTGGTATAAGCAAGGAAAACCGGATTTTAAAGGGGAATGGTCAAGCTTTAACCAGTTAGATAGCCCTATAGCCCTTTAAAAACTAAAGTTTATGGCGAAAACCGCATAAAAAATATTGAGTGGTTAATTTTTAACAAAATAAAGAAATTTCGGGAAGTCGAAAAACGCGCGTCCGCCGCGACACCTGGTGAGAAGTCGGTGAGACAGAAAAACAACGTAAAAGCGCGCGCTGCTGAAGACGCAAAAAATTTGTTTTGCACACGCGGCGCGTTACAGTTATAGAGACCTAAGCCTAAATTGCGCGATTTTAAAAGTTAGGATAGTTCGCAAACCGCTCATACGGGGTTAGGGGCGCTGGCGGCAGCCCCTAAGATGGCGGCGAAAATTCAAACCCAAACACCTGGCGTTATTTTTCGTTTCAACTTTTTGGGCCAAAAGCTAATTTTTAAAGACAAAAAAAGGTACGTGTTAGTATATTGAACGTCTTGTTAATCTTTTGATACGTAAATAAGGCCATATTTGGAAAAGCTTGGCCGTTCCCCTTTAAGGTTATCTTATCTACAGAAATGTTCTCTCGTACGTTGAAATTAACTTTGAACAATATGGATCCGCTTCTTTCTTTAAAATTATGAAAAATAAATCTGACGGAATAGGAGGGAAACAAATGAAAACCCCGCGGCAATCAAAATCCGACCCGAAGTAAAATTCAGAAGTTATCCTTGGAAAATAAAAAACCATCGAGATGAGAAAAGAATTGTAGCAGAAAGGAAAACTATAAAACTAAAAACGAGAGAGAGAGAGAGATAGTGCAAATCTTATGGGATTAAGAAAACAGATGAAACTAGGAAAGAAAGAGTTTCGGTAATGGCGAAAAAACTTTCCAATTGAAAAAAAAGGACGAGAATGAGAAGGTGGGGGATCTCAAAAACACACGGGAGAGAGAGAGAGAGAGAGAGAGAGAGAGAGAGAGAGGGACACAGAGAGAGAGAGAGTACAAATCTCGTTGTCTTTCCAGAGTTAGCGACTAATGGTAGCTCGACGGATGCTCACTGGGAAGCCCACGCGGTGGTCGCTGGGGACCAAGCCGGGACACCCTAAATGACCTCCTCATTTGACCTTGATGGATGAAGTCCGTTACGCTGACCTGGCTACGAGCGGGTCACGGGCCGTTAGACTCCGCGACCATCGCCATCCTCGGGCCCTCCCTCTCCCCTCGGAACGTCTATCTCCATCCCAGTATACGTTATAAAGTTACGTTGTTTCGTAATCCCGACACCAGGCGGCGCGTTCGAGACCATCGCGACCTACCGAGATATATCTCGAGCCATTGTTTAGATGGACGAGGTTTACCGCGTGACCAAATCCATCGGTCGATTGGGGCACGAAAAAAAGCCAATCAAAGGATACAAATGGAAAAAGGGAATAGCATTTTATCAAGGATATTTACAGATCTGGTCGGGTTATTTTGTCTTTAGTTATTAACAACGTACGATATAACGCCGAAGACATTTATTACTATAGATCGGTTACAGATGGTTCACTACGTTCAAATGTCAGGTCAATCGTGTTGGGTGGCGAGGTTGTCACTATGATATCATACTGCAGTGAGTCATGACATCAAATAATCTTTAAAATATAAATAAGCCGACTTCGGTTGTTTAAACCCAAAACGTTTACAATTATAGCTCCAACTTCCGGTTTAAAAATTCACTTTGATTTACTAAAACTAGTTTGAGTTGTATGAAAACTTCATCGTCTGCAGCTTCGCCTTTGCTGTGAAATTACACCCCTAATTGTTTTAAGCCGGTAGATTACGAAAACTCGAGGGAAAACCCTTTAAACTGTGAAAATGGAACTTACAAGCTCAGCGTAAAAAAAGTACTTTTCACCCAATGTCACAAGCTGGGATGGAACTCGGCTCCTTTTGCTGCGAGGAGAGTGTGCTAAGTACTCTGCCACTACACCTATTAAGTGTGAAACCGTAACATGATCTACTCTCATAAAACTTGCATAATTAAAGACAGGTTTGATGATAAGGTTAAAATTTCCAAGTTTCTCAATCGACCGTAAATAACACACATTTTAAAATAAAAATGGTCTACCATAAAAAGAGATCAGATTCGCAAATTAAATTTTTCGTTTCAGTAAATTGCAAACCCTAAATCAGACTTATATCAGGTCTAACAAAATCTGAAATGACAGAAAAGTTTATAATATTCTTAAGGAAAAATTCCGTTATTTAATTAACAGATAACGAGAATGTTTCCAGGCCTTTAAATAGGTTTTTTCCCAGCCAAATAACACAACAACTCCCTTTTTGCGCGTACTAATTAGGATGGGCAAAGAAGGGGGAGGGGGTGATTTACGCTGATGTTGGGAGCTTCTTTAGGGAACAGTTACGTAAAAAAAAAACGAGCGGAAGCCAAAAATGTCACGAGCGATATTTTCCCCCAAGGAACTCCGTACGACAGGAAATTTGTAAACTGTCTATATAGTATATTAGGTATAAGCCGGGTCCCGCGCGTTACGTCCGAAAAAAGCCACCCTGCAAAAGGGAAAAAATAATCTTTGCCGATACAAGATCTATAAATCCATATCAAAGTAGGTAGGAGGTGGCGAGAAAATGGTTTTGGCCTCCATATTGGTAGGGCGTGTCGTACATGAATAAGCGGCAAATAAATGCCTCTCGGGCCACCTCCTCCTCGTACGCTCTTCCCGCGATGGTATGCCTCACGACTCTGTTGCCTTCACACCTCAATTGCCGCACCACCCGAAATTGATCGAGACGCGCGAAAAAACATCAATAACCTCAGCGATGCGGAGAAGCTTCTTTCACAGTACGCTGCGGATCTTACTGGCTCTCTTCTAGAAAATAACCCAAGATTCTTTCCAAAGGACAGTCACGTCACGGATATGGGTAAACGTTAATTGGCCCATTTATGTCCACCTCACTTTAATAATAATAATAATAATCAGCTAGGTTAATACCCAAGGCACCACCCTAGGCCTAAGTAATCTAGTGACTTTTATTGCCTTTAATTCAAGGGTCCGGGTTACAGTACAAACCCTTCATATATACCACGTGAGCCTACAGCTCCCTACACTTATACTATTACAGTTAACCTCTACTAGTTATTATGAAAAGGGGAAACCGAAGAACTCGGGTGGAAACTTTCTACAGGGTGTTTCAAAAGGTTATGCAAACATTTTAAGAAGTTGTAGGGGCTGAGTTGAGAGGTATACCTGTTTTTCCCCCATTTCCTACGATGAGTTAAAAGAGCGCCAGAGAGCTTCAAAGTGTGGCCTACTAGCCCCTGGAAGTAGGTTTCAACAAGCGCCAAACCAAGCGGCAGTGAAATGCGAACATTTGGTTTGGGTTCGTGTGATAGGTAAAAAAGGACTTTGTAAACAAAGCAAGGTAACCAGCGTAAAAAGGTTAACTTAAACAGTATTTAAAGTCCTGCTGATTGGTTTTGCGCTTTTAAATGCTAAAAAAAAAACAAGTTTATTGATGAAAATTGCTTGGAAAAGGCTATCGCAGCCGTACTATTTGTAACTATGTTACTTATGTTAACACTTTATTTTTATAAATAAAAATTACAAGAACCCAAAAAATAAATTCAGATACCCGATAAAAATAAATGGAATTTAAAGAAATATAACCGTAAGTATATTTTAAACGTAACACTAACAATCATTTCCTAACTTTTTTAAATATAATATTTCAATGTGTACGGGATCATACGAACACGTCTACATCTATTCGGAAATCTAGACGTTCAAAACGGCAGCTTCCAATTAAACTATAGCCGCAAACGATTAACGGCAAACCTAAACACCGCAATTAGTCAAATTACGGCGACGCACACCGCCGACATCGATTAGTTAATTAATAGCAACCCGACCTTAAACGACTCAAAAGCGGTATATCCATAATTGCCAACGGTATTTTAATTAACGCCAGAAGCAAACATAATTTACGCGTATTGCTATAATTGATCTTCGTTCATAGGCGCGCGGATCTGACAGCGGAAAAATAACAACCAAAGAAAAAACAAACGAGTAAAATAAAACACGAAAGTGTAGCGAAGAATGGCTATCGATCGACTTTCACTCGGGAAAAGCGAGCCAGTAGCGGTCAATCTGACACCCCGCCTTCTTCTAGATAGTTCCAGTGGAGAAAATCGAAACCCGGTAGCGGAAGTTAACCGTCACTAGGCTTTCACCTGACATCATCGTCTGTAAAGTGGAAGGCTAGTGTCATCTTCCTTCGCCTCATAACGTCCCGCCTTTAAGGTTCGGCCGCCATATTGACAAAATTTAACGCGAAACCCGCTTATTTTGCGACCTCTATATCTTCAACCTGGGTACAATCAATTGACCCGGAATTTCAAACCGCCTCGAAAGCAAACAGCGCAAGATGGGGAAAGCCCATAGTCCCACTATTCCACTACAATACTATACGCTACGCCGAAGTTATACGCGGAGAAATGTAAAGAAAGCTATTTTATAAATATGAAGTTTCTTAAAATTCACTATTTTTTTTGGCTCCCAACCTCTCCGATCTCCCGCTTTGTACACATACATTCCCGGAGGAATAGGCAAACTGCTTCTATCGCGATACCCTGGAGGAAGAAAACGGCATTTTCAAACTAGCTTTCAGCCAGCCCCATTCACATATATAACCCCGATAAAAGTTATTTTTAAACCTCTAGAGATTCAAGTTTAAACTGTAGACAGACTTAGGCATATAAAAATAAATAGTTGAATATTTATTAAACGATTGAGAGAAGCGGCTAAACGTAGAATAAATTGAATCTCTAAAGGGCTAATAATAGATTCGTAATAATGGATTTCATCTATAAAGGGGATAATAATAGAGTGTTAATAGTGTATTTCATCTATAAAGGAGCTAATAATAGATTGGTAATAATGGATTTCATCTATAAAGGGGCTAATAATAGATTGTTAATAATGGATTTCATCTATAAAGGAGCTAATAATAGATTCGTTATAATGGATTTCATCTATAAAGGGGCTAATAATAGATTGTTAATAATGTATTTAATCTATAAAGGAGCTAATAATAGATTCGTAATAATGGATTTCATCTATAAAGGAGCTAATAATAGAATCGTATTGATGAATTTATCTATAAAGGGGCTAATAATAGATTCGTAAAATTGATTTCATCTATAAAGGAGCTAATAATAGATTCGTAATAATGGATTTAATCTATAAAAAGGCTAATAATAGATTCGTAATAATGGATTTAATCTATAAAAAGGCTAATAATATATTCATAATAATGGATTTAGTCTATAAAGGGGCTAACAATAAATTCGTAATAATGGATTTAATTTATAAAGGGGCTAATAAAAGATTAAATCCATAAAGGGGCTAATAATGGATTCATTCTATAAAGGCGCTAATAATATAGATTCAATTTATAAAGGGGCTAATAATAGATTCAATCCATAAAGGGCTAATAATGGATTCAATCTATAAAGGGGCTAATAATAGATTCAATCCTTAAAGGGGCTAATAATGGATTCGTAATAATTGATTTAATTTATAAAGGGGCTAATAATAGAATCGTATTAATGGATTTATCTATAAAGGGGCTAATAATAGAATCGTATTGATGAATTTATCTATAAAGGGGCTAATAATAGATTCGTAAAATTGATTTAATCTATAAAGTGGCTAATAATAGATTCAATCCATAAAGAAGCTAATAATAGATTCATTCTATAAAGGCGCTAATAATAGATTCATTCTATAAAGGCGCTAATAATAGATTAATTCTATAAAGGCGCTAATAATAGATTCATTCTATAAAGGGGCTAATAATAGATTCGATCCATAAAGGGGCTAATAATGGATTCATTCTATAAAGGTGCTAATAATAGATTCAATCCATAAAGGGGTTAATAATGGATTCATTCTATAAAGGTGCTAATAACAGATTCAATCTATAAAGGGGCTAATTATAGATTCAATCCATAAAGGGGCTAATAATGGATTCATTCTATAAAGGTGCTAATTATAGATTCAATCCATAAAGGGGCTAATAATGGATTTATTCTATAAAGGTGCTAATAATGGATTCAATCCATAAAGGGGCTAATAAGGGATTCAATCTATAAAGGTGCTTATAATATAGATTCAATCCAAAAAGGGGCTAATAACAGATTCAATCTATAAAGGGGCTAATTATAGATTCAATCCATAAAGGGGCTAATTATAGATTCAATCCATAAAGGGGCTAATAATGGATTTATTCTATAAAGGTGCTAATAATAGATTCAATCCATAAAGGGGCTAATAATGGATTTATTCTATAAAGGTGCTAATAATGGATTCAATCCATAAAGGGGCTAATAAGGGATTCAATCTATAAAGGTGCTTATAATATAGATTCAATCCAAAAAGGGGCTAATAACAGATTCAATCTATAAAGGGGCTAATTATAGATTCAATCCATAAAGGGGCTAATTATAGATTCAATCCATAAAGGGGCTAATAATGGATTTATTCTATAAAGGTGCTAATAATAGATTCAATCCATAAAGGGGCTAATAAGGGATTCAATCTATAAAGGGTCTAATAATAGATTCAATCCATAAAGGGGCTAATAATAGATTCAATCTATAAAGGGGCTAATAATAGATTAAATCCATAAAGGGGCTAATAATAGATTCAATCTATAAAGGGGCTAATAATGTATTCATTCTATAAAGGGGCTAAAATCTATAATATTGGGGCTAATAATAGATTCAATCTATAATATTGGGGCTAATAATAGTTTCAATCTATAAAATGGTTAATAATATATTCAATAATAATTGATTCAAGCTATAGAGTTGCTAATTATGTATTAAATCTATAGTAGAGCTAATAACATATTAAATCTATAGAGGAGCTAATAATATATTAAATCTATAGATGAGCTAAAAATAGATTCAATGTATAAAGGGGCTAATAATGGATTAAATGTATAGAGGGGCTAATAATGAATTCAATGTATAAAGAGGCTAGTAATGGATTTGTAATAATGGATTTAGTCTATAGAGGGGCCAATAATAGATTCGTAATAATGGATTTATCTATAAAGGGGCTAATAATAGTTTCGTAATATTGGATTTAGTCTATAAAGGAGCTAGTTAAATTTATTATTGTAAAACTCCAAACTTTTAGAATTTAGTAACTTTCTTGTTTTTTACCTAATATTACTTTTTATTTTTATTGTTGTTTTTCTGTTATCTTAAAATCAGAAAGAAAGTGTATATTTTGTCTATGCAAGAGGGCTATAAGTCGCATGTTGACTTGGCCCCCTAACCAAAAATGTACATGAGGTTATAAATAAAAATAATTTGAATTTGATTTGAATTTAATAATAGATTCGTAATAATGGATTTAATCTATAAAGGAGATAATAATAGATTCGTAATAATGGATTTAATGCATAAAGGAGCTAATAATAAATTCAATCCATAAAGGGGCTAATAATAGATTCAATCTATATAGGGGCCAGTAATATATTCAGTCTATAAAGGGGCTAATAACCGAAGATCATTTTAAAAAATGGGTATAAAACGTCAAATGATGTTAATTTTAAACTTTAACCTTATATTTAAACAATTTGTGGCTTAATATAAACCTAATTCGCTGTTTGGAAAGAGTACAACAGTTACGTTAGTAAATTTTAATGGGATTCCTATAGAACACATTGTCAAGTGACTTAGTCTCAGACAAATTAGTTTGTACGTACCTAAATTAGAAAGCATATTTAAATTAAAGATTCTAATGTTTGTTAATCAAACCTGCCTTGAAAACTTTCAATTTTCCAGTACTTCTATAATATTACGAGAGTTAATCTTTCCACTTCCGATTACGTATAGCGAACCTACCTAACTATAAATCAACGTTAGGACATTGAACCGTATTATAGCTGGCAAGCCATCGACCGATTTTCTTACGCGTATAGAAACGAATAAGAACCTCAAAAGGGGTAAAGGCGAACTTTCCAGCGATACAGCTAAAGCCATAAACTAAGCGAGAGTTCGCTAACAGGCGAGCTTAAAAGAATTGGGCTTAAAGCTAGTTTCCCCGCCGCTAACAGCGCGATCGACTGCTTCCATAAAACACTATAAAAACTTCGAAATGATTGTGGAAATAAAAGGTAAAAAGATACAGGAAGCGCAGCGAGAAAAAAGATGCGGGTAACATTTACAGGGATCAGGAAAGAAAGAAGAGAGACAATGGAAGGAAGGTTATATCCCGTCGCTGTGTGCTCCGTAAATCGTTGCAATCCCAATAACGGGCCGAGATTTCCGCTCCATCTTTTCGTTGCTTACAGGCGCCAGCGGCCGGTAAATATAAGGACGGGATCATTGGGAGCCAGTTTATTTGTGGAACGTGTTTCGCAAAAACTGCCGCGGATCCTTAATAGTGGCGCCCTCTATTAGAACATTTCTCGGCCACCTTTGCGCCGCTGCCTCAAATCGCCGATTGCTAAGCTTCGGCTCCGCGAATCTATACCAAGTAAAATCCCCGCAACGATACCAAAAAGAAGATATTACAGACACGCCAGGATGCAGCGTGGCCATCTTCTCGTTGCGAACCTTAAGCTGACTATACGAACTACCCCCTCCCGCTTTCTTCTTACCTAGTAGACCCCCCTCCCCCGTCTCCAATGGAAAACGTTATTTCAGCGAAAAAAGGTAAAAAGGGAGAGATATCTAGCTGAAAGAAAGCTTTTGTTTTTTTTTGCCGATACGGTTTTAAAAAGATGGTTAGGGACGTAGTTCTGTTTCACAGTCTCATTTCGAAGGCAACAAAGTTTAAATCAATCGATTGAATGGTTTAAATTGATGCATTAAAAGTGGATTTGTTCTTGTGAATTTAATGTATGATTAAATTATTAAACTAAAAATTTCGTAATTTGTAATTATTCATGTTAAAAAAATCTATAAGATTTGCAATCTGTGTTCCGAGGTGGAAAAATATTAGTGGAAAATAGAATGAAAATAAAGTACACTTCCGCAAAGGCCAAAGGGCAATAGCGAATGTACCAGTTGATAAATAGTAGACAATTGAAAAAATTTATTGAAAACAATTGTAAAAATTATTTATCGAAAAGACTAATTCAGATGTATTCCAATTGATACTTTTTTTTTAACTGTTTGTGTTGTATTATTGCAAATTAAATTGAAGTAAAATGATACTTGTCTAAAATAAAGTTTCATAATTTCAATCATACTAGTTATTTTTAGCAATATCCCTTTATTAAACAGTAATTGACACTTTTAACTAAATTTTACCATATTTTCCATTTTTTGATGTCTTGATATTTTATGAAAAATTGGCGTTTTGGTAACACTATTTCCTAACAAACTAATTCTGCATATGACCTTAGTCGAAGTTCAATGCGACATAACACAATTTTAACAGGCAATAGAAAACACAAAATGAAATTAAGCTAGATAAAATAGTTTTTCGACTGATATGTTCCCTGGATGTCCTAAAAGCCATTATAAAATGGCGTTGATATCAAGGTTCACCTTTTAAGAATTCCCTCTAATTATATCAACTACGTGAAGTTAAAATTATCCGATTAGTGTATACGTTAGAGTACATAAAGAAACCACAACGTTGGAAAGTACACTATTAAAAACCTTTATTTACGACAGTTGAAATTAATTAATTAATAATAATAATAATAATCAGCTAGGCTAATACCCAAGGCACTACCCTAGGCCTAAGTAATCAAGCGACTTTTAAAGCCATTAATTCAGGTGGCCGGGTTACAATGCGTAGGAGGATGGTGGCAAGCCCTTCATGCCACGTGAGCCAACAGCTCACTACACTAACTATTACCGTTAACCTCAACAAGTTTTTATGGAAATGGGAAACCGAAGAGCTCGGGGGAAAACCCCTTTAACCAGTGGGAAGATAACTTGCAAACTCAACGCAGAAGGAGTTGTTCCGAGTTTTCACCAAGTTCCAAAAACTGTGATCGAACCCGGCTCCTCTTGCTGCGAGGTGAATGTGCTAACCACTCCGCCACTCCACTTAATTAATTTGAACTGTCTTAAAAAAGTTTTTAATGGTGTACTTTCCAACGTTGTAATTTCTTTATGTACTCTACATCAACTACACCAAACAGAAGCGAATTCATAAGCTAGGTCCATTGTTCGTACGGAGGGTGAAAGATAAAAAGGGGTCCCAATCATTCCGATAATCCCCGACCAATCACGATGCTCATCGCTACGTCACTTGTCTCTTTGTTTCTCCGCCGCCATAGTACACGGAGGAAACTATACAGAAAGCGGGGTCTAGTTTCGATTGCGCGGATGGGGAGATGGCCTCCCCCCCCTTTTTTTATAGCCGTTGAAGAGGAGGATTAAGGGGGGATAAAGCGAGCCAACGTTGTCAATCGAAAACAGAAAACGGAGAGTGGATGCTGACTACGGGAACAGGACCCAATCGAAACGGATAAAAATAGACAAACACGTCCCTGGCGGCGGATTGATACCATCCAGCGTTATACGTGACTGATCAAATTATACACGCGGACTGTACCTAATCGCTGCCTTTAACAATACAATACGTTCGAACTGTATTTTATCTAGCGTCTATTCTAACTTTCCAAGAATAATAAAGGGGATTTTTTAAGGCGAATTTGGAGCGGCGGGGAAGATTCAATATCTAGGCCGATTGGGCCATCCAAAGGGGACTCGCTGAGCCGACAAGACCGCTCGTCCCTTTCAGCCGACTACAGTTAATTAAAATGAATATGCATGTAGGTTGAAGAACCGATTACGCTTAATAGGGTAATTATAGACGATCTAATGGTAAAATTTTATCTCCCAACTAGAGTAATTAGTATATATCGGAAAGACTTTATAAATATTTTTGCGCGGGCATAAGGGGAGTCGGCCCAGGGGGTTGTGATCAGCGGAGTGGGTTCGAGCGAGGGCTAAGCGAGCCCCGATATTAATATAACTTTTCACGGGGCAAACTAGGACGTTGAGGAGTTCCCAAAATTTCGAAGGTTATTAGCCCCAGATTGAGCGTGGGAGGATCCGAGAGGGAATAATTTAATTCTAAAATGAAATATTTAAGCCTCGAAATGAAAGTTCGACCGTCTTAATGGAATACAATCTCTAATTGACCAATAACGTATAGTTTCAAAATTAAACATATTAAATATATTAAATTTTTAAATCAGGAAAAATCTATTTGGAAATGCCTTTCAACAATTTAAATATTTTATGGGATTTTCTTGCGGTACTAATTAGAAAATGAAGAAAAATGTTGTTAGCAACGCAAATAAAGATTTAATTTTTGTCCACGAGTATACTACGTATCTTCCACGAATCTACCAAAGAATTTCTAAATATCCATAAAATTAACGTACCATCGACCACGTCTTTCAAGGTGGTCGCCATAAAATACGTCACGCAGTGGATTACGAAAGTTACTAATTTCCAAACGCGTGTAAATCCCTTAGGGTTAAAGTACGAGCGAGGGCATTGGCATTTAACCACGGGTAACTTGACTCCTTTCTGCAAAACCGACCGTTACTCGGTAGTAATTACATTTTATTCATCAATAATGTATTTAAACAAGGCAATTTAGAATTGCACTACATTGCAGAAACGTATAATGAAGTTCTATTTGGTTTTTAAATTAATAAGTACTAAATCACCGCGTTCGTTAATATTCCGAAAGCGTCCGAACCTTACCGGTTTGAAAGCCCGCGACCACCCATAGATCATTTCGAGCGAGCTTCGTACCGAATTTGGGATGTAAAGTTTATTCTACGCAAAACATACTGAAAATTGCGTTGAAATTACGAATGAAGCTATAGTTTAAAAATATTTCAACGCTTCTAGCAACAAATTATTTTTTTTAATTTAAGTAATATGAAATAAAAACTAGGAATGGTTATATCTTCTTCAGGTGTAGCTTACCTAAAACCAGGTTACAATTGCGTTCAGTAATAAAAAGTTTAGTTATAACAGAAGTTTATAAAATAGCTGTTACGAGAGAAGTATCCATTAATATTCGCAGATTCCCTAAACCGCTAATTTCCTGCCAAATCGCGGATGCGTATACCGCATTACGGCTCCAAATTTACCGAGTCTATTACTCCGCTTAAAATTTACACTGCGTAAGGATATTTAACTATTGAAAAACCCTATTTATCGATGAAATAGTATTAGAAAATCAATAAAAGACGGTCTTAACTCGGCACTATTTTTAAGTTAAACCTTTTTTCAAATCAACGAGAGCCCGCGTAGGTACATGTTTCAAGCGAATAAAATTAGCAAGATCAGTAGATGAATACTTCTCTCGTAAGAAAAATATTATATACTTCTATAAACCAGATCTTAAAAGGATCATCTTACGAATTAGGGTCTTAATAGGTGGTTTTTTTTGGCCTGTTCTGGGTTTTTTGAGCAGGTTCAAAAGCGTAGCCCTATGACGTCATTTTACTCCAATTCTATCTTGACGAAAAAAACGAGGTGCCGTAAGAAGGGAGTAGTTAGAGGTTAAAGGTTATATATTTGTTTTGTTTTTAAGATGGCGACCGGTGGTGAGATCATCAATATAGGACTCATTTTTCTTATTTATTTAATAATAATAAAAATCAGCTAGGCTAATACCCAAGACACCGCCTAAGTCATCAAGCAACTTTTAAAGTCATTAAATAGCATTTAACAATTGGATATTTGTTATTAAAAGCTGGCCACATGTGAAGATGTTCAAAACCCGTTATGTTTTCGTGAAACGAAATTTAAGCAGACGAATTTTCTATATAAGCTTGATTACTCTCTCTACACCTCCTTTCGAGGAGGAGTAAAAAGTGTAACCTTAGAGCTCTGGAACAAGCGAACAAAATTCGGGACAGGGTAAATCTTACCCCGAGAACAGGCGAATAAAACGTTTTAGGGTAAAAAGTTTACACTTTTTGTCCTGGGACAGGCGAAAAAAAACCAACTACAGATAGTCTATGATTCAACGGAGGGGTTAAGCCACCCCTTAAAGCGTGCAAGAGAAACTTGTAAGAGTATAGACGTTGCTTTATTATGTACAATCTTATCTCCTACAAGTTCCCCCTACACGTTCTCTAAAGGGTGGCTTAACCTCTTTATTATTTTGCCTTACAAATGAAATATGCAAAATATAAAAATGTAAAATTTATGAAAAAACCTACGCATATATGTATTTTTTTAAATTTAACACAACCTATTTTAAATGAAAGAGTAAAACAAAGTTTCTTGAACACTATTAAATTGAATTTTAACGCCGATCTCGCTAATAAATTTATATAAAGTTTTTTAAACTTTAGGAATCCATTACGTTAAAACCATAACTCAAAAGGCGAAACAACGGAGAGAAAAAGTTTGAAATTATTCAGCATTGAGTTATAATGAGCCAGATAATTAATCATTTTCTCCAAAAATAGCATAAGAGAACAAAAAAGGGTTTAATAAAAAAAAGATTTTTTGGATCAACGAGGGAATTTAAACATTTTTACCAAAACAATTTTAAAATTACCATTTTTCCATTCGTAAGCTTTTAAATATGGGCGTTATTATCTAAGCAAAACTAACCATTTTTTATTTAACAATATATCCAAAAAGATGAAGGCGGTAAAATATCATATTACACGCGGGAAAAATATAATGTAGGTCTTACATATTTCTTGCCTTAAAAGAAAACGCTATCTTAGGCTGGTTTGGCGTAAAAGTCAACTTTTTCACGCTCCGATGTAGCCCAATTTTTAGGGATAAGCATATTTGTATTACATTTTATCGCTGTCTAAGAAAATTCTCTTATTTTCTTTAATGTCTTAAAGAAAGGCTTTTTCGTTGGGAAATAATAAAACATAATAAAAATATAATCACGGAATAGACGGGGTAAAGCTATTACGATCCTTGTACATAATAATAATATTATAGCCTATTTTTTAAGATACGGCTGTAATAAAACTTTGTGGTGTTTCTTTATCGCTACAAGATCTTTCGACCTACAGGTATCCGCGCTATAATCAGCGTTGTAGAAATATTAATAAGCATATACATACATTTGGTTAAATTACACTAATTATACTTTATTTAAAATTATTTACATTTAAATTTAAAATATTTTATTTTACCATAATTGAAGAAACCTGTTCTCTTAAGCATAAATTATGCACCAATCCATTAGAGACCTGATAAGAAATTCACACTCTACACAGGGACACGATTACGTCTAAAATTATTATATTTTTAAGTTTAAAGAGAAAATGTTTTTCCAAACATAACCACCAAGAAACCCTCCGCGCATGCACTTATCCCTTTAAAGGGTGTTTGCATCGATTATTCGTCCTCACTCCTGTTCAAAATGCGCCTCTTTACGACCTCCGCATCTCGAAATTGTAAATTGAGATAAAAGTTTGACTTGACAATCTCAACAAGTTCGGGCAAGCGGATCGACGACGTTGGTACTCGGAGGAGAGGAACTCATCTCAGCCTCCTTCGCGGCGATCATTAGATGGCTTTGGGAGTCGAGACAAAACCCGGAGTCAATCCCGTATCAGCGCCTATAGATTACAACAATGGCCAAAGGTAGACCCGGCGCGCCACCGAGAGCTTCCCAATTAAGACACCCGGGGGCGCTTTAATCGGCGCTTCGCTAAACAAATCCAGACCCCCACCGCCACCCTCCACAGAGATCAACTGCACTCGCGTACAAGAACGGCTCCCGTATACGATAATTATAGTCCAAAGAGAACTGACCTGCGAGTGCTGCGGTTTGGGCTGCATCCAAGCCTGAATATTCTGTTCCAAATACTGCTGAGCTTGCTGCGCCACGGGCCCCGGAACCGGACCCGACTGCGAAGGCGACTGCGAAGCCGGAGACGTACTCGAAGATTTCGTTTGTCTCGACATGATGTTGCACGAATTTCCACCCCTAAAAAAAACAAACAAAAATAAAAAATGATTAAAACAATTAAATCGACAACAAAACCTTGGAAACAACACGGAAAAAATTATTACAACGATTACGCCCTTACAAAAAATTCTATAGACTAGATATACATTTTGATATAAATAAGGTTTTCTATTGAGTGTCCTGTAATTAATTCTATAGAAAATACATCGAAAAAGGTACAAATTTTTATAAAATATTTTTTCAATGCCAAGAATTACACAAATTTCTCTAGATTCTTTAAAAAAATTGTAATTTCTACACATAATTCTTTAGATCCTACCGAAACGTTTAGTAATTTCTACAGGATTCCGAATACATTTCAATAGTATTTCTATATAATATTTTTAAAATGCCAATAGAAAATGGCACACAATTCTTTAGATTCTACAAAACAAATTATAGGATTTACAATATATTTCAATAGTATTTTTATATAGCATTTTTCAAATGCCGATAGAAAAAGGTCCACATTTCTTTAGATTCTACGAATTGTTTTTTTATAGGATTTCGATTACATTTCAAAAGTATTTCTATATAATATTTTTTAAATGCCGATAGAAAATGGCCCACATTTCTTTAGATTCTACCAAAAAAAAATTATAGGCTTGCGAATATATTTCAAGAATATTTCTATAAAATATTTTTCAAATGCTGATAGAAAAAGGTCCACATTTCTTTAGATTCTACCAAAAAAAATTATAGGCTTGCGAATATATTTCAAGAATATTTCTATAGAATATTTTTGTAAGGGCGTAACTGCAGATACCAAAAAAGCGAGACTTGGGTAAAAAGCGCCGAATCAATACGAATGAAAATCATAGAAAATCAATGAGTAAATGATTAGTCGGGCGCCGCTTATCGGGGAGTCGGAGGAGATGGGTTGAAATTTGGCGAAACACCCTGGCTCCGTGTCTCTCCAGATTGACGGCGAGATAAGAGCGAGGGGGGCTCGGGAAACGATGCGGACTAAAATAATGAAAGCGCGGCCGAAAACTTATTACCGGTACCTAAATTCGTCCTCCAATTATTGAGCAACGAAGCATCCCCTTTTTCTAACGCGACAGAGAAGCCTTTTAAATAAAGTTTAACCACCGGATTAACGACTTCGTTTACGAGGCCACCGAAAACTCTTTAGACTCCTCCGCCCCTGCCACTGACAAAGAATTCGTTACTCGCGCTCCGGTTACCATAGCAACATCAATGTTCCAGGTATATTCGTTTTAACACCTCAAAGGACGGGAGTAGGCCGCAAATTTGACGCGAGAAGCCCTAAAAAATATCACTTCAAAAATTTCTTCTAAGAATTAACGTTTAAGAAATGTTACAAAATAAGCCATTCTATAAAGTCGTTACGCTTGCCGAACTTGATTTTGTATCGCTTTCGTCAAGAGATACGTAGGAGTTCAGTTCAGTTTTGAAGGTTAGATCTTTATTAAAAGGGCGACTCATTGAATTTTAATTCGTGTCTTGTTCAACTTGTTAAAATGTTTCACGCGCTCTTTAATATTTTAGCGTAAAATGCTCGTGCATTTTTCAAGAAGCACGCGCGAAATCGCTCGAGCCAATTTACGCTAAAATATCAAGACGCGCGTGGAACTTTTTAACAAGTTGAATAAGACATAAATAGAGTTTATGCTAGCGTCTATTGGCTATCATAGTGAAACGTCACTTCTACGTCACGAGTGACGCGCCCGATTCATTTAAACAAGAAGGCCAATGTTACTTTATAGAAAACCCAATAATAATAATAATCAGCTAGGCTAATACCCTTGGCACCACCTAAGGCCTAAGTCATCAAGCGACTTTTAAAGCCATGAATTCAGGTGGCTGGGTTACAATGCGTAGGAGGGTGGTGGCCAACCCTCCATGCCACAGCTCCCGACACTAACTATTACCGCCCATATACTAAAACCGCAGGATTAAAAAAATTGTTAACCTACGCTTAACGGAAGATCATATTAAATAAGGCAATTTATCAACGTATTGGCCATCCCAATAATCCGTCTTGAGTCTATTCGCGGCAGCGAGTAGGCATTAGTTACAAAATTCATTATTCAGTCTCCCCGCAAACTTATTCCGCGCGCCCGACCAGAAGGGAAAAAAATCGTCTGCTGACTTTTTCCATTATACAGACAGAAAAAAACCGTGACAAAATCCAGTTTGCGCGCATTATATAAGTAATAAAAGGGGTTGAAGCTTTCGTTGCTCTCGCCGCGCATAGGCGTATAGACGCTCAGATAAGGAGCAGCCCACTGTTTAGGCTCAGTGTAAAATATTAACTAAGGTAGGCTGGTCGTGGAAAACCCCTAATAAAAAGAACCCTTAAAAAAATATTAAATCCGTTCGTGGATAAGAACGCGTGAAAGGCTTAGACTTTGCGAGCTGCCTCCAGGCAAGAATAATAATATTTTTCAGCACTTTCCAATATTCTTGACGTGTATTCGAAAAAATGGAAAATCCTATAATCGGATGGTTGGGAATTTTGTTATAGAAAATAGGGAGTCTCTAAGGATAAGTTCGCTATAATTCAGTCGCTATTTTGAAAAATACATTTTACCTTCAAAATTTTAAATCAACCTTGCTTTTTTATTAATCTCATAAATAACGTAATAACCTTAAATATGATGCTAGGGTAATTTTTCTACCGCATCGTTTCTTCATGTGACGCCAAGAAATTGAGAAAGCGCCAACTTATAGTGATTTCTTTAAACGCGTATTGACTAGCTTATTTATCATTTGAGGTCAAAGCCTAGAAACAATTAAAAACTTTCAAAATGTAAAATTAAAACTTTTTTGGCAAATTAAATAACACGTATTGAATCGGAACGTAGATTTGATTACTTCGTATATTTTTCGAATTTGATGTCTAAGCGACTTTTACATTTTCAGTTTATCAACCTCAAACTACAATAATTGGATGGATTGAATTTCAACAGGAATCCGTATTTCTACTCGAAATGCTTATCCTGCCGTATCACGTACGGTAAGATCACTCTGACGGCTTTGGTCCCGACTACGAGATAAAAAAACCCTTTGCGCGCACTCCCCTCTCACGTTGTTGTTTGTTAAGATAACATAGTCAGCCACATCGAGACGAAAATCTACCACGATAAGTATTCCAAGTAAAGGTATGGATTCCTGATTTCAACCAATAGGCAAATAACGAACAGTACTGATTTCCAAATTATGGGTATTTTAATCTATCCGCTAATTATTTCAATGGCGAAGAAAGCTGTTAGTAAAGAAAATGCACCAACACGGATACAAGTGTCATACTAATTGTCTTACGTTACTTATGATAATATGGTCTGAATTTTTTCTAAACGTCCTATAATAAATAAAACAGATTTATTTAAAGAATAATAAATAAGGAAACTTCACGATCAAATGAATCGTTTCAAAATTAGATTCTGCGTAAAAATTAACATACAAATTCTGTAATATGAAAACTTTTTTCTTCATTTGAAAAAAAGCGCACTTGGTAGTCCCATTCGATAAATACCCGAGAAGAATACAAAAAATTTAATGGTACGCGAACTATAGAGCTCGAGTTAGCCATACTAAAGAAAACCACGAGATCAGGGAGAGGGTGGGAGTGGCATTACCAGGACTGAATGGAACGACGGTCTAGAGCCGCGAATCGAAATTCTGCCGTCGTATTCCAGAAATACTTGACGGGGAGACGCGATAGTGCCTTATAAGATAATAGTAAGAAGGGTGCGGGGATGGGCTCGCTTTCGCCGGATCATATTGCGCGCGAGAATGGCACCAGAGACCTTTATCAGCGCCGTTTCCTCCCGCCTCATTAGACGGAATAGCGACGCGTTGCGCGATGCGAAAAGCGCGTGCCGCCAGAAAGACCTCGCTTCCGCTGAAAAGCCAGAAACCCTGACTTTGGAGGAACGCGTTCTACCACTCCTAACCCGACTGTTTTCTTCCAAGCGGGGACCTTAACGCGGTTTCTGGTATCGGGGTGTCAGCTAACCCCCGCGCGATCGCTAAAAGAACGCCAACTTCTCCCCGTCGTTGGTCGGAGGAGAAACACACAATGGAGAAACGTCGCTAAGATACCAATAAGACCCCATCATCGCGTCCGATGCTAAAGAATTCGTCGTACTTTACATATCCGAGTTCACGATGGCAAGACGAGGTCTCAAGCCGATAACGGACATATATTAAATTGAAAATACAAGCCGAAGCGACCATCTAGATTACCAGGAACAACCCAAGAACAACGATTCCCGCGTTTCATCCAAATCTAAAGTAAAAAACTTTGTTACCTTAACAAATCTGTTCATCTAATATTACTTTTATGTTATTACCACGTAAACTAAGCTTTCAATTAAATTTATTTTAGTAATTAATAAGTAGTACAAACGTTTCGAGGGGCCAATTCCGCTAGCGACTTAAAGGCCTTCGCGACAAGAAACTAATACAAACCACTATGACTCTCGGATATGACAATCAAATATGTATAGAGAACCGTAAATGCGGAAGCAATTCGAAACCCGAAAAGTGGATTGTTATAAACAAATACGCTTCGAAGCGGATACCGAAGAGTCGAAAATAATTCATCGCGAAAGGAAGTTACGGAATAACAACGAGCGAAATTTTGCATAGCGCTAAAATAGCCTTCATCGGTGATGGGAATGTATACACTTCGGGATGTTTCAGATGGTATTAATTTAAAGATAAACACGACAGATATTTGATATTACGTAAACAATCATTTTGGAATTTGTGTAAGCAAAATTTTGATATTAAATAAGTTGCGTAAATAAATTCTTAATATTAAGTTGCCTAAACAAATTCATTATATCAGAGAAGGGGGTTTATTACGAACTTCCGCTATTATATTAAAATTTTACTCCGCGAAATTCATTTATTTATTCGTATTGAAGAAGCCGACGATGAAGCTGGTTAAAGATGATCTAAGGAATGTTACTTATGTATTAATAGATTAGGACTACAAGTGAAATTGACTTTACAGAAAGCTAAGCCAGTCTTGGTCAAAATATGACCATTTTACAAATGAGGGTATAATCTAGAATCTCATTGTGGTTTTAATTCCTTTAGGAGACTATCTCCGAGACACTCGGAAGAAGAAAAGTTGAATTCAGGAATTAAAGGAAGGAACGGATACTTTCATTTATCAAAAAAGAGCATTGTTTTCCTTTTGAAAGGCTCTAATCCGGGAGGTCGATTCCATCCGCTGACCTCCGCGTGTTGCCAAGAACGCTTTCGAGCGGAAACAATCGCAATCATAAGTCACTCGCCGCAGCCTGGCAATATGCCACTCGCAACCACGCGGAGAGACACTCCGGGCCACCGACCGTGATACCAAAAGTGACGCTAGCCTCCTTTCGTCCTTTGACCGTTCCTTCCGCGTCTTCGGCGAGCGCCCCCCGAGACACAACCACCACGACTTTCCTCCCTGACAGTTGGCAGTTAAACGGAGCACTCGCGACACGAAGCACTTCGGCCATTTTCTCCGACAAGAGACGTCGTCATTGACAAGGACGCGCTCATTTTTTTCGTGACGATGGGAAGATCGCGACTCCCTCGAGTGAGCCGACGTCTCCGAGAGTAAGAAGAAGCGACTAGTTAATGGCGACGTCTACCGTTTACTTTCGGCATTATTTATTCGCTATAATGTTGACGGATCGCTTCCGGCTGTCACTCGCTCCTCCATTCTTCAGTCACTTCCTCTCGTTGGGCCGCCTTCTATTATTGATAGACTTTTCTTTTTCAATGTGAGTCGAAAGGGTAGGGGGGGGGGGGTGTATCGAAAATCGGCTCCGCAAAAAACAATGGCAGTTTTTAAAGCGGAGATTTAGACATCAGACAATGTCATATAAGTTCATATTTCAAAGAGGAAGGACATTTAGGTCAACCGTGTTATAAAATATTCAATATTTAGACGGTCTTCATTAAATATTTAAGTAGGCTCTTGGGTTAGTTTTATAAATCTTCTAGTTTTCTCAATTGAAGTTTCAAGAGACGCTAATTCGAGGTTCAATTAAGGAAATTTTTTAAATAACTATACTTCAGAAGTAAAATTTTGCTTTTACTCTTGTACGATATTTATCGCAAAATGTATGCCGCGAAATTGAGCGTGTCACATTTATTAAATCAAATTACTATACTACAATTTAGGGGCTTGACACTTAACCTTTAAAGAAATCTAGTGTACGAGTAGCGGAGAAATTGAAATCTTTATTTCTGGAAATCTACAAGAAATATGATAAATTTTAAAAATCTGAAGAAATATGAGAAATATTAAGAAATAAGATGATCTAAGAAATATCGGAAATAGTCTGAGAAATAGGATGAATTGAGAAATATCGGAAAAAGTTTGAGAAATAGGATGAATTGAGAAATATCGGTAATCGTTTGATAAATATAATCAAATAATGTATTGAAAGATATCGAAAATAGTTTGAGGAATAATATTAATTGAGAGATATTGGAAATAGTTTGAGAAATTTCAGATATTTAAGATATTGTATATATCTCAAATATTTATGAAGTATTGAGAAATATCATAAGAAAATTTAGGAAATATCGTAAAATATCTTTGAAAATATTGGAAAATACAAAACTAAGAAATACAAATGAAATATTAGAAATATATTTGGAAATCATAAATCTGGGGAAACATCAACTAAGAATAAAAAGATTAGCAGTGTTGGGAATCGGGTGGCTATGAAAGCCAAACCCTACGACCGAAAACAGCAACAATTCATCCCAAATTACTTAATTAAATCTAATTAAAATGAACTTACCAAAACCAGAGCGACACCACACATGCACGGCCAATACGATGCCAATCAATTCACCGACTACATATTTTGCTCGTTTAAAAATTCGTATCTTATAAAAACGGCATTAAATTCGTCATTTCAACAATCTGAAAGGAAAACTTGAAGGGTGCAGCGCGATAACCCGCTGCGCGCGCTGGGCATGGCCGTCGATTTGTAGTGCGGTGGGAGGTCACTGGTGGCGCCGCTGGCCGAAATGAACCTTGAACGTGGGCCGCTAATTACCCAGCTCGTCAAAACCTGGAGATGTTGCGCAACACTTTAGCTTACCCCAGTAAACCTCTCCTCGCATCTTTCAATAGACGAAAAGCACCTACACCCACGGAAACGTTTCTAACAGAAGAAACTCAGTCGGGGGGGAAATACGAGGGCTGGGATTTTAATCGAATGGTAACTTTAAATAAAGCGAAGATAACAGTCGTTGACCTTGAGGATCACCCGAGAATTATAATGTTACTTCTCTCCGTGAAAATATTACTACGTAGTGTTGTAAGTCGGAAATTTTTTCGGGAAATGACCGAGGCCTTTTTTCCGGAAAAATTTCCGTACTTTTCCGAAAAAAAATATAAAAAGTTTTCATTCCATGATAAGTATAATATATTGTTTGCAAATTTAAATAAAGCGGCATTTTCGGCTAATTTTTTCGAATCTGAAAGTAAAACTAAACCTCTAGACTAGTTTAAACTGGTTAACAGTTTATCACTATTAATGTTTTTAAGTATGTGTACTGATATTAAACATTTTATATCGATATAAAGTTCATAACATTAAAAACCCTTAAAAACTCATTTATCTTTCAATTTTTTATTTTTCCGATTTGCGGAAAGTTTTCCGGAAATTTTTCCGCATTTTATTTTTAAGGAAAATTATCAACACTATTACCACGTATTTCGACCACCGTTGAATTAATTTAACGGTAGGAATTTATATATTATCCCGAATGATATAGCATTGTTCGCTTTGGCTTATTTAACATTTTAATATCATTTAAGAATAGTAACTATTTAAACGGAGTTTTAGCGTAAGCGTACATTCGTTCTGTAACGAGGGACGGAGCGCTAAGTTGGTGAAATGTAGAGCGAAAACAAAGCAACGATTTTAGCAACGAATGGGTGGAAAATTATAGATAGAGGGAACACGCTAACGCGTGAAATTTCGCAATGTTCAGAGAGAGGGGGGAGGGGGCTAACGGGAAATTGTGGCCGCGCGCGCGAAGCAAACCAGGTTGTCGGGAATTAATACAAACTATACTCAGGGTGTCTGTTATTATTGTGTTTGGGCGACGCCATAGGACGGAGGAGAGGAAAGATAGGGGAAATGGGAGGGGGGGGCGAATTGGAGTATGCAAAACAGATCCCGCGCGTGCAAATGGAGCGCGTTAAATCAAGGAGGGGTTGCCATGGCGACGGGATGGAAAAGAGAGAGAAAAAAAGATGGAAGCCTGGCAGGGCGGGGAGGCGGCCGAATACTTGTAACGGGAGCGTAATGGGATGGAGAAATGTTCGAAATTCCAGAGGATAGAGAGAGCGCGGTGGCCTCGTGCACCAGAAGCTATTAATGTGAAGACACCCCCTTTCCTGGCCTGCCTAGTGGAAAAGGCCGGAATATGGCCACCACCAACAGCGACGGGCCCATGCAGGGCTCAATCCCCCCTCCCACGTCTCTTACAGCCCCCTCACGCTTCGACGCTGCTGCAACAACCAAAAGGGAAATCTACCAAAAACTAAACTCTATTTTTTTTGGCTCAGTCGACACGTTTCGTTGAAAATAAAATGAATTTCGGAAAAATATTCGAGCAAAATGTAGTAGTAATAGAAGAAGTGGGTGCAGTATATAAACATACCTACGATCGTTCTGTTTTTAGGCCACATAATATTATCATAAGTTTATAATATATAGTACTGTAGAAGTATCCATCGTAAAAATGGTACGTGTACCATCGCGTGGACGTTTCCAGTGGGTACAAATTCCAGGCGAGTTCCGGATGGGTACACCGTATCGTGACTGAACGCGTGACAATTATACTGGTAAGGAATATTCAATGATTTAAACACTATATTTTCCACAAAGTAAGTATTTGACGTATTTCGCCCGCACTATGATTTTCTTTAAACGTATATCATTAGTGATATATCTACTTATCTCCTAAGATAAGTGTTACGTACTTCTGACGTTATCTATCCAAAAGTACTACTAAATATTGGATCTGAACTCCGAAAGAACATTTAGGAGTTTTAGTAATACGTTACAAATTAAGTATTTGACGTATTTCGCCCGCACTATTATTTTCTTTAAACGTATATCATTAGTGATATATGTACTTATCTCCTAAGATAAGTATTACGTACTTCTGACGTTATCCATCCAAACGTGCTACTAAATATTGGATCTGATCTCCGAAAGAACATTTAGGAGTTTTAGTAAAACGTTATTCATTACTTTAACACTGTTTGCTATCTCATTTGAAATTGAAAATATAGACAGATGACTGAGAGGGTAAATATTGGCCTTAATGGACAATTACTCGAACTAGGTAATCAAATGGAAATTGCGATCAACCGAACCAAACTACGATTCACCTTCAGTGGAGAGTTTTGAAACGAAACTAAATAGGTCGTAATAATGAGCAGAATTTCCATTTTGTAAGGGAAGGTGACCAATTTCAGCCACCCGTGACAACTGGAGAGTACCGCTCTCTATCCTACTATGACAAATGCTCGTAGAGAATCATTTAAAATCAACAGGGTGTGTTTTTCTCACACACACCAGCGCATTTCGATAAAAGGCAGAGGGCTTACATTATCACGGTATAATTAAAATTTTCAAAACACAAGAGTCATTTTCCAAGTTCTAGCGGCTGGCGGAAAAGAGCCATTACTCGGAGAAGCCTGTCCCTGTCCCCATCCTTTCACACCTCCCGGACAATAGGCTGTCCGTGTCCATTACTCTTATAAACGCGGATAGTCGAATATATTATACGCCGAGTGTCTCTTTCTGGTCCGGCTTAATTGCCTCAAACAAAGAGTAAAAGCGCGATCAAGAAGAGGAACGCATTAACCAAAACCCGCCTTTAGAAAGAACGCGCTCAAGTTTTTAATTATTATTTATTGGGCGGAACTCGGAAGGAATTTATTCTAATATATGAAGAGAAGCCATAAATATACTGCCAAGATATCATTTTCTTCGAATAACGAGCCAAATTAGCGATTAAATTTAGTAATTTGTAACGGCTTAGCCCATATAGCCGCGGCTAATTATAATGGTCGTAATTACGTGGTAGAATTAATTTCAAGGTCAGTCTACAAGATATTTGCAGATGGACCAAATATTGCGGGCGAAATTGTACCATGGGCATCGATTAAACATTGATGTCATACACGGATCATTACTCCTATCCCACACAATGGAAAACTCGGATAATACCATCAGCTTTGAGCTTCATTCTACTAAGTATATAATTATATCAAAACGCTCTTCGATACAATAGGTTTACGTACAGATTGACGCGGGCACTTGGAAAAAATCCATTTACATCAAAATCCATCCGTCGAAAGGGTTGAAGCAAACAAAAATTAACGCTTCGACACCTCTCAACAAGAAGAGAAACCAGCTCCCCCGTTATCCCATATCAGCTTGGCATTCAGTTAACCATTCACCGACGTTCTGGCTCGCGCCAGAGACTTCCATTAAAGGGAAGGAACACCTCGAAATAACGTCGTCAACGTTGTCAGGTCACTGGGCGTGAATCGGGGAAAAGGCGACAGATTTGCGAGTTGCGGCTAAAACCTTAATAATAAGCCTATTCCGTGATCGAAGCCGCGCCGGGTGATTTGGAGAGGCAAAGAATCAGCCCCATCTCTCGGAGACCCCCCTTCTCGAGTGTTATAGGCCTATTTTAGGTACTTAGGGATGCCGGGGCAGGTTCGCCATCCGCGATAGGGTGAAAACTCCGACGTGGAACGCGGCGAAAGACCACCAGAAGACGAATCCGTACGTGACTCAATAGTAAAAGGCTTTTCCGAATTGCGTCAATGCCGTTTTCGTCCTCACGCTTAATTCTCTCGCCTCACTAATGGTGTTAAAAGTTTCCAATTGGAAGCGGAAGGAGGGGAGGGTGGCGCTAACTAGTCCTAGAGGAAAAAGGAGGAACAGGAGGTCTCTAAAAGCGATGGATTGACTTGGATTGGATTGAGAGATAAAGTTAAAAATCGATTCTTTGGCGGGAATACAATGCGGAAACGGCGTCCAAAGAGGCGGCGTGGTTGCGGCTGCAGTTCTAGAATTCTAATTGATTTCCCTTCGAATTGTCGCTTGTTAGCGCTTTTAAATAGTTTTAAAGGAGGGACGAACAATTAAAATGTGACTTACAATAGGTTCGTGCAAAAATACGGGCGAAGCTCGATGTTTCTCCGAACTAAAGTGATTTATTTTTGGTCTACTCAATATATATTGGATTTTGTTCCGAACTTTAAATGTTAGAGAGGATGAGAGAATCAAGTCGTTAACGCTAAAGATAATGTTGCTCTCTCCAATGACCATTTTATTTAATGAGAAAGAGGTTTACTCCCGCTGTCCTGAAGATGGCGCTACGCAACTCTATGGAATTTTTCCTTTTCTATTTAATAAGGGCGCGCGACGCACGCTCGGTGGCACGTTGAAATTTACAATTTATTAATTAGAATCCCTGACCCAGCTTCAGCTTCGCCAAGGTAAAAATCTTTCTCATTCCATTGGAATTCAATTTTAGAACTAAATTATTTTATTGACCTACACGTGTCCTCAAATGTAACGCAAATACATGAAAGCCAACAATGGAAGAATGGTTGTTTGCGCCCGGACAAAATAGACGTTGACGCTTTACACAATAGCGCGAGGGGGAGGCGAATAGGGAGGGTAGAATATAAAGCGATATAGGATCCCAGGGATAATAAATCAGCGGCCAACAGCCAATATAATCAGCCATAGGCGCAAAAATGGCAAAAAATATACTAAATAATATAGTCATCACCATGGAAACTTGGCGAGGAAGCGAGAAAGCGTATCCTTCCGACTCTCGCCCCGTTTTATGGCGCACGGTGGCGCCCAAATAATAAGCGACTTTTTCCTCCGCGATCGTAAAAACAGAACGTATAGGATGTACAGGTTGAGCGTACCTGCCCCGACGCCTAATTGACAAAACAGAGAAATCCTAACCCCCGAGCCAGCGTTCACCAGCCTCGAGCCGCGTTGTCGTCTGACGCCCGAACTCGACTATACGTCTCGGGATATATTCGAACATTAATAAGGTACACGCTCCTAGGCTAATTTCTGTTTCCTTTGGTAATAATATTCGGGACAACGAGAGCGGGGAGGGGGATGGCTCCGCTAGTAGAGTCGCGAGCCAGAACGCTTGACCAAAATAAAAGCAGGACGTGTATGACATACGCATTGCCTGATTTCGTCCCAAACAAGGGGACAGCGGAAATTTACGACGTTCGAAGAAAACTTATAGGTAGGCGTGGTTTACCGATTTTTATCTCAAAACCGCGCTTTCTCTCGCTGGGAAGATATATTTCTACTATAAAATTACGTACAGCCATACTAGCTTTTTCCTTACGAGACGTTGCCCAGGGCATCCCTACGCCTCAGCTTCGCGCTCGTGGCAAAACGCGACTGAATTGATTTTGAAGGCACGAACGCTCAGCCATATACCGTTATGACCCTAAAAGGTGTTACTTCGCCGAAATACGTTTTCTGTTTCGAAGGAAGGCGAGTCAGGAAAGGGTTTATGAGATTCGGAAATGACTTCTAGCCACACAGTGGACTACTAATTTACGTTTTAGCCAACGATCTTTGTTTTCAGGTTTTGCTAATAGGCCGGCTGAAAGTTCCAACGAATACCCTTCCATCTGAATTAAAGGCGTTAAAAGTCATTAGTTGACTTCGTCCTAGGGTGGTGATTATTATTATGGTCAGGCCCGTCTTAAGGCATGTGCTAAATGGGCTACAGCCCAGAGCCCCAGCCAGTTTTGGGGCCCCGGAAAGGTGAGCCATACAGCCTCTGGTCTAGGGAAAAGGGTTTAGTTGGTTAAATTTTATTTATGCTCATTTAATATTATGTATCTTTTAGTTACGTTTAAAGTAATTTGACTCATCGCCACATCGCGTATCATACGGTACCAACAATTTCTAAAACCTAACAGTGAATCGCTGTCAGTAAAAATCTTATTTTCCGTAGGCCTATGTTACACTTTTGAAATTAAACGTTTTGGTTTGATTCTTGTGTAGTTGAATTTATACAACGGACGTACAAAAGCTGACCGTTGGGGATCAAAAAGGTCTTAAGAAATAAATTAACCCAGGGTCCCAAAAGGTCTTAAGACGGGCTTGATTATGGTTACTCTTTCAATATTTACGTTTAAAACTGTGTGAGTTTTATCATAAGTAACATAACAGTGCTTAAGTATGACAAGACTCGCGAAATCAAATTAACTTTTATAAACAGCAATTTCGTTTCTGAATGTAGTTATTTTCAAATTTGAGACCTTAACGAGTTATATCTCGTATTTATCGCCATCACACTGACTTGGAGGTAAATTTTTTAAAACAAAGATAGTAGGGTAAAATAGGAATCGTTCAGTGTCACACTTACGTGTTTTATGTCACTTATGATGATCTTTATTAAAGAGGCTCTAAAGATAACACAGATAGAATAGAGCCTAAAAAATAACAAGTTTCGTAACGTATAATAATTTTTTTTAACTAAAATCAATTAACAATTGGGTGGTCTAATGAAAATGGCCTTCACATTTTAAAGAAAAAAAGGTTTAATATATATAGATATATATATAATATTTTCCCCCAAAAATGCGGTATTCTTCAAAGAGGAAGCTGCCAAGACAGGGCACGTACCGGTATTTAATATTGTACCCAATTACGTAGGTGGTCCCGACCTCCATTGCCGAAAAATTAAAAAATTATTATATAAACACCCGTTGAATTTTAATAATAATTACATAGCAAAAACCGAACTTCCGTTTTCGTCAAGAAAGGGTTAAAAACATTGAATTGAATAAATTTCAAAAGGAAAAAAAGCTGTCGTAATTTCTACCTGCGTTTAAAAAAACAGCTTTTTTCCTTTAACTTCATTAAGAGGGTGTTATTGCATCGCAACAGAGGAGTCGGGAAGAATTCGGGGAAAAAGAGATCCCGGAAGAAAACATTTATCATGGAAAATAAAACCTCATTAGCGTAAAAACAATAAATCAAAGCTAGCGGAGCGCCTTTATTAGGCTCTCCACCTCTAAGCAGATTGCGTCATTACCGAAGATGGGGAGGACCACGCCAAGCAGGGGGGGGGATAAAGGGGAGAAGGGTTACGCGCCATCTATTGAAAAATCTATGAAATAAGCACTCGGGGTTTAAAACGCCATATTTTGGGAGACAGTAGGGAGAAAACACTCAATAAATCAAGGATAAATCTTGAAAGCTTTTTTTTTATTATTCCAGATGAGAAGAAGAGGTGGAAGGAATTCGATTTATATCGACGTAAGTTGCAGAAAAAATTCAATGCTTCGATTATAATTGTATCGTTTGCATATTCGATTATTATATTATCTCAAAAGAAAAAGAAAATGTTAAATTTCAAGTTGTAAGGGTATAAGATTACTTTACCAAGTGAATTTTAAGTTACGGAGATTGTGTAGAACTAGAACTCGAAAGCGAGTCATGTTTTCTAGTAATAAATTATTCAACATTTTATTATTAAGTTTAAAACAAGAGATCAGTAGCGGAAAATACTCAGAAAGACTTAGACTAATGGATTTTAGATCCAGGTTCTGTAATTAGTGTTGGAATACTAAACAAAAACATGTAACTTAGATTACTCCACTTTTTTATACTTTTTTTTCCTTATTTACCTGGAGTTTTATATTTAAAAAGTGTATAAATATACTTGTGAAATAGAGGATGGAGACGCTATGAAGAATTCAATTACGTAAATGGTGGATAAAATATGATTTCAAAATGTTAACAAATATTCAACCTTGATCGAAAATTACAATCCAAAATGTGTTGTATTTAATAGAATTATAATTTATGAAATTAAACTTTATTTCGATTCGATAAAAAATTATTTTTATTGGATATAAACTGGACGTGTCTTGATTCCAATTGGATCAGTAAATTTTCGTCACGCAAAATATAAATAATTTGACATTCCAGCCTATACTCCTTTCAGACGAGGTTTATAAATGCGGGGTTAGTTTATTTTTGAAATATATTTCAATATAGAACGTAAACTGTCTAAACTTGGTTTAATAGGCCTGTGAAAGGCTAGGCCTACCCGTTCAGAACAAAGGGTGCTTAACCTCCCTAACAAAACGACAATCAGTGATATCAGTACGAGAAACAGGACACAGCAATTTAAATTTTGTAAATGAGATGCCATACGCAATAAATAAAACTACAGATATTAAAAAAACCGTTTACAAAAACTTATCTAAAAAGTTTTATCAAGAATAAGTTGAATACAAAATATTACAGCGACTCTCACATGACACGAAAACATTCTAACTTTCAACAATCATTAGGTAAAAACGCGATAGCTTCATATCCAAACCATTATGAAAATAGCCTCACATTTGAGAGAAAGGAACCTTTGTCATTGAAGTACTTCCGCGACAGGTAACATTAGAAACCCGCCTCGTTATAAAACCGTTTAGTTAAGAGTACGGCACGCTCTCAGTTTTTGATAGATTCGCGTGTATTTAAGGTGGGGATAAATAACCCTGATTGTAGGCCAGGCCGCTATAGGCATTAGCTTCGCAATTTTGACGCCTACTCTTATGAGCGGGGTTGGTTTTAGTGGCGTGGTGTAAAATCATCGAGGCGATACGAGGCTATTCGTAACAATTTTTACCACCAGGTTCCCAACTTACACCTTCAGTGGTTAGGTAGCTCTGACGTGACGTCACCATTTCTAAGTGCGAGTCTAGCTTCCTCGCTATTTTCCTCCATCACACCTCGCCTTGATACATGAACGCCATCTTAACCGCATTTCTAGTGAAAGCTCTAGCTATTTCCGGCATATTTCGGTCGCGAGCTATTTTCCATAATGTTAATCAAAACGGCATTTTAGCCTTGTTCAGGGCTATATAAATAAGTTTCTTCTTACGACATCTATCGTCAATGATATCAAACATCGATCGATAACTGGCTTTTTTTGTAAAGAATAATAAATTGTTATTTCGAGCAAAAACCTATTACGAATCAATACCCGAATCGCCATACACGTTTTAAAACTATTGAACATTATATTTGGAACTAAAAATAACGTCAATAAACTGGGACTACCGCTGAATGCCAATTAGACCCACCAGAATTTACCTTAAAAAACAATCAAACGTATACATTCCGAATCAATAAATCAAGCCACTCCAACCCTTGCCTTCCCACGAAAGGAGCTTCGTAACGCGGAGGTAGAGGTCTCAATACGGGTATACCTTGGGCGAGATCATCGAACCCCGTCCGATAAAGACAAGGGACGACCCATCAAAAATGTAATTCAGGCGATCGTTTGCTAATTGCTTCGAACGCCCACCATGGACAAGGTGTTCAAACGTCTCTTTCTCTGGGAATACGGTACGGGGAGATCCCGCTGAAGGACTAAAAATGAAAAATGACCCTTCGCAACCCTTTCGCCGAAGAGGGAACTCTCTTCGGCGTGGCCTTTGAAAAAATCGTTCGATCGCCAGCGCCAGCTCCTCGCCATCGATTTTCCAATAGGTTTCTACTTTTTTAAACGTTTCGTGGCGTGATGTTAAAACCTAAGGGAGCTCGCGCTGTGCCGGGCAAAAGGGTAAGCCCTCGCTTGTTCCTCACGAACGAACCATCTCACGCACTTCCCGGGCCCTATAGGTGAACTAATACAACCAGGCGGTTCACGAATTAGGCATTTCCAAGCTCTTCACCCGAAAACTCGGACCATACGAATTAAAACCCGCTTCGCGAATAATGAGGGGGCTCGGAACAATATGATTTGGGCCGTGTACTTCAAAACAATGGCCGATGTGATTTTTCAAAGTCAGAATACGGACCTCTTATTAGCGTTACGGGTATAACGTGATAAATTAGTACCGGTATTACCGGAGACTATTACGTGGCAATAATGGAGGCCCGAATTACATAGTAAAAGGGAAAAATATATATTTGATTAATTATATTACTAATCGTGATAGGCACTTATTTCCTTCGGGCGTAACAATATGTTCGCGTTAAGGCCCATTTTCATGCTTGCTGGTAGCGGATAAAAATTGTTAAAATTCGCATCCGCCACTCGCAAGCGTGAAAATAAAGCTAAAATATCTGTTTGAAACAGATCGGCGCGGAAAGTGAAAAAGTGTGTAGCGGAAGCGGATTTTGTTGATTTTTACCCGCTACCAGCGAGCATGAAAATGGGGCTTTAAGCTTGTTTTCCACTAGCGCGCGTCATAATGTTATTTTCTTTACGCGCGTAAAAACGTTTGAACGTTTCAAAGCTGAGAAACACGCGCAACGACGCTTAATAATGGTTTTTTTTTGTCCCAACATTTATTTCCGCAATTGTTTCGAAATTTCGTCTAAAAGTCGCAGGATGACTTAGGCCTAAGGTGGTACCTTGGGTATTAGCCTAGCTGATTATTAAAGTTGAAATAAGTTAAAATAAATTTAAATTTAAAAGCTACTTTTTGTTTAAAAAGGGTTTTGTTAATTTTTATTTATTTATGTACATTATAAATAGAATATATATATATATATATATATATATATATATATATTTGGATTTATTATATACATTTGAAAAAGCATGTCAAGTACTCCTTTTTGATAATATTTCCATATTTTAAAATGATTTTATAATAAAATTAAAATAATATTTTGTAAATTTAATCCTATGTACGTAATATAGTTTTTAACACATCATAAAAAATACGTGAAAGTTAATTTAAACAACGTAAAATATCTTTTCATCAAAGTATTTGGTTTACTTTAAGGAAAACCTTATTAATTTTCTTTCCCACATCAACAATGACAGGAAAAGACAGTAATACATATAATATAAAACTTTGTCCGACGTTTGTTCAATGCTATAAAACGCTACTAAAAAATGTGTAAAATGTTTGCCTTAAGCAAAACACTTATTAAGCCTTGTCCCGTTTTCAGTGAGGCTTAGTAATGTCAATATGGAGCGCGTCTTTCTCCGCGCGAATTGCGTCGCTTAAACTCCCTGATGAATATTCAAATCGTAATGAAATAAGGCGGCAGAAATACAAGGAAACGGTGTAATGGTATACAATTCTGTTTTGGGAGTCGTAAAAAATACACACACACAAAAGGATGCGTTTCGGTCATAAAAATATGAAGAGAAAGGGGGCCTTCTTGTAATTTGTGACGCGGTGAATAATTAAAAAAACGGCAAATTGTATTCTCGTGTTTTTACGATTGCGCCGATTAAGAATTCATGAATTCCGAAGTCAGCGGGTTGATATCCTTAACACTAGCGTAATTTGAATATTATTTATACTATTTCTGAGTGGTAAAAGCGATACCGTCTCTAAAGGGACTCGCAACCATGGCTTTCGTTCCTCCTAACAACGACGTAGTTGGTTACAATCTCGTTCGTAATTAAATTACACCCACCCCCTTTTAAACAAACAATTGAAAACGGCGCGTATTGTTCTTAGTTGGAAAGCGTGGGATCACGATTATCCCCTCCCACCAGCACCCGTTTCCATCGCTCGACTTTAAAGTAGGGATAATTATAAAGTAGGGATAATTATTAGGTAGTCAACAACGTATTTTCATTCCTGGCTTACGATCAAAATACTTCACGAACTTTCTCGCCACCCTTTTAATAATTACCGTCTCAATACAAAAAAAATCGCAAAGCGTGCAAGCGTGAATTTGGAAAAACTTCCCCCTCAATTTTCCCTTTATCACAAGGTCAGCACTACCGACTTACATATTCTACGGTAAAGTAAGACGTTTTCTCCCGTTTAAAAAGACGCCATATGTAATAAGTGACTTCCGGTGTACATTAATAATCCATCCTTTTTTGTTTCAACCCCCGCAGCTTCATTGTTTTAATACTATTTATAATTTAAAGGTGAAATAGGGGTCGAACCTTTACCTTCGCATTTGTCGGCTTATAAATTTGTAATTACGGGAGGAGAATTTTCCGGATTATTTTCAAAATGCCTTTGGTGAGAATATAGATAACGCAGTCAAAGCGGATCGAAAGGTAACGCTATCGAATCAGTAAAAACAATTTTCTTTCAAAATAAAATCGACGTTGAGAAAAGTGGGAAAAGGTTCCGTGACTGCCATATAGAAAATTTGGCCATTTTGATTCGAGCAACATACGTAGCGCCGGAATATTTCGGCGGTCGAGAGAAGAACAATTTTCTTTCAGATTTTCATTCGATATTTGTCTGAGGGTAATGATAGGGAAATAGGAGAATCTGACGGAGAGAAAGCCCCCCTCTCTGGTAACCCCATCGTCTTTTACTTTGTCTTATACGAAAGACGAAGGAATATAAAAGAGGGGCTTAAAAAACGAAAGAGGGCTATTTCGGGCTTTTCTTTTAAAAGGAGACGAAATTCAAATCCTTTTTACGCGAGAGCCGTTATTCAATCCCTTCACTGTCTTCGATGGTTCCGAGAAAATTTAGCGCGGGACAAACCGGCCCGGGCTAGCTTATTCTTATACCTTTTTCTAAGAAAACGCCGACTAAAAGGGATAATAATGGAAGGCTCGCCTATATAGTTCTCCTGATTATGTTTGCTCCAAGCTCTCCAATTTCCAAGTTCGATTAATAGGCCTCAATTTAAAATGGAACTCCGGTTTCGGGTTTCGCAGAAGAATTCTTTGGCAGAATTTTTCACGAACAAAACTGAAACTTAGACAATATATGATTATAATAATTTTATATATTTTATTATTTTACAATATATATATATAATTATAGAAATTATATATATTATATTATTTTACAATACATATATATAATTATAGAAATTATATATAAAATATTATTTTACAATATATATATATAATTATAGAAATGATATAAAATATATTATTTTACATTATATATATAATTATAGAAATTATAATATTATATAACTTTACATTATACATATAATTATAATAATTATATATATTATATTACTTTACATTATATATATATAATTGTAATAATAATAATTATATTATATTATTTTACATTATATATATAATTATAATAATTATGTATATTATATTATATTATATTACATTATATATAATTATATATATTATATTATATTATTTTACATTATACATTACTTTATAGTACTTTATTTTACATTGCTATACTTTACTTTACATTACTTTACAGCATATTATATTAAATTATTTCATATTTTATTAAATTATTTCCTATTATTTTAAATTATTTCATATTATATTAAATTATTTCATATTATATTAAATTATTACATATTATATTAAATTATTTCATATTTTATTAAATTATTTCATATTATATTAAAATATTTCATATTTATTAAATTATTTCATAATATTTTAAATTATTTCATTATATATTATTTTAAACTATTTCATAATATATTATTTTAAATTACTTCATAATATATTATTTTAAATTATTTCATTATATATTATTTTAAATTATTTCATAATATATTATTTTAAATTACTTCATAATATATTATTTTAAATTATTTCATTATTTTAAATTATTTCATTATTTTAAATTATTTCATTATTTTAAATTATTTCATAATATATTATTTTATATTATATTATATTATATTATACATTTTGATAACACATTAATCAGATTCATCTAGTGGACAAAATTTTAAGCTGTTTTTGTCCTCGCGTCAAAGCTTAAAATTTTGCTCGGGATTTCACCAGTATATTAACCGAAACCGCGTTTTGAAAGTAAACAAATTTTAAATAACATCTATACGACCAAATACGCTTTTATCTAAATTTATTTTTGATATTTACAGAATTACTTTTGCCGCTTCCATCCGTTTTTTTTACAGCGGATAGCAACGATACTTTTGGGTTGATTTATTTTAACCAATATCTTCGTAATAAATTGGGGCCGACGATATTAGTTTCGTTTTTGAGGAGAATTCCTCTTTCGAAGTAAACTATATTTCGGTGTAGTCTCCATGCTCGAAAGAGCCACGAGTTTTGTTTGCGAAGAAATTTCTCAGGCTGTCATTTATGTTGAACAACGGAGTAACACGCTAGCGACCGATCAAGCCACCGGGGCTCAGGTCAAACTGCGCAACGCGAAGCGCTAGCTACTCTATACCTTTGATTTATAACCCGCCCTTCCCTTATACACGTTGTATTATAGCGGTTTATATTACAATAGGGGACGAAATTCACTTCGACCTATAGCGGGCCAAACCAACGTGAACGCGACTCGCACTTTCATTATCACCGCGAAGGGGATTTCGAGCCAACTTATAAATATTGAACATCACTGGTCAAGTACGAATCGCGTTTTACTAAAAGTAAGGTTCAGCGCACGGCGAAACAACGAATAATTACTTGCTAAAAACTTATTACAGCTTGGAAACAAACAACCTTCGTTAGTTTTAACTATTACTTGGGGTGAAAATTGTCAGTGCTTAATTACAATGGGCTATTTATTCTTTTGTATATAAGCGTTTAACAAAATATCCTTTGTATTTTTCCACTCGATAGTTGTAGTCTAGAGTAACATCGCCAAATGTACGCGATAGCTACATTGAAGATCTTTTCAAGTCTGTTGGAACAAAAGGCTCAAATGACAATAGCTCGCGAAGAACGCAAACTTTAAGGGATCGATACGGGAACTAACAAAGAATTTATTAAGCAATTTTAATCCCAAGATTCCCCGAAGTATTTCCTTAATTTCGAATATGCATTGTTGAATATTTACACGTCGCTTGACTATTCATTTTCTCGTGATGTTAAAATAATAGTAAATTTTTAAAATAAATTGACTATTCTAATAACAAATTTAATATACGCAGTACGCGAGATCCGCTAGACGTATCTACGTAACCGTAAAAACGCTAAAATCTCCAAATAACATAATATTACGTTATCGAAGGAATAAAATAGGAGCAAATTCTTTTTACAGATAGACGCAACTCATTTGGGAATAAACGAGTTATCGCGCAAATTCAAAGAGAAAGAACGAACGAAAAAAATGTATATATCTCCGTGATTAAAATATTCCATTAACCGAATAATAAAAAGTTAATTCAGGCCACGTCGTCTCTCTCGAAGCGGAGGAAACGGAACTGAAGTATAGCGGCAAATAGGAGCACCGTATTTAGCGTAGTGGAACACTTAAAGAGAGGATGGGAAGGCAATCTTATAATACTCTTCTTCCTCGCTTTTATATTACCAAATAAAGCGGCTCCCAAGAACAAGGATGCTCCGCTACTGGGAAGCCCGAGAGCATCCATAGGCGGGGGATGGAGGGAGGAGAGAGAAAGGATGAAATAAAGAAGCGACCTTTTTGCCAGTTTCGAATTAGATCTAAAGCGGCCGCGCGTCATCCCCGAGGAAATCAGGCCCTGGATGCTATATAGGGTCATTCCAACCACCAGCCTCGAGCCCTCTTTCCGGGAGCCAAAGGAGCGGACGATTGCCGAGTCATTACCGACAATCTCTTAACTCTCAGATATGGAGCCGTAAAAACTACGCGCTCCGAGAGTGCGAACTAAAATGCCCATCTTAAGAAGTGAATGCCCCGATGGTGGTTTACGCGTATCGGACGCAGACTGGACCCTGTCCCCCTCGTCGTCCGAGCGATCCCTCTTAGATGGTATTTAATAAGGGAAGGGACCCCAACGATATCCCCGATCTTCTCCGCATCGCTCACTGAGCAGTTTTTACGGCATCGTCCCCACGGCCTGTATTCCTCTCGTATATAACATTTATTTCGGGATCTCCGTCGCACCAAGGAGGGGGCCTTGCGAAGGAAGCCATTCCATAGACCACCCCCTTATCGTAAAAAAAGAGGAAAATGGTCTAATAAAGTCTTAATTAACTGGGTTATAAAAATAAAAAAGGGAGATGTGTCGTATATCGCGGTATATAAGATTCGAAACTTTGAAACTATACTGTTATATTAAATTGTCACATTAAACTCTTAAGTCGTTGAAATTGACCGTTTGTTACGAAGCGATAATATGAACATTGACATTTCTTCAAACAAATTATGGACTTAAAAGAACAACTTTTCAACAACGAAAATAAATACGACACAGAGTCGATAAACGAGGGTCAAAAATCGATAGAGAATGGGGAAAATATGGTTTGATTGAATTCGAGAAACCACAAAACGTTTACACTCAATATTTAAAATGTCAAAAAATCGATATATTGGTCGCGATATATTCGTACGAAAGGGTGAACTTACCGGCGGGAACAAACTTGGATTTGCGGAAACCCGAATCAAATCACGCACGGTGAAAAGAGTCGTCTCTTTTATTTCGACAAATATATCGAGTACATCACGGTGAAAGGAAATTTTTTAAATTCTCATATTTTAAAATCCAGTTCATCCATCGACGGACAACAAAGTAAACGGCGACTCCGTCCGGGCATCCGCGAAACGGACAGGGTAGCTGGACGCCCTCCTTAAAACTGAGCCGGAATAGCAGCGAGAGGAAGAGGGGAGAGACGGAGAAATGGGAGATATTCCGTCTAGCAAAGTTGTGGCGAAGCGGAGTTGAGCGGAGAAGCCACGGATCGGGCGAAGTCACTTTCCAGGAATGAAGAAGCGGCCTCAACGGATCCTCGCGTCCGACTGAAAATGGTTCTCGGATCCGCCGTCAGAGCGACACGAGCTCCGCGGGGTTACGCCACCCGAAGAGCGCCGGCGCGAAATCGGACGAACTGAAAAGCGCGGGTTCCGACGCGATCTTCGAACCAAGTACCGGCGTAGTGGAATAATCATTATATCCCTTCCACCGGTACGAGCGGAGACGTTGGCCGGGCCTCGGTTCGCTGGAATGGCCGAATGTGTAAACCTTTATTAGTCTATACTAGCCCGCGCTACGACACCGGCATTTCCACCGGACAGTTCGCTTAAAGGCGCCGGGATGGGTCGAGTCTACTCGCGAGAGACCGTACTCTCGATTAGCCTTTTCGACGAAGGTACTCTCCCCAGTTTTGGCTTACGGTAATGAAGAGTCGAAATAATCGTAGCAGGCCCGTTTTAATAAAGCGAGCTAAGCGTGGCCGGCCATTTAAGGGATTAAACATCATCCCGCTTTGGGCGCGTCGAGAAAAGCCACTGACTCGGCTACGGCGAAGACGCCAAACGGGACCATCTCCCCAATTTAAAGGACATCTCTAAATAGGCCAAAGTTAAATAATTTCAAAAAGACGCGTTGCTTTAACGCTAATTTGTTCACTTAATATACTGACCAAATATTACAAGTAGTATATTTGTAATACCATAAGTAACGGAATAAGATTAAGTGTGACCCGTTCTATGGCCAAAATAATAACGCCAATGACAATAATAATAATTATCAGCTAGGCTAATACCCACGGCCTAAGTCATCAAGCGACTTTAAAGTCATTAATTCAGGTGGCCGGGTTACAATGCTTAGGAGGGTGGTGGAAGCCCTTCAAGCCACGCGAGCCAACAGCTCCCTACACTAACTATTACCGTTAACCTCTACAAGTTTTTATGGAAAGGGGAAACAAAGAACTCTGTTGAAAACCCCTTTAATTTAGTGAGGAGAGAGCTTGCAAACTCTACGCGGAAGGAGTTGTTTTCACCCCTAGACTAAAGTGTTAAAATAATCTTTTTAACTACCAGGAAACTTCGTTGACAGACTTTCTTACGGAGCGGTCAAGACAAAAATTCGAGGGGTCGAACACTTTCCATTATTTTGTACGGGATTTCGTGATTTCGTAGAGATTTTGGCGATTTTATCAATACTTTTTGAAGTGATTTTGTGATTTCAATGTTAATTTACCATAGAGAGAGTTAAAAGATTTTAGACAAAATGTACGGGATTTTGATAAATGTCCGACCCCTCGCAAAAATTAAAATGCTTTCAACTCTAAAAATAAAACTTACTGGACCAAAATAATGACTTATTATGACAAATTGCGTAGGAACAGTCTTGTACGTAAAACTAATTTAAATAAATTTAATTGTACATTAGCCGTATTTTAAAATAATTTTGGCGAATTATGAATTGATATTCCGAAACTCCGGACAGACTATCATTAACCGATGTCTTTCAGTGTCATACTTATTTTTATTACGTTACCTATCGAAAATTGATACTGCTACAAAAACGCGTTTCTATAACCAACAAATTTCAAGGGTGCCTTATTCGCAGTAATTAACGATAAAATAGTGTATTATAAGGTCCATCACGAGCAGGCTCTAGACCAAAAAGGTTTACTTTTATTTTTCTAAATAGAGAACCTCGAAAAAATGAGCGAGTATGTTTTCAATCTAAAATGGTCACTGTCCACAAAAGTGGGCAGTCCGACAACAGACCATCATTTATAAAGAACGGGCAAATAATCGTCGCACCGTTAACGACGGAGGCTGACCGACTCTATTTAAACACATCGCGTAACAACATGGTTACATACCGCGACTAATGACAGTTCGAGGGCACGCGGGACTGCAGGTAGTGATTGTCTCGGCATGTTTCATTACACCCGAGCGCCATTATCCCTCATCGCCGAGAATCGACTCCTACAAACAATACTCCGCTTTTATTCCAGAGACAATTAACGGTAAACTTACGGCCAACAAAAGACCAACACTTTAGAGCGTATTACGAGAGAGGCTGCGAGGGAAAGCACCCTACAGGGGGGGCCTATTATCCAACTACGCTAACCAGTTTCTACCACCGAACGCTATACTTCATGCTAGACACGATTTCCGATAAAAACAGCCGACAAGTTCCGATCAAGTACGAAAGGCGGCGCTGTTTGGTGCCTACGGCTGTCACAAAGGGCTGGCAGTGTAGCTAGAGTCATCGTCTGGTAAAGTCGCCGCCTTTTAACAAACTGTCAACTAGAATTTGGGTTGGCGCGTGTTGATTGGCACCCGCAAAATGGACGAGTTTTCCATTTTTTTTTGTCCCTGGTGGGCAAAAACAATTTCGTCGGTGGCAAAACTAAAGGCAACGGAGCGCCAAATTTATGGCGATTAAGTTTATCGGCTTCCACTAATACTACTATTATTATAAGGCCAAAACAATCCTTATCAAATCGGCGAGGTGCAATGTACGGAGAATTATTAACGAAAACGCTCGTGCAAAATGGGGTCAGCGATCCCCGCGACTCAACTCCGCAGTGCCCAATATATTCCTCACGATACCAGAAATTCATATTGCGTCCATCAATAACCTTTCTAAATATTCATGCGAACATAAAGGCTGAAATCCAAAGTAGATATAGATAGAGTAATGAACTGTCCCGCTAATGTACCAAATTTTAAAGTTTTTTAAGGACTTAATAAGCCGTATCCTACTGCCTTTCTAATAATTATATTATTAACATATTTAGAATTTTGAAATAGAAACCCTATTTACAAGACACTTTTTATTTTGTTTACCAGAGCATTGCAACTAATTTAGGTGATAACTAAGGTGGTACAGGACTATTCGAGGGGTGTGGAAATGGGTTTTCTTTAGAAAATGGTGATCTAAACTTTCAAAATGTTTATCTAAAAAATATACCAAAATCTTGTATTAAAAAATAACCTTGAGATTGGCGATTTTAAACGTGGCATGAAGGGCTGACCAACACCCTCCTACGCATTGTAACCCGGCTAACTGTTTAAAGGCATTAAAATTCGCTCAATGACTTGGGCTTAAGGTGGTGTCTTGGGTATTAGCCTAGCTGATTATTATTACATTCCCAAAAATATTTAAATTACTTTAGATAAGTCAAAATTAAAAATATTGATATTACTATAAACGTTTTTAAGACAAAAATGGGCTTCTATGTCAACATTTACTCAAAAAAATGGGCAATAAATAAGAAAAGACGAATTCATTTAAATGAAAAGTCAAAGTGTCATATATGAGAATAGCAATCAGAAATAATCCCATCCATTCTCATTCCAGATGTTAAAAAGCAAAATGGAGGAGTTGGTTTAATTTAAACATCCTTTCAAGAAAGGTGATATTAAGTATTATTATAAATTTTGTCAGAGTGGAGAGGAATGGGGGAAGTGGGCAGTTGCTCAAAAAAAGAACAAGAGAAATATATAAAGGAAGGTGCTTTGAATCTTTTATTCTGTAAAAACGGATTTTGACTTAAATTCTTCAACATCTCTCGCTTTACTCCAAACCCGAGCACATACATTAGGAGGAAGCATTCTCATCGATTGCTCTCAGCGCTGGCGGAACAACGGGCCGTGGTCTACCAAAGGAGAAATGGAGAAGAAACGAGCGCAAAAAGACGCCAAGAAAAACAAGGCTTCTGGAATAATCCCTTAATTTCCATTGCAAATGGCGACTTTAGCGCCACCAAGAGGCAAAATAGCGAAGCTGAGACGAAGCGAGAGAGGGGGGAAGGCGCGGATGATGGCTGGGGAAGCGAGGGAAGCTTAAATATCTCAATGAAAAGACGGTCGAAGAACTATTTGTCAATAGAGTATAAACTAACCCTTCCTCTAAAAGGGACAAAAATCCTTAATTTAAACATAATTTGCGCCGCGCCATGGGGATCTTTATATAGATTAGAAAGGTGACGTATTGACGAAGGACCGTGATATAGTAGAAATTTTACGATAGGCTTTTACAATCTTGTAACACTAATATTCAAGAAATTTACATCATAAACGCAACCGTAACATTGACAATTACGAGATCGACCGGGATGCGAATGGTAAGGAACATATTCGGGTATATACTAAGTAGAAAAGCATCTTTTTTTCGTAGGTCCGTGTTTATGTTACCGGGAAGATCTCTTTAAGTAGGAAAACCTCTTTTTCTTTCTTACTCTATTAGCCATCACGCTCTCGCGCCGGCAAGAATGGCTGAAAAATGCCTTGGCCTAAAATATGCTCTCCCTCCTTAGTTTGTGGCAAATTCGACTATTAACCCCAATCCTAGCATTTCGTGGTCAGTTCCAAGCAGGGGTCATTTAATTATCTATCTTTTATACAAAATATGATGAATAATACTGGGTCATGGTAGTTTGTAAGTAAGTAGTATATTTTTTATTTGAAAAATGTCATATCGTATCATCTTGGTAATCATAATAAACTGTTATTATTTTTTTGAAACTATTTATGAAATTTTATTGTTTTTAATTAGTGTTGTAAGTTGGAAAATGACCGAGGCCTCTTTTCCGGAAAATATTCCGTATTTTTCCGAAAAAAAATAAAAAAAAGTTTTCATTCCATGATTAGTCCAATATATTGTTTGCAAATTTAAATTTAATGTTTTGTAGTATGTTTACTGATATTAGACATTTTATATCGATAAAAAGTTCAAAACATTAAAAACCCTTAAAAAGTAATGTTTCAATTTTTAATTTTTCCGATTTGCGGAAAATTTTCCGCATTTTATTTTTCCGGAAAATTAACAACACTATTTTTAATAAAACCGAAAAAAGAACACTAAATATTCTATTTAAAATATCGATTAATTTGGAATATATTCCATATCTGAAATAAATATAATATAAATTAACCTAATCGTTCAACAACTAATAACAGAAGAACGTTGTAGAAATAATTTGTTTAAAATAACGTTAACTATCTAAAAATTGAATATCTATTTCGTGCCCATTTTTAATTTTGCTTTTTTAATATAATAATAATAATAATAATAATAATAATAATCAGCTAGGCTAAAAGCCAAGGCTCCACCCTATGCCTAAGTCATCTAGTGATTTTCATTGCCTTTAATTCAGGTAGCCGGGTTAAATGACGTAGGAGGGTGGTGGCAAGCCCTTCATGCCACGCGAGCCAACAACTCCCTGCCCTTACTATTACCGTTAACTAGTGCTCGGCATTCGATTAATGTTTATCCATGAATAAAATAAGCACGACGATATTTAAATAATACGTTGAATTGTAGTTTATAAATTTAACTGTTTCGAACCAAATTTTCCAATAAACTTCTTAACGTTAAAATAACGTTGTTTTTAATAAATTTCGTCCAAGTTTATTTTTAGACGAAAATATAACGTTTCTTTTGGGTTTTGTTAAAAACTATTTTTTCATCAAGGATAAATAACCATATAAACGTTCTTATAGAGTCCAATTCAACTATAAAGTTTCAAATTTTAACTTAATACTTTAGTATATCGTTGTTAAAAATACTACAGCAAAACCTCTAAAACTTATTTTTGGTCTTACAATTTGTCATTTACCATATTTTCACCCGAATTAAGTTGCCTATTCGTAATTTATCCATCTATAGAAAAAAATTCATTTCATCCCCTAGCTCAAGCATAGCTCAAGTGATGTGTTATATTAATTAATTTTATTGTCTGGTATAGAAAGTGATTAAACACTTTTTGTACCCCGAAACGGGATTCTAGATGTTACAAATGTAATGCGCGTAGGAGTGTGGTGGCAAGCCCTTCATGCCACGCGCACGTGGACTAACAACACCCTATACATGCGACCAATCGAAGTCGGCAGTGGCTCTGCCCAGGTAGAGATTATCTAAAGTGAAAGTAAAAGCAGTACCTACGCATTTGTACTATAGGCAGTGGTAAAAGTATCGCGCCATTAGGCAATAAGCATTAGCACGGTCGGTTTTAAACAATTAATAGATAGTGCTGTAATTTGAATGAATATGGTAATTATAAGTATTATATATATTATAAAGTTAATGATAAGCTTATAAAACATTAATAGATATTTACTAAATGTCATTTGACAAGATCGCTTGGTATTTAATAATGGATTATCGTGACCCAGGCACCAGCAGTTAAGCCTTTGTATCACTTTCCAAAGTCTCATTTGCATTAACAAACTTTGTTTAAAAACTATGATTTTATGAATTTATTCAAGCTATAAATCGGTTAACATTGTGTGCAATAAATTAACGTAGGTTCAATTTGTTTCCAATAAGTTAAAAATTTAGAAATGATACTTTTCATTTGAATGTTGAGTATTGAAATTGAAAAAAACTACATTTTTCTAAATCTTAAAAATGAATTATTATTACCAGGGCTATATTTACTGCTAATCTTGAAAAATATAGGCCATCGCAAATTCATATTATTAATTAAAAAGTTTAGCAATAGACAGTTGTGACAAAAAAATTCAAATATTTAGCTCTGATTACATGATTCTTGGTATGCAATACAGCGGGTGAGCAAAATACCAGTGTATTTAATGTGAAAATTTTAAATTCTGGGAGAAAATATAATTCCATTCCCAAATTGATGTCTCTACATGAGTTCACAATGTTTGCATTAAGTGATTTTAGGAAAAAAAATTAGAAATAATGCTTTTTAATTCAATGTTGAGAGTTGAAATTTTGAAAAATTCTACATTTTTCTTAACCTTAAAATATGGGATTATTTTAATTAGAGCTATATTTACTGCTTATCTTTAATACTATAGGCCATCAGAAATTCATATTATTAATTTAAAAGTTTAGCAATAGAGAGTTGTGATAAAAAATTCAAATATTTAGCTCTGATTACATATGATTCTTAGTATGCGTACAGCGGGTGAGCAAAATACCACAGTCTGTATTTAAAGTAAAAATTTCAAAGTCTGGGGGAAAATATAATTCCATTCTCAAATTGATGTCTCTACATTAGCTCACCATGTTTGCATTCAGTTATTTTAGGTAAAAAAATGAGAAATAATGCTTTTTAATTCAATGTTGAGAGTTGAAATTTGGAAACATTCTACATTTTTCTTAACCCTAAAATATGGGATTATTTTCATTAGGGCTATATTTACTTCTAATCTTAAATACTATAGGCCATCACAAATTCATAATAAAAAAGTTTTGTATAGTCAGCTGTGATAAATAAAAATCAATCTTCATCTGCAGTTTCTGTTTATATGGATAGAGAAATTTATATTGCTTAGTTAGTACTAAATAATTTTGAGGAATGTCATTATTGTTATATTTAGAATTTTTTTTTCTGTTGTCATTGAGTTAAGGTGATTTGTGTACCTTCAATAATGAAATAGATTTTGTAATACCATATGTTTATGCTTTTCAAAATTGGGATTTAAGATTATCTCCAAGTATTTTTTATTAATTTGAATAAGATTTAAATATTTAGGAAGTAACGACAATAAGTAAGACTAAACTTTTTTAAGATGTTTGACCAAACTGATGGAGATTTAAGATTAAAAATTGCAATAAATAGCGTGTATATTTTCCGCAAAAAGCGATTTGTGATATTTTAGAAACAAGTGAGATATTATATTCGCTGTATGCATCGAAATTAATATTTAAAATTCGTTAATTAAATGTTTAGTTTCAAATATTCTCGATTATTGGAAATACAATTTAAGTATTTTTAAATAACGTATATTCAAGTTTTAAGTAGATCCAATTTTTTATTTTAAAAAAAAGTGATTTGTGTTGATCTAATTAACTGATATTTTTTAGTAGTTCATATTGCATTGTAACCCAAAAGTTTTATAAAAAGTACAGTTCTTTCTTTTCTTAACTCAAATTTTTTCCAGTGTCTGTTTATATTTTTATGTGAGAGATACATTAAATAAAAATTGAGCCATTTCGGAGATCACGCCTGCTTTAATTAGTATGTAAAAGGCATACATTCTAGTATAAGAACGGCGTTATTTTAACTCCTAAAATACGTTGATTTACAGTTGGTTTCAATTAGAGCACTAACGTTAGAAAAACGTTTTATGGTAGTTTATTGAACGTTTAATAAACGGTTTTTTGTATAACGTTTTATTTACGTTGCACAAGTAACGTTACTATTAGAAAAATACTAACGTTAACTAAACGTATTTCTAACGGTTTTTTTATAGTATAAATCACCGGACATGATCTACGTTATTAAAACGTTTGATTTCCTACTATTTATCAACGGTTTTAAAACGGTTTTTTAACCACATTTTGCTACCTGGGTATTTATTTAAATAACCAATAGTTGAATAAAACTTGTAAAATGTTTAAATAATCGAAAGTGAATAAGCCTATTATTTAAATAAAACAAACAATTATTTAAATAAATACCACTTTTATTCAAATAAATGCTTGGTTGCGTAAAAAACACAATTAAATAAGTTAAAATGATATTCTTTTTACCAACGTTTTTTAAATAAATCGGAAAATTTGTGGATAATGAATAAACAATTCCGAACACTACCGTTAACAAGATTTTATGGAAAAGAGAAACCGAAGAACTCGTGGGAAAACCCTTTAACCAGTGGGGAGAAATCTTGTAAATTCTACGCATAAGGAGTGCTTCCGTGCCACAAGCTGGGATCGAACCCGGCTAATCTTTCTGCGAGGAAAAAGTACTTACCACACGGCCACCCCACTTTTTAAATCTTGTTTTTCTACAAATGTTTTTGAAAGAACAACCTTCAATTTGTACATTGTATTCACACTTTTTTGCCTCTAGTTACCGATAGTAACAATTTTTTTAGCATTTTTTAAATGACCACCCAAAAGATCGATTTTATGAACGTAGCTATGGGGACCTAAATAAATATTATTATTATTATTTCATTGTAATATTTAACCAACAATTATTTTTGGTTTCGCATTCATATTTAAAATTTGGTCAAAGTTTCACCTGTTTATACTCAAAAGGTAAAAGCGATTCTAGCAGACACCTGGGTAAAGACTGTAGCCTGTAGGAACATAATTTTTTTTTCAAATGTACCACAGGTAGTACAATCACGGCAAGGTAAGGGAGATAGCGGACATAGTGACTGAATGAATGAATGAATATTTATTAACTGAAAATCTCTTTTGAATCAGGGAGGAATAATACAGTGTAAAGTTATTAGTTATTAAATATTAAAGATATATACACTCACATATATAGTGACCAAAATACAATTATATGTACATGTACTAAAAATATGAAAATGTAAAAACAACCAATCCCAATTTCAAATAAAAATTTTAAATATTTAAAAGATACATTATATACACTAATCTCATTAAATGTAACCGTGCCGGAAAACTTATTGTTTTTCTGGAAATGTCGACAATGGCGAAAACAACGCTTATAAGACAAAAAAAGATTCAGGGCATCTAAAATATAAATATTGCGAAATCTTTAACTCCCACATATAAAAAACTAAAATTGTATTTTATATAATCAATATAATAATATAAAATTATATTTTTAGGTATATAAATATATTATCAATATAATAATATAAAATTATATTTTTAGGTATATAAATATATTATCAATATAATAATATAAAATTATATTTTTAGGTATATAAATATATTATCAATATAATAATATAAAATTATATTTTTAGGTATATAAATATATTATCAATATAATAATATAAAATTATATTTTTAGGTATATAAATATATTATCAATATAATAATATAAAATTATATTTTTAGGTATATAAATATATTATCAATATAATAATATAAAATTATATTTTTAGGTATATAAATATATTATCAATATAATAATATAAAATTATATTTTTAGGTATATAAATATATTATCAATATAATAATATAAAATTATATTTTTAGGTATATAAATATATTATCAATATAATAATATAAAATTATATTTTTAGGTATATAAATATATTATCAATATAATAATATAAAATTATATTTTTAGGTATATAAATATATTATCAATATAATAATAATATAATATTATATTATATTTTATTATTTTTTAGGTACATTAATATTTATCCGAATGTACTGCAAACTAAAAACAAAACGTAATAGAAAACTAGCTTTGAATAGATCTATAAAAGATGTGTAATATTATATCAGTCTCTTAAATATAAATAGCTACTTGTAGGCTCTAGTAGATATGATCTGGCAGTAAACCAAAGAATAGTAAAAAAACGGATAAAAAATATAGATCTGAAAAAAAAATATCGGAGGAAAAATAATTCGATAACTGACGACTGTCGACTGCCTTCTTAATAATTGCATGGAGCGTAATACATTGACTTGGCGGAGGGAGAAAAGCCCCTCTTTTTTCCCTTCTTCCTCCGCACGCAGAAGCCTCAAGGTAATCTGACAGTTGGGTCAGCGATATTCGCGCTACCAAGACTTCCCTCCGGTAAGGCCGCTACCGGAGTGTATAGTTCTCCGTTCAACTAGCTTTCTTAAACTAACGGCCTACCTTTTTTGCCCCTTCATAAGAAAGGGCGTGGTCGCGGGGTGGCGGAAGAGATCTCAGCGCCATCTAGGAGAGAGTAAAGGCGCGCGATTCTCTGACCGATCGCTTAATTCAATTATATCGGCTAAAAACGAGACCCCAGCGCCTTGCAGCGGGTGGCGGCGGAAATGGAGAAGCGCGGGATGAGCATGCGCGTGGCGGCTTATTCCAACGATAACTGGCAAGAGTCGTTTTAGGGTTAAAGAAAAGAGGACTCGGTGAAGAGCCAGCAGCAGCGACATCCGGGGGCGGGGGGTGGAACTAGGTCTATGGAAGCGGTAATGAAGGCAATTCCCAATGATTTACAAGAGTCAGTCTAGGATAAATCAAGGCGACAAGGAAACGGGGGGGGGAGGCTGAGGGGGGGGGGACTCGGTTTTTCCTCTGGTGGCTAGGCTTAACGGAATGAGTGCGCCTCATAAACGAACAAGAGTGTTTTTCTTCGTGGCCTTTTTCCGCTGGCCAAACCGAAAACATTTTCTCGCCCTAGAATCGTGCCAGGAAAAAAGGTGCGCGGACTAATTTTGGCCCTGGGTTTTGCTATATTCCTAATGACGTTAACCCCCAAAAAAAATAAAAGGTTTCCCAATGATTTGTTTCGAGGAATGGCATATTGTATTAAATACAGCGTCTCTTTTAATGGAGATAGTCGTGCCATCTCTGGGACTTAACAGAAAATTATCAGATTAACATTTACAAAATGTTATGATCCAACCCAGAGCGTATCAACTTAAAAAAATTCAATTTAATAATAAATAATCTCTACGCACCTGAATGTCAACTTCACCCTGGACACCAGTATACTGCGCTTAGAACACTTCTACAGGGGCTTGGCCTATTTTTCACCTACTTTAATTACTTCAAAAAAATCCCATCAACCAAATATGATATTGAAATATACCATTTTTTTTAGCCTTTGCCAAAATACCTCTCTCAAAGCCCTCCCCCTTCAAACACAAATAATCGCGAAGGCGTTTAGAACCTCGACGCGAAATATTAAAGTGGGAAAACCAAAGAAAATTTAATAAGAATAAAAGGAGGCTTCCAGCTTATTTTTATATTCAACTTGGGAAAAGTTACGACTACAATTTCCTCACGGAATATTCAGAATATTAACTAAAGCCTTTGATACATAAAAGAGGGAAAAGGAAAAACTATATTATTATACGGCCGGCCATATAATAATATTCCGGAGGCGATGAAATTTTAAAGAGGGAGGAAAATACCCCTTCGCATTTCCTATCCCGCAGTCCTTCCGAAAGGAGAAAAAGTTGCGCATTGTTTCAGTATAAAAATATTAACGAAGATGGAAAAGGCTTAAAACCACTCGCGAAATTTGTTCGTCCTGCCTTCTATCCTATTGAATCCTAACGTCAGGGAGTTGTATCGAAGGGCTACAATAGTACAATCCATTTTTCTACACTCCAATATATATATATCTTCTCTCTCCCCCTTGTAGTATAGTCGGGATTTTTACTTTTCCGAATGAAATAGGTACCGTCTTTCATTTTAGATGTGAAATCTTGACTTCAGAGGAGGGGACCTTAAAGAGAAAGATTTTCTTATAATAGAGAAGTTGAGCATCCGACGTTACGAACTGGAACGACGAGAGGCTTCCACAACGCTTCGTAGACGCTTTCTAAAGACATTTTCGACGTTCTGGTTAAGGCAGTCTCAATTGTAAAAGGGCTTATAGCCCAGGGTGCCCTCGCTAAACTTAATTAGATTTACGAAAAATATACGGAGGGAGATTACGAACAATGTCATTTTTTTTCGGAGCGATGGATTGCTAAAAGGCACGAATTTGATTCGATTTTTTCACTATTTAAACGTAGAATTGAACAGTTTGAACACCACACGTATGAACTCAAACGTGAAGGTTTATTCGAGGATTCTATCCCGAGCAGAAAGTCTTGTGGAAGCATTTCACTTTGACGTTCGAACGTGTGTTTCTGCAACTGTTCAATATTTTTAATACCATATATATTATAGTTTAACGTTGGTTTTCAAACTTGAAATAGGGATAAAAATATGATTAAAACACCGTAAAATTATTGAATGCGCGTAACACCCCTTTGTTTATTTATACATCGAAAATAGTTTTATTTCGCTCACTTTGAAAAAATATACAAGGTGTTTCAAAAGTGTATGCAAAAATTTTAAGGAGTTGTAGGGGGTGAGTTGAGAAGTATTCCTGTTTTTTCCCCATTTCCCTACCATGAGTTAAAAGAGCACCAGAGAGCTTCAAAGTTTTGCCTACTAGCCCCTGGAAGTAGGCTGCAACAAACGCAAAACCAAGCATCTTCTTGTCGACGGAGCGAACCGCGGCGAAAGTTTATCAATATTTGCGTGCCATGGGTCACCCAACACATTGGGCAAAGCGTGTCGAAGCATTGGACCGAGCTTACGGATACGGGCATCATCGAAAGGACTTAAAATCTGCGGTGGAATGGACGATGGTCATCGACAAGGCGTATAAAGAAAATTCTACTGCGAAAAGGCGAGAAGAAATTGCCAAACATCAAAGCCTAGTGCTTTACGGTAAAAAGGAAAACCTGGGTGTGGAGTCTTTTTATCATAACGACAAGCCTAGTCAACTACTATTCCTCGCTCGTACTGGAGCGCTACGAACTGCGGCCAGGAATACTTTTCAACTCACCCTCTACAACACCTTAACATTTTTCCATAACCGTTTGAAACACCCTGTATATCTGAATCCCATTATTTAATTTATATTTGTAGCAAAATTCTTTAAATTGATATTACTCTAAATATTAAAATGCAATGGGGTTTTTACCACTAATATAATTTCAATATTATAAATAAAGTTAGAACCACCTGACCGTTTAGTTAAACGTGGGAATAGTATAGTTAAATGGGGGACTATAGAACCACGTAACCCCGAAAAAAATTTAATACCAAAATATTTCATTCCGTCAGAATATACGGTTTTTGGACTTGTAGAAAAATGGGCGTCGAACGGAGAGAAAGAATCGGTAGATGAGGTCGGTGGAGCACCGTGGGGGACATTTTTACAATACGCGTCCTTGGGGTTATATAACCAGCCGGAGCCACGAGCCCTTGACACGCTGGAGAAATATGGTTAAAAGTTGGCTAGCAAAATTTCGGCCTATCTGGAATTTTGCAGGGGTGACCCCGCGGGGTGGCGCTACGAGCGGTATGGGGGAGGGGGGGATGGAAGAAAGAAACCAATAATAAGAGAAGCCAAGGGTTATAGGCCAGGAGAGAAAATTCCAGCAAGAAAACTGGAAGAGGGCAGAAGGGAAAGTACCATTTGCGGAATTGGAAATATCGGGGAAACGCAGCCAGTGTGGCCTGTACCATTCGTCACGCCAGTTTCTGCAGACATTAGATTTGTTCTCCTATGAATATATTTCCACAATTGATGATAAAAAAAGGGTTTGCGCACCCCCAAATTATATTTCTCTTCGAAAAAGGCTGGCTGCCCGAAATATTTCGTTCACAATGGGAATAAAGGTCGTTTAATGGAAATCGAACTAGGCTTATATCTAAAGATTTTCTCGGTTATCGTTGTACGAAACTGGATACAAAATAAAATTGTATTTACTCGAGTAATAAATGGTATCGGTTAGAAATACATCGAAGGAATATACGAAAATATTCTCCATACAAACCGGGTCAAGTATGAACGGTGGTATTTTATTTGCGTAGTTCGTTTTGCATTTTTTGAACCTTTATTTTGTTTATCGGTTTGATTTTTTCGATTTAGATATAATTTAACGGTGTAATCCCATTGAATCGAATACCATTAGACCGAATCCCAATCGGACGCTTATCCAAAATATGTCACAATGGAGGGTTTCGGTTAATTTAGTTTTGACTTAGATTAGCATAGGTTAGGTTAGACTAGGTTGGGTTACGTTGGGTTAGGTAAGGCCTTCTATTTTTGTCGAACAAAAATATTAACTTTTTGAGAATATGTATAGAATAAGATTTGATTTGAAACCCCGCAAAAGTTTCCTAGATTACCCCGGGGAAAAATCAGTTGAATGGGATTCGGTCGACTGGGACAGGAGCTAATTTCAGTGAGAATCCCTCGAACCTATTTCATTAATAGTTTCTTTTATATATATTTTTAATTGCTGAAAAACTTCGCAGAGTGCAGTCTTCCTATAGTCATCTTTCAAGGAGCGTTTAATTTAAAAATCGAACGCTTGCTTT